>NC_051315.1:38440732-39065732 GCF_015220235.1 Choloepus didactylus
GCTAGAAACCCAGTAAACACCAATAAAGAAGACAGGAATACAGACGTACCGAACAAACCCTTTAAAAATATGACCTTAAAAATGCTCAAGGATAGAAGGCTGAGCCCTTTATCTTGGGGCTTGCTCTTATGAAGCTTGTTACTGCAAAGGAGAGGCTAAGCCTATTATAAATGTGCCTAAGAGTCACCCCCAGAGAATCTCTTTTATTGCTCAGATGTGGCCTCTCTGTCTAAGCCAGCTTGGCCAGTAAACTCACTGCCCTCCTCCTTATGTGGGACATGAATCCCAGGGGTGGAAATCTGCCTGGCAACATGGGACATGACTCACAGGTGTAAGCCTAGACCTAGAATCGTGGGATTAAGAAAGTTTTCTTGACCAAAAGGAGGAAGAGAAATGAGACAAAATAAAGTTTCAGTGGCTGAGAGATTTCAAATGGAGTCTAGAGGACATTCTGGAGTTTGTTCTTATGTACTAAATAGATATACCTTTTTAGTTTTTAGTGTATTGTAACAGCTAGAAGGAAATACCTGAAAATGTTGAACTGCAACCCAGTAGCCTTAATTCTTGAAGATGATTATACAATTACTTAGTTTACATGGTGTGACTGTGTGATCATGAAAACCTTGTGGCTCCACTCTCTTATCCAGTGTATGTACAGATAAGTAGAAACAATGGGGACAAAAATTAAATGAATAATAGGGGAAGATGGGGGTGGGATGTTTTTGGTGCTCTTTTACACTTTTATTTTTTTTCTATTTTAATTTTTTTTGGAGTAATGAGAATGTTCAAAAATTTATTTTGGTAATGAATGCACAACTATGTGATGGTATTGTGAACAACTGATTGTACACTGTGGATGACTGTATGGTATCTGAATATATCTCAATAAATTGAATAAAAAATGCTCAAATAGATGAAGAAAAAGACAGAGAAAGAATTAAAGGATATCAGGAAAACAATGAATGATCAATATGAGAGTCTTAGTAAAGAGATAAAAATTTTAAAAAAGAACCAAATAGAACTATTGGAATTGAAGTTCACAATAACTGAAAAGAAAAGTGGCCAGGAGGTTTTCAAGAGCAGATTGGAGCTGGCAGAAGAAAGAATCAATGAATTCGAAGATAAGACATTTGGAATACATCAGGCTGAGGAGCAGAAAGAGAAAAGAGTGATTAAAAGCAAAAATAGGGTAAGACACCCCTCTGGAACACCATCAAGTGCACCAATAAACACATTATGGGAGTCCCAGAAAGCAAAAAAAAAAGAAAGAAAGAAAGAAAAAGAAAAAAAGAAAGCGAGAGAGAGAAAGAGAAAGAGGCAGAAGGAATAGTCAAAGAAATAATGATAGACAACTTTGCAAACTTAGCAGAAGATGTGAATGTGCATATCCAAGAAACCCAGAGAATGCCAAACAGGATAAACATGAAGAAAATACACCCGTCATACCATCATATACCAATCACACTACTGCATTCAAGGAGAGTTCAGAAAGCTGCAAGACAAAAGCAACATGTAACAAATAAGACCAATTAGATTGAGTGCTGGTTTCTCATCAGAAACCTTGGCACCAAGAAGGAAGTGGGTTGAAATACTTAAAATGCTGAAAGTAAACAACTGCCAGCCAAGACTTTTGTATCCAATGAGACTTTCTTTCAAGAAAGAGGGAGATATTAAGACATTCTCAGATAAATAAAAGCTGAGGGAGTTCATCACCACTAGACCTACCCTACAAGCAATGCTAAAGGGAGTTCTTCAGACTGAAAGGAAAGGATACTAGACAGTGGATCCAAGTGGAATAAAGGAATAAAGACCTGTGGTAAAGGCAATAAACATTTGGTTAATTATAAATGCTAGTATTATTGGATTGCATTGTTTGGTATGTAACTCTACTTCTTACTTCCTACAGGTGGTAAAATTGCAAAGAATAAAAAGTAATAATAAATCTATGTTTTTGGACATACAATGTACAAAGATACAAGGGGTAACAAGTACAAAAAAAAAGGTGGGGGGCAGAGAGGTATAGGAAAATCATATGTGTATGCTACTGATGTCAAGTTGGTATCTAACCAAATACAATTGCTATGTATTTAGGATGTGGAATTTTAACTTCATGGTAACCAAAAGAAAAATAGGTGAAAAACATATCCAGATAGAAATCAGAAGGCACTCAGTATGGTACAACACAAAAAATCAAATAAATATAAAAGTAGGCATTAACAGAAGTGAGAGACACAAAAATTATGAGACTTACAAAGGCCAAATAGCAAAAAGGCAGAAATAAAGATGTGTACTGTCAGTAGTAACTCTAAATTTAAATGGATTAAACTCTCTAGTCAAAAAACAGAGATTGGCAGAATGGATAAAAAAGCATGTCCAAACTATATGCTATCTGCAAGAGTCACCTTAAACTCAAAAATACAAGTAGGTTGAGGGTGAACAGATGAAAAATATATATACCATGCAAATAGTAAGCAACAGAGATCTGGGATACTTTTACCAATATCTGATAAAGTAGACTTTAGGTCAGAAACTGCTGCAGGGGCAAAGATAGTCATTATATACTGATAAAGGAGACAATTCAACAAGAAAATCTAATAATTATAAATATATATGTATCAGAGCTCCAATAAATGAAGCAAATACTGACAGATTTGAAGAGAGAAATTGACGGTTCTACATTAATAGTAGGAGACTTTACTATAACACTCTTATTAATGGATAGAACATCTAATTAGTAGATCAATATGGAAATGTAAGACTTGAATGGTATTCTAACCAACTAGTTCTAACAGACATATATAGAACACTTCAGCCAACAGAAACAGAATACATATTCTTCTTGGGTGCACATGGATCAATCTCGAGGATAGACCATATATGAGGTCACAAAACAAGTCTCAATAAATTCAAAAACATTGAAATCATACAGTGAATATTCTTCATCCACAATGGAATGAAGCTAGAAATCAATAACCAAGGGAGAAATGGAAGATTCAGAAATATGTGGAAATTAACAACATACCCTTAAACAAGCAATGAGTAAAAGAGGAAATCAGAAGCAAAATTATGAAAAATCTTGAGGTGAATGAAAATGAAAATACAACATAGAAAAATTTATGGGATGCAGCAAAGTCAGTTCAGAGAGGGAAATTTAGAGCTCTAAATACTTACATTTAAAAAAAAGAAATACTTCAAACCTGAGATCTAATCTCAAAACTGGAAGAACTAGTAAAAGAAGAGCAAAGTAAACCCAAAGCAAGCAGAAGGAAGGAAATAACAATGATTAGAGTGGTGATAAATGTCAGGGAGGAGAAAAAAGCAATGAGAGAATCAACAAAACCAAAAGTTGATTTTTTGGAAAGATTGATTAAATTGGCAAACCTTTAACTAGATTAACAAAGGAAAAAGAGAGAGGGTACAAATAACAAAAATCTGAAATGAAAAGAGGGACATTACCAATAACCCCACTGGGGGGGGGGACTATGAAAGGATATTGTGAACAGCTGTATGCCAAACAAATTAGATAACCTGGATAAAACGGACAAATTCTTAAGAAACACAAAAACTACCTACGTTGGCTTAAGAAGAAATCTAAGATCTCAACAAAGCAAAATACTAATAAAGCAACTGAATCAGTAACCAAAAACCTCCCATAAAAGTAAAGCCCAACACCAGATGGCTTCACAGGGGAATTCCACCAAACATTTTCAGGGAGACTTAACTCCAATTCTGCTCAAACTATTCCAAAAAGTTGAAGAGGAGAGAACAGTCCCTACTTCATTCTATGAGGCCAACATCACCCTCACACCAAAGCCACATAAAGATACCACAAGAAAAGAAAACTACAGACCAATATGTCTTATGAATGTAGATGGAAAAATCCTCAAAAAAATACTAGCAAACAGAATCCAACAGTATACTGAAAGAATTATGCAACATGATCAAGTGGGATTTATCTCTGGTATGCAAGGTTTGTTAAGTATAAAGAAATCAATTAATGTAAGGCACCACATTAACAGAGTGAAGGAGAAAAAAAAACACATGATCATCTCAATTGATGCAGAAAAGTCATTTGATAGGACCCAGCACCCCTTCTTGTTACAAACAATTAGAACACTAAGAATAGAAGGAAAGTTCTTCAACATGAAAAAGGGCATATATGAAAAGCCTACAATTAACATCTAACTTAATGTGCAATTAAGTTAGCTGTTAATGTGTAATGAGCAATTACACAAGAAAAAGAAATAACAGCATCCAAATTGGAAAGGGAGAAGTAAAATGTTGGCTATTTGCAGATGATATGATCCTATATGCAGAAAACACTGAAAAATCCCAAAAAAAAGTCCCTAGAGCTAATAAATGAACTCAGCAGAGAGGCGGGGTACAGGATCAACACCCCCAAATCAGTAATCTTTCTATACACAAACAATGAACAATCAGAAGAAATCAAGAAAAAACAATTCCATTCACAAAAGCAACAAAAAGAATCAAATATCTAGAAATAAATCTAACCAAGGATATGAAGGACTTGTACACAGAAAACTACAGAACAATATTAAAAGAAATCAAAGATGAGCTAAATAAATAGGACACTCCATTTCATAAACTGGAAAACTAAATATTGTTAAGATGTGAATCTTACCCAAAGCAACTTATAGATTCAATGCAATCCTAATCAAAACTCCACCAAACTTCTTTGCAGAAATGGAAAGCCAATCGTCATATTTATATGGAAGCATGAGGGGGCCCAAATAGCTAAAACCATCTTGAAAAGGAAGAATGAAGTTAGAAGACTCATACTTCCCAATATTAAAATTTATTACAAAGCCACAGTAATCATAAAAGCATGGTACTGGCACAAGGACAGACATATAGACCAAAGGAATTGAATTGAGAGCTGGGAAATCAGCCCTCACAGTTATAGCCAACTGATTTTTGACAAGAAAGCAAAGACTACCCAACTGGGAAAAATAGTTTCTTCAATAAATGGTGCTGGGAAAACTGCATCTCCATTTGCAAAGAAGAAAAAAAAAAAAAAGGAA
Organism: Choloepus didactylus; assembly: GCF_015220235.1. Lineage (NCBI taxonomy): Eukaryota > Metazoa > Chordata > Mammalia > Pilosa > Megalonychidae > Choloepus > Choloepus didactylus. Next base: position 38,445,775 of record NC_051315.1, read on the forward strand.
GACCCCCTACCTCACACCATATACAAAAATCAACTCAAAATGGATCAAAGGACTAAATATAAGAGATAGAACTATTAAACTCCTAGAAGAAAATGTAGGGAAGAATTCTTAGGCCCTTATATTAGGCAATGGTTTCTTTGACTTTACAGCCAAAGCACACACACAAAAGGAAAAAATAGATAAATTGGATTTCATCAAAATAAAAAACTTTTGCACCTCAAAGAACTTTATCATAAAAGTGAAAAGACAACCTACTCGATGGGAGAAAATATTTGGAAACCATATATACAATAAAGATTTAATATCCAGAATATAGAAAATATCCTTCAACTTAACATCAATAAGACAAACAACCCAACTAAAAAATGGGCAAAAGACTTGAATAGAAATTTCTCTAAAGAAGATATACAAATGGCCAGAAAGCACATGAACAGATGCCCCACATCATTAGCTATTAGGAAAACGCGTATAAAAACCACAATGAGATGCAATTTCACACCCATTAGAATGGCTACTATGAAAAAAATGGAAAATAACAAGTGTTGGAGAGGATGTGGAGAAATAGGAACACTGATTCATTGCTGGTGACAATGTAAAATGGTGAAGCTGCTGTAGAAGACAGTTTGGCAATTCCTCCAAAATCTAAGTATAGCACTACCATATGATCTGTCAATCTCACTACTAGGTTTATACCCAGAAGAACTGAAAGCAGGGACTCAAGCATTTATTTGCACACTAATGTTCATAGCAGCGTAAAATATGCTACATACACACAATGGAATATTATTCAGCCATATAAAAGAATGAAGTCCTGATACATGTGACAATATGGATGAAACTTGAAGACATCATGTTGAGTGAAATAAGCCAGACACAAAAGGACCCATATTGTATGATCTCACTGATTTGAAATAATTAGAATAAGCAAACTTATTAGAGTTAGAATCTAGAATATAGGTTACCAGGGGATGAGGAAGGGATAGGAAATGGGAACTTAAGGCTTAAAATGTATAGGGTTCCTATATGGATTAATGGAAATGTCCTGGTAATGGATGGTGGTGATGGTATCCCAACATTGTGAATGCAATTGACAGCACTGAAATATATATCTGAATATGATTAAAAGGGGAAATGTTAGATTGTATGTATAGTAACACAATAAAAATTTTTTAAAAATCCATGGAACTACACTACACAAAGAGCCAACCCTAAGTTAAACCAAGGACTTTAGTTGATAGTACAAGTATCATCAATTGTAACAAATGTTCCACACCAATGCAAGGTGGTGGTGGTGAGACGGCATATGAGAATCCTGTATTTTATGTATAATTGTTCTGTAAACCTACAACTTCTGTAATAAAGAAAAAATAGTGTGTGTGTGCATATATATATACATATATGTACTATTTGTATCACATAGTTTAGCTCTTAATTGGGTAGTATCTTGTGTTCTGAATGGTTTTGTGAGATAACATAGGTAGAAATGTTTTCAAAACCCTAAAATGTATCATAAATATCCATTTTCATTAATATTTAAATATATAACTCTTCTTCATCTCCCTCCTTCCCTCCAAATTGAAATCCTCACAAGAGAGAGGACTCCGTCTCCTGCCTCCTTTGTGTCCATCAAAGCACTCAGAAAACCTCTAGTTGCCCAACACATGCTTGGGACATGTTTGCTCACTTAAAGCAAAGGGCTCAACAAGGAAGATGATTAGCAGGCTGGCATTTTTATTCAAAAAGTGGGTGGTGTTTTTCAGCCCAGGAACTGGCTCAGGTATTCTTAGTGGCCTGAATTGCCTTAGTTATTCATATGAAAAAGGAGAAGCAAAATAAAATAACCCTCATTTCAGGATTGTGAGGCTTCATTGGAACCATCAGGTGTAATGGATCTCAGTCCACTTCTGTGGCCTGTGTGTGGGGCTTTGCTACTGCACACCTATAAGGCAACCATAGACATTTGAATGTTCGGCAAAATGCTTGTAAGATAGAGTCCTTGCCCACATTGCCAATGAGTGTACCCATTTTCTGTCTCTTGCTTCCAATTAGAAACTGATTCTCAGAAAATTGTCAGATTAGTCAGAAGTATTGACAGAAGAGGAAGAAAAGATAAACACCTAAAGGAAAACCTACAAGAGAGAGGTATCTCAACATAATGTGGATAAATGGGTCCAATTTTATCCCTGAAAACTCTTTCAAGAAAAATTGGAAATCTGTCCCTCACCACCTAAAATTCTTTGATTCTCCTGGAAACAGTAAACATCTTGTAAAACTCCAGTGCCACTGGAGAATTTGTTCAGATTTTTAAAAATATATATCTTTTATCCCCATGTTACAGAGACAGATAATTTTATGATTGTGTTTTATACTGGGCTGAACAAGTTTAAAGAAAGTATGATCCTCTCTCTTCACTGCTGCCATTTCTCTATGGTCATTCTTGGTAGATGGTAAATATTTTTCACTGAATCCTCTCAAAGTATTAACTGTGTTCTTGTTATCCATCTTGAGCCACAGTTGTGTGTTTCATAGCTATAGGATATATTGCCTGACACCATCTGTATATATTGGGTTCATTACTTGGAGGTGATAGAATATAAGTCAAAGCCATTTTTATTCAATGTTTATGCTTTGAGAAGAATGAAAGTGAAAGGGGTAAAGGCAATGTGATTAATAGGAGCATGTTGGCATATATACCTACTGACTGATAAATATCAGTTGATTGTGTATATTTATTCAATGTCTGTTACATGAACCACATTGACATGTTTTAAACACCAACAATGTACATTGTTGAACCGAATTCAGTTATTTACTGGATCAACCTCTCTTAAATCTAGTAAAAGTTGTTTCATTTATTCATTCATTTATGTATTCTCCTATTTTACCTCCATTTATTATATAGATGAATCTTATCACCTATAAATATCACTTAGCTATGTTAGAGATTTAATGTTGGTTTCTAAAAACCAAATTAAAGTCACTTCTTTGTAGCTCTGTCTGGAGTGACACTAAAAGAAAATCTAATTGGCACTTTAGTTGAGAGAGCCTTCATGGACTTCATTCACTACAGAGGTGAAATTCACGTGTAAATGATTGTCAGTCAATCCACCACCAAATATTTATTGAGTGCATATTGTGTGCTAGACATAGCCTAGATTTCAGGAAGCAAAGCAAATTCTCTGCTTATATCCAAGAATATTTATGTATGAGGAGACAGGCAATGAACAAACAAAATAAAATAGTCACATACACTGTGTTGATATTAAATGCAACAACAACAAAAAAATAAAATAATGTGAAAGAGAGGAACTGGCCATGGAGGGGTGCTTCAGGAATTCTTATTTAGCCACTTTGTTCTGGGAAACCTCTGAGGAGGTAACATTTCAGTTGAAACCTGAATATGGAGAAGCAGCAGCCAAGTTCTAGAGAAATATATATTCTAAGCTAGTGAGCTGCGGAATAGCAAATATGGGAGAGGTCACAGGGGAATGGGTTTGAGATATAATAAGTGCCAATCATGTAGGTTCTGAGAGATCATGGTAAAAATTTAAAAAATTACTCTGACTACAATGTAGCAGAAGGACTGGAGGCTGCAGGCAGGCAGGGAAACTATGACAGGAATTCAAGCTAAAAATAATATCTAGGACTCTGGTTGTAGCAGTAGAGATGGTGAGTAGAGTGCAAATTCAAAATAGATGCTCTAGGTAGAGCAACAGGTTATACTGATGGATTGGATGTGGAATGGAAAGAAAGTGACATGTTAAAGATAGGATTAAAGATAGGATTTGGCCCCTAGTTTTGGTAGATAGATAATATCACCATTTACTTAAATGTTGAAGACTTGGTAAGAAGAGGATTTGGGGGTCTTTGGGTGGGGGAGTGGGAATCAATAGGTCTTTTATAGGCCATGTTGTGTTTGTGATGACTATCATACTACTCACCGGAGATGTCAAGTAGGCAGTTGAATATGAGTATGAAGTTCAGCAAAGTAATCAGAGTTGTAAATATACATTTGATAGTTATCAGCATAAAGATCATACTGAAAGTGCAGAGCCTAGATTAAATCACTTAGAGAGTGTAGCTAGAGAGGTGATGTCTGGGAACAGAGTTAAATTGACCAACAGCTTTGCAAGATGTGGGTCATAGGAGATCTTAATAAATTGAACAGTGTCACTGGTTGGAATAAGAATGAAAGCTTGATTGGGATTGGGGAAAGAACAAGAGGTAACGAAGTGGACACAGTAAATATATACAGAACCTAGTTCAAGGAGTCTTGCTATGGAGGGAGGTGGAGAAATATGGCAATGGTTTAGAGTCAGTGTAGTTTTTTGCTTTTTTTAAAATGCATGGCTTAAGATTCATGGAAAGGACAATGATCCAAAAAGTAAGGAGAAACCAATAATACCAAAAGGGAATGCCACCAGAGTGAAGAACAAAAGAAGCTTTGAGTAGATGAAATCTGAAGCAGAAGTGGAAGGTTTGTCATAGGAAAGCAGGGACACTTCATCTGATGTCACAGTAGGCACAGTTGTTAGGAGAAAATAAAAGGAATGATCTGCGTTTTCTCTGATAGAAAATTTAAAGCTTCCCATTGAAACTGTCTTTGTTGAATGCATTGATAGAATAAAACTCAATTTCAAAATGACAAGTAAAGCAAGAAGAATTCATCTGCTTGAAAAGTATATGAAAATGATACCAAATAATGTTGATCTTAACAAGAACTTCCTTTGTTTTCAGCAGACACATTTTCAAGCCTTCAATATTCAGATTATTTTTTTTTAATAGGGCAACTGTCAATTTGAATTACTCCATCCTGCTTTGCATAATAATTTACATATTTATCCACAAAGAATGTTTGATAAAAGACAATATCCCTTGAGGGATGAAAAGGTTTTATTCTTGAATCACACTTTCGCATTCTTTAATAGCAAACACTTTTTTCCAGCAGTAAAATTGTAGTATTGAAAAAAACAATGGACTGGGTCAATGATTTTTAGTTAATTTTTACTGTGAAATTCCATTATACACAATTGCCTGGAGCGATGTTTTTCAACATCATCCCAGTTTTTTGTTTTTTTTTAAAGTTTTTGTTTTTCAGTCATGAAAAGTAATTTTTGCTTAGAATAGGAGGAACACAAGGAAGCTTTTATCAGCTCCTAAGAAGAAAAGCCAAGACATGTTTGAAAAAAAAGAAATAGAAAATATTTGTTCACAATTTTCATTTAACACACCTGGCAATTTAAATGTGTAGTGGTGCCCTTTACTTTTCAAATAAAGATGTTGGTCTTTAGAGCTCAGGTCCATGCTGTGAGTTGCTGGGAGTTTTGTTTCTGTTTTTGTTTTTTTTTATTCAGTTTTATTGAGATATATTCACATGCCATACAATCATCCATGGTGTATAATCAACTGTTCACAGAACCATCATTTAATTGTGCATTCATCACCGCAATCCATTTTTGAACATTTCCTTTACACCATAAAGGATAAAAATAAGAATAAAAAACAAAAGAAAAAAAGAACACTCACATCATCCCCCCCATCCCACCCCAATCTTCATTTAGTCCCTGTCCCCATTTTTCTACTCATCCATCCATACACTGGGTAAAGGGAGTGTGATCCACAAGGTTTTCACCATCACACTGTCACCCCTTGTAAGCTACATAGTTATACAATTGTCTTTAAGAGTCAAGGCCACTGGTTGGAGTTTGATAGTTTCAGGTATTTACTTCTAGCTATTCCAATACATTAAAACCTAAGAGATGTTATCTATATAGTGCATAAGAATGCCCACCAGAGTGACCTCTCAACTCCATTTGAAATCTCTCAGCCACTGAAACTTTATTTTGTTTCATTCCATTTCCCCCTTTTGGTCAAGAAGATGTTCTCAATCCCATGATGCCGGGTCCAGGCTCATCCTTGGGAGTCATATCCTGCGTTGCCAGGGAGATTTACACCCCTGGGAGTTAGGTCCCATATAGAGGGGAGGGCAGTGAGTTCACCTGCCGAGTTGGCTTAGCTAGAGAGTTGCTGGGAGTGTTGAGAGCTCTTCCAAGGTTTTACTCTTAATGATAAAGTGGTCTAGGTACAGCCTGAAGTCTCACATCTGTCTTCTGCTTCTGCATCTCTGTAAGTGAGGCTGGCACAGGCTCACATTCAAACTGCTCCCTTGTGAATGAGTGCCCTGTCATGTTTTCTCAATTTCTCCAGGCATAATGCACCTAAGATTATCACATGGCATCTCGAGAAGATGATCAGATGTAGGCCACAGATCTTTGGTATCTGAAGCTTGAACATTAGATGAAGAGTTGGAGAGACTTAAGGACACCAGTGATACGGGTGGAAACCCACTGCTAACTTGGGTACTGAAAGCTGAATGCCAACTCCACTGAGAACGCCCCCCTTGGTATCACCCTCCTCAGCTCATCCTTGATGACAAGGTAGTTTACATTCTTACAGGGCTCGGCTGTCCTTCACTAATGTGATCATTATTTGAGATTTTCAAAATATGTTCCACAGAGTAATAAAGTCCCAAAGAAGGATTTCAGGGTCACTGCTGAGGAACATTTCTTCAGGGTAACTGGGAATACTTCAGGTTCCTCTTTTCAAATAGAGCATCTCCATTCCTCTCTATTTTGTATATTGAGGTTCTGCCAATGCTTTCTTTGGAGGAAGTGTTCTGTTTTGGAGGAAAGTTTGATAATCACTGCAATTATCCCTATTAACGGAAGTGAAGGGGCTGGTCTGTGAGTCCTCCCAGTAAGACACTGGAGTGTGAATAGTGACATTCTAGAAGGAAGGCTTTAACCTTATGGGACCAAGGCAGAGTGGAAGCAAAGGACAGGTATTTATGGTTATTCCATTTTTGTATAATCTCAAATCACACAGGCAACCAGCCTATCTAGCTTCTTGGAGGGGAGGCAAGCACTGCTTATATGCTAAAAACAAGAAAAACATTCTCTCTGCATAGCTTAGAAGATACCTGAACATTTTCCCCTTTTCCCATTTCTTTCTGCACCTCTGTTTAGTATGGCATTAGGGGTTCAAATGGTGATTTTTATTTCCCTTGAAGAAACATAAAACATATTTAAACCAGAGCTTACTTACAGTGTCTCCCAATTCACCCAGTGAGTCACAAATGTAATTATATATATGGTATTTCAGTCTTGGAACACCCATAGTAATAATCAGAAAAGAAAATAAACATACACAAGGTCTTTTTGCTTCTGCAACTGTAGTCGAGTGCAAGATCAGAGCTATGCTATGGCAAAACAGAGCTTCTGCTGCAGGGCCCTGCCTTTTCCAAGCCATCTTGTGACTGGGCAGCTAGGAAGGGGCAACAGAGAAATAGAAGGAACTAAATACACCAGAGGCTGGAACCATATGTAGAACTTTTGTCACCTTTAAGTTATTCTCTTGTTTTATTTTTACTCTTTCAGAAATTCTTTTTGTATTTAATTAATCCAGATATTCACCTCATAACATTTCATGATGGTAGGGAGTTATTTATTTGTTTTGGGGTGGTAGAGATGAGTGCAGAGTGATTTTCCTTAACCCCTCTCCCCCATTCCAGGTATGGCCTAGTTGATTGTTCTGGGAAGCCTGAATCACGAATTAAAGCAAGATCATGGGTCAAAATTCTTGCTTTTCTATAGAAAAAGGGATTCTGGTCCTCTGTGGCTTCACAGTCAGCTGTGCTCAAGGCTTGCTTTCAGTTAGGGTGAGAAGGAAAAGAAGCCATTTCATTTGACTGGACTTTGCTGCCTGATGCTGCTACAAAAACAGAAATGTTGTTTTTCTCTGGTGTAGCACTCACACAGTCTGGTATGTGTTGTAAAACGGAGAAAATTATCCAATGGCTGTAATTATAGTGACTCATTGACACAAATGCTGAGCGGCAGATGTGGCGTAAATAATGAGAGAACACAAAGAAGACTCTTCATTATCAAATTCAGCCTTCACATCCTCATCATGCAAGGAGCGGCCAAGGCCACAGAAGCCAACGGTAAATACCCCTGTTGCCCCAAGGCTCCTTGATTATTCTTCTACCAAGAGAACCGAACTGGGTGGTGGATATCTAAGCTGTGGCTGTTAGAGTAAAGCATAAAACAACCGTGAACTATCCTCTAAGATTGCAAGCTATGTAGAGTCAAATGAAAACTGCCATATGGATGGAATAAATAGGGCATGTTTGGGGAATGTGCCAAAGCCACAGAGCAAAAGAGAAACTGAAACCAAAGCAAGGATCCAAGAAAAGGTGGGCTGAGCCATGAAGAGGCAGTAACAAAAGCCACAGTCAAATCAATTCCCTTGGTGGCTTGGGGAGTAGCCTCCACAGGAGGACCCAGCGGCTTTGAGAGTCAGACACACCTGGGTAACACAGGGAGTCACTCCTGCTCTCACAGACTCTATTTCCTCCTTTATAAAATGGGGGGAATACTACCCCACACCTAACTGAGTTGTGAGAAGAAAAAGATAATAATCTTGAAGGTCCATGCTGAACACAGTGCCAGATATATACCAAGAGCTCCTTCAGTGGTGGTATCATTGCTATTTTCCAGTCAGGATGGGGTCTGGATATGAGAAAACTCACTGTCTTGTCTCCCCCAATCCCACCTTTTCCTCTCTTCCCACCAGCAGGTATATGTCTATCCACATGCTAGGCAAGGAGACTTTCTATTGAGCACCTTGACAGAGCTAGTTAGAATAATGGAGGCCAAGGAGGGAGAACCACGTAAAATTATCAGCCACTTAATTCCATATGGAATTCAATCATGTTTATCCTGAGATCAGGCCACAGTGTAATCTTTAAAACCATGGACTTGAGAGACTGCCTGGGTTCAAATCCCAACTCCCACTTTCTTACCTATGATTGTGGGCACTTAATCTCTCTGTTTTCCAGTTTTCTTCCTGTAAAGTGAGCTGCCTCACCCCAGGAGTATCTCGTATCCAATGACTTGATTCCCATGTTTCAGTTTGGTACAACTCTAAATGAACACCCCAGCTCCAGGGCTTCCTGTGATAATGGCCTACGTTGCAAATGCATTACACTTCAACTTCTATGTATAATTCCACTTTCCTCACTCCTACATCAGTTGTATTAGTTATCTAGTGCAGCTTAAAAAAACAAATAGCATTGTCTCACATTCTGTGGACCAGGAATCCAGAAACAGCTTAACTAGGTGGTTCTGACTCAGGTTGCTGTGAGGCTGTGGAAGGGGCTGCAGTCATCTCAAGGCTTGACTGTAGCAAAAGGATCTGCTTCCAACATCATTCATGTGTTTGTTGGCAAGCCTCAGTTCCTTGGAGACAGTTGGCTGTTGGACTCCATCAGTTTCATGCTATGTGGGTCTTTCACAGGGAAGCTGGCTTCCCCCAGAGCAAGACAGACAGAGAGCACAAGCTCAATGCAGAAGTTACAAGGTGTTTGCACTCAGCAGAGTGAACCAACAAAGGCTGTGGGTGACAGGCTTTGCAATGACCAAAGGAGGGGTGCACTTTAGTTCCCCCAGGAAAATGTGATTGGCTTGTTTGAATAATTCTGTGGGCTGGCAATGAAGTAAAACCCATTAGACTGAAGACAGAGTGAAGTGTAGCTGGTCTGGCTGATAAGGGAACTAGAAAGGTAGGGAGACTTTCCCACTGGGTGGGAAGGGATATCTGGCAAGAGCAGGATTGCTCATTGATGGCTCAAAGAGGGTCAAAGATGTCAAGACAGTACATGAAATTTTATGTCTTACATTACACAAGTTGCTTTCTCCATTGTACACATAAAGGAACCAAAGCAAAGTGACATGTAGTGACTTGCTCCGGTTTCCATAGCCAATACATGTGTCAGAACTAGGCTTCAACCTGGAGAACCTCCAGACTCAGGCCTATCTTTATCAATAACCATTTGTAATCACCTTTATCTATTTTGGTAGCTTTTACTTGAAAAAAATCTCAAATAATGCATCCTAACCTTCTCAGACTTTAGTACTTACAGATCAAAATACAAATCTGTTCCCTGAAGAGCTACTTAGAGCAACTTATAGTCAAAGCCCACAGGTCCAACAAATATGAGCCAATGGGCAATATAATCTGAGAACTATTTACAAAAAAGTCAAGTTATAAACTGAGTTAAAAAAAAAATAAAAGTGTCATCTTAAAACCAAGTCTGTCTTCCATTAATTTTATTTTTCTTTAAAAATATATATATATATTTTCCACTCTCTATTTTCCCTTTTCTCCTTGCAGAAATCTTCCACTGGTCATTTAATCCTGAAAGAACTGGGCTCCAAGTCTCAACTGTTTAGCCTGCCCAACACTTAAATAAATATTATTGGGCTTGAAACACGAAGCTGGTAGATATAAGGGACACCAGTACATTATCCACAGTCATATTCTTTAACAGAATGTTGGATTTCATTCCAAGATATCATCCCATTGGCATTTCATATAGCAATTCCACAAACACAGATGGGACTGAAGGCCTCTGGATTTTAAGTAAGAAAAGAACATGCACACTCCAAGTTCAGATTGCTAGATATCTTTATTTAAATTAAATATTCAGACTAAGATTTAAGTTAAAGATCCAGCTAGTAATTGTAATACTGGAAAATTCTGGAAAAAGTTAGATTTTTAAAATGGCATTATAGCTCCCAGTTGAAAAGAAATGGTCATGCCCACCCTGTTAATCTGTAAATACATACTGAAATAAGTATTGTGTTAGTGAAGAAAAAAAAATATCTAAAATGTTGACAATTAACACTTAAAATCTGGATCTTTGACCCAAGTTATTTAGTCAGTTGCTACAATAAACCTGTACGTATTTTTGTTGTGGAGCCTTGGCCAAAATATTTTGTCTTACCACTAGTAGGCTCTTTAGCTTTGTGAATAAGAAATGTACCAAGATAAACCTTGAAACTTATTTAAACCCAATTCTTTGACTCATAGCAGAAAACATGAAATGCTCTTTATGGAAAAATGTATTCGAATGTATTAACCTAGTCCATGTCAAGACCGAACCCCTTCCCAGATGGTGACCTGGAAATTACACAAGCAAACCCATGTGAGAAGAGCCTATCTTGGCTTAGCTTGGACTAACTGGGAGAATACATATCTATCTCCCTTTTCCTTGGGCATCATTGCAAGGCTCTTTAGCTAGGGCTTGGAAGGAGGAAATATGCCTCAGTGACTCCAATTATTTTGTCAATCAATTTCCATCTTGAGTGCAGAGAGTGGGTGGGTTGTCCTAAATTCCAGGGATATGATGAAAGCTTTGCTATTCTACTGCTCCTTTCTCATACTCTAGCAAGGTAGGCCAATACAGCAAGTAGGGCAAGTATAATTCATTTGCACATATAAGGAGGCCCCTCAGGCCCCTCTCCCTTGGAATCTGAGGCAGAATTAGACCCATTCATAAGAGTCAAGTAATTATCAGGTTGTAAAAACAGTATTTACTAGCGTGCTCCTAGAAAGATTCTATGAACATGTTGGTCCCTAATTAAAAGGATGATTTTAAAGTTCTGCCCTTTGGGAACTAGTTACCTTTGCAATCATTTTCTAAGTATTTCCATCCACAGGAATGTGCCTTTAATTTTTGAGCTGGAAACAAAATGAAACCAGGAATTCAATCACAGCTGGAAGGATTGTGCACAGATGTCTTATACAAGTTATTGCTGAAGTTTAAGATAAATATAAAACTGAGGGGGAAATTAGGGTTATATCCTAATGGAACATGGAATAGCAGAACTGGATACTCGATCGGTACATAAAAACTCTTAGTTAATTGATTTGTTAGCAGATTATTTCTTATAGAGAAAATATGAAAAAAAGTGCTCAAATTCTCCTTCAGAAACTTTCCTGTCTTTCCAGTCTGGACAAAGATTTTATTAAAAATAGTGAACATAATTCTGTTTTCTCACTCTGTTGTATTCTAGGAAACACTCAAGTCAGTCTTACTTGCACTCCAGTACCTTAGAGTATTTAGTGAAAAAGCTCCATCAATTTTGTGTTGCTTAATTTCTCCATATGCCTGTCTTTAGTCCTAGGGCCCATACATAAAACTACTGAAGTAGACCTGGTACTGATTTGGATAGGAGCCTCCATACTATGCTCAGAATTGCAAAGAGGACTTTGCAGCTGATTCAACATCCTAGTAGATAACTCCATCTCCCCCTCAGTATATTGTTATTCTCTGGGAGCATCCTCCAACCCCTCAACAAACAGCCTTTTCTTTGGGCTCCACTGGTAGTCAATCAGACATGCCTAGACCTGTCCCCAAACCAAACTGAAGTCAAACTGGAACCTCTGAGAAACAAATAAACCAAGCAATTGTCCTTATATATAAAAATTTAAATCACCAACTATTCACTGGGCTTTCCAAGAGTAAGACTTTCATAGCATGTAAAATATTTGCTTGTCTTTATGAATCAATAACTGTTAAGCTGATCACTTTCTGCTTGCGCATCTTCCAGAGAAGTCCATGTGATAGGCCCTGGAGAAGAAATTATCAATGGAGCCTGCTAACAATGCTGCCAGCGATGCCAGCGGTGCCACTTGCTAACGCGCCATCATGCTGCCTGGTAGAATTAGTTAAAGGCATCTAATAGAATCTTCTTTTCTTTCATCTGGGTAACATTTAACAGTCATTCCATGGAGAGAGGGAGAAATAACAGTTGGTGTTCTGGTCTGCTGAGGCACACAAAGCAGGCACATGTTGAAGGTCAACTCCGCAGTCTGTCAAGTTGTGGGAAGGGTGTGAAGAGGGATATTTGTTTCATTCTCCCCATATATTAAAGGAAAGTATCTCATCATGTCCCTCTGAGCACAGGGAGAAAAAAAAAACCTTGGAAAGCATCAACATTCTTTGGATCACTTGACAGTGCATGAATTATCAACATATATGAAATTATTCATTTATGCAAAACTAATTTGTATAGCCTCTTATTCAGCATGAATACTACCCATGTGTGCCAAACATACACAGTCCTCGCTTCATTAGAATAAGTATTCAAAGCAGGGATGTCTAACCTCTAATTTCTTTCTCTATTGTACACACACGCACACATAAGTTGCAAGAGAAAGTCCTTATTTCCTCTTGATAGACTCTTTTGATAAAGCAGTAACCAAAATGGAGAAAATATGCAATGTTCACTGTAGAAGACATGCATAGTAGTTTGAGTAAAATGGAGATGTCAAAGCTACTTCTGAAAGCTATGGGATCTCTTGAAAATGTCAGGAATTTCACATTCCTGCAGGAATGTTATAATGTAAAAATATGGCAATGTGGAGGGAGAGGAATAAATATGCTCATTTAAAAAATCCTTTTACACTTTAGGCAATACCGACATAGTGCAAATCCTGATAGAATTGTTCTCATCCTCCTGATTACCCCACAAACTTGTCATTTTTTAGCTCTTAAAATTTAGAAAGTTTCATAGCAAAAGAAGAGTGAAAAATGTATAAATCTGATTTGTAATAATGAACCAATTTCCAGATTATCTGGATAATCCTTGTAGTCAATGAAGGAAGAGGAGAAGGAGAAATGAAAGAAGCAAAAAGAAAAAAAAAATAACTAAAACACCCCTCTCCTTGGGCTAAATAAATAAAATCAAGACAACTATAAATGGAGTTTCACCATGGCCAGCTCTTATGTGCCCTCAAATAGTATTTATATTGGGTTTCATCCCCCCACTCATGGACTGTGGAATGGGAGACCAAAAATGATGGCTACAGTAGCCTAAGCTGCTTATTCTTTCTGACAGAAGAAATGCCATTTCCAGAGTGCTGGTAATGGAGGGCTGGTTTCCAGCTGTCTTTATGGACAGACACAAAGGAAAGGGTAGAGGGAGCCAGGGCTATTCAGCTGTAAAGACTCATTAGTGTCCAGTGTGGAGCCCCAGCCGCATCAACACAGGAACCCCTTTGTGAAGTGGGTAAATGCCAGGAATGTTCTCTGCTTCCCTTTTCCCTCCCAGCCAGTCCTTACCCCAGGTTTTGAATGAAAAACCATTTATTGTATTGATTTGGATTTCTCAGCAAAGGAGAAAAAAACGACTGCCAAGCAAGCCAAGCAAGAGGCTTAACCTCGTAATTATTCTTCAAGAAGAATGTAATCTTTCAGAGACAATCTGCACCTCCAACCACACCTTTAGCATCTCTTGCATCTTGGGGGTCCTCGATGGGTCTTAAAAGAGCTAATTCCTAACTCTGAGTATGTCTATAAGACTAATCATTCAGCTTGGTGGAGCTCTTATTCAGAAGAGCAGAGTACTGAGAGGCATCTGGTTTAGATTCCATCATCGTCAACATCTTCTTTATTTACACAGAGCTAGAAGAGGAAAGGAAGCAGTTGGAAAATGTAGCATGAACCTCTTTGACCTTGTCATACATAAACCAACTATTGAGCATACTGAAATGGCATATCTAATGGTGGAAAAGAAAAAAGGATGTCAAATATTTTTTGAAAAGAAGAGAGAGACACTAATATAACCTTCTAAGTTTAATTTACTTTATAAAAAGCTAACTATGATTGTACTTTTAAAATATACTACTGGAGACTTCTGGTTTCAACTCCTAAATATAAAAGACTTGGAAATGGTCACTCCAGTACTTACAACAAGAAAGAGTTGGGTGAATTGAAACTCAGTAGCTTTTTGAGGATTCAATAGAGAGCTGAGGTTGCAGGGCAAACCTAGACAGTGAAGTGGCAAGAGACCAGCACCTCGAGAATCACAGCCCAGATCTGCTTACCTGGAGCAGAAGCTGCTGGTGGCCATAAACTGGTGGAAAGATTTAAATGGTAATTTCGATGACTTACTGGAGGCTGAGTGTAGATTAGCCTGAGAGTAAGAAAATCCTGGGGGCTGCAGTCTCAGGAGCCCCACACACTTTCAAGGCCTTTACCTCCAAGAACCCCTCCAGGTTTTCATGATAAAGACTGAGAAAGATCCTTTGTGACTCTGGCAAGGGAAAGGAGCAAGTATTTATTGCAAAAGATACCCAGAACTTTCTCTGTAACAAAGGCTAACTCTCCAGGGGAAGAGCCTTTGCCAGAGCCTTATCCCAGCTGGGGTAAGGGTGTTTCCCCTACTTCAGATCCCTCTTGTCTTCCTGACTCACCTAAGAGGGAGGACATAGTCAACGGAGCTCAATGCTTTCAGGAAATAGATTGGTACTGCTGCAGCCAGGGATGGGGTAGAGGACGGGGAGAAAAACTGTAACACTGAGAAATAATTATAAAGTTCACAGCCCAGAGACACAGGCCTACTGAAAGACTGAGATTAAGTGGAAGTTTACAGAACACTCCTCCTCCCTCACACCTTACACCAATAAGTCTCCAATATAATGACAGTGGAGTATAGCTGAAAGAGTTGCAAAATACAAGCTCCTTCTGAGGAGTATTTAGGAAGCCCAAAGTGAAAGGCGAAACAAAAACAAGGGCACTAGAGAAATTTGAAGCCTCTGGCACCTCAAGCTATAGAAAACATTAAACAAAGCCCAACTCCTAGACAGATTAGCCTAAATCCTCACACTAATGGCCTATTTAAATTATCCCTATTACTTAGTACAACAAAAAAAAGGTAACAGGACATGCCTAAAGCAAAAAAAAAAAAAAAAAAGACCACATTCTGGAAGGGAAAAAAGCTATCATCAGACCAGCTCAGATATTAAATAGAGGTGGGAATTATTAGACAGGGAATTTAAAATAATTTTAATATGAAAAAACTAAACAATATGCAAGAAGAGATGGTTAAATAGTTGCCTGAAAATGATATATCCAAGTGCTAACCCTGGTACCTGTGAATGTGACCTTAGGTGGAAATTGAATCTTTGCAGATATAATTAAGTTGAGGGTCTCGAGATAAGATCATCCTGGATTTAAGGTGGGCCATAAATCCAATGACAAGTGTCCTTATAAAAGACAGAAAAGGAGAAGACACAGAGACCCAGGGGAAGGCCGTGTGGAGGTGGAGGCAGAGATTAGAGGGATGTGTCTACAAGCCCAGGAACCAGAAAGATTGCCAAAGCCACCAGAATCTAGAAGAGAGGCATGCCACAGATTCTCTCTCAAAGCCTCCTAGAGGAAACAACCCTGCTGATACCTCGATTTTGGATTTCTGATCTCAATTTCCACTGTTTTAAGCCATCCAGTGGCTTAATGCAGATGAGTAAGGTAAACAGACAGATGGAAGCTACAAGAAAGAATAAAAAGAAAATGCTAGAAAGACAAAAAAAAAACTACCAGAAATAAAGAAGCCTGTGACAAAATCTAACACCCATTCATTATGAAAACACTCAGCGCTCTAGAAAGAGGGGAACTATCTCAACTTGATAAAAACCCTACAAAAACCCCTACAGCTTACATCATACTGAATTGTGAGAGACTGGACACTTTCCCCCAGCATCACAACGAGGCAAGAATGTCCTCTCACACTCCTATCCCACATTGTTCTAAAAATCCTAGCTAATGCAGTAAGACAGAGAAAAGAAAGTTACACAGATTAGAAATAAAGAAATAAAACTGTGTTTATTCACAAATGTTAGTAGAAAATCTCAAAGAATGTACAAAAACCCCTCCTGAAATGAATAAACAAAAACATGTCAATAAGCAAGGAGGCTGAAATGATCCCATGTGATGGTAATGATTAGATTTGGAGACATCAGTATGAGTTCATGTTTAGTTTATACAGATGCAGATGGTTACATATAGAAATATTTATAGATTTGTGTAAAACATGAGTTAGTATACACATGTACACACATATAGACCCACGCGCGTGCGCGCGCACATACACACAGGTTGATAATCAGGGCCTAGAAGCCATTACACTGCTGTAGCAATAAGCACAACTAGTGCCCAGATCTGGTTTTTAAGTACCATTCTTCAATAAAAGGACTCAGAACTTCTTGGAGAAGTGGCTGATTCTATCATTGGGGCTGGAAATATACAAAATGAGTCTGAAGCATCTTCTAGCACCAGAAATGATGGAAGTACTCAAACTCACACAAACACGCACACACACACACACGTGCACGCGAGGGCGGTATGTCAGAGAACACAGGAGCCGACTAAAAGAGCTCCCTCTGGCCAAAATGGGAACAATTTCAGCAACAAAATAAAGAAATATTGGATTATAATCCAAAGTTTAAAATAAATCTCCATGAATGTACAGTGACATGAATAAAGTATTGAATAAATAAATAGGGGAGAAAAGACAAATCTCCCATGCAGAAGACTTCCACATAATTTATGTCTACTCAGCCTTCAAGGAAGCAGAATGTACTCCCTACTCCTTAAGTGTGGGCTGCACATAGTGACTTCCTTCCAAGGAGTATAATATGGAAAGAGGAGAAAAGAGAGTAACTTTATGTGGAGAACCTGACGAATACCACCTTAGCCAAGTGATCCAGGTTACTATCAACAGGAATAAGCGTACTGACAGTATGCAGCCTCACTATGGTGTAATGGAATGACACTTTACCTCTGTGGTCTTCCTGAACACACAACCCCAGGTTAATCATGGGGAAAATGTCAGGCAAATCCCAAATTTTACAAAATACCTGATCAGTATTCCTCAAAACTCTCAAGTTCATCAAAAACAAAGATAGTCTGCAAAACTGTCACAATCAAGAGGAGTGTAAAGAGACATGATAACTAAATGTAATGTGCTATTCTGGATGAAATTCTGAAACGGATAAAAGACATTAGGTAAAAGCTAAGAAAATGCAAATAAAGTATGGGCTCTGGGTAATAATAATGTATCAACTTGGGGTCATTAATTGTAACAAATATACCATAGAAATGCAAGGTGTTAATATATGGAGTACTGGGTATGAAGTATATGGGAACTCTGTACATCTTTACAATTTTTTTATTAATATGACAACTTTTAAAGTAAAGTTTATATTACAAAATTACTGTTGGAGCTGTAATCTCTCAGCCTTTAAATAACTACATAAGTAGTACATAGTCGTAGAACAAAAAATAGACAAATGGATATAAGCAAAAAGAAACAAAAGTCACCAAAATTTTAACAATCACAAATAATTACTTTAAATATTTTGATGTATTGCTTTTCAGACTTATACATATATTTTTCCCCAAATTAGGACTATATGTATGTCCCATTTGAACTTGTTTCTCTTTCTTTAAAAAAAGCATATTTTGAACATCAATTCATTACGAAAATAGACATTTTTATCATACTGTTCAAGGACAACAAAGTCTTCTATTATATAATTCATGTAATCAATCCTCCTATAGAAGGATATTTGTTATTATCTTTTCCTCACCCCACCCCCAATTCTTTGTAAGCATATGCATTAATTTTCTTAGGTTACAATCCTAGAAGTGGAATTGTTTAGTTTAAGGAACTATTCTTTCAAAACCCTTCTGATATATATTGATAAATTTCCCTACACAATGTTTATGTAATTTCATATTTCTCTCAGCAGCATAAGAGTATGAACTTTTCTTTATACTGTCTCCAACATTTAGAATTACATGCTTAAAAATAAATGTTCAAGAATATAAAACAAAAAATGTTATTTTAATTTGCACTTCTTGGGCTACTAATAAGGTTGATTGTGTATTCACATACTCTCTGGTCATTTTCATTTCTCTTGTGAATAGTCTCTTCATCCCCTTTGTCCATTTTTCTGTTATTGCTCATGTCTTTCATTTTATTTGTAAAACTTCTTTATATATAAGAAGAGTAAATTTTTATTATAAATACTACCAAATTCTTCCCCAGTCTGTTTTAAAATTTATTAATAATATTTCTCCCTTCCTCCCTCCCTGCCCCCCCCCACCTGGTTTCTTCCTTTTCCTTTCTTTCTTTCTTTCTGAAATGGAGTCAATATATCAAGCATTTGCTTTATGGTTGTATTTTAGAATTCCTGTTCACAAAAGCCTCCCTAATCCTAAGGATATAAATATTATTTTAAATATTCTTTTGTACATTTAAATCCCTAACCAATTTATATTGCTCTTTGTTGTGAAATAAGAATATAACTTATTTTTTCCCAAGAAAGAATTAGCCGACCTTCCTAACACTTCTTGTTGAATAGTATACCTTTTTCCTACTATTTGAAAATATCATGATTGTCATATATATTAAATACTTTTATGCACTTGTCTCTGTTTCTTGTTCTTATAATGTGTGCCTTTGATCTTAATTACAATTCCATAACACATTGGACACTTTTAATTTGTTGTTTTTATTTTGATTCCTACATTGATAGCTTCCTGGATCCTTGTGTTGTCTTAACAAAGCTCAGTAATCTTGAGAATGTGCAGAATTCGGGAAGTCTTCTCTCCTTTGTCCACCTCCTGGGGAGAGGGGGCAGTGGAATTCACTAATCTGAGTGGAGGTTTCAGTTTCAAATACTCTGGCTTTGCCTTTGTGAAAAAGAGGACCATTTCATGACCAATGATTGTCTATATGTTAATTCCATTTCAAAAACCAAGCCATTCAGTGACCTGTATGTTCAGATGTTAACACATGTTAAGTGCAATTGAATCTCCTGATTTAGGTTGTAAACTTAACACTGGAAAGGTCAAGAAGGATTAATCTTCACCCCAATGTGTCTGTACCCCATGGCAGTAGCACACCACAGCCCAAAAAAACTGATCAAAATCTTTCTCACTCCTTCCAACACTACCCTCCCTTGAAACATCTATTCTTCTCTGCTACCAAGGCAAGCTCCTCTGGGTGGGAAAATGCTTTGATCAGGACCCTCTACTATCTTTTAACATTTCTGAGGACTCTAATGATCCCATGAAAGAGAAAACTTGAACAATTTTAGCAGCAGTTATTTCTTCTTGGGGTTTTAATCAGTTAGAAAAGTTAAGTAAGATTGGAAAATATCCAAGTTCTGCTAGTGGATTCAGAATTCCAAGGACCTGAAAAAACTAAGCAGTTCCTTTTCTGACAGTAGACCAACCTTCTACAAGGAGTGGTTTCTTAAAAATGAGTTACAATGTGGAATTTAAAACCATATCAGTGAACTTTCTATACTCCGATACATTCAAATGCATTGATCTATTTTGGCCCATGCATAATTTTGTAACATCATGAATTACTCATTTGGAAAACAGTGGTTCATTGAATTATGCAGATATTTCAAAAGTTGACACACTTCTTTACACAGTATAAAAAATTACAGTTATTTATATCATGATTGTTCTTACTTTAAAATTCTTTAACTATCAGGAGGCTCACAGTCACAGATACACTTTTTCTAAAATTCTAATTTTAGCTTGAAAATTCTAATTTTATCAAAGCCAACAAATATTATTAGTTGTTTTCCTTCAAGTCACAGGCTAACATTGTTCATTTTTTGAGAAAAAAAATTATTATGCCAAATAAGCAGGTCTGAGTTTTCTATCACTCACGTTTTTTTCAAACAAATATGTTTCACACAAAAATATGGCTAGTTCAGTTGGCAACTCAAAATACTGCACAAGTGCTTGTCTTCAAGACAACCATAGTACTTCACTATGCAGCAGTATGCTTTGCTATGTCCAACTTTGTCACATGGAATATTAAAAATACTGTAGTCAAAGGTGGAAATTTAAAATTAATGACTTTTACTGTTACATCATGGATATTCTTATATGAAACTGGCATTAAAAATAAAATCCATGCATGACTGGTGACAAAGAATATAATGGCTACTAATAGAGTTTGGTATTAGCAATTTTACGCACCAGTGATTTTGCACTATCACTACAAATGTCAACACAGAGAAAAGGGTAAATAATATCTTAGTATTATTATAAAAGCTGTGATAATAGACCTGTGTTATTACTTGTTCTAGTTTGCTAATGCTACCAGAATGCAAAACACCAGAGATGGATTGGCTTTTATTTTTACTTTTATAAAAGGGTTATTTTGGTTACACAGTTACAGTCTTAAGGCCATAAAGTGTCCAAGGTAACACGTCAACAATTGGGTACCTTCACTGGAGGATGGCTGATGGTGTCTGGAAAACCTCTGTTAGCTGGGAAGGCAAGTAGCTGGTGTATGCTCCAAGTTCTGGTTTCAAAATGGCTTTCTCCCAGGACGTTCCTCTCTAGGCTTCAGTTCCTCAAAAATGTCACTCTCAGTTGCTCTTGGGGCATTTGTCCTCTCTTAGCCTCTCCAGAGCAAAAGTCTGCTTTCAAATGCCTTCTCCAAAATGTCTCTGTAAGCTGAAGCTCCTCTCTCAGTTTCAGTGCATTCAAAGTGTCCCTCTTGGCTGTAGCTCTTCTTCAAAATGTCACTCACAGCTACACTGAGTTCCCTCTGCCCCTCAGCTCATTTATATGGCTCCACTGATCAAGGCCCACCCTGAATGGGTGGGGCCATGCTTCCATGGAAATATCTCATCAGAGTTATCACCTACAGTTGGGTGGGGCACATTTCCATGCAAACAACCTAATCCAAAGGTTCCAACTTAATCCCCACTAATATGCCTGCCCCACAAAATTGCATCAAAGAATATGGCTTTTTCTGAGGGACATAATACATTCAAACCAGCACATTACTGACAGGTTCTCCATTTTCCCAGTAGTTCAGACCATAGTTTCATGCTTGCTGGTTGAGATATTAGCTTGCAGATCCATAGAGCAGCAAATGTTTTCTGTCTTGATAGAGACAATAATCACTTCTGTCAGGTACAGAACATAACCCTAAAGTAATAGATTTATTGTGCTATAAGGCACAAACCAATTTTGTCTCTAATTTAGGAAACTTATTTCAGCATGCTTCTTCTGAGACAACATATTAACCCATGTCTCTGAAATTCTCTTTTGAATCAGACAAAAAATTTGGCTGTTTCCCTATTAATTAGTTAAATATCTCATAACCATGTTTTTGCCAATATATTTAAGAGTTTTGGTTTTTTTTTATTTCTTAAAAATTATGCTTTGATACTACTTAGTAGCTATGGAATGTTGAGCAAGTTGCTTAAATTCTCTGTGCCTAATCTACAAAATGGAATTATTAACAGTTCCTACTATAGGGTTGTTGCAGTGATTAAATGACTTTATATATGTACTGTACTTAGAACAGTATCTGGCACAACTTGACTACACAGAAGTACTAGTTATTACTTGAGAAAAATCTCCACCATAAATGTTTTAAAATGGAGGTTTTTAATCCCCCCAGGGAAAAATCACATTTTTGTGTGACTGTTTTTGAAAACATGAAAACAGTCCAAAATTTCAGGGTTTATGCAAATGTCCAAAATGATCCTAAAGTCTCAAAGGCCCTTAGCCATCTCACACTTTTTTCAATACAGAAAGTGAGGAGAAGCCAAAGGGGACTGAAAAATCTCTGGACTTGATAAAATTTTCCCCAGGCCAAATGCTCTGTAAACTGAGCCTCAGAGTCAGCTGAAGTGACTTGGGTGGGGTAGTGGGGGTGGTGGAGTGGTGGTGGGGTGGAGGGGTGTTTTTAGGCAGCTACTCCTGGTTTGCTCCTTTGACCCAGGTATTTGCCAGTAATTGGATGAGTGCAGAACATGGGACCTTGACAGAAAGATACCTTCAGTGGAGACCCAGCCAGAATTTCCTCAAGAGGTGCAGTGAAAATGAAATCTGAAGAGCATTAGCCAACCCACAACTTGGCCCAGACTACTGGTTTACTTGCACTGATTTTCATAAAAATAGTTTCACTGTGAAGCAGGAATAAGTTACTATTTTAAAGCCGTCAGTAGTCTTTCTATTGCTTGAGGTGGAGTGAAATATAAAATTGAAGAATATTAAAGCAGGAGAAGGGACATTTTGCATTCTGTGGTGGAAGTAAATTTGTCCAGGGGCAGATATTTCCTTCCTTCCCCAAACCAAACTTTTTAGCCAGTCATTTTCAGCCATGTGATGCAAAGTCATTGCACTTAAGAAATGAAATGAAATTCAAATGCAGAGGCTGCAAACTGAGATATTGCTCCATTATTGATACAAAATGCTCTCTTGGCCTCTGCTAAGAGGTGTATGGTTGTTCCTCGTTGTACTTTATCTTCCTGAGGCCTGAACACTGGGCTAGGACTCCCGGACTTGATAAAAAAGGTACCAGGGAACAGTTCAATCTGATTTTCTTCAAAAACAGAAATAAAAGGAATAAACAGCTAATTCCATTTTTCCTTTATTATGCATCTTAGTTTGCCAATTCTGCTATGACAAATACCACACAAGGGGTTGGCTTAAACAACAGCATTTATCTGCTCACAGTTTGGAGGCTCAAAGTCCAAGATCAAGATTTCAGCACTGGTTGCTTTCTCCAAGAGTCAGTGGCCTTCTCGTGATGGCAGGCTTCAGGCTTCCGTTACGTGGTGCTCTCTCTCTCTCTCTCCTCCCTGGCTTTTTCTGACTACTGGGGTCTTCTGACTTCTGGCTTCTACCAACTGAAACCAAATTTCCACTCTTTATAAGGGCTGCAGTTAGATGGATTAACGCCCACTCTGATTCAGCTTGTCCACACCTAAATGGGATCTTTGAAGATATAATTCACAAATGAGTCCACACCCTGACTCTCCTTAACCTATTCAAAGACACTATTTAGAAATGGGTTCACTCCCAGGCACACAGATAAGATTTGAATATGCCTTTTTTGGACTACATGATTCAGTCCCCTTCAGCGTGGTTAGTTTTTATTTTTTACTTTATTTATTTATTTGATAGCTTAGAAAAGTTTCCTTCAGCTTCATGATTCTGTCTATATTGGTAATGCCATGCAAACTTTTTGAATTGTTGTCAAATTTGGGGAAACCTCTGTTTAGTTTCACTAATGTATGAGTTGTAAGATTTCAGAGCACCTCAAGTTTTTTAGTGTAGTAACTAATCTTAAAAAATTCTTTGAACTGATAACACTCATTAGCCAGCTTGTCATAAATATCCTCATTTCTGTGGTCTGAGTTGTATATGATCTTTATCAATATAAGTCTTTTTTTGTCAAAGCAAAAATGTAAAGCATTTAAGGTGTTTGTATGGTTCCCTTCTCCCCATTAATGGAATTATCAGACAATCCAGGGGCCTCTTTAAGACTTTCCAAAATTTATCATTTCTTCTTAAAGAATTATTCATTTGGATATGGTATGGAAAAAATGTTTTGTTACAACTTACTTTTTAAAGCCAAAATAATTTCTATTGCTTTTATTGCTCCTATGTATTGCTTCTATTTCACATTATATTTAATATTCCTATATTTTTCTCAGCTCTTTAAAAGATAAATTGAAAGGGGAAAAAAATAAAGTATTCCTCATACATGTTCAAATCAATACTCACTTGTTTTGCTGAAATGATCCAAAATGTCTTTCCAAATTGCAATTCATTGGTGTAATTGAGCTTTACCAACTTTGTGAATATCATTTATGTACAAATTGTAGTCTTTAAAATAGTGTAGCATGTTTCAAGGCCTACGACTCTGTAACACACAGACCCTTTTATATAATTTAGACTTCGCTGGGATGTGTGTTGAAAATACTCCATTATTGAGAAAATGTTCAAAAGAAAACATATAACTGTTGCTGAATAATGAAATAATTAACAGCTTCAGATATTGTGGAGGCAGTTTTTCTCCAATAAGATTTAGGGAATGATCTGCATGTGGCCGTGTTCATTATCGCATATGGCCGCTGGCCCTGCTCACTAGTGTCCTGCTGTCTGGTAGATTAGCACAGCAGGCTGGAAGCTATTTGTCTACCAGGATGGCTAGTGTTAACTTAATTGTACATCAAAACATATAAATAGTCCTTAAGCCAAATTAAATGCTTCTCTAACTCAACTTCTCCTGGCTAGTCCCTCCAAATCCGCACAGCCACCCTCAACACTGCTGTATTAGTTACTTATTGCTGCATAACAAAATGTCCCGAAACATGGTGGCATATCTCATAGTTTCTGTGGGTAAGGAATCTCCACAGGGCTTTGTCAGGACATGGTAGTTGCCTTACCCAGTGCAAGAAATCCAAGGGAGCGCAAGAGAAAACACCCAAGATGGAAATCCCAGTCTTTTTATAAACTAATCTTCTAAGTAACATCCCATCACTTCTGCTGTATTCTATTTGTTAAAAGTGAATCAATAAGTCCAACACACAAGTGAGGGAGGGGATTACACCCGGGCATGTATACCAGGGGATGGGGATCACTGGGGCCATTTTCTTTTAAATGCAACTTTATTGAGATATAATTCCATAATAAACAATCATTCAAAGTGTACAGTCAGTTGCTCAAAGTGTTGTCATATAGCTGTGCTTTCATCACCACAATCAAATTTTGAACATTTTCATTACTCCAAAAAATAAAATGAAAATTGAAATAAAAAAAGAACATCCAAAACATCCCATTCCCCTCCATTGTTCATTTACTTTTTTAAAAAATGCAGATTTATTGAAATATATTCACACCCAACAGCCATCCACAGTGTGCAGTTGTTCAAAGCACCATCACACATTTGTGCGTTCATCACCAGAATCAATTTTTGAACCTTTTCCTTACTCCAAAATAAGAATAAAAGCAAAAAAGAACACCTAAGTCTTTCCATCCTCTCCATCCCACCCTATTCTTCATCTAATTTTTGTCCCCATTCTTCCACTCATCTGTCCATATACTGGATAAAGGGAGTGCAAACCACAATGTTTTCACAGTCACACAGTCACACTGTGCAATCTACATTGTTATACAGTTGTCTTCAAGAATTAAAGTCACTGGGTTGCAGTTTGACAGCTTCAGATATTTCCCTCCAGTCATTCCAACATACCAAAGATTAAAAGGTGATATTTATATATCGCATAGGAATACCCTCCAGAGTGACCTCTCAACTCCATTTGTAATTTCTTAGCCACTGGAACCCTACTTTGCTTCATCTCTCTTCCCCCGTTTGTTCAAGAAGATCCTCTCAGTCCCACAGTGCTGGGTCCAGGCTCATCTCCAGGAGTCATTTCCTGCATTGCCAGGGGGTTCACACACCTTGGTGTCAAGTCCCAAGTAGCAGGGAGGGCAGTGAGTTCATCGACCTGGTGAGCTTAGAGAGAGAGGCCACATCTGAGCAACACAGAGGCTCTCTGGGGAGGACTCCTTGGCACAATTGGAAGTGGGCTTAGCCTCTCCCTTGCAGCAACTAGCCTAACAGAGGAAGGCCCCCAGATCGAGGGCTCAGTCCCCTAAATTGGCAGTCCTCAATGTTTGCAGGAAAATCAGCAATAGCCCAAGTGGGGAGGGCTAACACTTCCACATTTCTCCACTGGGGCCATTTTAGTACAGCCTATTGCACCTCCCAGCTTGAGAAGAGTGAGGAGAACTCAGAGTACTCTTTGAACTCTTCTTTAACAACAATCTGAACAGATTGGTGTCAAAATATCTTACTTTTTTGAATCTGACAAGTATAACCATGTGACCATGTTGCAAGGCCACCCAGGAGACGGAAGACGCACACACAAGTGAGGGGCCCTGAAACTTCAGCCTCATTAATTTCGTCGTACCTTCCCTCTGTTTACACTTCTTTTAGGGCAGTGGGTGGCACTTAGCAGGTGGTAGTCCATGTTGCTATTATTAATATACTTTGACTATCAATATCCATTTTTTTTACAGTTGCATATGGTTACCAAATATTTTCCAGGTAGTAGTTTTTGTTTTAAATATTGAATTCTGTGTTTTTTGTTTTGTTTTGTTTTACCTTCCCCTTTTCCCTCTTTGGACTCTGCTGTGTTATTCAGGATGCTCCTTGGCTAACCTCGTGCACTTAATGATGCCATAAGTTAGAATGTGAGTGGTCAGCATTTACTTTGGGATTCTCTTTAGTGTGATAAAAATGTATGTAGTTAAGTGCTTCATCTGATTTAAGAAAATCAGGAACCCTTCAGTTTTTTATTTGGTTTCTGTAGCCTGGGCTCACCAAGAACCATTTTCCAGTCCATGTAAAGATGGTAAGGGGAAAGAAACAATGTGAAACAACAGTAAGTGGCAGTCCAGGGACACTATCTCAGGTGAAATGCCCTTCTGTTGGACTTTGGACTTAATTATACTTATTAATAGCATACACTTTGCTATAATAACAATGTGCCAGGCACCATTGGACTTTACCTATATTAACTCATTTGGTACTCATGGCTGTTCTATGAAACAGGCACTTTTACTACCTCCATTTTCAGTGAGGGAACAGCAGCCAAGAAGTTAAATAACTCACCATCATCACATGGATAATACTTCAGAGCAAGGATTCAAAAGCAAGCCATCTAGCCACAGAATCCATTCCCCTAGCAATGAAATACTGCAAGATCCATATCTCAAATACAGGATGCTTATAAAATCAGAACCATTTATCAACAATCTAAATTTTCCAAAATTCATCATATGGACCATTCTCATCAAAAGATATGTGATATGGTCTCTCTTTTATACCAATTGGACATTATCGAGTTTGACAACTTCTAAAACAAGTTCTTACTCTTTGGTGAACATCTGGGCACTCTATGTGTTCAGATTCACAGGTCCCAGCCCTGTCTAGGACACAGATTTATTCCCTTCGTTCCTTTCCTTTTCCCATCTTTCTTCACTGTCCAAGCTTTTTAGGGGACCATCCCCTTCTTTTTTAGTTCCTCCAAAGCAAAATAAATCATTCAGTTCTTTTTCTCCCACATTAAGATTTTTAAATGAACATGCATTGTAGAATGGCACCAGAAAGTCCTTGAGTTTAGTAACACAATAATAACCCTAAAGTCTGTCTATGTCCCTGAGATTTCCTGGTAAGACATCTCCTACCTCCCAAGGGCAGGGGATCTTCTTACTCCAGTAGCAAAATTTAGATTATAAAGTGAGTTCTTGACAGCTCACCCTGCTCCTCTGCATTGTCCGATCGGTAGTATTCTATTCATTTGAGGACATATTGCAAGTTTCTATGCAAAAGTCCACCTGGTACCCTTTTCTCAGTATTCAAAGATGAATGTTTGCTACAGAAATATCCTAAAGAAAATACCTCCAATTTTGTTCACGTGCATTTGTGAGGATAGAGTTAATGTGAGAGCCACAGTTTCTGGTCCTTTTTCTCTCTTTTCCTGGAGCATGGGAGGAGATGAAACCTTTTCCATGGTTTCAAAGACTCTTGAGAAAGTTATATAATCACCAGTTCTGACAGTTTTCCATGAATCATTGAGAAAAACACAGGAAAAAGCCTCAGTGTGAATCCTTGGGGATATGCACTTGGAAAGATGCCTGAGACTTCATGTGACTCCGTGCAGACATGTGTTGCTCATCTATCCACAGCACAGCCTCTTTCCTGTGTGCTCGCTTACATGTTAGTTTCCGCAACTTCACACAACCCTTCACCAAAGGTTCTGGAATCAGCCACACTGTCCTTTTGGTGACAGATGACACCGTAGTCCTAGCACCTCAGTGGAGGAGAAGCTATCTTCATGTTTTCTTTGGGCAGTAACAACCAAGATGAACACCTTGGGGCTGCCCTACTATAACACTTTTCCTTACGTGAAATATCTGTCTTTAGGACCCAAAATAAAATTTTCTTTTTTATCAGTCATTCATAATGAACCTAAGAGCTTTTATTGAGATCTATTTGGCATCTGCTAAAATCATGTGCATTGGGAATATTCTTATTTCTTTGTACCAAAATGACTCCCTGAAATGACTGCACAACTTTACCAATGGCTTTCTTGAATTTATCACCCCTTTGTTGCTCTAATTTCTGAATTCACATGACTTGCTCAGTTTTTGCATTTGTCAAGTTTCCTGTCTCTGTTTCACTGCTGCTTCCACATCTGTTTCTTACTTTGTTCCAGAAACAGATGTGGACACTCCAAAAATTGATTTGCTAAATACAATTCTGTTTTCATGGATATAACTTTTGGGGTCTATAAATCTTTATGGAAAAAAATATTATTTTTCATCCCAATGTTTGATATTCAAACACTTTCTGGGACTTTGTTTCTTCTACACAGCAAAGATTTTTAGGAAAACAGGTTGGGTACACTAGCAAAATAGAATTGCTCAATGAAAGAAATATGTCTTGAATTTTAGCAGCAGAAATGGGAGTAAGCCGAGAAAAGTCTGGGTTAGGAAACTGGAGAAAGGCTAAGGGAAACGGACCGAGGAGAAAGAATGCCCAGAGGAAGGATATTTGGTCAGGCAGAACATCACTTACTCTTAATTGTAGGTGCTAGTTTCTGTGGGCGTCCTGATAGGAAATACACAAAACCTGTTGTGTGGATGGCCCACCTGAGGGCCTAACATTTTACCAGTGCAATAGAAGGTTATTGGCCCCTGAGGGGCCAGGCAAGAGCAAGGCAGTCCCCAAAATCTCGGAGATGCGGATGCTAAGCAGATGATCAGATCAGATACTCAGGACAGATTGCATGGAATCGTCACAATTCTAAAACCTGTTGCACAGAACTGAGAAAAAGACAAATAGTGGTGGGGGTGAGGTGAGCATAGAAATGGCCATACAGTGGTACCTCGGTACTCAACTGCTTTGAAACTCGAATCTGGTAATTGACGCATTTGACGTGAAAATTTTGTCCAAGTACTCTTCGTTTGGGACTCTGACGCACAAGCTTCGGTTGCCTCATGACTCATTACACTTTCCAGCTGAAACAAAGGTCATGCGTTAGTCAAGCAGCAGCTCTTGCCCTTTGCACGTCCCCTTGCGGTCTTGTCTTAGTGGTCATTTTTGTATTTTTGTGCTTTTTTTTCCTCATCATGGGTCCTAAGAAAATGCAGTGATAGTGCTGAGCAGAAAAGAAAATTACTTTGTACCACCATTGAGCAAAAAAAAAAGAAATAATAGGCAAATATGAGAGAGGTATTTGCATAACTGGTCTTGCTAGGGAATGTGGTATGCTTAGAACAAGTCTCCACCATCATTAAGAATAAAGAAGCAATTAAAAAAAAAAGGCTAATTTTGGAGTTAGCAGAGGAACATCATGAAGAGCTCAGCGCTGAGGAGCTGCAGGAAGAGGTGGCTGGAGAGATTTCTTCAGGTGAGGAGATAAGGAAGGATGCCCCCAGTTCCTTGATAAAAGAAATCTGTGCAGAATGGGCAGAAGTTCAAAACTTTGTGGAGAAGTACCATCCGGACAAAGCTCTGACAAGCAGAAATGTGAATGTATTGAATGACCAAACAATTTCACGTTTTCAAGGAATTCTGAAAAGAAGACAGAAGCAATCCTCATAGGGTAAGTTTTTAGTGACGGTGACAAAGAGTGTGTCAGAGCCTGTGGAGCAAGTTGAAAAAAGTGAGAAAAGAGAAAGCACAGCCGAAGTGCAAGTGCCCGATGTTCTATTGGAGGGGACTCTCCTTCCAAGCTCCACTCCATGTAACATCTCCTCCTCACCACTCTCCTCCCACCATCCCATTAGGCCATGGACTCTTCTCAGTACAGGTAAAGTGAAGTTTTTATTTTATTTAACCTAGGTATTTGTTAATTTTAGGTTTATTTCTCATGTAAAGTAATGATATACAAGTGTATCTTTTTACATATTGCCTTTAAAATGTCATTGCCTTTGGTTTGGGAACACATTAAATTTATTTACATTATTTCTTGTGGGAAAAATTTGTTTGGTACTTGTCATTTTTGGTACTCATTGCGCCTCCTGTAACCAACTAATGACAAGTTCCAAGTACCACTGTTTATCATTAGAGTTAGACTAAGCAGCCAGGTTGTAAATGTTGAACTACCAATTTCTTACTCGTCCTTTTTTTTTTCACATTCACAGAGAACTTCACATAAAAAGAAGAATCAATCCTTTCTTGAAATGCTCTAATAAATTATATCACGGCGGAAAAGTAAAAATGCTCAGTCCTTTTTTCCTGCCTCTTCCCCTTCTTTCAGTAATCCTGGCTTTTGCACAAGAGCCCACTGGTTTCTGTTCCCAGGGCAATTTGTCAGGTGGAGGAGTGGAGCCCAGGGTGAAGGAAAAGCAAGAGAGATGTAAGAAAGAAAGAGAGTATATCCTGCACAGTGCTTCTTTACTCTCCTGGCCCAAAACCCAGGACTGTTTCCTGTTTCCTGTTGATCTGAATGAACAGGGGCTCCCTGCCATCCCTCCTGCCCCCTCCCCTGCCCCAACTTCTCCACATCTGGGATCTGAAACCAGCCAAGGAGTTTCGGAAATGGAATTTAAGATGTGCTGAGTTATCTCCATGTGGGGTGAGAAGCTGCAGCCCACAACTAGAGCACAGCGAGCTCTTCCGAAGGGCCTGTGGAGTTACTGTTCTCTAAGAAGAGCGGCTTACCTGTGGGGAGTTTTTGAAGAGTTTGCTGTGCACCAAACTCTGCTTTGTGTGGCCTTGGGTGAGCGCCTCAGCCCTTGTGACAATTTCACAGGGCAAAAGCTCTCCTCCTCTTCTTTGCCTGTTCTACAAGTTTACAACCGCTGGGCCCCCCAGGCCAAGATCACCCGATACATGTTAACACCTTCCTTGGGTGTGTGAGCTCAGAGCAGCTGTCCAGCTCAGAGTGTGTACACAGCAGTCTAGTAAAACACTTCATTTGGGCTTTCCCTTCAGCTCCTCCCTTGACATGCATGTGGGAGTCATGAGCTGAGTGTGTGAAACAGGAGGAGTGAAATGAAATCTGTCCCTTGAGTTGATACAGGAGGTTCTTATATGCAGGAGATGCAAAGGGAAACTTCCAGAGCCTTCAAATAGGGGCAACAAGCAGCCTATTGATTGTGTTCTAGCGGGTATAATGGGATGGCTTCAAAAGTCTAATCTTTCAAAATATATTTAATCTAAAATTATTGCCCAAATCCAATAAGCACTAAGGACTTGGTCCCTATTTCACTTTTTCTTTTCTTTCCTTTTTTTTTCTAAAGACATACTGCCAGAGACCCGTTGTCCACATCCCTTTCAAGTCCTCTATATTTCCAGAATGTGCAAGAAGCACAAGAATGTTATTAGCTTCTGCTTCTGTGTAGCAATATGATGGTTTCATCACCAATGCAAATCCCCAATGAGTGGTGCCTGGTCAATTTGGAGAGGCTATCTCCCCATTCCACCGTGGAACCAATCAAGTTCTCAGTTAATATATGAAATCTGTGGAAAACAAAACATCTCCCTCTGAAACGTGGATTTTCAAATTGAGTTGAGACAACTGACAACTATTGTGTACCCACTATCCAAGGCCTATGGGGTGCAAGATTCCAGGCCTTCCTCATTATTTGGAATCAACTCCCCCAAGATTTTGTTACCTCATTACCCCACCCACCAGGGATAATATTTTGCTTGTTGCCCTAGACATAGAAAACATGACTGTTTCATTCAGAGTGGACTAAACACAGCAGCCATTTCCCCTCCATTTCCATGCCCCATTGTCATGTATATTTTTAATATCTTTATATGCTGTGATCTATTCTGGAGTGTCTTGAGTCAAGATATTTAGAACTTAATCATTCTGCACTTATTCTCACAAGGGAATTTAATGGATTTTTGCTCTGTATATGAAAGAAGAATTTTGTAAAGAATATCTGTTTACACTAGGAAAGGACAGCGAGTTTCTATCACAAACAATTTAAAATGTAAAAGATAAAATGTGTATAAAGGCTTCTTTTTGAAAATACATGTAAATAATTTTTTTGGTGTGATAAAGCAGTAAGTTGTATATTAATGTTGGAGAAGACAGGTTGGATTCCCTATTTCAAGGGCATCAATAAGTTGCTAATTTGGTGTTTTTCAATGGGCCTGTTTGGTATAAATATTCAGAATTTCTTTAAACATAGGTGAAAAGGTCACTCTCTTCTCTCTCTCTCTCTCTCTATATATATATATATTTGTAGACAGACACACAAATATGCATATATACAGAAATAAAATTTAATAATAGTTCAACATAATAGCTAGTTTGGCACAAATTTAGTTCTATATAAAGTGCTATAGCAGTCACTTTGGCTCAACTTACATAATTCATCTCTTTTTAACTTTCATTATCAGCAAAGGTTTGCTAACCCTTTTATTGCCTATAGAAAAGACATTTTGATTTGTTTTTTCCTAATAGGCTTAAATTTTCCATGCCAACATCACCACTACCAAAAATAAATCAATTCAAGGGTGGAACCTTCATTAAGTTCCCCATCTGCTTGATTTGTTTCCATAGTGACACACACCCCAACAACTTTGACTTCTTGGGTCAATGACCATCTGGAACCAAATTAGTATTTTGCAGTTCCTAAGTGTAGTTTAGCTAGAGCTCATTACCCCACAATATTTCTTTATTAACACCACCCCTCCTCCCCCAGTGTACCAGCACACACACTCCTGACTATCCAAGCTAGGGGACCCTTTTCTTCCCTCTTGCCTTATGGACCTCTTCTATCAAATCCTTCAGGTACTGGGTCTCCTTCCCCAAGGCATCTGCCCTCTCTTTCAGAGACTCTTTCTTCTTTTCCAGTTCTTTGTGCTCTCCAGTGAGGGCTCCTGCTCTGCCCTTTCTTTCTGGCAGTACCTAGTGGCTGCTGTCTTGTTCTGCTCCATTTTTTTTTTCCAGCTTCTTGTCCAATTTCTCTCCCTTTACTTTTGATGCTACCATCTTTTCTCTAGGAGGGTCGTAAGGTTAGGGGAGGGTAGAGCCACAAAGGGTACTGGGAGATGGCAGGCTCCCATCTGGAGGGCCCCTGGAGGTAGAAGGGCTATGCTTAGGGGAACCCAGATGGTGCTCCTGGCTCCTACAGATGCTGCTATCACTATCTGAGGGGCATCCTCCCCCTTTATGCACTGAGGGATTGCTGTAACATAAGCAGAGTCCAGCCTCCTCTCTCCTTCACAGATACCCACTTCACTGCCTAACTCTAAACTAAAGGAATGATCTGGAGTGGATGACAAGGCCCAGGGGAATGGAAAAGAGGTTGGAGGAAGGTGAAGGGGGCAACCTGGTTAGTTTCTGATAAACTTTCTGGAAGATGGCCAACTGGGTTCACTCCCTGGGAGGGCTCCTTATCCTGGACTAGGGGCTCAAGGAGATCACAAGTATCATCCAATGTGGTCAAAAAATCTTCTGGCATGGTTTCCAGGTCACTTAAACTCAAGAGGGCGTCAAAGTCCAACTCCTTCAGATCCATTTTCTCCACCATCCAATCTGTCCAGGAGAAGGCATCCTCCTTGCGGTTGACTGAGGCATTGACCAACCATCCACAGCCAGCCATTTGGAGGAGCCCGCCTTAGCCTTGTCGCAAGAGAACCCACGCTGTTGGCAGTTCTTGGCCACTCTCTTGGTAGTCATCCAAGAGACCCAGGCTATCTTCAGCCCCCAAACCCAGCTGGTCGAAGGGGGACGTCAAGTGTCCCGCCAACACCTCGCTGCTCAGGAGGCTCCTCTCGGTCACATTGCCCGGCTTTTTTGGATTCCAGGAAAGAGCTTAATTCGAAGGTGTCTGTCGGTTACAGCAATGCTGCTACTGAATGCCATGAAAAGCGCCATGGCTTAAGCCACCGGGGGAGCCTGGCACTGCTGTTTTTAACACGCCTTGGCGGCCGCGGACCCTGTGGCAGGGGAGAAAGAAGCAGAGATGTGGGGCAGAGGCACAGGTCGTCATCTAAGAGCAGAAGAGAAATGTGTATATGTAAGAAATATGAATAATTTCTTATGAATAAATTTTCAAACTTAGTACTTTTGTTATGCAGAAAAGTTATGAACTGGCCTTTATTCAATTTGTAAAAAGTAAATGCACTTGATGTTTCTATCGTGTTACAGTTTTCAGTTGCTTCTCTTGGTTTCCCAGGTATATCATACCATATCATTTACAGATGATGATAATTTTTGCTCCTGTTTTCTAATTTGTTCTATCCTACTTATTTTTTCCTCTGTTAAATTGTATTGATTAGTACTTCTAGAACAAAGTTAAGTAAAAATGATGATAATGAACATCTTTGGCTTGTTCTTTATCTCAGTGGGCCTTTGACTAGTAATTCACCATTCAGTCTGATGGAGGATTTAGGCTTGTAAATGTTTAAGGAAGTAACCATTATATCTTCCTATTTTATTAAGAAATTTTTAAACCAGTAATGAAAATTAAAAATTTTAAATGTCTTTTTAGGATCTATGTATATGATATCTTTCTCTTTTGAGAAATAGTGACATGGTAAAATATTTTATTAGATTTACTAATTTGCATTACTCTTGAATTCTTGCTATTAATCTTTTCTTAGTATATCATTCTTTAAATATGTATTCTATTTGCTAAATTTTATTTAGCATTTTTGGCCTTGATATTGATAATAAGATGAGTCTATAGATCTGTCTAATTGTGCTATTTTAGATTTTTGTATGAATGTTTTATTAGAGTCATAAAAATTTTGTGTGCACTCTCTTTATTCTCTATGCACTAGAATATTTTGGGCAGCATTAGAGTTATTCTTCCTTAGAGGTTTAAAACAATTTACTTATGAAACTTCTTGGGCTTCTTGTAATATGTAACTTTACGGACATGAATTTTTATCACTGAACCTAAATGATGAATTGGCTAATGGTTTCCCTTCATTGCCTATATAGATCCCATTCTGATTGTGACATATATATTCAGATAATCTTACAGAGTATAAGGTTATCTGTTGTTTAGATAACTGAAATACTTCAAAGTGAAATGCAGCCCAGCAGACCCAGGTTTTGTTTTTGAGTTGACTCACATCACCCCGTGGTCAACGTAACTCTTCCAAAGTTTGTCATTAACAGAGCTGGCATGTTTCAAGTTAACTCTACTCTCATAGGATCAATCATATTAAACTATTTGTATGAACAAGCAAAAATATGCATAGCTTATTCTCTCGGTTTTACAGAATTAAATTTATGTGTCAATATAATAATTCTCTAGTTTTGGCAATTGGTGCTTTAAATGTTTATGTTATAATCCTAACTTAATGCCAACATTGGGGATTGAGGTAGAAAGAGAGTGAAGATAAAAACCGTTATTTTAAATCTATATCTTCATTCACACTACCCTCAGCTAGCAAAGGATATCAGAGAATACTAGCACTGGAAGGGAATACAATACATTCCCATTTTATAGATGAAGAAACTGAGGCCAAGAGGTCACAGAGCTAGTTGTGTGGGACTTACTCTGGCAGGCCCCTGAGAGGGCAGGCATGGTATGTCACATATTTAGCTAGTGACCATCTTTAGGGACTAGCCTTCTTAGAGGGCCAAATCCAGGGTTTGTGGGGCCTGATGCTTTATAGTTCAGGGTCCTCTTTAAAAAAAGAGTGTCTTAATTTGCCAATATAAGGAAACACATGTGACTAGATTACTAAAGATCCTCAAAGTGCCTTAGAAGGAACCCCTAGGCATATGCTTTGTTACTTCACAATAAATCCACCTCTGCTCCCGTACCATTTTTTTTTAACACAGTTCTTGGATATGTGTTTGATCACCTTTAAGCTAGTGTACAAGTGTCAATATCAGTAGTATCAATTCTGAGGTTCTTCCTAAATCAGCTCAGACTTTCTGTTTTAATTTAGCCTCAGAAATGATCTCAAGATCCTTATTAGAACTATTCTTTTTGGATACTTTTCAAAAGCCCAAGTCTAGAAGTAAAAATTCCTTGAGAGAAGCTGTTCATATTCAACCCCACTCAAGGTCATGATCAACTTGGGTTATTTTATTTAGAACTTTTGAATGTGTAATGAATCCAGTCCCCAACTGGTGACATATTCACATGCCCATTTATCAAGCTGATGCCCCCTCTATCCATTTCCATTTTCAAGAGAGGCAGGGCTACCTGGATAAATAGCCCTAGAGCCCATTAGTACTTCTTACTCCATAATAACATCTGCAGTGAATTTAGCTTCCACTGACATGCAGGACAATACATGAGTCATCGAGCAGCAGAAAGGTATGCTCCTGGCTTCTGTGCAGAGGAGAGGGCTTTAAATCCTGGGGAGAGCTATTTCCTCTTCTGTGGAAGAGAAATGAGTAGACACATGAAGAATGAATAATCCCCATCTATTTATTTTTAGTTCCAACAGAGGATGTATGTATAACATAACATAAAATATATATAATACATTATATGTTAATAGATTATATATTTATATATACAGAGAGAGAGAGGTTCAATACATCAGCAAGAACAGCAGAACAATTTTCGCTCAATGCAAGTAAACATTTCCTGCTTCCAAAAGTTCTTTGTTTTGAAGAGCTCTATAACTTGTGTTTGCTACAGAACTTTCTTGACAAAAATCCAGGAATTAAATTTGTCTCTCACTTATGTTTCCCTACGCATTATTGATTTTTCTTCATCATAACAAAACATTTATTAGTATCTCATTGGATCTGTTAATAAATTATGTTCTTTTTGCTGACCATGGTACATGAATCAGAAACTCAAACTGCAAACTCAAATTCTAAGAATGTGACAAGTGATGGCAACAGAATTTGATATGATCTCACATTCAGTAGACTCCATTTACCTTATCCCTCTAACAGGAACCTCCCTCAAGTGGAAAAAACTTGAAAATGCCCTTCTCAAAGGGGCTACTTTATAAGGAGCAGAGAAGTGGCCCAACTAATTTTCTCATCCATGTCTGATCTACCATAATTATAAAGCCACAGTCAGGTTTATTTACACATTTTAAAAATTCCAGAATTGGGAAAATAAATACCGGGATCATTACCTTTGACCCACCGATCTTTTCTGTCTTAGACATTTCAGTACATACACACTGATTCTTGGTTTTGTATTGAGGTGTAAATTCAATTTTAATTTATTCCATAAGGATGGAGGAAGAAATAACAGTATGTTGAAGGAATACATTCTGGAGTTGTCCTTTTGGCTAGAGGTATTTAGTGAAATGTACATCAATATTTTCTTAGCTATGTGTTTATAATTTCAGAGTTATTCATAACATCAAAAGTAAAATATTTTCAGTATACTATATTGACAAATTCCAATACATTAGCAATTAGTTTCAAGTAAAGCATAAATCATCATTCAGATATTTGATTGAGAAAATGCTTCAAAGCAGTAGAGATTTTAGAGGTCTTTGATATACATTTCAAAGTATGACAAGAGAAGCTGAATTATTGGCCATGTCCTCTACTTAGAAGAAGAAAATCACAGAGCCGTTTAGAATTGGACCCTCTTGTTGGACATAATATCCTAGTCAAAATAACTTCATAGTTCTCAATCCCCTGGATGCTTTTATAATTTAATGAGAATACATGAGTAGTTTGTTCTTTCTGTTTTTATTTTTGGTCATACTTATGTGTACTTGTGTGCGCGCGCGTGTGTATGAATGAAAGAGAATTTTTTTTAAATCAAGTGAAATGCATTTCTCTAAGAGCTGACTGATTGCCAGTTTCATAGAAATCTGTTTATGCAATGTGGCTGGAGTCCTAATCAAGTTTTCAGCCAGTTGATCCAGGGCCCAAAAGTTTTAGTCCTTTGGTGAAATGCCCAAGTTAAATGGCCATATGATTGAAATACATGGCTGAAAGCATTAGGGATTTGGCAAAGAAAAGAAACTGACAGCACGACACTTTACCATACATAAAAGAGGCTGAATGAAAAGATACCTGTGGTTGGTTGTCCCGGCCCGCGGGACGATCAACGGAGGCTCTGATATATGTGAGGGAGGAATGGTATGGGACAAGAGACATGAGGAATGACAGCAAGACAGGTTTCTGATCAAGCTGCAAAACTTTATTGAAGAGGCAGGGTATATATGCCCTGGAGGGAGAGGGGGTGGCTAATAAGAACAGGTAGCGGTCTGGGATTGGTGATTGCTGTTGCTAGGGTGGATGGCCAATGGGTGGCTACTCTTTAGGCGCGAACTAGCTACTGCTTAGGCGGGAACTACTGTTACTTCCTTGAAGAAGGCTAATTATAGCTTAGGCTGTTCTTGCATCAGCCCTGGCGGCCATGTTGCATGTTACCGGTATCGCTGAAGGTGAATATTATATATGCTACCTTAATTGTCCCCAACAGTTGGTTTTCCATCCAAAACAGAATTTTAATCTCAAGTGGAAGGGCTGCCAGTGCTTTCCCAAAGATAAAAGGAACCATCATCTCACTCGCCTAAATGGAGA
This sequence comes from Choloepus didactylus, assembly GCF_015220235.1. NCBI lineage: Eukaryota > Metazoa > Chordata > Mammalia > Pilosa > Megalonychidae > Choloepus > Choloepus didactylus. Next base: position 38,484,760 of record NC_051315.1, read on the forward strand.
CATTGTTTAATACACACCACCAAACATACAAACTCACACTCCAACAGAGGACATAATTAAATTTCTGACCTGGGAAAATAACTACATCAGTCTTTCATTTTTATTTTATTTTTTAATATCTTAACTGATTTATATACTGTAACACTTTAACCAACGAAACTCCTACGTCTTTCACAATTCCCTGGTTATATGGGTGATAATTATGACATAGTTTAAATATCTTGTTTGAATCAACCAAGATAGAGTTCATTTGTATGTCTATTTTTCAGTTATCTGAATGGCTGAACTCCAGGAATCAGTCATATCACCATGTGGCCAACATAATACAATAATTTTCCCCAAATAGAAATTGCATGGTAAATTCATGAGAAATCAGTCTACAAATAATCTATCCACAACACTAACTCAATTCCAAGATGGAGGTAGTGCTTGGATGTTTTTGAAATTGTTGGTATCTGAAAGCTTTTACTGGCAATTATTTATTAACTGACTCAGGATTCTAATTAATTCATTTTGGTTTTCATTTTTTTATTCAAATTCATTAATGTCTGTGCTGCCATTGTCACTTCTCTCCACCTACTTTCTTTTGTTTTAATTTGTTGTTGTTAATTAAAGTTTAAAAAAATCCCTTTTGCATGTTTTGTTGATTTATAATAGAATATAAACCTTAGAACCTTTCTCTAAGTAAGGTTTTGATAAGAAGTGTTCTTGATGTCATTGATCTCCAAATAATTTGGAATATCTTTATTCATTTCCTCTTTGACTGAGAGTTATTTATAATAGTAATTTTGTTATAAAAATTAAAATGATAATGGCTTTAAAATAATTGTTAATTTGTTTTTTTTCATTTACTTAATTTTTTTTTTTTATTGAAGCATAACCACATATAGAAAAGGGAAGAAATCATAAGAGCATATGCCCAGGTCAAAACACAGCATAATAAGCATCCCAGGAGAAAATCTTGGACCCCTTCCAAAGCATTCCCCCCACCTTCCCTTCCTTCCCAACAGTAACCACTATTCTGACTTTTAACACCATAGAATAGTTTAATAATTCTTTTAGCTTTATATACATTGAATCATATACTACATTTTTTTTTATGTATCTGGCTTTTTTTGATGAACATAAATTGTTGCCTTAAGTTGTACTTTGTTAATTTCTATTACTTTGTAGTACTCAGCTGCATGAATAAAACAAAATATAATTATCTATTCTGATGTTGATGGACATTTCTGTTATTTCCTCTTTGGAGTTATTTCAAATAATATTGCTGTGACTATTCTTGAACATGTATATACATATACATGTGCATGAATTTCTATTGGCTGTATACCTAAGAATGAAATTGCTGGGCCAACTTTCATAGATAATGCTAAACAGTTTCCAAGTGCTGTTAACAATTAGCACTTATGAGATATTACATTTCTCTGTATTTTCATGAACACTTGGTATTATAGTCCTAATTTTCATCAGTCCGGATAGTGTGTAATGGTGCTCTGTGGTGTTTTAATTTGTATTTCCTAGAGAACTGAGCTTGAGCACTATTCAAATGTATATGTATTGAACATTGAACATCTTTTGTATCCATTAATTTTTCTATATACACAATCATGTCATTTGTTAATACTGACTTTGATTTTCTAATAAAATACTGACTTCCTTTCTAATCTTTATGTTTTTTTTTCTTCCATTATTGCATTAGCCAGGAGCTTAGAATAATACTAAACTGAAGTGATGATAGCAGGTATTCTTGTGTCATTCAAATCTCAGGGGAAAATCTTTCAGTGTTTCACCATAAGATACAATGTTTACTGAAAGTTTAGGGGAAAACATTAATCAGATTAAATAAATTCCCTTTTATTCCTAGTTTGATAAGAATTTTTATCATAAATTGATGTTGAATTTATCATATGAATTTAGTAGAACTACTGAGCTGATCATATGAGCTTTAAGCCTTTATTTTGCAATCCTGGAATAAAACCAGCTTGCTGCATGCATATTATTATTTTTATGTATCACTGGATTTGGTTTGCTATTATTATTTTTTTAACCATTTTTATCATTTTGCATCTAAGTTTGTGAGTGATCACCCTATAATCTTCCTTTGTTATAATTTCCTTCTCAAGTTTTAGTATAAGAATATATAAACCTCATAAAATGGGGTGGGATAATATTCGTATTATCATTTTAATATCTACTGGATCTGTGGTGATGTCAACTTTTTCATTCCTGGATTAATTATTAGAGCACCCCCCCCCCGCCCCCCTCTGTCTCTCTCATAGTGTTGCAGGGTTTGTCAATTTTTTTCATTAACCTTATCAGAGAACCAACTTTACACTTTTTGTCTTTTCCAGTTTTTTAAACAATTTTATCTGTTTTTTAAACAATTACTATCTGCTTTTATTAGTAGTAGTTCCTTCTTTCTACTTCTTGCAGCTTAATTTTCTGTTTTTGTTTTTGTTTTTGTTTGTTGTCTTCTTGAAATGAAAGTTTAACTCACTGATTGTCAGTCTTTCATTTTTTTTCTAGGACAAAAATTTAAGTCTATAGATTTCCCAGGGGAGCATGACTTCAGCTGCTTCCCACAAACTCTAAAATGAAGTATTTCTATTTCCATTCAGTACAAACTATCTCTAATTTCTATTGTGATTTCCTTTTTGATCTATTTGATATTTAGAAATATGTTGCTGTCTAGTACATGGAATTATCAAATTGTCATTTTGTAATTGAAGTCTAGCTTAATTTTACTGTGATCGGAGAATAATCTCCATATGGTTTCAATAATTTGAAATGTGACAAGGCATGTTTTATGGCCAAGCATATTATCAGTTTTACCACATATTCTGTGTGCTCTTAAAACGAATGCATGTTGTGCAGTTATGAAGTGGAATTAAGTCATAAGTTAAAATGTTAATTAAACCAAGTTTGTTAATGGTGGTGTTCAAATCATGTATATCCTGAATTATTTTTTCTCTGATTAATTGATCACTTAGCAAGAGAAATGTATTAAGACTCCATCACTATGACTGTGGACTGTTTCAGTTCAGTCAATTTTTGCTTAATAGTGTAAAAAAAATATTATACAATGCACTTTCAAATTTAGAATTATTATAAATTCCTGATGAGTTAAAGATTTTATCAAAATTAAATGTCCATCTTTACATCTAGTAATGCTTTTTGCCTTATATTCCACTTTTCTAATACTAATCTAGTTTGTGTAATTTTTTCAACACCTTCCTTCTGTCCATTTTGTATCCCTATCATTAAAACAACTCTGTTGTAACCTGCATAAAATTAGGTTTCGTGCTTGTCTCCAGTGTCATAACCTTTACATTTAAATTGGAGCAATTCTTGATTTCATATTCAATGTAATTAGTAATACGTTTGAGTTTAAATTTACATTATCATTTTGTTTTATATTTCTCTGGCCCATTTACATTGCCTTTTTGGATTGAAATTCTAAATTTTAATTTTAAAAAATATTCCATTATTCCTTCTAATAAAGTAATTATATGGTAGTTGGTAATTATACATTCTATACCACGTGGTACTATTTTAGCAGTTATCTTAAACATGGTGACATGCACCAATAACTTATTAAATTCTAACATAAATTGTTCTTGTACCACTTGCCTGTCAATGCATGCACCTTAGAACAGATCATTTGCCATGTCCGCATATTAGATGCTACTGTTTTTGTGAATTTTTCCTTTCTATATAATTTGAACTTCTCACTATGATACAGTTATTAATATTGCTCTCCATACAATACGTTTAGATATCCCACATCATGACCTTTGCCATTGTTCTTTGCTCCCTCCTGCACAGCCAGGCTGCCATCCAACACATTTTTCTCCTGCCCGAAAAACATTATTTATTGTTTGCCTTCATGTATGTCTCCTAATGATTAATTTTCTCAGCTTTTTCATGTCTGAAAATGTCTTCATTTTGCCATCATTTTTTGAGAGTTTTTTTTTATTAGAAAAGTTGTGGGTTTTCAGAAAAATCATGTATAAAATACAGGGTTCCCATATACCTTCCTGTTGTCAACACCTTGATTTGATGTGGTGCATTTGTTACAACTGATGAAAACACGTTTTTATAATTGTACTATTAATTATAGTCCATGGTTCAACTTAGGGTTCAATGTATTTTCACTGATAATAGAATTCTAAGTTATCAGTTACTTGCTCTCATTACTTGGAAGATGTCACTCTACAGTCTTCCAGCTTTCATTGTTTCTGCTGAAAACTTGACCCCTTCTCAAGACACTATCGCTGTGTTATTTTGGAGGTTACTTTTTACTTGCTTATTTCTCCAGTACCTGTTTAAATAAACATTCATATTAAATTCTCTCTAATAAAATCCCTGGTGTGGTTTCTATTTTCCTTACTGAACTGCATCTGATATAATACAGTTATTTTAAAGTGTGTGTCTGAGCATTCTACTGTCTGTTGGTTGACTCTTTTATTGTTATATTGTGTTGTTTCCTAGATGCCTGGTTATTTTTGTTTGAGCTCTGTACACTGTCTATGAAAAATTATAGAGATAATTTGAGGGTCTGTATTCTCTAGAGAAGGGGCTGGTGAACTTTTTCTGCAAAGGACAGAGGGTTTATATTAGTGGCTTTGCAGTTCTCGTGGTCTCTGCTCAACTTCGTCACTGTGTGAAAGCAGCTATGGACAACCCATAAATGAATGTATGAGCATGGCTGTGTTCCAATAAATCTTTATTTACAAAAGAACGGGCAGTGGGCTGGATTTGGTTTGAGAGCTGGAGTTTGCTGATCCTTGTTCTAGAGAGGATACTTTTGCTTCTGACAAGAGGGTAAGCTAGAAATCCTAGAAATCCCATGTTACCTTAATCCTGTCAGGAACTGAGATGATTCAAAACTAGCCTGCAGTTCTGTGAGAGCTAGTCTGAATCTAGTTTATTCAAACCCTTAGAACCTAAGAAAAGACGCCTCAACCTCAAAGCATTGAAAAAAAAAAAAAATGTGTGTATACTGAATGGCTAATACATATTCATGGCACAAAGTTAACAAGGTATCCACTGAAAAGTAAATTTACATCCTATTTCTTGCTCCAGATACTGAATTTTTCTACATTATATAATATAATATAATATAATATATATAATATATAATATAATATATAATATTTCTACGTACTATATTATATATGGTATGTTGTCTTTTTTAAAGTTTCTTAACATACTTATTCTTTCTATTTTAACAATTATTTACTCAATGCCTAATGATTCCAAGGTGATGTTTAGACCAGTGGTTTTCAATTTACTCCATATTAGAATCAACAGGAAGCTTTTTAAAGACTATATTGATTCTTAGTTCCCAGCTAAACCATTTATATCAAAATCTTGGAGGTAGGCTATCCAGGCAACAGAATTTTTTTTTCCTTTTATAAAATTCCCCAGTAAATTCTAATGTGCACTAGATTAAAAACTGCACCCCACACTGTGGGATGTACAAAGACAGTTTTGGTGCCAGTTCTCTTTCAAGTTAATAATCAAGTAGATAAAATACCAGTGGTGTACTGTAAAAGTTTAAAAACTGAATTTCCGAACAAAAAGCCCTGGTTTATAGTATTTGCTGATTTTCATGGTGCAAATATTCTCACCATGGCCAATTTCAGGCTAACAACATGACTCACTGAATGCAGTTTGGGAAAAGATATGAAATAGCACACTGTTATACAGTATTTCTACCACACAGATCAAAGAAGACATAGAAGACATAAGAGCATGGGTAATCATAAAATGTAGTAAAATAATTAGGAAGTGATGAGTTTTGATTATTTAACACCCTTATTTTTAACCTAATTAATTTAATTTTAATTTTATATAATTTAATTTTTAGTAATGGTTGTGTTTAACTGGCACACAAAAATTCCTAAAATTGAACCATCAGCTCTTCTGAGCCGGTACGAGCTTCCTTTCACATATCACTACTTCCAGTACATAATAACATGTTAACTACAAGAAATAAATAAGCATTATGGGAGTGCATTATCTCCTTTTCTCCTAAAACCTACTTAGTGAGTTGGTAGATTGCACATTATTGCCTCTTTATCGATGAGGATACTGAGATTCAGAGATCCTAATTTGTAACCTCCTGATTAAGCCACAGACAGAGCTGAACAGGACCATCATCATCTGACACCCGTGCCACTGTATTTCCCAGCATGCCTTTCTAGAATCATCCTAGAAACAAGAGATATGAATTGGGGAACTTTTTGCAGAAGGGGCTTTTAATCATTGAAGTATCTATATTTAAAATTTGTTCAAGCTAATCCTTAATGATTGTTTAGTTGATTTCTTTTTAATAAGGAGATTTGGAATAACTTTTTACACAGAAGCTCTCTACACCAGCAACTAATAAATATGAATCAAGCACTTACCATGTTTTCTTGCATTCTTCTAGAGAGGTAAAGATCACAAAGGAATGTAAGTTTGTTCCCCTACACTCAAGGAGCTTTCAAACTTTTGACCCTCCAAAAGTCAAAAACTAAATGAAGATCAAATTAATGCTTTAAAATAAAAAGTACTGACTTTGAAGGCAAAAGAGAACGCCTAGCAAGTCAGAGCAAGCTCAAGGGGCTTTGTTGGGGACACTTGCACCTTCTGGGACACTTGCACCTTCTGGGACGCTTGCACCTTCAGCGATGCCAGAAGCACAACATGGCCGCTAGAGCTAAGAATAACCTTGAATAGCGTCAGCCTTCTTTACGGAAGTAGTAGTTCGCGCCAAGAGTTCACGCCTAAACAAGTAGCCGCCCATCTACCATCCACCCCAGCAACAGCTACCACCAATCCCAGACCGCCACCTGTCCCTATTAGCCAACCCCTCTCCCTCCAGGGCATATATACCCTGCCTTTTCAATAAAGCTTTGCAGCTTGATCAGAATACTTGTCTTGCTGTCATTCCTCGTGTCTCTTGTCCCATACCATTCCTCCCTCGCAGGTATCGAAGTCTCCGTTGATCGTCCCACAGGCCGGGACAACTGGCGCCCAAAGTGGGGCTCGAGCCTTGTGAGGGACAGAACGCCGCACCAGGAGAGGCCTCTCACACCCACCGTGACCAGGATCGCTGCGAAGGGACTCACTCGTGAGATAGATCTGCTCAACGATTGATCAGTGTCGGCGAAAGAAGAAAAAAGAAAGAAGAAAAGGTAAGCCCCCACCCCCACCATGGGACAAGCAACTTCCCAGCACCAATTATATATTAGTCAGGTCAAAGAATCGCTCAAGGCACGAGGAACTAGAGTTAAGAAAAAAGATCTCACACACTTTTTTGATTTCCTACTAAAAACTTGCCCCTGGTTCCCTCAGGAAGGTACTATAGATCACCAATGCTGGCGGCGGGTCGGAGATTGTCTAAAAGACTACTTCCGAACCTTTGGTCCTGAAAGGGTTCCTGTCACTGCTTTTACCTACTGGAACCTGATTGATGAAATCCTCAAGGTCCATTCTCTGGCCCCAGATATTCAAAAACTCTGTAAACAAGGGGAAGAAGCACTAAGGGAGCACTCTCGCCCCGCTTCAGAAACCAATTCAGTAATTATTAACATGTCTGATGTGCCTCTAAACGATGACCCAATCAAAAGTAGACCAAACACCCCTATCAGTCAGGTCTGTCCGCTAGCCAATCAGTATAAGGTTGAAACAAAGTCTGAAAACTTACCTTCTGTAGAGGAAAATCCCCTTCCTCCGTTTCGGCCACCTCCTTATGCGCCTGGTCTTTCAGAGCCAAATCCTCAACCATGTCCTCAATTTTATCCAGTTACATCCCTGCCTCAGTTCCACGCTTTAGAGGAAGCCGCGGAAAATCTCCGGCTACACGCTGATAATTTCAAAGAGGCCTTCAATCAGGAGCGCCTGCGGGCTGCCAATTTGCTTGCTGACCTCCGGTCGGCAACTCAAAGTATTACAGCCCTTGCACTCCCAGAAAACGTCCCCTCATCACGTCCCCATTGCACCCACCACACCTACGCCTTTCCAGTCACACGTAGTCAAGCCCAACCCCCATCAACTAGATCTCAAGATGGCGCTGCTGAATCCCAAAATGGCGGCGAGTTCACAAATGGCGACTCCAGCAGTGAAAGTGAGGAAGATAATAAGTCAGAAGCCCGTAACTCTAGCGAAGAAGAACAGGAAGAAGCTAGTACCACCTCCATAGCTAAATATAAAAAACTCAGTTTAAAACACTTAGAAAAATTAAAGAAGGCAGTGAATGATTATGGCGCTACCGCCCCCCCTCCAAAATAGAAAGGGCTTAGACCTACTTTTCCTTAAACAGGGTGGACTTTGTGCTGCATTGGGCGAGGAATGTTGCTTTTATACTGACCATTCTGGCATAATTAAAGATTCCATGTCAAAACTGAGGGAAGGGCTTCAAGAGCGCAAACATCAACGAGAAGCCCAAGGGAGCTCCTCCTGGGGATTCAGTGCAATCCTCCCTTACATCCTCCCTATATTAGGCCCCTTAATAACCATACTTCTTATAGTTTCCTTCGCACCCTGGGGAATCAAAAAGGTTATTCAACTAGTCAAAGACCAAATTGATTCTGTGCTAGGCAGGCCTATTCAAGTGCATTATCACCGGCTCCACCTTGCTGACCAAGGTGTGGATTCAAACCAGGATGTTGCTTCCCCAACTGGGTAAGCAACCCCCTCCTCCGGGAGCAGCATATCACTCGAAAGTATGCTTCTAGCTTATGCTATGATTGGTACCGCTGGGTGCAAGGCAAAGCACTGCAAAGGAGGGCCAAAATACAGTCAAAGGCCGTTTTCGAGCTCCTTGAGAAGTACGCCTCACTTGCATAGGGGTTGCTCTGCACAACATCCCCCTTCCCAGAAAAACAGAGCCACAAGCAGCTTGGGAAGTGAGGCCTCTACTTCCCCCAGCAGGTTAATGCCAACGAAATGCTTGATCGGCATTTCTCTCTCCATCCTTTTGTAAAACAAAGGGAGGAGATGTTGGGGACGCTTGCACCTTCTGGGACGCTTGCACCTTCAGCGATGCCGGAAGCACAACATGGCCGCTAGAGCTAAGGATAACCTTGAATAGCGTCAGCCTTCTTTACGGAAGTAGTAGTTCGCGCCAAGAGTTCGCGCCTAAACAAGTAGCTGCCCATCTACCATCCACCCCAGCAATAGCTACCACCAATCCCAGACCGCCACCTGTCCCTATTAGCCACCCCCTCTCCCTCCAGGGCATATATACCCTGCCTTTTCAATAAAGCTTTGCAGCTTGATCAGAATACTTGTCTTGCTGTCATTCTTCGTGTCTCTTGTCCCATACCATTCCTCCCTCACATATATCAGAGCCTCCGTTGATCGTCCCGCGGGCCGGGACAGGGCTTTGTTCAATGGAGGAGAAAAGACTTGAGGGGGACCTTCTAAAATGGGGTGAGGGCTACCAATATGCGAGAGAGAAAACATTTCAGACAAAATGTGACTTCTTAATTTCCTCACTTCTTCTCATACCTGCCTGTTTGGGAATTCTGTCAGGACACAGCCCCAGCACACCTTCTGATCAGTCAGGGTTTATCTAAACTGTCAACCTGACTCTTTACAAAGGATGCTGACCGCTGCATCAGCACACACACACACACACACACACACACACACACACACACACACAGAGCATAAGTGGACACAAGAATAGTGCATATTTCCCAACAGGGCAGATGCTATAGGGGCTACATTTCTATACTCTGAATAAAACTGACTTTTCCATTATTATGATTAGGCAGTTAGCCTACCAGTTAAGAGTTTTATAATTGAAGTCGCATAGATGTGGGTATGAAGTCTAATTCTACCGCTTCCTAACCATGCAATTCTGGACAAGTGACATCACTTCTTTAATCCTTAGATTCCTTATATGTAAAATAAGGATAATATTCATTCCCACCTCACAGAAGAATTTTTAGGTGATTCATGTATGGTGTTTACCACAATGACCAGCACATACATATATAAACCACACATACATATATAAACTAAATATAACTACATATAATTATATATAACTATCTTTCTTATATAATTAGCACTCAAGGAAAAATAACCAGAGATACAAGAAACAACAAAATTTGGATCAAAACACATGGCCCCATCTAAAGCACCAAGCTAATTTCTTGACATCATGTGGTAAATTGACATGAAACTCCAAAACCCCAGTGCAATTGGAATGCTCAGTGCATGTACAATGGTAAAATCACTTTTAATTATTCTGGAAACAAGGCTGCTGTGAAAATAAAACTCTATATTAATATACTACCTCCAGAAACATTCCCCAAAATTCCTTTTTTCTTTCATGAGTCTTACATCTTTTTCCCCTCTTGCTCAGTAACTATATTCTGTTTCAGGTTGCAAGTTCAAGGGTCAAGGACTTACTTGGTCTGGCTCAATTCCATTTATTGTTCACATTGGTTTCACATCACAATTTAGAAGAGCCAAAAAAGATGATTTCTTCCTGTCTTTTTTTTTCCAGACATATCTGAAGCTGCCAACAGCTTTTATAACTTTGTCCAGAAAGGCTTTCCCTAAAGGAAATGGGAAGTTGGGCTTTTTATTATTTAGGTCGTTTAACGGGAAAGCAAATCATCTGTCTTTGATCATGCCCTTGTGAGAAGATCCCTAACTCATTAGTGTGCTATTAATGAGGCTGGATTTTAAAGCAGGTGTTGTTAAATGCAATCAGAACAGCTTTATTAAGCCGCAAATTGTGTTGCGATGACAAAGGAAGTCAGATTGGTCCATGCTCAGTTAACCTTTGTCTATATGCATGACTTGGATGATTAAACAGCAATTGATAATGACCTTCAGTCTGGCAAAGCTGGAAAAAGGTGATGCCTGATGTTGGCATTCATTGTATGTGATGTGACTGACAGGCAGGCAGCCTCTTTAATTTAGAAATCTATAACACCATTTCAAAATTAACTAATATCACAGTGCAACGAGCAACTAATTTATGTGTATTAAGCTGATATTTTGACTAGCATGTTATTTCAGAGTAGAGGCATTACTGAAGAGAGTGAGTTTATTTCAAGTCAAAGTAGCTTTAACTGGCCATCCTTAGTAGCTGGAAAAAATATTATGGAAGATAAAGGACAGTTGGGTTATTTTGTTTGTTTGTTCATTTGTTTTTGAGAAGTAATCATTTATTTAGCAAGTAAAGTGGGCCCCTAATAAGTTGAAGACCCTGTCCTGGTGAATTAAACATAGACCCTAATCCTAAAAGCTCACAATTGGTGATAGACGGAACACCAATTTTATTACAATTTATTCAGTGCAATAGCAGTTTATCATTAGCACCTGAGAATAATGCTGTCTCTCATTTTCAAGGACTTCAACTGATTCCAAAAATGTGGAGAGAGATGTAGGGGGTGTTGGGCAAAATTTTATTTTACAGAGAGTCTGTTACATGATAGGCACTTTGTTCACGTTTTCTCATTGAATCCCTGCAACAATTCTTCAGTAAATATTACTGGTCTCATTTCACAGATGAAGAAACAGAAGTTCATTTATATGTTGAGATTTGTGCCCAAGGTCACACAACTAGTTAGTGGCACAGCCAGGATTTGAACTCAGGCTGTTTGTCTCTAAGAGTCATACCATTTCTAACGCACTATGCGAAAACCCTCAACATAAATGGAATAAGAGTGGAAGGTGAATTATATATAGTTTGTATTATGCACATGTTGTGTGTGTGTATTCTAATTTGCTGCCTGGTTTGGGGAGCATAGTACATGGCTTGCATTATCTTGAAACCAATTTTAAACAATGGTATCTGTTTCATGGTATTATACATTTCTCCTGTATTATTTGTAAGTTCATGAACAAACATTTGCTGACTTTGCCACTGATCACAGCATTCTCCCTTTGCATTTGGAAGGCTTTACAAAGTACCCTTCTAAAATATAAACAGCCTAGAGATGGTCATTCTTCAAGTTTTGCTACCCCTTCTACTTCCCAGCTTGGGGTTAAGGACATTTTATTCTGGGATGTGTTAATAGAAGTGCCAAGAAAAAAGTTTATCCTGGCTCAAATAGTTTTGTTTAACTGTTCAAAAAGTTAGAGAGGTTTCTTTCTTACTGCAGGAGCTTTCAGAACCCCTAATATGCTAAACGGGTATTGTGACTTTCCAAGAAGAGAATTTGGTATTGGCATTTCCCAAGCTTTTTTGACCATGAGGCTCTTTGTTCTTTGAGCACCAATTAACACTCACAGGAATTAGTGTGTGCGGACACAGGGAGCCCCTGCTCTGTAAAGAATTAGCAGCCAAGTAACAGCATGGAGAAAGTGGAGAAGAGAAACAAAGACGAAAGGACACTGATACAGAAAACAGGAAAGTCCGATGACTGACTGGCCCTCCTCACAGCTTTGCTAAAACCTGCTGTGATTATTTAAATGCTGGAAAAATCTTAATAAATGATATGATCACTTTTGACATAAGTATAAACGATATTCATCTAAATTGCCTAAAGCATATATCAATACTTACTCTAAATATTTATTGCATTTCCCTGATTCTATATTTCCCTTTTGAATGACACTTGAATAAGCAACTAATTGCCAGTTTATTTAAAGGTAATCAAAGGTTTAACTGGGACAAATTGAACTTAGGATCTTGAAAGAAGTTATGTAGATTTACTAACAATTGACTAAAACTCATAAAAATACAAATGAGATCTTGAAAGAAATGATGTAGATTTACTAACAGTTGATTAAAACCCATAAAAATACAAATTATTTTGGCTTTAATTGCCAAATGGTTCTAGGCCAACAATGACAGCAGTTTAGAATCACCTTTCAAAAGACATTTTAACAACTACCCTCAAAGATCAGAATCTGAGGTACAGTCAGGATCACTATCAATGGTTCCTCACTAGGATAATGTCTCTTTGGTCCTGGCCAGGGTCCTCCACTTTTTTGTCTTTGCCTTATGCCATTCTGCTTCTGCCCCATATTGAACCCACTGGCTGCCTTCTAAAATCGGCTCTTTGAAACCATTGACACAAAACTCTTCAGCTCTCCACCTGTAAGTGCAAAACCTTAAATTACAAGTTAACTCTGCCACTCCAATTCCATTTGCTACATTTTGATTGTCATTGCTCTAATACTTCCTGCTTTTGCCCCATTACTGCATTAATCCAAGAATCACAGTAGCCGTGGGAGCTGACCCACTGTGTAAAACCCCTAGAAGCTCCTGGAAGTTTTCCATCATGGACTGGAAATGCCTTCTAACAGAGCAAGAAGGCTGCCTGGAAGACCATCTGAGGATTACAATAATTGTGTTTTTCCATTTAAATTTCTCCAGACTTCCTCAGGAAACCACTTAGCTCAATTCACTTTAAATAGTTCTATGTCCTTCTATCTAGCATATCACTTTTGCAGCAAGCAGATCCCCCAAAATAACAGGTGATAATTATAACTGATATTCATGGCAATGAGGCCACTCATTCAGACTGATATGCCCGTCTCAAATGACTTTCACATACAGGTCTGTTACCAGCAAACAGACGACAACAAGGCTTGGCCATTTGGCCATCTGATAAAACAGCCTGGCATGTGACCCAGATGAAAAGTTTCATAGGACAGATCGGGAGTTATCCAAGTCCTCCTCCAAGGATGTTTTTTCCTTTTCAGATAACAAACAGGTTTGAATAAGGATTCTTTTACAGGTGGGGCAACCACAGATTGTGACTTGGATAGGTGAAAATTATTTAGGGGACATGGATAAGAAAAGTACCCTATTGCTGACAGATGTTTCAATTTTCCTGAGAAAAGAAAAGCATTTACTAGATCGCAATCACTTTGGTAAATTACAGTCCAATGCTGAGCCATCCACTCAGCAGTGGGATAGTACATGCCCCTTTGAAAGATAAATTGTACAGCTGCATTATCCAAACCTCAGTATTGGAAACGGCTTGAGAGCAACTGCATAAAGTAACTTAATACATACAGGAAAATGTCTAGCTTTTGCAGTTATCTTTCAAAGAGGAAAATGAGTCCAAAGAGCTCAGAAAGCATCTCCAGGAAATATTTTCCCTGGAAGTAACACTGCTGTAAATGATGGCTTGGTTTTAGACTTCACAAAAATCGTGACTCTGACAACCAAATGGATAAGAAAGAGGCCAAATTCAGGCATAGGTGAGGTTCATTACTTTGAATTGAATAAAATTACAACTCTTGTGCTTAACTCTCGTCACCCACTTTATCAGTATTTTTCACTTCGCAGTGACTTGAGAAGCAGTTGATTACTGGGAGAGTGGTTCTTACAGTGTGGTTCCCAGACCAGCTGTGTGTCACCCTCATCTGGGAACAAACAAGAAAAGCAAACACTCAGTCTCTGCACCAAAGTGCTGAATCAGATACTCCTGGGCCCCAGCCATCCGTGCTATAACAAGCCCTCCAGGCGATTCTCGAGTGTGCCACAGTTGGAGCACCTTCCTGCTAAGAAGATTTCTAGAATTAGGAATCTCTACAACTCACCAAGTCAGCTGAGTGAATACAGACAAATCCTCTGACTTCCCTGGAGCTTCATTTCTTATCTTCAAATGGAGGAGAAGTTACGTGATTTCTAAAGTATTTACAACTCCGTGATTCTATTTTATTATTTACATATTAAAAATTAAATACCACCAGAATTGCTCAGTGTTGAAGTTTTGGCTCCGAAGTCAGGAAGTCATGACTTCGAATCTTGAGTGTGCCCCTTAACAGCTGTGAACTTCTTATGTTTAGCCTCACAGAGCCTCAGTTTCCTCATCTGTAAACTGGAGATAATAATAGGGCTTACATCATAGACGTGTGATGTTAGATGAGATCATGCATGCAGTCTACTTCCTGTGGAAGTTGCCACATAAGGATTCAATGAAGGATGATTATCGTTACTTGGAAGCAGAACTCTGAAAAAGGCACTCAATTTTCAATGAAGGCCTGTACAACAATGAGTAAAGACTTCAAGTTTTAGAACAAACGGGCATGTTTAGCTTAAGTTACTTGTAACTAGTTGATTCAGGCTATTAGAAAATTCATTGGTGTATAAGATTTTTTTTCTCCTATGGGGAAAATATTGCTTTTTTTTTTCCACGTTATTTGTTTAAGCTGCAATTATTTAAATATATGGAGAGGGATTTGGTGAAATTTGGGTGGAACAACAAGATGCTAATATAATGATGGAGAATTCTTTTTACTTCACAGCTTTACTTTAATTTGCTCAAAAAAGAAAATGCAGTTGTTTGTACCATATTTGCAAACAATCAACTACGAAATCATGCATTAATTGTTCAGATGAAAGCATGATGCTGCTCATATTTATCTGTTTATCTCAGTACCAGAAGGTCTGGCTGGGAAAGCACTTTATGGCAGGAGAGCCCGGCTGCAGCATCTAAATAGTGCCTCTTTCATGTGAGATGTGCAGCATCAGTCTGGGCTTTGTTGACCTTGTTCCTAAACACAGTGAGTCTGTGTGGAGGGCTGTGTGCAGCAGCGCCGAGGTCTCTGTTTTAGTCCTTAATTTCTTTCACAGCATCAAAAGCCTTTTCTATTCAAAAGCTTTTCTTTTCTTTTACCCCTGAGCCTCTGCAATTGAGGCAGAATCGCAATCTACCAGCAGCAGCCTTTGTTCTTGCCTTTCGGAAGGCTGGGGAACAGTGTGAGTCCTTCCTAATTAGCCCGTGGACCAATGAAATGCTTCTCCAAGCCAGCAGAGGCTGAAATCCCACAGCCCAAGTGGCTGAAAAGGGGGGAAAGGCCTCTTTAATTAAGCCCCAACAAAACCGGTTAAAAGAAAAAAAGGCATTTTGCTCTCTACAAATGTCTTTTTAAAATCCCTGCGAATGCTGGCACATGCACACGCTTTTAAATTGTGCCTTCACTTTTGCCAAGGTACTGTGGCTATGCTTTGGCTAAAGATTGAGGAAATTTTGGATCCATAAGTGGCTTTGGGTTGGGACGGTGTTTGCATTTGCACAAGAGGCACAGGCTTTGTTAGAGGCAATGAACTGATAAACAGGAGACGGTCTCCACGCATAAAAGTGATGCATGACAGCCATACATGGGACTTTCTTAAATGTCATCACACAAAAATCCTGCTGACAGCACATATATGTTAATTTATTAGGCTCTTCCATTGCTTGTCCCACTTTTATGTCTTCCAACCTTAATGCATTTATTTTTTTCTTTGGTGACCTCTTTAGTGTCTTGATAGCATTCAGGTTAAGAAGCTCATTTTGAATGTGCCACTGTGCATTATCAATCTGGTCCACCTCTTAGATAGATCCTAAATTTACCTTAGGTAAACACATGAATAGCGTGATTAGTTTTTGCTTCTTGATGTTCAAATTGAAAATGTTCCCCTGCACCCTGATTATGAATATTATAAGTGTTCATTGTAAAAAAGAAATTTAAAAGAAAAGCAGCTTAATGCAGATAAGTATAACATTTTCTTTAAAATCATCCAAAGTATTGCCATTTAGAGATAACCACTATTAATATTTTTGGTGAATTTGTATGATATCCAAATGGAAGTTAACACAAATAGAATGTTTTCATACCCGCTTTTCTGAAACTGCTTTCTTCTCTGGATAATATGTGCAGATGTACTTTTAAGTCACTAAATATCATTACATCATCATTTAAATGACTGTATGGTACTAGTCTTTCAAAGAGTAAGGATGCCATTATTGCTCATAATTTTTGCATTTACACCTGTTCAATGTCTGATTAGATCCCTTCGAGTGCACCAAAACATTGGAGAACTTCAAATTCCCACTTTGATGAAGATTTTTGCCTTTTGTAGGTAATATAGTCTAGACAAGGATATATATATATATAATGAAATAGAATAATTACATGTATTTAATATGGTGGGAGTTGGAAATCCACACAAACATAAACAATCTTTTTCTTTTTAATTTTCTATTATACAGAATTCTTTTTCCACCAAAACGACTGCAGATTGTCTACTTTTAGCCAGTGAATGTTAATTCTCTTTTGAAGCTTTCTGTATGAAGATGTCAAAATTATTTGATTTGTTTTAAAAGTAGCCTGGGTCCATACACAACCGAACATCTGGTCAACGCCCTACAGAGTTAGTCAAATATTGAAATGTTTGGCAGAATTTGGTTTTGAGTTGACGGTGATCTAGGTTTCAGGTTGACACCGTTTGAATAAATGAGTTGAGAGCAAAGTAGAATATCTTCTTGAACTCTGTTCTATTTTCCCCCTTTCTAAAATTCACCCTAAAATATGTTCACCTCTATCGTGGATGACATAATATGAAAAAGCATGATATAGTAGGAAAAGGAGTAGATTTAAAAACATGCCACCTAAGTTCCATTGTCTTGACCCGAAGTCAGTTATACTTCTTGACTTCAATGTCATTATCTATAAAAGGTGGAAAATACCTCAAGGGAATGCTTTAAGCATCAAGCATAATAATGTCAATAGCTAGTAGGTTATATTCTCATTATATTCAGAACAGATTCTTGGAGTGCCCACTATGTTTTAGACTTTTGGATAAGCACAAAACCACTTTCATTTTTATAGCATATCATAGCATGCCAAGGATGTTCACATATATGATCTTATTTTTACTAAAACTCTGTGACTAGTGCCAGCCATTGCCATCCACAGTTTTTGGTTGAGGAAACGAAGCGCAGAAGCAAAATTATGAGTTCAAACCTGCAAAGCTGGTTAAGTGTCAAAGTTAAGATAAACGCGAATCTTCTTTTCATGTTCAGTGTTGTCTTCTTTACACTGCCTTTTACAAAGAACTTGAAACAACATGATGAGTGTCTTCAACATGGATTTACAGTCATTTAGATGTTTTCTTCATATACCATATCACTCCTTAACAAAAGTTGAGGATGTGACATTTAAATATGATGTAAGCCAGTGTGATGTTTCTCTAAGTGACAAAGCAGATTAAAACAAATTTGTGGTTCTGGGTGATCCAAGGAGCAGTGCTGTGTGGAAAGAGAGTGTAGAATTTTAGATGTGTTGAGCTGAGTTTGAGGTGAGGTTAGGGCATCCAGAGGAAGACATCAAGCAGGCAGGGGGACATGTGGTTGAGAATTTAGGGGAGAGGCTCGAGCTGATGTTGTTCCAAGTGGGACCTGTGCTTCTTTGCCTCTGCAGCTGGAGCTCTTGACATGAGTGAGGTGGTCAAGATGGAAAGAGGTAGCTCCAAGGAAACTGCCTGGTGCTCACCTACATCTGGAGGTCGAAAGAGGAAGAGGAGCCAGAGAAGAAGTCGTGGGAACAGTGCTCAGAGAAGGAGGGAAATCCAGGCTCTGTGGTACAATGGGCACATGGGAGGAGACGGAGGCAAGAGGGTGCGGGAAGCCGTGTGAGAGGAAACGAGAATGTGTTGAGTGCCCTCCATGGGCCTGGGGTGGTGCTGGGCACAAACATGTAGTCCATATATTTTCACATGGATGAACCTATTGAATTCTCCCTATTAGCTTGTGAAGTCTATTGAGGAAAACAGAGCTGAGGAAATTTTGATAAATTGCCCATGATCAAGAGCCTAGTAAGCGGTGGAATTAACCAGTTGAGATCTGTGTGACTCAAATGCCCATGTTCAGCATACTCAGTGCTGCCAAAATCCAGGGAAAATATGTGAAAAAGGAGGAAGTGGAAAGTCAATTTTGAGACTATTGGTACCTTTGTCTGATGGATGTTTCAGTAGGAAAAAAGGGGAGGTTTAAAGGGGAAAAAAGCAGTAAGAAATAGAAGCAGTGATTATAGTTTACTTATTCCTAAGAGGTGCCTCTGAATGCAAGAAGAGAGCTATAAATGATTATCAACAAAAACAACTGACCATTTAATAATTATTTCAAAATGACCCAGAAAATTATTGGAAATTATGAGTCCATGGCAGGGGGAATGATTCTCTGAGTCTCATTTCAGTCATCAATTTAATCTTTATATAAATCTAAAAATATTACTGTTTTGGCATTAGCCTTTCTCTCTTAATATTTAACAATGCTTCTCTTCCTGATTCCCCTTTTTATAGTACAAGGAACAACTCAATTTCCTTTCTCTGACAATCATTACATATTTTGATATTGGAGCCTCTCCTTAAAGTCATTTTAAGATTTTACATTATTACTCTCATTCAGACTTCTAAATGTTCACCTGATTTTGAAATGCAGGGGCTGCCTGTGAGTCTCAGGTTGATATTGATCAGGAAGGATTCTGAGGAAAGGAATCTGAGACGGTTGCCCTGGTGAACTTGCTGCCTCAGGTAGTGAGGGGTTTGGGGCACTGTGAATCGTCAAGAGAAAAAGACACCCTCGGTAGAATGGCAAACCATGGATAGCAATAATGCTCCTTCCTGAGTGTTCTTTGACACATTTCTTCACAACACTAAGTTGGCCCTGGGGTCTGACACTGGCCTGGCAGGCAAGGAGAGTGGCAAGTTTGCTCCAGGTCTGGGAGCACAGGGGTCTGTGTAAGTTTGCTGGGGTCTGGATGCCTCAGATGTTTCCCCTGAAAGAACCACTTGAGGTGTGGCCAAGGCCCTGGAGTCAGTTGATATTAGGGAGTGGTTTTCTCCTGTGATCTTACCCTTATGGGGCTGCCTCGATTGCTGTCCAGAGCATGGTGAATAAAACTTGGCCCTGCCATTCCAGAGGTGAGGCTGCCAAGCCCTGGCAGAGCAGAAAGAATTGTCACAAGAAGGCTGCCAAGGAAAGCATGGCGATGGGGTCCACTAATACGTGAGTAAAGGATGCTGACAGCCACAAATGGTCCTGGAAAAGAGCTGTTTAAGTAGCAGGGCATTTCTAACGTACAAGGATCTGGACGTGATGGTATAGGCAGACTTGGTTGAAGTAGAATCATAGGTTTTTTTGTTCAGTTTTTGTTTTACGTGGTGTTGAGTTCTGTCTCTGCCCCTCTTACGTATGGACTTTCTGTATCTGTGGTTTGCTTTTTTTTTTTTTTTTTCGCATTCAGAAATTGGTGGTCACCGTATCCTCCACATAAAAGGTAAAAAATAAAAATAAATTCTGATTTTCAGCTTCAGCCTTGAGTCAAATTGGGCAATGGTACATTAGCTATATCTAACTGGTTCCCTTTAAATTGAAATACGTTATGCGTAAGAAGAGAGAAAGTGTGATAATAAAACAGCAAGCTGCTAAAGAAAGGCCAAATTGGCTTCTTTATTACAGTCTGTCAAAATAGTAATTGATATAAAATTTGGAAGGACTGTTAGAAATTTCAGAGAGAAACTGGAATATATTTCAAGGTAGAATTAGAAATGAATGAAGAGAAATATTAGTCTTGAAACATTTCAAAAGGGCCATTTTGTTCCTGTTGTTCTTTGACTTTGATTTTTTATTTCAAATGTGAACGCTCTTGACATTTTTCTTTTGCCTAATCTAGTATAATTCAGTCTGGAAAGAGGACTTTGGGGTTATCCTCAGTGGTGTACCTTGTGGTTCACTTGACAAGTCTTTGTATCCCCTCAGAGACTTTGCATAATAGGGTCTCAGGAAATGCTTGTTGGACACATAACTAAGTGCAAATAAATAAAGCAGGCAACTGAAGACATGGCTTCACTGAGTGGCACCCAGGATAATTATTGGGGACATCTCACTTCTTCCCACCGCTTGTACATCCTTTTCTATCTCTGTCCTTTCCGTCCTCCCTTCCTCCCACCCTCCATTCTTTCCTTTCTTTTTCCTTCTCTTTTCCTCACCCCCCCCCCAAACCTTTTTTGAAATTTTATTGTGGTAAAACATATATAACATTAGATTTGCCATATTAATCATTTTCAAGTAGATAATTCAATGGCATTATTTACATTCACAATGTTGTGCTACCGTTACCAAAACTTGGATCACCTCAAACAGAAACTCTGTACCCGTTAAACAAAAACTCCCACTCTCCCCTCCCCGGAGCCTCTGGTGACTCCTAGTCTACTTTCTGTCTCTATGAATTTGCTTATTCTAGATATTTCATATACATGGGATCATTCAATAGTTGTCGTTTTTTATCTGGCTTATTTTGCTCAACATAACACTTTCAAGTTCATCCATGTTGTAGCATGTATCTATCTCCGTTCTTTAATTGTGTCATCCGTCCCTCCCTCCCTCCCCTCTTCCTTCCTTCCTTCTTCCCTCTCTTTTCCAGTCTTTTTTCTGTCTTTCTTTTTCTGCTCCATATCTTCTTGTTAAGTAATTTTTTGTTTGTTTGTTTTTGTTTTTTGCTTCTTTGTGTATACTTTAATTCCTGGCTCCCCAAAACACTGATGGACACTATGCAGTGCCCCAGTGGTCCTGGGAGTAAATGATGGATGGGCCAGTCACACTCATAACCAGGGGGACCAGCATTTCCAAGGCTGTGTTTGTCTGGAGTGAATTTTCTACAATCACTCCGTATCCTAGATATTGGATATGCTTGTCTCAATGTATTCTGTAAGCCATTTACATTTGGATAACTTTCCACACTGGAATTCTGAAGAGACTGTGAAAATTGTAACAACCTTTGTATAATGTTCATTTTGCCTGTATTAAGACTCTACTAATGGCACAGTATAGTCTTTCCATTGTTCTATGGTCCCTGTGTTCTCTAAGGAGGGTCTGAAATCTATGAGATATTTCCCTCTCGAAAGTTTACATTGGTCTCTCAAAATCCCTCTGAAAGCATTAGTTGTAAAACAGAGTAGTATCTCAGCTTGATTTCATACTGCTTATAGCAAGGGATCTGGGAGATTTTTCCGGCTTGAGTCACTGAAGCCCTGAGATTGACACTGTCCCTGGTGGGGTCCACCAGTCCCCTTTAGAGGGCTTGGACTATGCATTCTGAATTTCAAAGAGCAGGGACAACAGCTGATAATTTACTCAAAAGCTCAAAATTAATCAAGATCTAGCCCTAGTTCTGCCGCTTTCCCCTCCTGATCATTCTTTTGTCCTTTTGCCCCTTCCCTTCAGAACAACTTGAAGCATCCAGTGGTTCCCTTGAGGCATGGAGCAGTGCTAAACAGCAACCTAATGCATTTTGAGAACCTCACTTACCCTTCCACTGTCCCTCTTTTACTACACAGATACATTTCACACACATTCCAATTTTGCCTCTTGGCACAAATTAGTCATATTGTGAACTGAAGTCCTAAATACATAGCCAAAAGAATTTGTGTTCACCCTTAACTGGGAATGAAACTGAATTAGATATTTTGTATTTCTTTCTTGAAAATACCCACCCCCCACCTCAAACAAAATCAATCTGTTTTACTTATGTTGGGATCTCAGCTGATTACTACAGCCTAAATCCTCCCTTCCCCTCACAACCCCGAATCAGTAATTCTAGGCAGAAAAAAAAAAAAAAATCATACTCATAGTATACTCTGACCAGTGTTGTTCAATAGATGGAAATACAATAATTTCTGCAGTGATGGAAATGTTCTTTATCTGCATGGCCCATACAGTGGTCAATAGTCATACATGGCTAAAGAGCACAACATATGAATTGTAGTTTCCTTTTATTTTTATTTTTTCCTTGTAGTGAAACAAAAGGCTGGTAAAGGAGAAAGCACAGATTCAAAGTTAATGGAAAAATCATTAGTAAATCTACCTTCCCAGTTGCAATGGGAAGGAAAGTTTAGAAACCTGTATTTTTCATTATGGGGTTTCTATTGGTACTTGATCAATAACATAATAACAACCAGCAAGAGATAGATAAATAGTGAACACTGAGTTTTTGCAGAGTTCCAAGACTAGGTTTACCTAACAGTTATTTTTAATCAAAAATTACAAAATTCAACCACAATCCCACAAGCTATGTTCAACTCTTATTTTGACTAATTTAATCAAACTAGCTTGTGTAAGTAAAGTCAAATTCAGGAGTTGTGGAAATCTTGTAAATTTAATAATAACAATAATAATAAAACACTGTAAAGCAATTTGCTAAATAGGATTTGCCAAAATGGCAAAATGTAAAAGAACTATCAGAGATGTCAATTTTGCATAATTAGTCATTTCTAAAACTGAATCTAATCCAAGTGCAGTGGAATTTCTGGCATAAATTTGGACATTTATTTTACCCCCATTGAGCAAGCTATTGAGATCTCAATAATGTTTCATAAAGCACAAAAGACTCTGGAAAGGCACTGGTATTCAGAATTTGATGGGTCATGGTATCCACCAAGTTATATGTTTTGCAAAGAATTATCCCCATATTTAATATTCAGACTCTTCCAAGTAATAATTGGAAATTGAAATTGAAAACCGTAATGGATTAGACATTTTATGAGCTTATCTACAAGCTCTAGTTTTGCTTGTAAGGTTGTTGGGGCAACTGTGCGGGGTACAGCAAAGAGAAATGGAGGTTGAACTAGAGAGACTTGAATTCTGGTGAGCCTGAAGCAAATCATCAACCTTTCTAGATTCAATTTTTTCAATTTTTTCATTCATAAAATAAAAAGTAAAATTAGCAGTTACCAGATTTTTACATTTCTTTGGCCAATAGTAGTTTAAATACCTATTAGAAATTCTAAGGGTTGCCAACTTTTAGTTTTGCCAGGTAAGGACATTAAAAAGTGCTGTCTACTCTCATCATAATTCCATAAAAGGGAGGAAATTTTTGCAACCCAAAAGTGATTAAACTTAGCTTTATGAAAATCTCTCTACGTGATCCTCACTTTTCTTGGGCTTGATCACTAACAGGCATGGGTCTTTTATTTACTGACCAAGACAACTGCCAAGTACACCTAATCTCTGAACGCTGCATTACTCCAAGTTTGTTACTCACTTACTTTCTGCCGGTTACTTCTTCCTTATTCAACAAGTCCTAATTGAAATCTCATACTGAGAAAAAAACAATTTTCTAAACTTTCCTTCCTCTTGCACTGGGAGCCACTGGAAACATATTTTCTAATGCTTTTTGTGTTTCCCTGAATTTGTTCTGTCTTCTTTACTAAGCTTCTGTTTCACTACAAGAAAGGAAAAAATCTCATACTCATCTTGTGCCAGTTTGAATGTATTATGTCTCCCAAACGCCATTATCTTTGATGTAATCTTGTGTGGGCAGAGGTTATCAGTGTTGATTAGATTGTAATTCCTTGAGTGTTTCTTTGGAATACGCCCCACCCAGCTGTGGGTAATGACTCTGATTGGATAATTTCCATGGAGGTGTTGCTCCGCCCATTTGGTGTGGGTCTAAATTGATCGGTGGAGCCATAAAAATGAGCTGACATAACAGAAGGAACTCAGTGCAGCTGTGAGTGACATTTTGAAGAGGAGCTACAGCCAAGAGGGACACTTTGAAGAAAGCACAAGAGCTGCAGATGAGAGACAATTTGAAGATGGCCATTGAACGCAGACTCTTGTTCCGGAGAAGCTGAGAGAGGACAAATATCCCAAGCGCAACTAAGAGTGACATTTTTGAGGAACTGCAGCCTAGAGAGGAACGTCCTGGGACAAAGCCATTTTAAAACCAGAACTTTGGAGCAGACGCCAGCCATGTGCCTTCCCAGCTAACAGAGGTTTTCTGGACACCATTGGCCATCCTCTAGTGAAGGTACCCAATTGCTGATGTGTTATCTTGGACACTTTATGGCCTTAAGACTGTAACTGTGTAGCCAAATAAACCTCCTTTTATAAAAGCCAGTCCATCTCTGGTGTTTTGCATTCCGGCAGCATTAGCAAACTATAACACATCTCAAGTGCTCAGTTGTCTCATGTGGCTAGTGAGGACTGAATTGGACAGTAGAGAGTTGTAAGACATTTCTGTCATCACAGAAACTTCTTCTGGGCAGGGCTTGTCTAGAGTCTACACATCTAGAGTTATTGACTGGGGAGTGTGAGAGGAAGGAAGGATTTAAAGTTGGGACAATTATCAACTGAGTTTCCCACATAAGAAAAAAAAAGCTCCATTTTATTTAGGGGATTTTCTTAACCTTGGATCTTCATGGGCCTGCTTAGTTTTGACATTCTAGTACCTCTGTCTGGCTACTCCTTTTCTTCCTATTAACACAGCAAGGGCAAACATATTTTATGATTTTGGTTTCTTGAAATCTAAATTCAAATCCAGTTCCAGGTTTCAATATTGCATGGAATGGAGGGCTTTTGGAAAACAGCTGCTCTGTTTGAAATACCTGGTTCTTCCCCTTCTAGCACACCCCACCCAGTCTCACTTTTCATAACAGGCAATTGAGCCAAAGGGCTTCCAATAGGTTCCATCTGCTCACTACCTAATCTCTATTTAAATCTAGCTAAGTAAACAATTTTTCTGGGAGAACTGGGCACATTTCTGTAGTGGAATTTTATGGAAACATCTCTACTGACGTCTTCCACAACATTTGTTTCTGGGGTTTGTTAATCTTTAAAGTCTTCAGATCATGCCATAATTAGCACAGCAGCTTTCGCTTATTTTTAAAAGAAGCCTTTGGTTAATTTGGCCAGTGAAGTCAGCCGCAGCAGATAATTAAAGCTTCTATTTTAAAGAAATCACTCAGAGAATGAATTACTCTAAGTTACCTACACTGATCTCATCCATCAGATAGTCGGGACTTTATCCAGTTCTGTCTCCAAAGAGGTTACCTACATTTCTATTACCTTCCACACTCACATTCTCATCCTTTCCACTCCCACCCTGACCATCCATCCCCTCTCCCCACATAAAACTCAAGAAAAGAGAAACAAATGATATTGGTTGTATTAATGGTCAATCTGAAACATGGCACAATTTTTCCTGGAAATTGTACAGTGCTTTGCCATTTCTAAGTGGATGGAGGGAAAAAGTATGTCAAATCAAAAGTGAAGAATATTTTAGTCATTTTCAGGATGCAGGACTAAGGGCTAATATAAATGGATCCTGAATTTCGATTTTCAATATATTTATTAATCACAAAAATCTTTGAAAGAAGGTCGTGCAAACACACACAGGTATACGTGCCCAGTTTTTCTGCCAAAATTATATTTGTGGTATCTTATTCTGGTCCCAAGAAAGAGAGAGGGTATCCATTTTAGTAGTTATAATGGAATGTCATGAGAGGTTCCTTTTTTTTTCTTTCAGCTTTTAAACAAAATCTGAAAATTTTATGTAAACAAATCATTGACTCAGACTTGGTAAGCCTCCAGATAGTGGTGGTGGCTGAGTTCCTGTGGGCAGGATAGGCAGTTCCAGGCAAGAGGGATCACTGAGTCTTCCAGGGTACGACAGGTACAGTGGAATCAAGTTGCCTACAAGTGGCTTCTTGGTCTCTTGAGATAGAGTGCCGCGATGGAGACTCAGCATTGGTCCTTGTTGCTGTCAGGCTGGACACATAGCAGAGGCAACAGCTTGGCCAACCTTGATGAGTGGGAGTGCTTGCCGTTGGACCCATGCATAGCCTCCATCCCTGCCACCATGGCCACTCTGATCATGAGCCATTGGCACTAACCCTGGCTGGCCAATGACAATGGCTAATTGGCATCATTGGCTGAGTTATTCTGTCTACTCCTCTATTAGCTGGTTGTAAGGGACTGCTACATAGCCATTAGTGTGACCTGAAAGAGAGCACTGGTAGAGAACATGCTTCTGCATCTTACTGGTACTGTCTGGCCCTGCTCAGGACCAAACTTGGGTGTACCACTTTCATTTTATGATAGATCATTGCTGGTCCCATATGATACAACAACTTGGTGAATCTGTCCATAGCCAGCACATGAAGGGCAATGCTGACTACACAGTCAGTTCTCATAGTCAGGTAGTATCTCATCCTGGGCCCAGTAGCATGTCACAACCAGTTTTAAATAATCTAAAATTCTATGTAGCAGATGGCATTACCTTAAGAAAAGATCCTAGGGGTGAAGGTTATGATTCTCTTCCTGGGGCTTGCCCTGAACTCCACACAGCATCTTTTCTCACCAACAATATCTCTAATACTATGGGTTGGTCAGGTCATATGCCCAGTAGACACGGAAGCTTGCACTGCAGCTTGAACCTGCTAAGAACCATTTCTTGTTCTGGTCCCCACTCAAAGCAAGCACTCTTTCATGTCACCTGGTGAATAGGTCAGAGCGGTATGCCCAAGGGTGGAATATGCTCTCTGCAGATCTGAAGAGGTCTACCAAAGCACTGTGCTTCCTACTTAGGGATGGGAGGTATAAGAGGCAATAATTTGCCTTTATTTTGGAGGATATATCCAAGTATAGCCCAAATCATTGGACTCCTCAAATGTTCATGATAGTGTAGGTCCCTGAATCTTCACATGGATAATCTTCCACCCTCTATCATGCATGTTTCTTATCAAGGCCTTCAACATACTTACTGCCTCTTGCCCATCCATTCTGATTATAATGACATCATTTATATACTGTTCAAGACATGCTCAGTAGAATGTCCAGACATGCTAGACCTACTGGACTACATCATGACAGATGGTGGGAGAGTTAAGTTAACCTGGAGCAGGACTATAAATAAATGCAATGGTCTGTGCATGTGAAGTGAATGTCTTTTTGATCCTCGTTCCTGATTGAGATGGAGAAATGCATTCACCAGATCAGCAACTACATTATCTATAACTCACCTGAGGCAGTGGTAATCTGCTTTATCAAAGATATCATAACCAGCATAGCAAAGGCAATAAATGCTACTTCCTGATGAATTTGTTGTAGTCCATGGTCATCTACCAGAATCCATCTAGTTTTTATATGAGTCAGACTGGCTAATAAAACAGAGCTATGAAAAGTATCATCACCTCTGCCTCTTTTAAGTGTTTAAGGGTGGCATGAGTTTCAACCATTTCTTCCAAATAGCAGTAGAGTGATTTACCGTCTTGGCCAGCAAAAGGTAAGGGGACTAGGGGAAGGTGGTTGTAGTCACAGAAACT
This sequence comes from Choloepus didactylus, assembly GCF_015220235.1. Classification (NCBI taxonomy): domain Eukaryota; kingdom Metazoa; phylum Chordata; class Mammalia; order Pilosa; family Megalonychidae; genus Choloepus; species Choloepus didactylus. Next base: position 38,512,607 of record NC_051315.1, read on the forward strand.
TCTACTTAGCTTCCTCTCTATCGTAGCTTTACGTTAGGATTCAGGTATCCTCAATGTATGATTTCCTAAATAAATGGGTGTAAGTTCCTTTGGGGAAGCACTCAGGAAATTATTACCTTACACTTGCCATGTTTTTGCAACATCCTTCCTTCTGGGAACTCAGCCTATAAACTGGGACAGGAATCATGATTATTTTGGGGAGCAGATGCCCTCAGCTTTCTGATCATCCATCCTCAGTTTCTTTTAATTGACTAGGTTGAGCCATACCCTTGTTGGCTGCCCTTCAATCTTGCCCCTAGTGATGCTGTGTTCTATTAACCATCTCCATAGCTCTCTACAGGTCAAGCCCTTCTGGTTGCTCCTCTGACCTTGCTGCTCATTATGAAATTGAGTCTATCTAGCTTCTTGTGGTAAAACACTGATACGTGACCCCTACTATTTCTGGAATCCTATCACCCCATTACTACAGTGCTATCAGGGGGCCCAGTTCTGTAAGAACATCTTCTACTGTCAGCCTAAGCTGATAGAGAATAGCCATTACTGAGCATCTCAGTGATGCAGGTGACTCTCTCACCAATGCATTTCTTAAAACTTTGGTAAATGGAGTGTTTTCTAGACCTTTCTGCAGAATTGAGCTGGCTAGTGGGCTTTCCAGCATCTATAAAGTATCCACTTTAATATCCACTTCTCTAGACCTTCTTTCACTATTGGTCATGACAGCTCTGGCAGTTTGGCTTCACTTAGCATGGGCCATTACTTTCCCCTGGCTTCTAAGACCATTCTATCATATTTGCTAAATTTTCTAGGGTCCTTGCCACTTGCCAGGGTATTAAATCATATATCATGGCAGTGTGGTACTATATTGACTGTTTCCCTTTTCTAGATTTTTCTACTGCTTCCTTTGATCAGCACACTCAGAATCCAATCCTTTACATATTCCCCTGCTAGGATTACAGCTTGGGGAGAGATGGTTCATTTCTTCTGTTAGTAGACTCAGTACTTTCTCATCTCTGCCTTATTCACAGCTATTCTGGGACTTAGAGGAGAGGTAGGAATAGATTCTGAAAGGAGTTCCTTTTGTCTTGCAAGGCAGAGGCTTCTGCGTCATCTTCAAGCAAGGATGAAGGAGAAATAGTCTTTAATAGAGAGGAGGAGGCTACTTCTGTAAAACTAGAACTTATAGTGGGATTTGGGGAGTCAAGATTTTTTAATGTATTGATGCAGATGTCCTCAATCAATTTCACGGTCCTACTCTTCCTCAATTAGCACCCAGACCTTGTCTTAGCTGAATTGTTGAGGTTGAGAATTCAATCTTTTCTGGAATTCTGCTACTCTTGTGGTTAATTTCTGGGACAGATCCTCACATTTACCTGCCCTCTTGCAGATTAGAGTTTCTTTATTTGCTGCCGAGGAGTCCTCTGGCTTTCACACTTCACCTTGAATTGTTGGTGCATCACTGTCCCCTTTAACTCCTTCTCCAGTGCATCAGCTGTCTCCAACAACCGTTCCCTAATTCCATAGTTCTTAAAATAATCACTTCCCCAAACTGACCAAAGGTCTGGGATACTGCCCTGGCCAACACATTTCTGTCCTCCCCCATATCATCCCAGCTTACCAACCATTAAAGTGATAACAGTTGTACACAGCAGCATGCCAGGCTATTTTTCATTCTACTTACCACCAATGATGTGGTATATATTGCCAGTCATCAGCTTAAAAATGCTATTTTAGTGTTTGCTTCCTTGTAGCACTCCTGGAACGCTGTTACACATAAGGTTTCCTGGGAAATAGACCTTATACAGAGGTTTGCATTCAGAAAGCTTACTGGGAATCCCTCTCAGGAGCCACATCTGTGAGCAAGTGAATGCAGTCAGAATGCAGAGAGAGAGGAGTTGAACACTGATGCGGTAACTTCACAGTGTCAGACAATCCCATGGTGAGATCTGGAGCTCTTCTTACTCGTTCTACCTTAAGGCAAGGAGGCAGCAACTTTATTCTCCTAATTTAACCAGCTACTTCTTGGAAGTGAGCTTGACCATGGGTGAGTAGCTCTCTTCAGCTGAGGGTATCCAACACTCCCCGCGGCTGGGAGGAGGAGTGACGGCCTGAAGGTGGGATCTGGGCAGCACACATCATCATCCGCAACTCCCTCATGAAAATGTTCATTCCTTTAGGTCAGTAATATGTCTCATTCATTCTCATATACTCAGCTCCTAGCATGGTATCTGGTATATAGGTATAAATAGATGTGGTTGACTCAATGAGTATAAGTGGGATGGTGAAGGAAAGAAACAGGCAGAGAGGTCAAGGAATGGGAATATAGGCTTAGAAAAAGGAACAGTATAAAATTTCCTACAGTTAAAAAGGAGCTTGCTCCTATATTTTAAAAATGGATGATCATGGGTATCAAATTATTAAATTATCTAAATTTCATTGGAGACATTTTAAAGATTGATGTAACCATTTCATTTTTTAATGTCAATATTATCAACATGTCAGAAATTTTCTTTTTTGGAACTACTTACGTTTATGATGAAAATTTACAGATGTCAGACTAAAACTGTATGAAGGGGAACATGCTCTTTTTTAAATAAAAGTTAAGCACATTTTATGTTGTTTTCCCTTATAGAGCACAAAGGGTTTGCATATCACTTCCTTAAAGAAATCTGGTATTACTCACCCATAGTCTGAATGAAGTAATTAGGACACAGAGAGTGTTGGGAGGAACCTCTGGACCACATAAATCTTTCTGTTACCTTGGCTGAGGCCCAGGTGCTGTGAGCTGAAGCACTGTAGTTAGCAGTGAGGACCAGGGTGGAAGCAGGGGTGGGGCAGAGCCCAGAACAGCACAGACAGGAGTTGTGTAGCTCCCCTCCTTACTTCTCACATACTGCCATAGACCTTGCCTTCTGGCCTTTTCTGAATGGTATGAAACTGATGCTTTTCCCCATTTAGTATATAGGTGTTCCTGTTTGCTAATGCTGTCAGAATATAAAACACCAGAAATGGATTGGCTTTTATAAAAGGGGTTTATTTGGTTACACAGGTACAGTCTTTAGGCCGTAAAATGTCCAAGGTAAGGCATCAACAATCGGGTACCTTCACCAAAGGAAGGCCAATGGCATCTGGAAAACCTCTGTTAGCTGGGAAGGCACAGGGCTGGCATCTGCTCCGGAGTTCTGGTTTCAAAATGGCTTTCTCCCAGGACGTTCCTCTCTAGGCTGCAGCAGCATCTGGGCCTGTGTGTCTCTTTTTAAAGTACTCCAGTGATCCAATAATGATCCATGCTGAATGGGTGGAACCACACCTCCATGGAAATGTTCAATCAAGAGGTCACACCCTAATCAAAGGTGTCACTCACAGTTGAATGGGTCACATCTCCATGGAAACACTCAATCACAAGGTTCCAACCTAATCAACACCAATACATCTGCCCCAACAAGACTGCATCAAACATAATGGTGTTTGGGGGAACATAATAATCCAAACTGGCACAATAGTATCCAAATACTTGATGTTTATGCTTCAGGTAAAAAAGTGCTTTAAGCACAGTTCAGTAGAATGTGTATTTTACCTACTGTTGCATCTTTAAATTGCCAGAGGTTTAATGACCTTCCAAATTCCGTTTGTGGGATCTTCACAGCCCATTTTAGTCATACTGCCCTTAAAAGAATGAAACTGCTCCTTGCTTATTGATCTTTCATACCATGTGAAATGAAACCCCATCACTCACTGGGTTTTGGAAAAGCAGACAGAGATGCTGCCACAAAGTTGATTTAATTTGAGGGCCTCATTTCCTGCCTGATTGAGCATAAGTACTTTCATGGAAAATTATTCAGCCCCATCAGAATAGCCTTGTGAGCCTGGCCTTTGAGGAAAGCTGGAGTAGAGGGTGCGAAATCTCTCTTACTCAAGGAAAAGTATGCATGATTTACCAGGGCCCAGGATGGGGAGAAGACAATGTAGGCAGGAGTGATTCAAGTATGGCCCTGTGGTGGGAGGTGGGGGATGGGAGAGGGATGGGGGGTGGGGAGGCAGCAACTTCAACTTGAAAAAAGGCAACAGGCTTATTTGAAAGCAAACAAAAAATGGCATTTCAGAAATTGCTTGGTCTCACCTAATTCTGCAATTGTTTTTAAATAAACCTTTTAACCATTGCAGCCATTTGTAGGCCAGGCTATATGTTAACAGGTTGACAACTTGTTAAAAATCAAATATATTAATAGTTATAAATAATAAAATAAAGAGATTAACCCCCACCCCCAAGTACCTCATGAAATATGAGAGTTCTATACTATACTATCTCCTTAGTTCCTCTGGTTCCATCAATGTAATCATTACCAGAAACACAAAACTGCCATGAGGAAATGCTTTGTCAATATTGGATGCATAGAACCATAGACTTTCAGAGTTAAAGGCAATGTGAAAGGCCATCTAGTCCAGTGCCCTGGTTTCCAGATGAGGTAAACTGAGGCCTTATGAGTTCAGATGTCCTGCTGAGAGGTTAATAATGGCTAAGCTATCATTCGAATCCTGCTCTACTAGTCCTCTGTTTTTCACACCACAGTTTTACTTTCTATTGTGCTTGTATATAAAAGCAATGAGTTCTCAAAATAATGGAGAAGCCCTCTTTTCCTTTAGCAGCTCTGTTCATTAGCAAATCTGACAATCCTAACCCCTTCTTTTCTGCCACCTCTACTGTTGAGGTCAGCAAAGCTAAATAATCCCTTTCCCAGCAAGGAATGCAGTTACAGCGGCTCATGTGACATAGATCTGACCAATGAAATGCAAACGGATGTCTGCCAGAGGCTCAAGGGAAGACTTTTGCTTTTTTCTGATAAAAGGATATAGAATTGCCATTGTCTTTTTTTCTTTTCTCTCTGCCTTGACCAGGAATTTGCAACTTAGAGCTGTCAGTCATCTAAAAGCAGAGAAAAGTATAGTGATATCCTCATAAGTTTAAGCTAGTGAACTTCACATCACAATTAGCTGCCTCTGTGTTACGTAAGAAAAATAAACTCCTCTTTGTTTATGCCATTGTATTTGTATATTCTGTTACTTGCAGCCCAAAACATGCCTTACTAACATCCCCTTTCCCCATTTTGCTCAAAAATTCATAGTAAAATGAGATCTGGGATACCAACTCAGTAGTCCACACTGAGTGTAAGCATGTGTCTGGTGTACCCTCGGTTTCTGCTGCCATTCTTTCTGGATTCTCTTTCCTGCTTTCAACCTCACTCAAGATGCTTAGGGATTTGATGTTGCTCATTCTCACCTGGGCTTGCAGGAGAAAAGTCTGGAAAAGGTACAGTGAGTCACACATAACGCTTAAGAAAAAAATATTGCTAACATGGTGGGATTTCAGGTTATCAATGGGGTGCCCCTTAAATCATGTAAGTACAGTTAAGACTTCCCTGGTGGACTTTTAAGTTTATCATGAAAACCCTACACTGGAACATAGCATAGGGTTTGGGGGACTGACATTTTGGTGGAAAGACTGCATTTTACTAAGTGTTGTAGCAGTTTTTTTTGTTTTTTTTTTTTTTAAGAATGAAGAAAAGCAGTGAGCAGATCTCTGCCCCATGGCAAGAGAATCTTAAATGGTTATGGGGAGTTGAGTTGAAGGGATGTTTGGAAATGAATGGAGTGGTTTATCTTTGTTTTCAACCAGTGGGACTACAGGGGGCTGGGGTAGGAACTGTTATTTAATTAATGGGAGGCCAGAGATGCTAATTGTTCTGCAGCTATCAGAATATCACTTAAACATATTCCCTCCCAAACTATCCACATGGCGCCATTGAGAAACACTATCCCAAAGGCCCTGGGAAATCTCAGTCCATTTGCCTTGCTTTGTGACCCAAACACCTTAGCTGTGTGTCCACTGTGAGTGGGAAACTCTCCTCCTGGCCCACACTGTCTTTGCATATATTGACCAGGACTGTGGCCCTATGGTTATTCCAGTCCTCAATCCTCCTCACAACCTTGTCCAGGAAAGGGAGAATTTAGCTAATTCAACAACCAACTCATCTTTTGTCAAGAATGAGGGTCCACATTTTATTTTAAAAACACTCTCCCTACATTATGGATTCCAGTAGAGACCATATTAAAATTGTAATGAATGAAAGAAATGTCAATTGCAAGTGATTTATTATTTAATGAGTTCATGATTCATTAACTTGAAAAGAATTCATTTGTTTGCATAAAATGAATACTGTTGGAACTATGCAGTTATTTAGTATGAATGATGATAGCATGCTTAATAAAATTAGAACAATTTTTTCCTAACTTTTACAGATTACAATTAATAGTTATATATAATAGTTTTATGTATTATATATGTAAATTACACTATTATCATTAAAATGTTCAAATGTGGTTCTAATACAATAGCTCAAGTTGTAGCACCTTCTTCTTACTCTTACAGTAAAAGTTTTCAAAGTCACCAAAAGGAGCCAATAAAGTTAAAATTGTATCCCTACTAGCAGATCTGCTTCTTTAAAAACAGCTGTACTCAGGGCACGATGCAGGGGTGGGAGACACATGGATTTATCTCACCTGGTATAATAATCTCCAATGCTCCTGTGCCAGTTTGAATGTATTATTGTATGTCCCCCAAATGCCATTATCTTTGATGTAATCTTGTGTGGGCAGACCTATCAGTGTTAATTAGATTGCAATTCTTTGAGTGTTTCCATGGAGATGCACCCCACCCAACTGCGGGTGATGACTCTGAATGGATAATTTCCATGGAGGTGTTGGCCCACCCATTCAGGGTGAGTCTGAATTAAATTACTGGAGCACTATATAAGATCAGACAGAAGGAGCAAGCTGCTACAGCCAAGAGGGACACTTGGAAGAAAGCACAGGAACTGCAAATGAGAGACAGTTTGAAGACGGCCATTGAAAGCAGACTCTTGCTCCAGAGAAGCTAAGAGAGTACAAACACCCCAAGAGCAACTAAGAGTGACATTTTTGAGGAACTGCAGCTGAGAGAGGAACGTCCTGGGAGAAAGCCATTTTGAAACCAGAGCTTTGGAGCAGACACCAGCCACATGCCTTCCCAGCTAACAGAGATTTTCCGGATGCCATTGGCCATCCTCTAGTGAAGGTACCCTATTGTTGATGTGTTACCTTGGACACTTTATGGCCTTAAGACTGTAACTGTGTAACCAAATAAACCCCCTTTTGTAAAAGCCAATCCATCCCTGGTGTTTTGCATTCCAGCAGCATTAGCAAACTAGAACAGCTCCTTACCACCTTAAAGTCTTTATCATGATTTTAAGAAAAAATATTACACATGATAGTTTTGTAGAAAGGGTGCATTGCAATGCTAGGTTTTGCCTCCTAGAAATAAGCAGTGAGATAAAGCAAAAGAGTTACTATGAGAAACTCAGTCCAGGACAATTGCTAGCTCTTGGAGATATCATTAGGCTCAATTATTCTCTTTGCTTACATAGAGGAAAGGGCATCCTTTTAGAATTACTGAAATCCAGCAGCAGATAAGCCACAGGTATTTCAGTTATCACACTCTAGACAAGACAACTCATTTGGATTAGCAGATACTTAGTTTATTTTGAGGCATTAAGAACAAACTCTTCTGTATTAATGGCCAAAAGAGGAAGGCTATTTAACACCACGTAAAACTGAGATACAGATAAATGAAGGGATATATCTCAATCAGTGATACTAGTAGGACTGGGATACAGATGTCCTGAATCCCTGCCCAATGCCGATCATTAAAATACTAGAAAGTTCCTTCAGGGAAAATGGGAAGAAAGAGAAATCTACAAAAAGGGAAGAAAATATTTGGTATGCCTAGGGCTGATGTTACTTGTTGACAAGGAAGAGTTCAGGCAAAAGTGTCATGACTTTTCCAAGAAATATGAATTCTTACTCCACTTATAGGTAAAGGAGTTTTCTTCTGGTTGTGTCACCCTCCAGGACTGTTTTGGGTCAATATCCTACAGATCCTGGCCAACTCAGTGTATATTCAGCTGTAATAGCATGTGAACTTCTAGTAAGGTTTGTGTGTGTGTGTGTGTGTGTGTGTGTGTGGAGCCTCCTGTGAAGGAAGTCTTCTCCCAATGTTAATGTGGTAAAAAGGAAGTACAGATTTGGAATCATCCCTAGTAAATTAGGTGGACATAGAAAGGTTAAATGGAGAATTTATAGTCTCTAAAAATATACATTGTGGTCTATATTATTTGGATCTCCCAGCTATAAATATAGTGACTAATAAATCCCAACTATTCACTTCAACTGGCACTGTGTAAACTTAGCTTTAGGCCTGGCATAGACACGGCAAGTGAATCGAGTCAGAACAGAGAAAACTCTTTCACGTGGCAAGTCACGGAAGGGACTGGATTCATCATTTCATGTGCAATGTAACAAACATACTAAGCTTTTTTCCTACCTTTTGTGAGTGCATCAAGAATTCTGTTAACTTTTCTATGGTATCAATATCTGATTGGTTGGTTAATTAGTTTTTTCATTCATCCATTCATTCAACAAATATGGGTTGAGACACTTCTGTGGGAAAAGCTTGGGTGGAAACAAACATGAAGAGGACACAAGGATCTTGTGCTACAGCCAGTTGGGGAGATAGAGAACTAAGTCACAATGCAAAGTTGTGCGGCAGTAGCTTGGGAATGCAAAAGAGAAAACGGTCAGCCCTGCCTGGGCAAGTCAGGGAGTTTTCACAGAAAGGAGGTTATTTTGAACTAGAACAAGGAGATAGACAGAAAGAAGAGGAATGGAGATAAGGGCCTTCCAGGGAAAGCAAATGGCAAAGCCATGAAAACATCAAATAATAATAGAGAACAGTCTCTGGGGACTTTCTATGGGCCAGGTGCCATTCTAAGCATTTTTATGGATCAACTCATTTAATTCTCACAATAACCTTACAAGGTGGGTGCTATTATGGCATTTCTTTTTATAGGGTATGAAAACTTGGGTCCAGAAAGGTCAGGGGACCCTCCCAAGATTTCCAGGATGGTAGTTGGCAGAGTGGGGATTCCAACCCAGCAGTCTGTGCTCAGGGCCCTCTGAGGCCTGAGAGAGCATTTTGAGTTTGGACGTGGTGAGGAGCTTAGGGTGGTGAAAGCAGAGTCTGTGTGAAGGAAAGTGGAAGAACCAAGAATAGAAGGGTGGCTGAGGGGGCAGTTCATCACCATCTCCAGGCCTCACATCTAACTAGTAAAGTCAGCCAGTGCAGAGCAGCTGTTTAGCAACAGAGCCATTGCTTGGCGCACAGCTATGATGAAGGCAAAGAAAAACAAAAACAAAGAAAAGGCGAGACTCGAGAAACGTCAATCAATTGCCATATCATTGTTCTAATTACACACACAGATGAAAGATTTTTAATCACCTTAGAATAGTATTACTGGTTTTTGTTCTTTTGTGACATTGTTATTCTCTAGCCAGTTCCTCTCAGATGTTATATGACATGGATTTATTTTCAATACAAATGTTGTATTGGTGATTTTATGACACTGCTTAACATACCAGGAGATGCCCTGAAGTGTGGCAATCACCAGAATGGATGGTACAGTGGTTTTATTGCTCCATTTCTCATAGCATAACACATATGCCCACGCTTTCCTTTTACTATGGGCGTTTCTCTTTCCAAGATACAAAGAACAGCATCAGCTAGTGGAGCACCTGTGCTAAATATTATTTTTGCAGACCAGTCTAGGCTGAGCATTACATACTTGATGTTCCTTATATCCTTAGTCAATCATTTATTTGTTAGAAAAGTCTTTAACTTGTATTTTTTAATAGTTTCCCAAATTTAGTATGGATTACCTAATTCTCCCCAGAACGGGAGCAAAATGAGCACAACATTGCATGACCGACCAGTTTCTTGTAGCTGCACCAAGGTCAGTTTCCAATGCTGCTTTGTGATATTTAGGAATAAGCAGCAAAACGAGTGTAGACAGGCCTGAGCCAAAGCTCTGCTGTGTGACATTGTGTGATATGCTTAAGTGGGCTTCAATTTTTCCATTTGTAAAATGAGGCTTGAAAAAGGCAATCCCTTGGGTCCCTTCTAGATTTCAGAGTCTATGAAATCTATTCCTTTTCCTATGAGAGTGGTGATGTGAATGAAGAATGAGACAAAAATGCATGGAGCATTTGCCAGCAGTCCAGTGTAATCAGTTTGTGACAATACTACCTCAGGTCCAAACTTTAGAACCTCAGACCATCGTGGAGCTCTTTGTCCCAGACTACAAAGTGAGATGATTTAAAGTTCTCCTTCCCAAGACAGAGTACCTAGGATAGAAAGAAAACTAAAGTTCTAACGTATTACCTTTTGTACTGTTGGGATGGTTTACCTTTTTGATGTTACTTTCTCAATTAAAAAAAAAAAAAGTTTAAGAAAACAATAATCTATCTCCTTAACCTAAACAGGACTGCTTTCTTGGCTCCAAATATGGTGGATTTCCCCCCATTTGGATGAGGCATGAGTCAAAATCAGAGTATTCCTCAACATCTAAATTAGATCACTCAGACTGGTCTCTTTTACTCAGTGGCTCAGACTAGTCATTTCCACAGAACTCAATATTTCTTGCATTATGTGTTTCCCTGGTAGCATGCTTTGTACTGATTAATCTTCTCCACTAAATCCTAAGCCTTTTGAGGACAAGGCCCTCCACTTTCAACTATGTATGACCCTTGCATAGGCTGCATTTTTGGCTGAAGTTAAATAGAAAGTAGCATCTCCCTATGGTTGTCAGGAGTTCCCCAAGTGTGCAAGTTCTCAGGGCTCCCAGGAGCCTCCCAAGCTTGGGACCAGCTGCCTCTAGATTGTCCTCTGCTAGCAGATCTCAAGGACTTTGAGAACATCTCTTGACTTCTCCTCAGGGGCCTGACAAGTACCTTCTCTTGGCTAGAAACATGGGAATCCCCAATTATCTCCTTTGTTCAGGTGCCTTAGCCCAAGTGAATAGCATATGCTCAATAAATTACTGATAAATTAAATAAGTAAATAAGTAAATAAACCTGCCCCTGTTTGTGATCCCTGCTCCTCTGGCTTGCTCCATGCAGGGTCATGGTGCATTTACAAGCTTATTTCTGGCTCCACCTTTGAGAACTTCCCTATGCCTGGAGGGCATGAAGAGCTGCTGAGTAAGAGACTGGTGCCCACATTTTGTTCTTTCACCTTCTGAATTCCTGCGATCCTCCTCCAAGAGGTGTTTGCATCCTCTTCCTGGACTGATCCCCAAGCACTCAGACCAAGGTTTACTGTATGGCCTCTCCCGTGGCCGAGCCCAGAGCCCACAAACTGACATTTGCAGGTCCAATCTGACTCAGGGAGAAATCCTTGGTTCTACTCAAGAGTTTTTCTGGTTTCCTTACAAATTTAAATTTAGTGCAACATTTAAAATTTTCACATAAAAGTATACTTTTTCTGTCTTAAGAAATAAATTGGAGAATTTGACAATACTGTGTCACATTGTCTCTCGATGACTGTTGTAAAACTGACCTAAGCCAATCTAGTCATGTACAACTCTTGGATGCTTTGAATAGGTAAACAGCAGTCACCAAAACCTTTGAGAAAGCGAAGAGTTAGTGACTCTTCCCAATTTGACAGCATGTTTCAGACCATTCTGCCACAAATATAGCATTTATTAAGCAAATATTTTCTAGCAAACTTTAAGCTTGTAAGCTTGACGAAGCTCTAGCTTCTGGTCCTTTTAGATTCTCTGAGCAAATCTTAAACAAAAGTTTCACTCCAGGAAGATGCAAGAGGATTCCAGAGGCAGAATTCCTATCACCCTTAGTGTCAGCATCAGCTAAACTGCAACTCTTTGACCCAGTGGCTGGTAACAGGGATCAAGCTTTGGAAACCATCCTTACAGGTAACAAACCACAGGTGAACCAAGATTCTTATACACCATCCACAAAGTTTGGGGAGTGTCTCTGTATTATTTCCGAGAGCCATTGTAACAAATTACCATGAACTCTGTATCCTTAAAACAACAAAAATCTATTCTCTCCTAGTTCTGGAAGCCAGAAGTCCAAAATCAAGGTGTTGGGAGGGCCGTGTCCCCTCCAGTCTCCAGGGAGAATCCTTCCTTGCATCTTCTGGCTTCTGGTGGTTGCTGGCAATGCTGGGCTTTCCTTGGCTTGTAGACACATCACTCCAATCCCTGTCTCTGTTTTCTCATGGTGTTCTCCCTTTGTCTCTCCTGTATCCGTGTGTCTAAATTTACCTCTTCTTACAAGGACACCTGTCATGGGATTTAGGGCTTATCCTAATCCAATATAACCTTATCTTCATTTGACCACATCTGCAAAGACCCAATTTCCAAATAAGGTCACATTCACAAGTACCAGAGGCTAGGACTTGAGTATATCTTTTGTTGGGGTGGGGGGGGGGGGGCGGGATGTAGATAATTCAACTCATAACATTCTCCAAAATATAGTTTTAATTCCACCAATAAGAGCCCATTTCTGAAATTCATTATGCTAATTAACAAACTACTGATTAAGAAAAAAATCTCTGACATTCAATATGTTTGTTAACTAAACTTCTGCTGTTGATCAAAGAAATGGCTGGTAGAAGCACTTGTGGTAGCCACTTGTGGAGTGTGGCCTTTGTGACATAATGCTTTCTCATCATAATGCTTGCTGCACCTGGTCTGTAGATTTACCTTCCCCATACAACATATCCCATTGTTGGCCAGCAGTTCTTTACCCTGGCTGCACATTAGAATCAGCTGGAGAGCTTTATAAACCAGTGTCCAATGCCCAATCACCACCCCAGAGATTCTGATTTAATGGTTCAGAGTAGGGAAATCAATATATTTTAAAAGGTCCTTGGGTGATTCTAAAAACCAGGGCGAACAGTCACTGATTTCTGCTGAAGTATTTTTAAAGTACATTCCTGTCATGGTAAGAACAATTATCTGAAACAGAGCGGAGGCCTGTCTCAGTGGGGATGTTGTCCTCCAGTGACTTTGCAGGCCCTAACTTGAGTTACCCTTGTGATTTGTCTGCCTTCTGGCAGCCTTGGGACCTGTGGCAAGTCTGTTTCTAGCCTCCAAAATACTTCCATGCTCTGCTAGGTCCAGCCCCTGCATTATCAGCCAGTCTTTACTACCTAGGCCTTGGCGTGATATAAGGCAAATAAAGAGAAGCAGAATTAATTAGAAAAATTATACTTCTTGCAAAAGAGAGGCAGATTGTTTTACTCAAAGGAATTTGCTTAAATGAGCCCATACCTGAAAACAGGCTTGAGAGATGCCAGGATAGCTGTAGAGAGGATTTTTAATTTTTCTAAGTCCTTTTATCTTCTCAGAAGCTGTCCCCAGGTAAGCAGTGACAAAGTAGCAATTGAGCTTATTTCAGCTGAGCTGATGTATCCTGCTATTGACTTGACCACACTTTTATACCAGAAAAGTTTTATTGGGAAAGGGTACATGTTATTTGTATTATTTCTTTCTAGTTATTTATCACATGCCTTAAATTTTGATACTAATAATGCTCTTCCACCAAATTCGAGCAAGTGCTGACAAAATAAAATGTCTCTATATTAGTGAATTATCTGGCCATTTACACTACTATGTGAAGGTTCTGCTTATTTTAAACATTTGCTTATTTTCTTTTTTCCCCCTTCTTGGTTTCTCTCCTTGTCTATTTCAGCTTGTATCAGCTGTTATTAAGTTCTCTAACTTTCTGGTTGGGGGTGAGGGCTAGAATTCCTTGAATAAGGATAGTAAGATAGGCTAGGTATGAGTACCTGGAAAAAATTCATAGGAGATTCTGATATTCAGCATCAACCCCTTCCCCTTCTATGCCATCCTCCCACATCAGCTGCAAAAATAAAAATAAAAATAAATAAATGGGAACCACTGACCTTGAATTCAGGGCTTTATTGAAGAGTGTAGCAATTTCTGAATTGCCAGTGAAGCGATTTAATGTTATAGTTCAGTCTTAATGCCATCTGGTCATAACTGAGATTTTACTGGCCCCTCCACCTGTCTTCCAATCCTGGTTCTCAAACTGGCTGCATGTTAGAATCACCTGAGCAGCTCTTAAAAGTGCTGATGCCCAAGGTGCAGCACAGATCAATTAAATCAAACATTGGGGGCAGGACCCAGGAATTTTTAAAACACACCAGGTAATTCTAATGTTTATCTAAGTTGTGGAGCACTACTGTAAATTAACAAATTTAAATGTTTGTTAATTTTGCATCTAATCCACTCGTCAAATTCCCACAAGAAGTTCAGAGTCCATTGATTCTTAGACTTTATCATGCAAAAGATTCTCTATGGGTTAGAGTTGCTAGATTTAGCAAAGAAAAATTCTGATTCAGTTAAATTTGAATCTCAGATAAACCACATGTAACTTTTTGAGTGGTTTATATGAATTTCAAAATTAATTCGGCTTTCTGTATTTTATTTGGCAACCCTACCTTAGGAAGTTTATGTCAGTGCAGATTGCTTGGCTCCACGTTAATTCAGTGGATCTGGACTGGGCCAAACTGTCCGTATTTTTAACAAGTACATCAGGCAATTTTGTTGCAGATGCTGGACTACATTTTTAGAAATCACCTTGCTTTTCCATTGGTGGTCAGCACTGAAAGTTACTGTCTTTTCAAAAGCATTAAAGTAAAACATGAGCTAAAGTTAAGAAGTTGAATAGGTCTCTTCACAAATGGTGACTTGACCCACAAAAATGAGACTATAGTTGGAGGTCAGTCACTGTGGATGTAATTCTCTTTAGCATTTTGATGATAAATATTTTGAAAGCACCTATTTATTTTACCAACTGATCTGAACTGAGCATTGCTAATGTTGAAGCTGTCTATGTCCTCAAGAAATGTGATTTCTCCAAGTACTGCTGAGAAAGTAGCAGAGAGACCAACTCTACCCAGGGAAGGTAAAGAATCTCCAAGTAACAGATTAGATAAAAATAAACAAATTGAATCACTAAATTACTTACTCAAAAATTTTAACAGGAGCCTATGGTGAGCCATGCTGTGTGCTAAGTGCTGGAGTTAGATAGACAAATCCAACAGGATTCCTGAATTGGAATTCTAAGGCAGCAATTCTCAAACCTTTTGGTCTCAGGAGCCCCTTACACTCTTAAAAATTTGGGGGGGGGGGGGGAGAAGAGCCTTTGCTTATTTATATAAATATTTATTTATTTATTCTTTAATGGATAAATAACAATCACAAACTATAATTGAAACAAATAACATGTTTTTATGAGAAATAAGTATATTTTTAAACAAAAATAGTGAAAAGAATGTGTGCAAATTTCTTAACAGAGGACAGCTGGATTCTTACAACTGCTTCTGCATTCAATATGTTCAGTTTTGTTGTTTTGGTTCAAGTATATTAAAAAATCTGTTCTCACACAGACATGTAGGATCACTGGAACCATGCTGCACTAAGGGGACATACAGTGGACAATGGATGAGACAGAGGAGGAAATTACAGGATCAGTGGTTTCCACACATATTTGATGTCAGAGTGGGGAAGAGAGAGGGTGAAGAGCCAAGTGAACATGATCATTTTAAACTGTTGTGCTGTTATTATGGGTTAAACAATGTCCCCCAAAAAGACGTGTTCAAGTCCTAACCCCAAGTCCCATAAATGTCACCTTATTTGAAATGGGAATTAATTAATTAGCTAATTAATTAATTGATGGGATTAGTTAAGACGAGGCCAAACTGGATTAGAGTCAGCCCTAACCCAATGTGACTAGTGTCTTATAAGAAAGGGACATTTGGACACGGATATAGAGACACAGGTGAGAACTTGAAATGCTGTGACTACTTGAAATGCTGCAGCTGCAAACCAAGGAATGCCAAAGATGGCTGGCCAACCTTCAGAAGGTAAGACGATGCAAGAAGAGATTCTCTCCTACAGGTTGCAGAGCAAGCTTGGCCCTGCTGACATGTCAATTTCAGACTTTCAGCCTCCAGAACTGTGAGATAGTACATCTCTGTTGTTTTAAGCCTCCCAGTTTGTGGTCCTTTGTTACAGCAGCCCTAGGAAACTATGACAGGTACAAAAGAAAAAAATAATAAAAGAAAAAAATAAAAAAAGAAAATGATAGCAGAACCTCCTTAATATAGGCTAGCCAGAGATGGCATTTCCAAGATGGCATTAAGTTGAGGTTTAAAGGATGGAATTTGTGGCCATGCACAGAGAATGCAGGAACGCCATTCTAGGAAGAGACACAGGCACATGTGGGATAAAGTCATCGACAGCAAGCCACTCCCCCATCGCTGGCCACATGGGGAAATGAATATAGAAGGTGGTTGGTCAAGCGGGATGCTCTGGGGGCAGAGCTGTCGTTTTTCGGTTTGCATTCTGTGCATCATGTCTCATTTGACTCTTCTTTGAGTGACTGGTATATTAAGGCATAAACCTGCCATCTGAGCCACAACCACTGGGTTGTCATCTAGAGACTCTTATCATCTTGATAAGATCACTCAGGTGTGGCATGTGAACAAGGTAAAGCCTGCTCAGTGCGCAACAGGAAAATCTGATTCAATTTGCAAGGTCAAAAACAGAGTTGAGCAATCAGTTAAGAAAATCTCAAGTTAAGTGATGAGCTAGAAATTTTTATTTCTTAGGCACACTTATGCCAGCTTGATTCGCAATATATTATCTGTTTATCATATTTTCATGGAACTATATTGTCCCTTAGAGAATCTTTAGAAATGATATGAGCATGACTTTGCTTTGTAATCACTTACTATATGATATTTAAAAAAACCCAAAATACATTTTTTCACAATTGCAAGACTGATGATGGATATTAGGTAGAGCTCACAGCTAATTTGCTCAGTCCTTTGTAGGCCTAACCCTTTGTATCCAATTTCGCTTAAGTAATGTCCACTGGGAACACAGAGCTGTAGCACCAAAGGGCATGGGATTTAGATGTGTGTAGGGTACATTTCATTTTCGTGGTCTCTGACACTCACTTAGCAACAATCAATGAGGCACTGATAGTGTTATTGATCAGAGTGATGGCGTTGTTTATTTTAGGAGTCATTCTAAGCCCTGAGGCCTCTGAACAGATCCTATTTCACTAAAAAGAATGATTTTCAAGAGATGGGGTGAGTTTGACCCAAGATCCTCTGACAGAATAAGGAGCACATGGTTGGGAATTAGGATTGCTTTAAAACTACAGCTTAGACTTAGTAGCTTGTCAAATTTTCTCATCATTTAAAGAAATTTTAGGCCTAATCCCCAACCACAGCCTCCCTAGGTGGACTCCACCTTGAGCTGGGCTGTTGCACATGGTGCACAGGTTGTGCCCTGTAAATTGCAGAAGGTGACATTTTTGGGAATTCTGCAGTGCAGCAGCCCTGCCTTTTAAGACAGAGGTTGTTATGGTGTAATCAGTATGTTAAACAAGCACAATTTGAGTTATAATCAGAACTCAGCTCTTTCATCTTGTCACTGTCACTTTAAATTTATTTACACTTTATTGCCCCTAGATGAAAACTCCAGTAAGCCCATGACTTCTTTTCCTGGCTTGTGTCTAAATCACAGTCCAAGGTCTCTTGAATTCTGAAATGAAGTCTCAATTCAGGTATTAGAATCTAATCCAATATATTAATTAATGGCCAGAGCTTGATTCAATGTCAAATCTTGTTCCCACTTCCAACTCAGGTTTACTAAAGTCTAAAATGAGATGGGGGGTGGGGGACAGAATTGGCCTCTTCTCTGTTTCTCCATCTCCCTATCACTGCACACTACTTCTTGCTTGTCAGTTTTATACCCTCCATGAGAGAGAAAAGATTAGTACCAGGATAGGAAAATTCTTAACAGACCCAGTGCCTCAGCAAACTGGCCTCATGTTTTCTGATGATGGCATTGGCTTAAAGTTGGTCCCTTCTGGGCACCTGTGTGGGCTCTTTGGCATTCCCTGAGGCTGGGCACCTCTCAACTAGGCTACAACATGATTAATACCTCCTGCAATTCTGCAATGCAGCCCTGCCTTTGAAGAGAGAGGTTATTGTAGTGTAATCAGTCCATTGAACAAGCAAAATTTGAGTTAAAATCAGAACCCAGTTCTGTCTTTTTTGTCTCCTCAAACTCATGACGTGGGCAATGAGCATTTTCCTTCCACTACCTTCTCACAAAACCTACCACCCTCACCCTTTGCTTCGCTTGTGGTCTTCCTCACTTGGACTCGCTTTGGGGTGCTCTTGCCAGCTCCAGGCAAGCTCCCTCTCATATGTCATCCACATGTGGGTCACAGACACACTCAGATGTCCCTTGCTGCTGCCAAGCCCTGGCCGGTCAGCCACAACAGATCTCTGTCCTGCTGCCATTGGCAGCTTTGGCCCGGCGGGTCCACAGACCATCACCCCCTCGACTGCACGGAACACCGGACAGCTATCCGAAAGGTCCTTAACAAACCTCCTCCCTGGGTGGGGGTGGGGGCAATAGCGCTCTCTCTACAGCAGCACTGTCCAACAGATACACAACGTGAGCCATATAAATAATTTAAATTTTTTAGTAGCCGCTTTAAAAAATTAAAATTAATCAGGGAAAATTAACATAAGTAATGTATTTTCATTCCATATATCAAGAATATCATTTCAACATGTAAACAATATATTAAAAATATTGTGATAATTTAAATTCCTTATCTTTCCTATACTAAGTCTTTGAAATATGCAGTGTACTTTATACTCACAGCACATCTCAATTTGGACTAGCCACATTTCAAGTGCTCACTAGCCACATGTGGCTAGTAGGTCTATATTGGACAGTGTAGGTCTGTTGAAAATCTGCAGTCTCCACCCTTTCAAACAGCTTTACTGCAGTATAATTTACACACCATCAAATTCTTCCATTTTAAGTATACAATGCAATGATTTTTTAGTAAATTGACAGTTGTGCAACCATCACCACAATCCAATTTTAGATCACTTCTATCACTCCAAAAAGATCCCTTAGCAGCCACTACACATTCTACCCTCAGCAACAGACAACCTCTAATCTACTTTTTGTTTTTATAGATTTGCCTTTTCTGGACATTTCATACAAATGGAGTCATACAACATGTGGTTTGTCACTTCTTTCAATTAGCGTAATGTTTTTGAGGTGCAATCATGTTAAAGCACGTTTCAGTGTTTTGGTCCTCTTTATTGCCATATTCCAATTGTGTGATTATACCACAGTTTGTTTATCCATTCGTTACTTGGTGGACACTTTGAGTGTTTCCCGTTTGGGGATGTTATGAACAATGCTGCTATGACCATTCATATAGAAGTCTTTTTATGTGCATATGTTTTTCGTTTGGGGGTGTGGGGTAGAGTCCTTGGAGTTGAATTGCTGGATCATATGGTAAATTTGTGTTTAACTTATTATGAGACTGCTGAGTTGTTTTCCAAAGTGGTGCACCATTTCTCTCACTTTCTGATTCCTTTTTATATATGTTCTTGATCATAAAAAGATCCTAGAGTCAGGAAACTGATTCTCTATGATTTCCTTTGAAAATTCTGCATATGGGGTTCTGCATATTTGGTGTCTGATAGTGAACACATCGCCATGCCTGTGGATATGAAGTCAGAAAGAGCCCCATTTTAACTTTCCGTAAAGATTGATTCTCAGCAGGAGCACCTCTCAGCAAGAGTTAAGCACTTCTTAGAAATGCTCTCCTGTGATTCTTTAGGATATGTGAGAGAATATACACTTTAGAAGTGCTCGAAAAGTAGCTCTGTTCACATAACATTTATAAAAGTGCCTGCTGCCAACAATTAATTAGAAAATTAGACAGAGCATTTTCAATTTGTGTATAATAAAGCCAGAGATCCTAAAAGTTCCCTTAGTACCTTGGAGAGGCAGAATTTCTGGATGAGTCTCCAAGTGGGCAGCCAGACTCTAAAAAAGAGACCTGGTCCCTCTCGCAGATGCATATCTGGCTACTAAATTTTAAATAAAAGACCACTGGATAGAGGAAGTACAGAGAGAAACATTGGACACAATCTCTGTGTAGATTAGGAGACTGTTCTGTGGTTTCTTGTTTTTATCAGCTTAATGAACCTGTTGGGGTTTCAGAGAAAGCTTGAAGCCAATGTTATATGACTCTAGTGATTTTTCTTGGTGTTCACTGGAGGGGAATGGGAAAGACAATATATAGATTTAATCAGCATTTGATTTTCCTCAATCCCTTTGCATGTAGAGAGGAGCAGCTGGTAGTAGGTAATCTTGCTCTTGGGAATTATCAAGTAAAAGAAAGAGACAAGCAGCAGCTTCTATAAAGGCAGCTTTTATGAGGCTGAGCCAAAGTATCACTGGGGAAGCATCTGGGTTCACCATTTTCATCCAAGTAATTACTGGAAGAGATAGATGGTTTCCAAGGTCAGCGGTAGAGAGGGGAACTAATGGCCAGCCCCTCCTCTGGGAGAACCTTCACAGGAAAGAGAATGGATGAAGACGTTAATTTCCCAGCCTGCCTGAAAACAGTCAGGGTAGTATTCTGACTTGGGTGCTTTTCTTGTTGGGTGAGAAAGACCTGCATTCAAATCCTGACTTTATCAGCTCTTAGTTCTGTGACTGTCAGCATATGTCCTAACCTCTCTTTGTGTTAGAACTAAGTCAACTATCTATCAGCAACTACCACTAGAAGTCTCCATCAAACAAATCAAACAGAACCATAGCTAACGTCATTTTCTTTTGATATTGTTCCCATTAAAGAATTTTGGAAAATGATATTTTCTGGTTATTGTAGCCATTGCAACAAATCAGACCCAGTACCTGAATCATAGTAAGTTGACCTCTTTTGGGAAACAAAATTCACTGAAGACTTATTTATTGCATAACTGCTCCTTTGATCAAAAATATTTAATAAGCCACCGTGTCCTAGGACTAGCTCAGTCTTAGCTTTTAGCCTGGCCTTTTGTCCTGAACTTATGGCCGGGAGAGCTGCTCTTTGCTGTGGTTTTATCAGGACCTCTCAGTTCCCTGAGCTTCTCAGCCAATTCTGCTGCTCTGTCTAGGCAGGGTTTGCTGTGAGGTTTTTGCCGTTGGTAAAAATACTGGGCTAAGCCTGGTTGCTGTTCCAGTCTCTCCTTAAAACCAAAATGCACCCTGTAAGTCTGTTATCCAACAATGATCAGGAGCTGGCTTCTTAAAATCAGAAAGAACTTTTTGAGTGTTGGGGGGAAACAAGAAGATAAATTAAAAAAATATCTATATCTATATCTATATCTATCTATATATATATATATATAGAATCTCCCAGTTTCCTTGAAAGCCCTGATAATCAGTGTTAAAGAGAGTGTGTCCAAATGCATATGTATCAGAATCCCCTTGAGTATTGGGTAAAATGCAGATTCTTGGGCCTGAATCAGTCTCTGGAATGGCCTAACAATGTGAATTTTAACCAATCTTTCAAATGAAACATTCAAACTAAAGGTTGAGAAACTGTACTTCAAGAGTAGCCAGGAGGTCCTATATACAGTAGCCAGAAGTTATATTCCCATCCATTCCCTCTGCACATTAATTTTCCCCATGTTTTTGGACGTGTTCTATATTTACAGCTGAAAGTCATTAACGCAGCACCAGATAGCTGATTTTAGCTTTTCCATTAACAGAGAAAATGATTTCATACATAGGGACTTAGGACCATGCTGTTGTTGGCAAGAAGAGAAAGAGATCTTTATAATAAAGGCCTTGCATTTGGGACGTTTGCTCCACTCTCCATCAAAGATGGCTACTACCTCAAATTCAGCCTTCTAGCCTCAACCTTGAAAAATCCTGTTCTTTTAAATATCAAAGGTCAGAAATGTCATTGGTCAAAGCATTGGGATAAAATTCAACTCAGTATTGCCTTTCAACTCAGCTTTTTCTTAGTAAAAGCTTTTATCTTATAGCTTTCTCTCCTATTAGAGAATATCAATATACTTTCCAACTTCTTTCCTTTTTAGGCTTAAAATGAATAAAACAAATCGATTTCATTATACATATAATTAATGTGCAATATTTGGACCTCAAGCCCATTTGGTCCTGTTTTTCCCTGTGGAGCAAGGCTGATCCCTCCAAGGGTTTATACATTTATAAATGGGCCCCCACTGTGGTTTGCAGGTGCAGTCATTTTGCTGGAGCCTAAGTCAAGATTTACATATGCAAATGCGTAGGGATGTGCCCAAACTGAGTAATTGTGCATGCAAATAGGTGATTAAATAGACAATTACCAAATCTGCATGAGCAAATGGAAGTTGTGCATATTCAAAAAGCAGGGGGCACCTGAATATTATGCAAACAGCAGCTTTTCTGAAAGCTTGAGAAAACCTGGCCCCTCAAGGCCTTGGAGTTCCTTAAATCCCCAGAGCCGGCCTGGTCTCAAGTTACACAAGTGGAATTCATTCCTTGACCTTAGCTGCCAGGGTAATGACCAGTTCTCTGACAAGGTCATCTCCAGGAAGTGCCCTGGGAAAGGGATTTGATTTCTGCCTTTTCTTCCCATAGACTAGATTTAAAGCAGAAATTTAAACTGAAGTTTGTTTTATGAGCAGCAAAAAATGAACTTTGGATCATGCATTGGGCTATTGTATATGCCCACTCTTCCAAGCTCAAACCTCAAAGTAGGTGTAGAGAATCAAACGCAAGTTAAACTCCAAACCAGAGTGGGCACAACTTGGCAATGCTCTTTCCCACGAATGTTCTGCCTAAAAAGAGTGAGACTTACTCACTCGTAGGTAGCAGTTTTTAGTTTGTCTTTGTGGGCTAGAGAAGAACACCCATTGGTTTTAATTCTTCATTTCTTCATGATTGGAGATCTCAGTTCTCTACCTCCCACATAATGGTGATGGATGGTGTTGTCAGCAGAGTACATGAATGAGAAATGATTTCACATAGCCAGGGGGGCTTTTCTGACAAAAGATTAGTGGCGATGCCTAGACTAACCCACCAGGAGCCAGAGAAAAGTAGAATGTGAGGCAGTCGAGGAGTAGTGATTGCTGAAATCCTCATATTTTTCAGGAAGATATTTCACTTCTAGGATATTCTACCTTTCCCACATTCAGTTGTATATGAACCGCTTCAAGTCTTTTCCTTGTAGTAAAGAGTGATATTACCGCAAACCATAAAATCAGTTACTCAATGCAATCAGTAAACAAGTTAAGTGGAATAATTTCTTTACTTAACACCTTTCAGGAGGAGATTTGAAAATATTCGCACCAGGGGTCACAAGTGAGTGGAATTAGCCATGTTCTACAGATGGAGGAGCCAAGTCTCCTGTGCAGAATAGTAGGCAGCCCCATCAAGCCTCCAGAGGCTAGACGCACAGACCAACATTTACCCAAGACTGCGTGGGCAAAGGAGAGATGAAGGAAATCACCTCACCCCGTAGCATCCCTTCAGCATTATCTTCTACACCAGTGAGTTAGAAGCTAACCAAGGACTCCTCTGGAACCGCCAGTCCATTTGACCAGGAACGCATTTAGTGGAGAGGCTGAATTCACTAACTCTGTTGCAGAGGCCAAGGAAAGCCAACCTTATCCCCAAGTATAAATGGAATGGTCAGTTCTTCATTTCTCCTGAGCATCTACATAAGCTTTTTTACCAACTAAATGAAAACCAGTGGCACAAATACTGTAAAGTAACATATATATGTGTGTGTGTGTGTATATATAATATATATATATAGCATTCATGAAAAAGAATATATAGTAAAAATATAAATGTTATACATAACAAGCTTTAAATCACTCTGTGTTCAAGTGCTCAACAAAATCTACCACATTCCACCCTTTCTAATAATGCTCCAGGTTTTTCTCCTCCTATGAGATCCTGCCTGCCTCAGGCTGTAGTAATGCCCTCTCTGCTCAATTCGTAGAGCACATCAAAATTCCCCCTGTTTGGCACTTAACAATTTTGCTTTGTATTGATGTTATTTATAATTGTGTTTTGCTTTCTTCTTATAATATACATTAATTGACAGGAGTTGCTGAGTTCAGTATGGGAGGAAATAAGCTTTATCCTTTACTTCCAGTGTTGCAGGAAGAATGCCAGGCTCCCTCAAATGTATTCTTTTCTGAATTAGAAAGGTGCTACTGGCATTTTACAAACAGCGAGAATGTGATTTGAGAGGTTGCATAATAGGTCCAGGTCTGCACCCTGGGTTCAGCAGCCAGCCCCCATACTTACTGGTCACGTGATCCTGGTCACTTTCTTAACCTTTCAAAACTTCATTTTCCTCACACATAAAACAAAGATAGAAAGTTTGCCAGTTTATTATAACAGCCTCATTATTAAAATTATCTGTGAGGATTAAAGGAGGCAATTTATAAAAAGTGTTTAACAGCATTCTCGGTATCCTGTAGGTACTCACTGTTACTGCTAAAATTGTTAGGCATTGTAAGTAGCTATTTTAAAAAATCTGTGCATTCTAACATATCTAAAATATGGATTGTATATAGTAGTTTTTCTCAGTAAACTTTTATTGTTTGGTTGCAATGAATGAACAAATGAGTTTTAAGTGTTTCTCCATCACTTTGGTCATATTCCCTGGAAACTTTCTCTGCAGTTGCCAGAAATCCTTTTAGTTTTGTTTTAGATATGGTCTCTCCAGACCCTCAAAATCTTCATTTTTTTCCTTCTTGAAGAACAGAAGAAGGAAAGCTCTTACAAACGAGTAATGACAAATCATCATGAATTTTGTCTTTGGTCTTCAAGAGACTAACCAACGGCTTCTTCCACTCCACTCTTAACATTTTCCTTTTCCACATTTACTATTAAAGCGATGGCTCTCAAAGTGTGGCCTGCAGAACACTAAGGGTAACCCAGATCCATTAAGGGGTCCACCAGGTCTAAAGTAATTTCATAATAATACTAAGATTTTATTTACTTTTTTCACTGAAGTGACATTCACACTGATGCTAAAAAAGCATTGGTGGGTGAAACTGCTGGTGCATTAGCACCAAGCAAGGCTGTGACAAGAAACCGTACAAGCCAACGTTGCATACCTCGCTTGTCAAGCACTCACGGTAGAGTAAATGCCAGTTTCACTTAAGAATGTCCTCGAGGAATAGTGAAATGTGTTTATTTTATTAAGTATATGTACTTTTTTTTTTTTTAAATCATCATTTTATTGAGATATATTCACATACCACGCAGTCATACAAAACAAATTGTACTTTCGATTGTTTACAGTACCATTACAGAGTTGTACATTCATCACCTAAATCAATCCCTGACACCTTCATTAGCACACACACAAAAATAACAAGAATAATAATTAGAGTGAAAAAGAGCAATTGAAGTAAAAAAGAACACTGGGTACCTTTGTCTGTTTGTTTCCTTCCCCTACTTTTCTACACATCCATCCATAAACTAGACAAAGTGGAGTTTGGTCCTTATGGCATTCCCAATCCCATTGTCACCCCTCATAAGCTACATTTTTATACAACTGTCTTCGAGATTCATGGGTTCTGGGTTGTAGTTTAATAGTTTCAGGTATCCACCACCAGCTACCCCAATTCTTTAGAACCTAAAAAAGGTTGTCTAAAGTGTGCGTAAGAGTGCCCACCAGAGTGATCTCTCAGCTCGTTTTGGAATGTCTCTGCCACTGAAGCTTATTTCATTTCCTTTCACATCCCCCTTTTGGTCAAGAAGATGTTCTCCATCCCACGATGCCAGGTCTACATTCCTCCCCGGGAGTCATATTCCACGTTGCCAGGGAGAGTCACTTCCCTGGGTGTCTGATCCCACGTAGGGGGGAGGGCAGTGATTTCACCTTTCAAGTTGGCTTAGCCAGAGAGAGAGGGCCACATCTGAGCAACAAAGAGGCATTCAGGAGGAGACTCTTAGGCACAAATACAGGGAGGCCTAGCCTCTCCTTTGCAGCAACCGTCTTCCCAAGGGTAAAACTTATGGTAGAGGGCTCAACCCATCAAACCACCAGTCCCCTATGTCTGTGGTCATGTTAGCAACCATGGAGGTGGGGTAGGCGAATATCCCTGCATTCTCCACAGGCTCCTCAAGGGGGCGCTACATCTTTTTTTTTTTTTCCTTGTTTGTCCTTTTTCTTTTTTTTTTTTTTTTAACTTTCCCTTCTTTTTTAAATCAACTGTATGAAAAAAAAAGTTAAAAAGAAAACAAACATACAATAAAAGAACATTTCAAAGAGACCATAACAAGGGAGTAAGAAAAAGACAACTAACCTAAGATAACTGCTTAACTTCCAACATGTTCCTACTTTACCCCAAGAAAGTTACATAATATAGCAACATTTCAGTGAACTTGTTCCTACTACATCCATCAGAAATTAACAGACCATAGTCATTTCTGGGCATCCCCAGAACGTTAAATAGCTTATCTGTTCTTCTTGGATTATTGTTCCCCCTTCCTTAATTGCTCTCTACTGCTAGTTCCCCTACATTCTACATTTTAAACCATTTGTTTTACATTTTTCAAAGTTCACATTAGTGGTAGCATATAATATTTCTCTTTTTGTGCCTGGCTTATTTCGCTCAGCATTATGTCTTCAAGGTTCATCCATGTTGTCATATGTTTCACCAGATCGTTCCTTCTTACTGCCACGTAGTATTCCATCGTGGGTATATACCACATTTTATTTATCCACTCATCTGTTGAAGGACATTTGGGTTGTTTCCATCTCTTGGCAATTGTGAATAATGCTGCTATGAACATTGGCGTGCAGATATCTGTTCGTGTCACTGCTTTCTGATCTTCCGGGTATATACCGAGAAGTGCAATCGCTGGATCGAAAGGTAGCTCTATATCTAGTTTTCTAAGGAACTGCCAGACTGACTTCCAGAGTGGCTGAACCATTATACAGTCCCACCAACAATGAATAAGAGTTCCAATTTCTCCACATCCCCTCCAGCATTTGTAGTTTCCTGTTTGTTTAATGGCAGCCATTCTAACCGGTGTTAGATGGTATCTCATTGTGGTCTTAATTTGCATCTCTCTAATAGCTAGTGAAGCTGAACATTTTTTCATGTGTTTCTTGGCCATTTGTATTTCCTCTTCAGAGAACTGTCTTTTCATATCTTTTGCCCATTTTATAATTAGGCTGTCTGTACTATTGTCATTGAGTTGTAGGATTTCTTTGTATATGCAAGATATCAGTCTTTTGTCAGATACATGGTTTCCAAAAATTTTTTCCCATTGAGTTGGCTGCCTCTTTACCTTTTTGAGAAATTCCTTTGAGGTGCAGAAACTTCTAAGCTTGAGGAGTTCCCATTTATCTATTTTCTCTTTTGTTGCTTGTGCTTTGGGTGTAAAGTCTAGGAAGTGGCCTCCTAATACAAGGTCTTGAAGATGTTTTCCTACATTATCTTCTAGGAGTTTTATGGTACTTTCTTTTATATTTAGATCTTTGGTCCATTTTGAGTTAATTTTTGTGTAGGGGGTGAGGTAGGGGTCCTCTTTCATTCTTTTGGATATGGATATCCAACTCTCCCAGCCCCATTTGTTGAAAAGACCATTATGACTCAGTTCAGTGACTTTGGGGGCCTTATCGAAGATCAGTCGGCCATAGATCTGAGGGTCTATCTCTGAATTCTCAATTCGATTCCATTGATCTATATGTCTATCTTTGTGCCAGTACCATGCTGTTTTGGCAACTGTGGCTTTATAATAAGCTTCAAAGTCAGGGAGTGTAAGTCCTCCCACTTCGTTTTTCTTTTTTAGAGTGTCTTTAGCAATTCGAGGCATCTTCCCTTTCCAAATAAATTTGATAACTAGCTTTTCCAAGTCTGCAAAGTAGGTTGTTGGAATTTTGATTGGGATTGCATTGAATCTGTAGATGAGTTTGGGTAGAATTGACATCTTAATGACATTTAGCCTTCCTATCCATGAACATGGAATATTTTTCCATCTTTTAAGGTCCCCTTCTATTTCTTTTAGTAGAGTTATGTAGTTTTCTTTGTATAGGTCTTTTACATCTTTGGTTAAGTTGATTCCTAGGTACTTGATTTTTTTAGTTGCTATTGAAAATGGTATCTTTTTCTTGAGTGTCTCTTCAGTTTGTTCATTTCTAGCATATAGAAACATTACTGACTTATGTGCATTAATCTTGTATCCCGCTACTTTGCTAAATTTGTTTATTAGCTCTAGTAGGTGTATCGTTGATTTCTCAGGGTTTTCTAGATATAAGATCATATCATCTGCAAACAATGACAGTTTTACTTCTTCTTTTCCAATTTGGATGCCTTTTATTTCTTTGTCTTGCCGGATTGCCCTGGCTAGCACTTCCAGCACAATGTTGAATAACAGTGGTGACAGCGGGCATCCTTGTCTTGTTCCTGATCTTAGAGGGAAGGCTTTCAGTCTCTCACCATTGAGTACTATGCTGGCTGTGGGTTTTTCATATATGCTCTTTATCATGTTGAGGAAGTTTCCTTCAATTCCTACCTTTTGAAGTGTTTTTATCAAAAAGGGATGTTGGATTTTGTCAAATGCTTTTTCAGCATCTATTGAGATGATCAATTGATTTTTCCCTTTCGAGTTTTTAATGTGTTGTAATACATTGATTGTTTTTCTTATGTTGAACCATCCTTGCATGCCTGGAATGAACCCCACTTGGTCATGGTGTATGATTTTTTTAATGTGTCTTTGGATTCGATTTGCAAGTATTTTGTTGAGGATTTTTGCATCTATATTCATTAGGGAGATTGGCCGGTAGTTTTCCTTTTTTGTAGCATCTTTGCCTGGTTTTGGTATTAGATTGATGTTAGCTTCATAAAATGAGTTAGGTAGTGTTCCATTTTTTTCAATGTTTTGAAAGATTTTGAGTAAGATTGGTGTCAGTTCTTTCTGGAAAGTTTGGTAGAATTCCCCTGTGAAGCCATCTGGCCCTGGGCATTTATTTGTGGGAAGATTTTTGATGACTGATTGGATCTCTTTGCTTGTGATGGGTTGGTTGAGGTCTTCTATTTCTTCTCTGGTCAGTCTAGGTTGTTCATATGTTTCCAGGAAATTGTCCATTTCTTCTACATTATCCAGTTTGTTGCCATACAGTTGTTCATAATATCCTCTTATAATTTTTTTAATTTCTTCAGGATCTGCAGTTATGTCACCTTTTTCATTCATTATTTTGTTTATATGGGTCTTCTCTCTTTTTGATTTTGTCAGTCTAGCTAGGGGCTTGTCAATCTTGTTGATCTTCTCAAAGAACCAACTTTTGCTGATATTTATCCTCTCTATTGTTTTTTTGTTCTCTATGTCATTTATTTCTGCTTTAATCCTTGTTATTTCTTTTCTTCTACTTGGTTTAGGATTGGTTTGCTGTTCATTTTCTAGCTTCTTCAGTTGATCCATTAGTTCTTTGATTTTGGCTCTTTCTTCCTTTTTAATATATGCGTTTAGTGCTATAAATTTCCCCCTTAGCACTGCTTTTGCTGCATCCCATAGGTTTTGGTATGTTGTGTTCTCATTTTCATTCGTCTCTATATATTTAGCAATTTCTCTTGCTATTTCTTCTTTAACCCACTGATTGTTTAGGAGT
Source organism: Choloepus didactylus (assembly GCF_015220235.1). Taxonomy (NCBI): domain Eukaryota; kingdom Metazoa; phylum Chordata; class Mammalia; order Pilosa; family Megalonychidae; genus Choloepus; species Choloepus didactylus. The sequence goes on from NC_051315.1 coordinate 38,542,061, forward strand.
GTGTTGTTTAACCTCCAGGTATTTGTGAATTTTCTAAGTCTCTGATGGTTATTGACTTCTAATTGTATTCCATTGTGGTCAGAGAATGTGCTTTGCATAATTTCAATCTTTTTAAATTTATTGAGGCTTGTTTTATGTCCCAGCATATGATCTATTCTGGAGAAAGTTCCGTGAGCACTAGAAAAGTATGTGTATCCTGGTGATTTGGGATGTAATGTCCTGTAGATGTCTGTTAAATCTAATTCATTTATCAGATTGTTTAGGTTTTCAGTTTCCTTATTGGTCTTCTGTCTGGTTGATCTATCTATAGGAGAGAGTGATGTGTTGAAGTCTCCCACAATTATTGTGGAAACATCAATTGCTTCCTTTAGTTTTGCCAGTGTTTCTCTCATGTATTTTGTGGCACCTTGATTGGGTGCATAGACATTTACGATTGTTATTTCTTCTTGCTGAATTGCCCCTTTTATTAGTATGTAGTGGCCTTCTTTGTCTCTCAAAACATCCCTGCATTTGAAGTCTATTTTATCTGAGATTAATATTGCTACACCTGCTTTCTTTTGGCTGTAGCTTGCATGAAAATATTTTTTTCCATCCTTTCACTTTCAGTTTCTTTGTGTCCCTGTGTCTAAGATGAGTCTCTTGTATGCAACATATTGATGGTTCATTTTTTTTGATCCATTCTGCGAATCTATATCTTTTAATTGGGGAGTTTAATCCATTTACATTCAACGTTAAAACCGTGAAGGCATTTCTTGAATCGGCCATCTTATCCTTTGGTTTATGTTTGCCATATTTTTCCCTCTCTGTATTAATATCCTTTATTGTACCCATACCGAATCTCTTTAGTACTGAACCTTTCTCCAAGTCTCTCTGTCCTGTCTTTGTTTCTCTGTCTGTAGGGCTCCCTTTAGTATCTCCAGTACGGCAGGTCTCTTGTTAGCAAATTCTCTCAGCATTTCTTTGTCTGTGAAAAATTTAAGCTCTCCCTCAAATTTGAAGGAGAGCTTTGCTGGATAAAGTATTCTTGGCTGGAAATTCCTCTCACTCAGAATTTTAAATATATAGTGCCACTGCCTTCTTGCCTCCATGGTGGCTGCTGAGTAGTCACTAGTTAGTCTTATGCTGTTTCCTTTGTATGTGGTGAATTGCTTTTCTCTTGCTGCTTTCAGAACTTGCTCCTTCTCTTCTATGTTTGACAGTGTGATCAGTATATGTCTCGGAGTGGGTTTTTTTGGATTTATTCTATTTGGAGTTCGCTAAGCATTTATGATTTGTGTATTTATGTTGTTTAGAAGATTTGGGAAGTTTTCCCCAACAATTTCTTTGAATACTCTTCCTAGACCTTTACCCTTTCCTTCCCCTTCTGGGACACCAATGAGTCTTATATTCGGACGTTTCATATTATCTATCATATCCCTGAGGTCCATTTCGAGTTTTTCAATTTTTTTCCCCATTCTTTCTTTTATGCTTTCATTTTCCATTCTGTCATCTTCCAGGTCACTGATTCGTTGTTCAACTTCCTCTAGTCTTGTACTATGAGTGTCCAGAATCTTTTTAATTTGGTCAACAGTTTCTTTAACTTCCATAAGATCATCCATTTTTTTATTTAGTCTTGCAATGTCTTCTTTATGCTCTTCTAGGGTCTTCTTGATTTCCTTCATATCCCGTACTATGGTCTCATTGTTCATCTTTAGTTCTTTGAGTAGCTGCTCTAGGTGCTGTGTCTCTTCTGGTCTTTTGATTTGGGTGCTTGGGCTTGGGTTATCCATATCGTCTGGTTTTTTCATATGCTTTATAATTTTCTGTTGTTTTTAGCCTCGTGGCATTTGCTGAACTTGATAGGGTTCTTTTAGGGTTTGTAGACCTATTGAAGTCCTTATCTCTAATTTATCAGATCTACAGCTTCGTGGAGTACACTTTCTCTAACTAACCAGCAGGTGGCATCCACGAGCCACCTGTTCTCCACAAGCCAGTTCTCCCCTGCTTAGCCTTTTTGGTGAGTGGGGGAGTGAGTCTTGTGGGGCCCAATTGTTGTACCAAGCTTGCGTGTGTAGTTGGTGTTGCCTGCCCTGTATGTGGGGCGTGTTTCTGGGCAGTCGGGGAGGGGGGGTGGCCCTAACAATCAAATCTTCCTGATGATCCTAGAGTTTTAAAGCTGCTGCAATAGTCTAATCCTTCAGTTCAGTCCTGCCACAGTTTGTCTCTGCCACTGACCCACAAGTCTTTGGTATTGGCGTATGGCTCCTGAGACTTGCAAGTGGGCCCCTCTTCCAGGCTGTGCACCCCGGGTCCTCTGTTGAGGGATGACTGTGCTATGTCACAGGTGAGTGCCGTCCCCCCAGGGCAGTTCTGGGCTGCTGGGCTGTGTAGGGAGGCTCCCAGTCTGCTCAAATGATGGCTGAATGGGGCTTTGTTAATTCACACTGCTCCACCTTCCCAGCTCTGGGACATTCAGCTGAGGTTGCAGGGAAGGCTAATGTCCACGCCCAGTTTGTGGTGTGTGCCTGTTATTTGAAGCACTTCCGTCACACTGGGTTGTCTGGGGCAGCTCTGGGCTATGGGGCTGGCGATGGGCAGGAGTGTTTCCTGTCCACTAGGATGGTGGCTGTGAGTGGACACCCCCCTTTTCTTGGGAATTTGTGTTGTTTAGTGAATTTTCTCAGCCACTGGATTATTGCCTTTTGTCTCAGAGCTCTCTTAGTTCTGCTCTTGACTTGACGTGCCCAAATTGCAATTCTTTGAAGCTTTCTGTATTGGGCTTCTTAGAGTAATTGTTTTAGAAAAAGAAAAAAGGATTTAAAAAACAAAAAAAACAAAAAAAACAAAAAAAAAAAAACGGCCCTCCTCAGAGATCTAATGGGTTATTGAAATGCTAATAGACAAAGCAACCAGGGCCATTAAGGAAAGGTCCACAGGGCAGAGAGATCAGCTTTGCTTCGGGATTTGCATATGCGCCTCAAGGCCTGAGCTCCGCCCTTCCCCTTTCTGTGTTCACCAGAACTCCAAAAATCCTCTGCTTTTATTTTGGAGTTTTTCGTGTTGTTTTTTTTCTATGCCTGTCTCCTCTCTGCTGGGCTGGCTGCTCTCAGAGTCTCTGGTGTCTGGTCTCAGTCTATCTATGGTTGGAGTTTGAATCAGTAGAATGAGTTTCCGATAAGAGCAGCCACTGCAGTTCTCCCTTCTCCTTCCCGGAGCTGACAGCCCCTCCTCCCCCGGGACTGAGCCTGGCAGGGAGGGGCGCGGGTCCCCTGGCCGCAAAAACTTACAGATTTCGCTGATCTCAGCAGTTCCACGTTTTCATGAGTGTTGTATGAAGTATGCCCAAAGACAGATTGCTCTGTGGTGTCCAGTCCACGCAGTTCCTGGCTTTTTACCTACTTTCCTGGAGGAGTAAGTAAAACTTACAGCTCACCAGTCTGCCATCTTGCCCCTCCACTGTACTTTTAATATTTTGTGTGACCAAATGGTAATTACAAGTAAAGCGCTTTCAAGCTGCATATGAATGCATGATGAGCATTCCAAGGAAAACTCATGTACGATTGTTTTAGGTGCAAGCTGAACTAGATACCTTTTCCTGGATCTGAAAGAATCACTGACAAACTATCATTATTCGGACTTGGGTATTTCACAGACAAATTTTAAAAATGAAGTGAGCCTGTTGCTTCAAGAGAAACGCCTGATGACATTTGTTGTCAATAATAAAATTAAAGCTTTCAAGCAAAAATTTTGAACTTTGAAAAATGTGTATCCAATACTGTGAGCTTCATAGCTTCCCAATACTTGGAGATTTTTCTGATAAGATTGGTGGTAATATTAATGAACATAATTTTCAAGCTTGTAAAATGAAGTGTGTCAAATTTGAAATATCAACATAACTCCATGAACCAATATTTTCCAAATGACCATTAAATTATTTTATAAAATTATGCCTGGGTAAGAGATTTATTCCAAGTACAAGATAGACCAATAGATGTTAATGTAATCAAATTCATGTGTTTACCGATGTGGTTTTAGATTCCACATTGCAACTAACTGTTAAGAAACTAGTACTTGTTGAGTTTTGGTATGGTGTCAAAGAGAAATAGCCACAATTATCCTGAAAGACCATTAAAATGCTCCTCCTTTTAACACCTGCATGTCTGTACGAGGTTGGCTTTTTTACATACTTCAACCAAAACAACATATTGTAACAGATTTATTGAAGAAGCTGACATGAGAATCCAACTCTCTTCTACTAAGTCCGGCATTAAGGAGTTTTGCAAAAATGTAAAGTAATGCCTCTCTAATCAATCATTAGTTTTTGTTTTGGAAAATACAGTTATTTTTCACAAAAATATGATATTTATATTAATATGTAATGGGATTGTTGTCATTTTTAAACAAATTAATAAATATTTTTTAAAATTCTGTGTTAATTTCAAATATGGTTAATAGCAATAGAAATAAACCCAGACCAATAAAAACTCTTTGAGGTCCTCAGTCATTTTTTTAAGAGTGTAAAGGTGTCCTGGGACCAAAAAGTTTTGAGAACTGCTAGTTGAAAGCAATGGTATGTAAACTTTTTTAAACAGCAGAACCCTGTCCTCAAAGGAAATTCTATGTAAATGCCTAATCTATAAAACAAATAAAACCAGAATTGCTCTGGCTAAACAGGCACCAAGACCCAAAGCCACCCAGTTTTGCCCCTCCTTTACTCCCATCCACACCCTCCTTAGTCACCTCTAAGGAATCCCAGGGTTCAGCAGAGCCCAGTCTGAAAATCTCCGCACGGAAACAGCAATGGACTATTGCATCAGGTGTCAGGAATTGCAGACTCTCAGGCACTTGTGGGAGAGGAGAATGATTCCTCGGGTAAACTGTTTATACAACTAGTGGGGGAGCTTCAAATAGGATTGTAGACGTGGTTGATTTCCCATCTGAATTTGAGTCTATCAACAGGCATACGCTCAGGTGTGGGGAGATCTCTTCCCTAAAATACTTATAACCACTGATCTCTAAGCTGTGTATGGAATTACTGATGGTTATTTGGTGATTAATTTGGTATGAAGAAAAGGTGATGCTGGAGTGTAGGGTGTTTACAGTGAAACTCCTGGCACATTCTTTTCTCTGAATTACCAGGATCAGGCAATCAAAGATTAAGTTCTACCAACTGTGGGGCTAAATCATATTTTGGAAGACCAGGGGATGGGATGAAATACAGGAATATACAGGAGGGTGAGACAGTAACAGCAAGGCCAGAACTGAGTAGAGTTCTTCCAGGCGGTTCTGGATTCTGAACAGACAAGGGAAGGAGTGTAATATTGCCACAGATAGTCCTGAATCATTATCTTTAGCTCTGACCTCTGTCCTGATATCCAGACTAAAATCTCCAACTCCTGGGCTTTAACTCAGCTATCTCAAAGGTATTCGAATTCAGTTTGCCACTCGATTCACTACTGGATTCCTTCTGATTCTGTGTCCTATGTCAATGACAGCATTGTCATCCTGTCTGTCAATAAGTTTAGATCCTCTGGAGTCTTGAAGATGGAGGCTTAATATCCTTGGAGTTAACAGTTGTCACCTGGAGTTTGGACAGTGTCCAAACCTCCCTTTCCAGTTGGAGAGAATCTATCAGAATTGTTGGGACATATTCCTTGCCCTCTACTACAGAAGGAGACTCTTCCTCTCCCCCAGGCTTGGCATCCAGAATGCTGAATCTGTATCGATGTAACACAGTGGCAACAGAGTGCAGACTCCGGGGGAGCAGGTCAGGGGAGTCATGCCAAGTAGCAACAACTAGGCCAATGCATTTGAGCCACATTTTCTAGATGGGGATCCTCCGTGCTTTCGGCTGTCCAGAGATGCCTTGTTTGTTGCACATTTTCTAAATCTGGTTCTCAAGCCTCACATTGGTTATTTGTGACTTGATGAAATCCTTCCAATAAATTCCTTCCTTCTCACATAGCCAGAATCAGTTTCTTTCACCTGCAGCCAAAATTCTTATACTATACCCCATATCCTTTTCATTTGTTATTTTTAAAAATCCACATTATGCTTACCCTTCATCCCAGACCTAATTAGATAGTATCTACCCTAGTTCAAACCCTTATCACTTGGACAAAGACAATTGCTTCCCCACTCCAACTCCTACACTTGGGTTTTCTCTTTCCAGAGCAAATATCTTATCATAGCATTCATTCCCCAGTTAAGGGAAAAAAGCAACCAGAGCTCCTGGTTCCCTTTTGATCATAGAATAATGTTTGAACTTCTACCCACCACTCAAGGCCTTTCATCCTACTTTCCAACATCCAGTAGTCAGCTTCTTGAGAACAAAAGCCAATTCAAAATTATCTTTCTATCCCCAAGACATAGCACAATGATGGGCATAGGGTAAAACCAAACAAATGTTTGAACAAATGAGTGTCTTCTTTGTTATGCAAATACTATGCAGTAAACACAATTAAATATTTACACTTCCCTAAACTCTCTACAGAAACATTCATGTCTTTCTGTATACATGAACAAGTATATATAATGGGTATTTTAGGGGGAGGGGGTGTGTCTCTGTCCCATAGTACTTTGTTTCTATCACTGGAAGACACTTATCACAATGTCCTACAGGCAGTTTGATTCTGCCCGCGTCTTCCAATAATGCAACGGCCATGTCTTATTCATCTTTGTACTCTTAATGCTTAAATACAGAGTAGATACTTGATATATCTTTTCTGAGCCACCCTCTGCAAAGGAAGACTGTGATTATTGGAAGGGAATGGGCAAGAGTTCTGCTCAACAAAAATTTCACTTCCAACAACTTCTGCAGCAAAGATTTCAATATTTCGATATGAGTACGATCTTCACTGTAAGTCTTTTGAAGACACACTTTGTCAGATTAAAGAAGTCTACCTTTCACTGCCTGTTCCTTGACAGTGGTGGCCTTGAGGGCTTGACATTTACATGCTGCCACCTTCTCCTGGACTTCAACACCTCCTCACATCCCTGTCAACACAGTTCCTGGCACGTGGGATTCCCACTGTAAATTGCACAGGCAAAATTGAAATAAAATCTCCTAACTATTTCCAATAATGAAGAGCATTCTGAAAGTCTATGAAAATCTCTGTAATTATCTCAGTGAAACCTTCTTATTAAATTGTAAACTCTTTTCAAGTTGGTATTGGCATTTATGTGATATGGGTGGATGGAAATGAAGCCTGGGAAAATAATAAAGTTGTTAATCCAGTTTATATTCTTTCAGCATAGAGTTTGGGCTTAAAAGGTGGAGTGTGTGTAGGGGAGGTAATTGAAACGTCTTTATGAACTAAATCCAACAGTCATTAACAGATGCTCTGGCTTATTTTCCTTTGGCTGGGAATGAGAGAGGGGTCAACCTCAGGCAATATACTGCCGTCTTCTCTCACAGGGGACAACTTTGAAATGTTTGGTGTGCTCATCAATTTTTTTGCACAAGCACATGGGATTTTATTTGGCTTTTTCTAAGGCAACAAGACTAAGATATACTGAGCAATGTAAATGTTTCCAATTTTAGGGATGGATTTCCAGTGGTTATCAGCCTATCATGGACACCCACATTTTAGCACCTTTCTCTCAGCTCAGGTTGCCCCTTTTCCTGAGGGTGTCTCAGCCAGGGGTGCCATGTCCTTAAGGCAGGAGAGGCATGGGGCAAATAGCAGCCTGGGCGTGCCAAGCGGCACTATCTGCTCATCCATCACTCCATTTAGACAAATGAAAGATTACGGCCCTATGAGAAAAGGCAGCCACAGTCACACAAGGCTTTGTGCACAAAGTAAATTGCTAGTTTCCTGTGATCTTTCTGACAAGTAAATTACTGCAGAAAATAGCATAGATGGGAACACAATGACAAAAATGCAGAGACTTGGTCCTTCAAAGGAGTTATTAGACCTCTGATACAACCATTTCTAAAGAACCCCTGAACCTCACCCCACCTTCAAGGGAAAAGAGGAGGATTTTTCTTTTTCTTCATCTTTCCATAGCACATTTTGCAGAAAAATAATCTATGATTGGCAGGGTGGGAAGTGAGTTCCTCAGTGATCAAATAATCCTCTTTTCATAATCAAAAAAGATGTTAAAAATTACACATAAAGAGAGGAGTTTGCCCAGGAATTGCTGTGCCTACAGTTGGTCTAGCTTGGCACCAAAGACCACAGTGATGGAGTGTGTTCTGCGTGAGAAAAGAGCCTTTGAGAAAAGTCTTTTTTATTTTTTAAGTTTCAACATCCCATAATGTTTTCATTCATTAATAAAATGTGAATTCTAATTTTTTTCATATAAAATAAGGAAACACTCTTATTAGAATTCACTTCCCTTTGTCCACCTTGCAAAGCCTTAACTCCAAAACATCCTCTAAAGCACCCATGAACCCTCCAGGTGGGAAAATTAAAGCTTCATTAGCTAATACAAAGAGGACAGAGTAGGGAAAGGTATAAGGGATAACTGAAATAATAAACAAATTACAAATTCAGAAATTGTTGTGCTTCAATTTCATCAGAAAAGCATCTTGAAATGGACAGACTTCACAAAACTTTAGGGTCAATAGGCTTAGAGACACGAAATGATGCACTCAGTATCTAAGAAACTCCAGGCTAACATTTGCAGAGTGTTGGGTTTCCCACTACTAAAGAAGGGATTTCTTCAAGAAAATCTTATGGCAGGTGCTATAGCCAGTCAAAGACTGAACAGGACAACCACGATCCTAATCCAGCTCAACAGATACCTGTATGATCTTGGGCTAGAGGTGCAAACTCGGGACATTGTGGAGAGAATGAGAGCGTCAGACAAGATCAGTTATTCTCAAGTGGTAGCTGAGGCAGTATGTACTGGAACAGCATATGTTCAAGATCATTTTTAAATTTTGAATATAAAAAAATTAAAATACCTCTTTTGCTTATTGAATAAAAATGACAGAAATCAGAATTCAACCAAATTTCTTTGGCTAATGAGGCATATATTAAATGGATTAGGAAACACTGGGATGCTAGTATCTTTTCCAAAGCTGATAGTCTCTGTGGTCCTGAGTGACTGATGACAATTTCTCCTTGTTGGTACTTTGCTGCCTCAGTTTCCATTTCCTTATCATACTTGATTTGTTAGTGCATTGAATCCCCTCCCGCAGTCTTAACAAAACTGACCTTAGAGCAAAAACTAATTATGACAATTTAGATCCCCAAATATATCATTCTTCCAATACTTTCAATTGCCATCATTTAAATTCAGTTCAACAGTCATCTTTCTGCACTTGCTGGGTAAATAAGATTTTGTCCCTGCCTTTGGGGATGTAGAATGTGTTTAGAAGATAAACACGTTATCAGAAAATGACCTTTGCCAACTATACTTAGCTTTAGATTCTCTATCTCTTTGTCAGCTTTATCCCAAATAATTCTGTACTGCAAGTCATTTGTTGAGAATGCACATACACAGTAAGGGAAGGAGCTCAGTTTATTTGAAAAAGCAAGCAAGAAGATCCATTCTTGAAAAGGTTAAATTCTTTGTGCCCTTATTCTGCAACCTGGATATTTGAGGAACAGGGGAATTTAGTGCTTACTTGTTTACAATGGTATGTTCCTATTTGATTTGATTCAGTGTCTAAGCCTGATTCAAGGTGAGACCCAAGAATTTGCATTTCTAATAAATGCCAAAGGATGCAGATGTTGCCATTCAGGGACCACATTTGAGAACCCCTGGTGCTAGACCAGCAATAGTCAAACTGAAATACAATATTTAGGGACACACAAAAACTATTCCAAGGGTGCTCAGAAGAAAAAGATTTTAACGGATCAATCTCCATATCTTCAATTGCTTTATTATCTTTCCTAAGATGAATCTGCCTGAGAATTTACCAGTGGTTCTCTTTTCTCACTACCCCTTTTGCAATCATTTTTCTCCCACTTTTCAAAGAAAAGCATAACCATTCCTCAAAGGTAAAAAGTTCAAAGAATTCAGTGATATTTCTTTACCAAAGCCTCTCCATTCTTACCTGCTTATTTATGTGGATACAGTTTCTTAGTACTTACGTCTTTTAAACAAAATAGAACAGTATCAACCTGAGTTCTGCCTCATTCTAGCAATAAGAAACATTTATTCATGGATGCATGAACCCATTTTACAAAATGTCCCCATCTATCCTATTAAAGGATGCATTTCAATAACATCTACTGTTTATGTTTATTAATCATCTGTTAAAATTTGAATATATTTATCTTGTTTTGATCAACATTGCATTGGAACTAATGCTAAACAATAACTCAATTCAGAAGAAAGATTTTAACACTTAAAGCCTCTGGTTACAGAAAATAAAAAAATAAAAATTTGATTTCAATGTTTATAACTATTTTACATCATATAATTATGATAGATTACCAATAAAAGACTTTCAGACATAAATATATTAAGATACAAGACTGTAAAGAGAGCAAAATGGAGTTATGGAGTCGAGGAAAAAAATAAAACAATGTGTAATTTCCCATTGTTAAAGAAGAAGTCATCTGGGTAGTTTTGCAAACATGACAGTGGGTATCAAGTTGCTAAGGTGTTTTAATTCTTGGGATACATTCAATAGGGCAATGTAATATTTTTGTTTTAAAATGTCATTATTTACGACATGAGATAAATAGCTTTTTTGGCCACTACTTAAATTTAAAATGAAAATTTGGTGTGTCTACTTAAAATATGTTTGAGTTTACATTTTGTTTCATAATTCTTTAAGGGACTACTTCAACAAAAATTCAAAGATCACTGATTTTTATTATACTTGTAGCCAGGAGAAACAGGTTAACTATTAATTTTATTAACTTTTTTGTGTGTGCATGACTCTGACAACTTTCAAAAAGTTTTATAGCCCCCCTCAGGGTTGAAGACATCGTCAGGGCCCTCTAGGACTATGAAGAGCTCACTTGTGCAGTACAAAGCGTGTCCTCTTGACTTACGTTTGACATCCCAAAGTTTCCTTTCAACAGTTTCCAGCCACCCCTCTTCATAGGAATATGAGATGGGGGAGAAATGGCCCATTCTACAAAGCATTAAAATGTTTACAACAATAGAATATCATGTTTAACATGATAGAGACAGAGCGAGAGAAGGGGGAGAAAGAGGAATACATGTATCATTCTTTCAAAAGTTGGCAAGTTTCCAACAATTCCATGAACTAAATGAGATACGGTAGATAGAGACAAGAGAGTTGATGGTCCTTCCTATTTAAAGAGGCTGAGTTGGGTAGGATCCTTCTCCTTATAGGAGGGCTAGGCTTTGAAGCTTGGTGTGCCATTACCGCCCTGGCTCTCTGCAGAGCCACTGGGACGGTCTTACAAGGGCCAGCAGCCTTGGGTGTCCACCGTCCTGTATTTCCCCACTTCTGAGCCCTGCATGCTAGCTCAGCCTGCTACCATCCTACGCAATTTCCCCAGGACATGTTAAAACATGTCTCTAAGGTCCCACCACCTAAAGAGCCTCTTGACTTCCAAGTTGCTCTTGAGAGTGTCCCCACAGCACCTCTCCTGCCAGTCACCTCTCCACAAAGAAGTTTTCTGGGGGTCCGACGCATGGGCAGCTTTTCCTGGCATGTCAATTTCTGTCGCAGAATGTCTTGCATACATGAAAATTGTACATGACTAAAAGCTTTTAAAATATCTTTCCACACTCAGTCAGCCTCATTATCAAGATGGGATTTGGCCTTCTTCTATTACTTACCAAAATTAAAACTTAATGTTTCAAGTATCACTATTTTGTACTATGAAATGCATTTTAATTGATAAACACGATTATATAAAAAATTTTAAAACACTTCTGTGTTCAAATAAACCAGTAGAAATAGGAGATTTATGGCAGTCTTGGAAGAATAATTCAATGTATCAGAAAAAAAGAGGTTAATTTCTCATCAATAAAATTTTTTCATATAAGTTTTTTTAATTCAGTTCTATTGAGATATATTCACATACCACACAATAATCCACAATGTACAATCACTTGTTCACAGTACCATTATCTAGTTGTGCATTCATCATCCCAATCTATTTTTGAACATTTTCCTTATCCTCCCAAAAATAATAAGAATAAAAATAAAAGTATAAAAGAACACCTAAAGCATTCCATACCTCTCCACACTATTTTTCATTTAATTTTTGTCCCCATTTTTCCACTCATCTGTCCATACCCTGGATAAAGGGAGTATGAGCCACAGGGTTTCCATAATCACACAGTCACCCCATGTAAACTACACAGTTATAAAATCATCTTCAAGAATCAAGGCTACTGGGTTGCAGTTCTACACTTTCATGTATTTCCTTCTAGCCATTCCAAAACCCTAAAAACTAAAATGGGATATCTATATAGTGCCTAAGAATGCCCTCCAGAGGGACCTCTTGACTCCATTTGAAATCTCTCAGCCACTGAAACTTTATTTTGTTTCATTTCACTTCCTTTTGGTCTAGAACATTTTCTCAACCCCACGATGCCAGGTCCAGGCTCATCCCCGGGAGTTATGTCCCACATTGCCAGGGAGATTTACAACCCTGGGAGTCATGTTCCACGTATGGGGGAGGGTAGTGAGTTTACTTGTTGAGTGGGGTTAGAGAGAGAGGCCACATATGAGCAACAAAGACGTTCTCTGGGAACAATTATAGGTAGGTTTAGCCTCTCCTTTGCAGTAATGAGCTTCATAAGGGCAAACCCCAAGATTGAGGGCTTGGCCTACTAAATTGGTAGTCCTCAATATTTGTGAGAATATCAGTAATAACCCAGTTGGGGAAGTCCCACATTTCCACATTTTTCCACAGTTCCTCAGGGGGAGGCCCTGCAAATATGTTTTTATTCTCTGCCCAAATAACTTGGGGATGTATCAGGATTTTACACTAACCTGTACAAACCTGCCAAATCTCACTTTCTATTCAAAGTTCCATGTAGTTATGGTGTCTGAATAAACTGACCGTACAAGTCAAATTATTTAGTGTGTTACAGAAAATACAGATTTTGCACCAAATAAACATCTTCCCTTGGTCTCACAAAGAAGTTGAAGTTTTGAAACACAGCCAATATCGTCCTTTACCCTTTGGCCTGATTTTCCTTCGTCCTAAGCAGAACCACTTCATTCATATCTCTAACTGAAGTCTGAACTCTTTCAGCCTCTTTAACAGTTGCTGCATGGGGCAATGCTGACATTCATAACTGCTGAACTCTGGTTCTGAGTCTCAGGTGTCACACAGATACCCAAAGTTCCAGGGACTGACCAGGTTATGCACAAAAACCTCAACATCTCAGAATTTTGGAGATAAACTATTACAACTCAGGAATAGACATGACTGCTGTAAGAGCTTACAATCTAGGGACAATTAGAATAAACGTTCCCCTGATAAGCTGCGCTCTAAGATTCAATTCTCAGCCTTTACACATAATAGTCCATATTAGTGAGGCATTATAATGTTTTCTCCTGGCTACAAGTACATTAAAAATCAGTGGTCTTTGAATTTTTGTTGAAGTATTCCCTTAAAAAATTATGAAAAAAAAAAGTAAACTCAGACATATTATAATGTTTGTCTTTTTGTTTCTGGCTTATTTCACTCAAAATGCTGTCCTCAGGATCCATACACCCAGTTGTGTATCTCAGTGTCTCACAGCTTCATTCCTTCTTGCAGCTGCTCAATATTCTATTGTATGCACACACCACAGTTTACCATTCTGTTCATCAGTCGATGTACCCTTAGGCCACCTCCATCCATTGCAAACCGTGAATACTGCCGCCATAAACACCAGCGTCATCAATGAATTTTGAAAATTCTTTTCTATATTTTGAAAACAAGTCCTTTATCTGATATATGATTTCTAAATATTTTTCTTCCAATCTTTGGCTTGTCTTTTTACTCTTTTAGTAGTGTCTTTTATAGAGCACACATTTTTAACTTTGGTGTAGTCTAATTTATGTATCTGTTCTTTTGTGGTTCATGATTTTCCCATCACATCTGAGAGATCTTTGCCTAAACAAAGGTTACAAAGATTTTCTCCTAGATTCTCTTTTGGAAGTTTTATAGATTTTGATTTTACATTTAGGTTTACGACCCATTTTCAGTTAAAATTTTGTGTATGGAGTGAGCTATGTAGAGTGAAGTTTTTTTGTGTTTTTTTTTTTGTTTTTTTTTTACATATACTAATTGTTCCAGCGCCATTGATTGAAAAGACTCCTTTCAATACTGAAATGCCTTTCCACATTTGTCAAAAATGAGTTGTCTATATATTTGTGGGTTTATTTCTGGACTTTCTATTTTATTCCATTGTTCTGTTTTTCCATCATTTTGTACTGATTCCACATTGTTTTAGTTTAGCAATGTCTTGAAATCAGGTACCGTTAGTCCTCCAACTTTAGTCTTCCTTTTCAAAGCTCTTTTGGCTACTCTAGATCCTTTGCATTTCTATATGAATTTTAGAATTACCTTGTCAATTTCTACAAAATGCTTACTTGCATTTTGATTGGGATTACACTGAATCTATAAATCATTTTAAGAAGAACTGACAGCTTAATAATATTTCAGAGTCTGTCCCTCAGACAAGGTATACCTCTTTATTTGTTGTCATTAATTTCTCTAAGCAATATTTTTTAGTTTTCAGTGTGTGAGTCTTGGATCTCTTTTGTCAGATTTCTCTCTTTGTATGTCATAATTTTTATGCTCTTTTAAATTGAATTGCTTTTTTTTTTAAATCTTCATTTTATTGAGATATATTCACATACCATGCAGTCATACAAAACAAATTGTACATTCAGTTGTTCACAGTACCATTACATAGTTGTACATTCATCAACTAAATCAATCCCTGACCCCTTCATTAGCACACACACGAAAATAACAAGAATAATAATTAAAGTGAAAAAGAGCAATTAAAGTAAAAAAGAACACTGGGTGCCTTTGTCTGTTTGTTTGTTTGTTTCCTTCCTCTATTTTTCTACTCATCCATCCATAAACTACACAAAGGGGAGTGTGGTCCTTACATTGCAATTTTGATTGCTCATTGCAAGCATATAAAAATATAATACATTTGTGTGTATTGATATTTTATCCTACGTCCTATCCTTGCTAATATAGATGCCTTTTCTTTTCTTTTATCTTACCTTTTTTTTTCCCCTGCTTCTTTTGCACTGGCTAGAACCTCCTGGACAATATTGAATAGAAGCAGGAAGAAAAGATATCATTGTCTTAGGGAGCAAATATTCAAACTTTCACCATTAAGTATAATAGTAGCTGTAGGTCTTTCAAAGATACCCTTTATCAGGTTGAGCAAGTTCTCTATTCCTGGTATGTTGAAAATTTTTATTATGAACGAATGTTAAATTTTTTTCTGCATCTGTCAAGATGACCTTTTTGTTTCTAGTTTGTTCATATGGTGATGTACATTGTTGATTTTCAAATGTTAAACTAGCCTTGCATTACTGGATGAGCCCCACGTGGTCATAATGTATTATCCTTTTTGTTTATTGCTGGATTCAATTTAAAATGGGCAAAAGATCTGAACAGAAATTTACCTAAGAAAATGTATAGATGGTAAATAAGCACATGAAAGTATATGCAATATTAGTAGCCATTAGAGAAATGCAAACTAAAACTGCAATAAGACACCTCTCCAAACCTACTGGAATAACTAAAATTAAAAACACTTATCAAATGTTGGTAAGAATATAAAGCACTGGAACTCTTATATACTGCCAGTGAGAATATAAAATGATCTGACCACTTTGGAAAAGAGTTGAGCATTTTCTTAAAAAATTAAACATACACATATTGTATGATCCAATCATTCTACTCCTCAGAATTTTCTCAAGAGAAATAAAAGTATATATCTATATAATAACCTATATATGAATGTAAAAGTTTTTTGTTTTTTATTTGTAATAGCTCAAAACTGGAAACCACCCAAATTTCCACCAAACAGTGAAAGGATAACAAACTGTCTTATATCCATTCAATGGAATACTACTAAGCAATAAAAAGGAATGAATTATTGAGATATACCACAACACAAATGATTCTCAAAATACTTGTGATGAATGAAAGAGATCAGACCAAAAAAGTATGTATTGTGTGGTCATTTGCATAAAACGCAAACTAACGGATACTGACAGAAGACAAATCAGTGGTTGACTGGAGGGTGGCAAGGAACAGGAAAGATGGGAGGGAGGGGCCCCAAAGAGACAGAAGACATCTTTTAGGGTGTGACTGATGTGTTCTTTATCTTCATTGCGATGTTGCTTTTGCATTTTACATTTTAAATATGTGGAGTTTATTGTATGGTGATGATTCACTAAAGCTGTTTAAAAAAAGGTTAATATTCTTTATCTATGAAGAAGTTTTATAATTCACAGGAAAAAATATAAACACCAAGTGGAAAAATGGCAAAGAAAGGGAAGTCCACAAACAAACAAACAAACAAAAAAAGCAGAAATACAAAAAGACACGTTTTAAAAATGAAAATCTCTCATAATCCAAGAAATCATAATCCAAATGAATTAAAACAAGATATCTGTTGCTTTTATCAAAAAAAGAAATATTTTAAAATAATAGTACCTAGATGTTGGAAGGAATGCTTGGTGAAAAAGCATTCTCACAACCTCATACAAAAGTGAAAACTGATACAACCTTTCTAAACTGCAGTTGAACAATATATAAATCAAGAATGCCATAAGCAATCATATCCCTTGACCCCAGTACTTCCACTCCTTGGAATTTATCCAAAAGAAACAATCAGAGAAACACACAAAGATTAATGTTAATGAAGGCCAAAAATATTGTAACTTATAAACAGAATTTTTGAAATATATCAATGTGCAAAAACAGAGCGTTGGTTAAAGAATTTAGGATATGTCTAACTGGCGAAGTGTTGTATAGTTTATTAACGGTCATGCTTTCAAATAAGATTTAATAACATAAAAATTCATTTGATGCAACATTTAGGATCCAAGCTGTTTCATATTCATAGGTAAACACAAACATATACACATAACTGAAGTCTTTTAAGCTTAGAAGTAAATTTATCTCATTGTTCAATGATGTTATCTTTGACCAGAGATGAAACATTATTTTTTATAATACTTTTTATACGTTTTTCTATTTTGTAAGTTTTGAATCATTAAAAACATAATTTTATAATCATAAAAGTAAATTTTCTGAGAAATAACAATTTTTTTCCCTTCTATAACCCATATCCAACACTGGACAAAATTCAGGCTCAAGTATGGAATGAAGAAATGGGAGATGGTGACCAGTAGGCATTTTGGATACGTCTTTACTCTGAGGAATCTCAATAAAAAAATGAATGTGCCTGATCATAAGCAATGTCACATATTCCTCACCCCACCCTCTTTTGTATTGTTTTCTTATCCATCATTTCAAAGCTTGTGAAGTCTGGTTTGGTTTTTCATTTTTGTCCTTTGATTTTTGTTTGGTTGTTCTTGTTTTTTTTAAGGGAGCTGGAGTGAAGATTTCATCATTAGGCAAGTTAGTTTAAACCAGCTATGAAGAAAATAGAAAAGACATGGACAGAAAAAAAAATAGAATGATGGAAAATTTTCAATATCAGAGCCAAAACTTTCACTTTATCCAAGAAGGGAAAGAAGGGAGTTGAAGAAAGGATGAAATCAATGATTGATAGCAGCAGTTGCAGAAGAATTTTCATTTTTTAATTAAATTCAGTTTTATTGAAATATATTCACATGCCATACAATCATCCATGGTGTACAATAGACTGTTCACAATACCATCATATAGTCATGCATTCATCACCCCAATCTATTTTTGAACATTTTCCTTACACCAGAAACAATCAGAGTAAGAGTAAAAAACAAAGGTAAAAAAGAACACCCAAATCACCCCCCATCCCACCCTATTTTTCATTTAGTTTTTGTTCCCATTTTTCTACTCATTCATCCATACACTGGATAAAGGGAGAGCGATCCACAAGGTTTTCACAATCACATTGTTACCCCTTGTAAGCTACATTGTTAAACAATCATCTTCAAAAGTCAAGGCTACTGGGTTGGAGTTTCCTAGTTTCAGTTATTTACTTCTAGCTATTACAATATATTAAAACCTAAGAGGTTGTGTCTGTATGGTTGCAGAAGAATTTTTGATCAAAGTGAGAAACGTTAGTCACCCATATAATAAGGCTTTCTCCCTATTCCAGGAAAAGTCAGTCCCAAGTCCTGCTCCACCCCACTGAGAATTAGTGAAGCTGGCTCTGTCACTAGCAAACTCTAATTTCCCACAGGAATAATTCAAGGTGTTTTGACAGGTCTGAATTATGTCACTTGCTAAGGTTGGCAACCTTTACCATACAGCTTATTTTATGGACGAGTTAATCAGAGTGTTCTGTAATTATAATTCCATATTCTTTAATTTAAAGTCCTTTTTTTCTTACAAACTAAAGTAACATTCTCCTTCTCCCCTTTATGTGACCTGATTTGTGTTGGAGGAACTATTTAATATATTTCTGATATAAATGTTAAAATCTCATATTTGTAGAGGCCCCTCCAGCTCCTTCTCTAATTCTAATGAATGACCTTCAGAGAAATTTTTTTTAAGATATACTATATCCTACACATCTGCAGGGTTCTGAACAAACTGCCACATCCAACTTGCCAAAGCTAAGTCATGAACGTTTAAGACTGGACACAAATATCTTGAAATCTCTCGATGTTTGATTATTTTGTTTGACAATTTTAGCTCCTTCCTGCTATGGACGCTCAACTGATCCTGTCATCAGATCCAGCTCAATGTTAAACACCTGGCCTTTTAGCAGGTTTCAAGGTTTCAAGTGTTCAGAAAGTGAGCAAGGTCACGATTATACACCTCTATCATTTCCTCTCAGCTTTTTAAAACACTTAAGGGACTAACAACATTTTCTGCCAATAAAACAAATTCATATGAATACTAATTTTAATTGTTTAAAATGTTTCAAAGCAACTGTATAATAATCAACAAATTGCAAATGGCTTAGAAAATATCCTGCAGTATTTGCAACATTCCTGAAAAATCTGTATCTTTTGAATCCTTACCATTGGACTTTGTACTGCATGCCCATCACAAGGCATCAAAATAACCCTGCACCAAGGTATATCTTTGTGAAATTTCCAACCACTGGGGACAAGGTAAAGATGCTGCACATTTTCAGAGAGAAAAGAAATGTCATATTCAACTGATCAGGAAATAGAATTGCTTTGAACTTCTCAGAAATAACTTCTGGAAGCATGAAGATAGTGGAAAAATACTTTCAAAATTCTGACTGAAATTTTTTTAACAACTAGAATTCTGTAGTTAGCCATACCATCAGCTGAGTCTGAGGGTCTTAAAAATTTACCTTCTCTGAATGGTTCCCAGGGGAGTTTTTTTGGGCATTTTTTCCAACAAATCCAGGGAACAAAGATGTAGGATCCAACTCTGGAGAGAGGTGTGCCAGTTTAGATATATTATGTCCCTGAAAAGCCATGTTCTTTAATGCAATCTTGCAGGGGCAGGTTTATTAGTCTTTTGATTAGGGTAGAACCCTTTGATTGAGTGTTTCCATGGAGATGTGACTCACCCAACTGTGGGTGATGCTTTGATTAGATTGTTTCCATGGAGGTGTGGCCCCACACATTCAGGGTGGGTCTTGATTAATTCACCAGAGTATTTAAGAGAGAAGCTAAGAGCCAACACAGACCCAGAGCTTGCTGACGCTTAGAGATGCTTGGAGATGTGGACAGAAGGACATTTGGAGATGCTGAGCTAAGAGATGAAGCCCAGAGTTTGCTCCAGAGAACCTAAGAGAGGACTCCCAAACACTTACAGGGAAAGCCACTGGAAGCAGAAGCTGAAAGCAATGCAACCCGGGAGCAAAGGACTGGCAGACACCAGCCACATGCCTTCCCAGCTGACAGAGGTGTTCCAGACACCAGCGGCTGTTCTTCATTGAAGGTATCTTCTTGTTGATGCCTTAGTTTGGATGCTTTTATGGCCCCTGGACTGTAAATTTGTAACCAAATAAACCCCTTTTATAAAAGCCAATTTATTTCTGGTGTTTTGAATAATGGCAGCATTAGCAAACTAGAACAAGAGGCAAGAGGACTCCAGTGATGATGGCACAGGGAGTTTGCACAGAGCTGCCTTGCAGTAGGAGATAACACTGCAGACTAGAGCAGTTCCAGAGTCATCAGGAGAAATTTTTTCAATAAGAGGTAGTTAAGCAATAGAATTACAATATGACCAGCAATTCCACTCCTAGGTTTATACCAAAAGGAATTGAAGACAGGTGTTCTAGTGTGCTAATGCTGCCAGAATGCAAAACACCAGAGATGGATTGGCTTTTATAAAAAGGGGTTTATTTGGTTACACAGTTATGGTCTTAAGGCCATAAAGTGTCCAAGGTAACACATCAGCAATTGGGTACCTTCACTGGAGGATGGCCAATGGTGTCCGGAAAACCTCTGTTAGCTGGGAAGGCATGTGGCTGGCATCTGCTCCAAACTTCTGGGTTCAAAATGGCTTTCTCCCAGAACATTCCTCTCTAGGCTGCAGTTCCTCAAAAATGTCACTCTTAGTTGCTCTTGGGATATTTGTCTTCTCTCAGCTTCTCCAGAGCAAGAGTCTGCTTTCAACAGCCATCTTCAAACTGTCTCTCATCTGCAGCTCCTGTGATTTCTTCAAAGTGTCCCTCTTGGCTGTGGCTCCTCTTCAAAATGTCACTCACAGCTGCACTGAGTTCCTTCTATTTGTCAGCTCATTTATATGGCTCCAGTGATTAATTTAGACCCACCCTCAATGGGTGGGGCAACACCTCCATGGAAATTATCCAATCGGAGTCATCACCCACAGTTGGGGGAGGGGCGCAAAGAACTACAATCTAATTAACACTGATAGGTCTGCCCACACAAGATTACATCAAAGAAAATGGTGTTTGGAGGACGCAATACACTCAAACTGACACAACAGGGTCTCAAACAGATATTTGTATGTCAATGTTCATAGCAACATTATTCACAATAGCCAAATGGTGGAAATAACCCAGGTATCTGCCCATTGACAGACAAATGGATAAACAAATGGTGGTATATGCATATAATTGAATATTATGTCAGCCATAAAGAGGAATGAAGCTCTGATACATGCTACAGTAAGGGTGAACCTTATAAACACTATGCTGAGTGAAATAAGCCAGACACAAAAGGGCAATTGTACAATTGTACAATTCCCACTCATATGATAACTCCAGAATTTGATCTTAGCGGGTATCTTAGCGGTTACCAGGAGCCGGGGGGCCAGAGAATGGGAAGTTGATGCTCAGTTGGTACAGTTTCTGTTTGGGATGATGGAAATGTTTTGGTAAAATGGGAAATTTTATGTTATACATATTTTACCACAATAATTTTTTTTAAGATGAACTGGATTGAAGACCTGATGCACCTGAAAATACTGAAAAGTGATTAAATGATTGGAAGTTTGGGGTTTAATTACTGATGAGTATACAGAAAACTAAGAGAGGATGGAACAGTTATAAACTCCAGGGAAAGAAAAAATTATGAGGAAAAGTCACATTAATCAGAGTACAGCATATAGCTCATAATTAAGCCAAACTGAATATTGCTCAAACCAAAATTAAGATTTTACTGTATTATAGTATAGGGGACACAAAGTGGACATGAGTGACCAGGTAGATGGATCCAGGAACATTAAATTCTTATCTTCTGTAGTGGGACAATAGATAAGGCCAAAGACTAATAAAATCAAAAGAGTATTATAAGCAAGCAATTTAGAGAAATAGAGATAATAGAAAAACAGGGAGCAAGAAGAGTTGAAAGTAGTTGCCCCTGGAGATTTGGGCAGGGCACAATTTTGTCAACAAACCCCTAGAAGTTTTTAAGTCTTTTAAACCATATGCACAAATATTTTTATAGAACTATTGATAAAAACTAAACAAAATAGAAGAGGGGGAAGTGAACATAAATAATCCACATCAGATTTTTTTATTATGAATTTTTGTATATTTTATTATTGATTTTTATTATTTCAATTTAAAAAACAATTGTCTTGAACACCTTTCTGTTTTTGGTACACAGAGATATTGAATACGAATCCTGCCCTCAAGGGGTTTATAGTCTAGAAGTGATATAGTATAAGCTATTATTAAAAAATAGAGAATTTCAACTGCCATGAAAGATGAACAAAGTGCCATGGGTATTTAGAGACAAAGACATCACATCCTGCTGAAGAAGGCGCAATGGTAAAGATAGTATCTGAGCTATTGTCTAGGATGGGGATATATCAAGAGATATACACTGGTGAGAGAGGGGGTGAAGAAAGCTCAGGGTGTTTGAAAGAGGTGTCATGTGGTTTAGTTTGTGTAGCGAAGAGCCTGTGTAGGAGGAATTCAGCCAAGAAAGCAGGCTGCAAATATATTGTGGAAGCTGACTCTGCCAGCTCAGAGGTTTCTGGGACTTCAATTGCTTTTCCCACGCACTTTGACCCCTTGTTTTCAGAAATGTAAATCTGCAGAAAGAGGATGGCAAAGTCCAGCTACTGCATTATTCATAAAGCATGCTGGCTCTTAAAGTTCTCACCTCCTGAGTCTTCCTACACCCCATAAGAGATTTACCAGCTCCCTAATGAAACTTTCATTTCCCAAAGGATTTTTTTCATTTTATGGACAACTTTATACTAGAAAAGTTGAGCTGTAGTCTGTCTGGAACTCAACCTAAACTTTTTTACCCAAAAAAAATTTAAAATAAAATAAAATAAATGTAAATACTATTAGCTTCCTGAATCCTTTCACATTTCAACTGACTATTCACGCAGTTTTGACTTTGTACTGGATAGGCAGTGTCAATTCATGAACATTGGGTGCACAAAAACTTCTTTCTATATAAAGGAGCAGGCTTGTAGTGAGGTTCTTTTTGTTTTGCCCTTCTCACCTCCCACTTATATATTGAGCTCTGGAAGGGCAAACTGTCTCTGTAGTCCCAGAGGATCACCGCCCTGCATCCCCCATCTTTAGGAGTACATCAGAGGCTAAATATCCTTAGAGTAAGGTTATGGATTGAATTGTCTCTGCCAAAAAGACATCAGCATTCCCAGTCCTGTGGATGTGAACATAGTTGTAAATAGGAGCTTTAAAGATGTTATTAGTTGAAACCAAACTGGATTAGGGTGGGCCCTTAATCCAATATAACTGGTGTCCTTACAAGCAAAGGAAATTTGGACACAGTCAGTAAGATAGAGATAGACAGAGAGAGAGAGAGAGATAACCATGTGCCAGAGGCAAGCCAAGGAACATCACAGATTGCCGGCCACCTACAGAAGCCCGGGGAGGGGCATGGAATGGATTTTCCCCTTTAAGCGGGAGCATGGCCCTGCTGACACCTTGATTTCAGACGTCTAGCCTCCAAAACTATGAGATAATAAATTTCTGTTGTTTATGGCAGCTAGATCTTGCATGCCTTGTAACAGAAGCCCTGGAACTAAGGCAGGCAGCCTGGGTTAAAGCCTCCTAACAGAAAAGCAGCCCCTATAAAAATCAGGGAAAAGTTATCTGAGCCTCCCATGCCTGAAACTTTGCTCTTATTTCCAGCCAATTAGGTCTCTCCAGCTCCCCCCCTTGACTTCCTTTCAACTTTAAGATTTGTATTCTTAACCCCCTATGGACATTTCTCAGGATTTTATTGTGAACCCCTTTCACTGACCCCTGTGGCTTCTGCTCATAAAGCTGACTTCCAGATTCAAAATGGCCTCTGATACTCTAATGTATAATGACCCAGAATATCCCAGATTTTCTTTGTATTCAACCATTGGGCTTGATAGAAGTAACAGCAACAACAACAAAACTGATTTAAGAACAAGGCCTTTTTAGCCAGTGCCATTCCACAACGCCTCTCCTTGGAGGTCAGTGGCTTTTATTTCCATCTCTTCCCTCATATATGTCTACAGAGCACAGCTAAGTATTTGGTTTTGCAAGCCTGAGGCTCTTATCTCTTGCCTCTGGACTAGAGTTCTGGATAAGAGAGCCACTATCTCACCATTAATCTAACTCCCAGCACTACGGCCTTCAATAGGATGAAGTGTAGGGAGCAAAATTGATCTGATTGTGGGCTCAGACTGTTAGGAAAACCATGTTGGGTAAAAATATGAGTAAATGTTCCATGTAGTTAATGCCGAAACCCCAAATAAAAACCAGAGAAAGTATGAAACCAAGAAGAAGAGTAAGCAGGGAATTAGGAGGAAGAAAAGGCAACCAACTCTGGATCAGGTCCTGAGTTAAAGGATTTATGTACCTTATCTCTTTTAACTTGCACAAAAACTCTATGGCGAGAAAGGTGCCAACACTTCTTGAAACTATATTAGTCAACTTTGGCTATGGTTATAACAAACACCAAAATCTCAGTTGTTTTTAACAAGACACCATTTTCTTGCTTTTGGGTCTGCAAGTTGGCCCTGGCTCTGCTGTACTCACCCAGGTTTGGGTGGGATCCACATGTCCTTATTTTGGCAGCACTTTCTGGGATATGCTTTTTACAGTTGGGGAGAGACTTAAGAGGAGTGAAGAGGATCACATGGTGCTTATATAAGCCTCTGTGTAGAACTATCACTCCCCCTACATTCCACTGTTCAAAGCAATTTGCATGGCCACGTGGAGCCAAAAGTCAATGGGATGAGGCTGTTACACTTGACATGCATGGGTCACATGACAATGGACTGGTAAGTAGTATCCGTACTGGGAAGGGAAAGGAAGGGTTGGGAAAAATAATCCAATCTGTCCCAAGCACCCATCCTGTGTCAAGTGTTTTTTTATTATTTCTCATCACTGTAACAGCATAGGAGGTGTATCTTGACTATATAAGTAAGGAGATTGAGACTTAGAGAGGTTAAGTAATTTTCCCAAGGATTGACAGGTATCAGATCAGGGATTTAAAACTAATCTGTCTGATCTCCAAGTTCATGTTCTTTCCATCAAACTTCAGAATGGTATCTAGACAGACTACAAGTCTAAGATTTGAAAAAGAATTTTATACGACCACAAAGAAATTAGGCATGAAATGAAAATTGTGGGAATCATTTCTATATAGAGATAAATTAAACCTAATTAAATTTAATAAGTGCAAAATATAGAAGGCTTCTTTTTTAATACCATTTTTTTTGGAGGAATGGGTAAGATGAAGTAATAATTAGAATCAGTCTAAAACAGAATTGTAAAGAAAAATTTTCATTCCATGCCCTTTGTCCCTCTTTCACTTATCTCTTCATTCCTTAGAGGCCACTGTTATGGGATCCACATTTTTTTTTAAATGATTTTTTTCTTTATTAGAGAAGTTGTGGGTTTAGAGAATAATCATGCATAAAACACAGGATTCCCATTCACTGCTCCACCACTAACACCTTGCATTGGTGTGGGCTTTTTACATGTGGTTCCTTATTGCAGTCTTTCCCTTGTGCTCGTCCTCCCAAGAAGTGTCCAATTTCTAGAATGTTCTCTGCTCCTTCTCCACATAAAATCTCGAGAGTTTCAGTGTTCCCAGAAGGTATGTAATTCAAAAGAGGAGCCCTTAAAGAGCAATGTCTGACCCCCAAATTTTATGCTTCAAGTATGACCGAATGACTCTGGTTTGTTGCTAATGGAAGTATATTTGAGTGGGTGGAACTTTCTGATAACTTTACCACCAAACTTTGTACACTCCAATTAATCTGTAGGCATTAAAAATGATTTAGATCTTGTGAAGGAGGCAAAAGCCCCACTTCCTTCTCATTCATAATGACTTGTCAAGCGGATTTTATGCCCTGGTGAAAATAAGTGTGCAGTTACCAGCTGGGATGCCTCTGGACCTTTTTCCTCATGAGATGCTTCTTATTTGGAAAAGAAAGTTTTCTGGTCTGTTAATTTTGGGATAAGTTATTCTATGCATATTGATGTTGGGGAACAGTTACAGAGAGGATTACTTTTATGAGTCCTTCCAAAATATCTTCTTAGTCCTTTACTCCACTAAAACAGAGGCTTTTCCCTCTAAAGTTGGTAGGAGAATGAGGGAAAAAAAGAACGTAATGATAACTCTTGCCTCCGTCCTCCTCTGGTTAGTATGAAAACAGGTTTTCTAATCAGTAAATTGAAAAATCAGGCTCATTGTAATTGAGAGAGAAAGC
This sequence comes from Choloepus didactylus, assembly GCF_015220235.1. Lineage (NCBI taxonomy): Eukaryota > Metazoa > Chordata > Mammalia > Pilosa > Megalonychidae > Choloepus > Choloepus didactylus. Next base: position 38,568,205 of record NC_051315.1, read on the forward strand.
GAGAGAAAGAGAGAGAGGGATTGATCCACAATGTTTTTAATGTGTGCCTGGCACATAACTGGTGTTCAAAATCTATTTGTTAATGTGTGTGTGAGTGAGTGAGTAATGCATTGGTGAGTATTTATAAGGCCTTGGAGTTGGCTAAATATAATAAGAGGATTTCTAATTTGTGCTTATTCAATCTTGTACATTTGGAAATATTGGAGTTAAAAGATCAAAATATATCTTACTTGCCTTACTTTGTGATTTAGAGTAGTATCTGAACCATCATAAATGCTATTGTCACCTGGATATATTTGTAACAATTTCCTTCAAAAGTCCTAGTTGCGTGAGCTGTGATGCCTTGCCTTTACAGGCTTATATGTGCATTGCCAAAATATTTTTATAATATGATAGAATTCGGAATAAATTGTCAAAAGAGGAATAATTCTCCTTGTCAAATGTGGAAATTATATTTGCAGCTTTTAAAAAAATCACCCACGGTTTAAGAAACCGTGCGTTTATGGAGAACATGCTCATGCATGCACATACCACAGCATTTCAGATTGCAGCCAGTGTTTCTTTCAATGTCTTGGTTGATTGACCTTGTGGTATGGCTTTATGGGAAGGGAATAGGTGTGGTAGAGGACAAAGAGTGAATAAGTGGATCGTTGCTAATGTCAGAATTCCAGAAATGCTTAGGATGCCTGGAGCGTTCCTGCAAGAGAATGAAATAACATAACAGAGTGACCCCAGCTCTGGAGATTCCTGCCTCATTTATTCTGCAGTGGAAACTGAGAAAATGTTCCTTAGCCTTGCCAGAGCGCTGACCTACACTTAAATCGAAAGAAACCAATAACAATTTTACTTACAATCCCCAATGCCAATATGTCTGAAAAATTTTGTTGGAAAGGAAAAAGGAGGGGGGAAAAAAAAGCTTCCATGAGCATAACTTATCTTTGACTGTCACAAAATCAATAGGCTTTACAGAGCAGAGGAAATTCAATAGCTCAGCATTCATAATAAAGATTGGTTTGGGTGATTTGTCTCTCTCTAATAAGGCAGGCTTTGGACCCCAGCTTCCCTTCCTTCAAAACTCAAAGGGGGTGGGGATTTCCTCATCATGGCCAAGTCCTCTGGTTTGTCTATTATCCGGACTTTACAATGGTCCTGCTTGTCTGGCCAAGCCTCGCTTCATCAAGGAGAACAGACCTCACGTTGGGGCGTGGAGTAACAGATGCCCAGCTTTATACCAGCACTCAGCATCCCTCAGCCTGCCTGACAGCCTTTCCATGCATCATGGATTCATCTGTTTCAGTGAAAAACCCAGAGCAATGCTGCAAGTATTTGTTGTTGTTTTTATCCTGAAGACTACTTTATAGAAAGTGTCCAGATATTCACCTAGGAAACTGGGTGCATTTCACAAGCATGTGAAAAAGATTGGAGTGCCCTGACCTGACCCTGTTCTGAAGTGAGGAAGCTGGTGCCCAGACACCCACTGATGGGTTTAGTCAGCTGGAGAGGTGGAGGACAAGGGAGAAGGAAGAGGCTGGCTATGGTAGGTGTTGCACCACACCTGAGGCTGGCCAGCTCAGTAGCCGCACAGTACCCAACACAGGGCCTAGAATATAGCAGGGGATCAATAGGTGCTTGACTAAATTGAGGTACATCTCTAACATATATTGAATTCCTACATGTGCCAGCCACCTTACATAATATGCATTAGCCCTAATTCTCACAAAATACCTCAAAATAAATATATTACTATCCCCATTTTGCAAAAACAAGAGAAAGCCAAAGTTCAAAGGATTATGAGACATGCCCCAAAGTCACACAGCTAGTCAGTGTTAAAAGCAGGCCATGTGCCTTTTGCCTATCCCAGGAGACATCTCTTAACTACATTGTCAGGACAAGGAATGAGCACTAGACCTTGTATTAAATGCTATTGCTTGAGAGTTGTGAGAGTTAGGGGTCTCCTTCTCAAGCTTTAGACTGTACCGAACTTTAAAAATCTGGTTTAATACTGCTTCTGCCACAAACTCTCTGTGTGAGCTGTGGCAAATGATTTTCTCTCTGTAAAATGGTGGTTAAAAATCCCTGTGCTACCTCCCTTTGCTATGTGGATACACGAGGAGAAGAATGTGAAAGCCTAAGCCACCTATAAATGTAGGATAGCAGGAGCAGTTGGGACATAGGCTCTCGGGAACAGGGAGAAGGAGGGCCCACGGAACAAAAGAGGGATTGAGCAGCACCGGTTGGATGGCAGCTGCCTTTGCTTCCCGAAGCTGCTCTGAAAGCCCATCTTGGCAGAAGCAGGGAATGAACATCAATCAATCAGTCAATAAGAAACTATTGCGTGTTTGCAGCTTACTCTTTGTTCCCCTTTGGTTAGTCTGAGAGCTCTTGCAGTACGGATTTGAGGACAGGGGACTGGGGTCACAGTCGAGAGATCAAGTGATGAGACCTGGCCTAGTATGGCAGCCAAGGGGACATTTAGGAAGTAGAAGCTGTAAAGCCACTGGCCTCTCATCTAGGCAGGAGACCCTCTCCTGACTTCTCTCACCTGCATTCAAAGATTGATTCTGGCACTGAACTCCCAGAGTGGAGGAGAAGGTTGTCCCTTTTCCCTAGGATGGGCAGCTGGCAGATAAGCTAGACATTTAAGGGAGAAGAAGAAACCATTGCACCGAATCATGGAAACAGCTGTTACTTGCTTGAAACATGATGAAAGAGAATGGAACCGCCAAACACCAGAGTCAACCTCTTTCCCCACATGTTTAAAAACCTCAGGGTCTAAACACGGATACAGTTAGGGAATGAAAAATGAAGATTCGTGTTTGTTAAAGCCATCAGTGCTGTTACATGTTCTATGTATTAGGACTGGGTTACTGTGAATGACAGAAAATCCAAAATAAAAGTGGCTTAAACAAGGTTTAAGTCTATTTCTGAAGATGGTGGCCCAGGCTCATAGAACAGCTTGAAAAAGTCATAAGGAACACAGCTCCTTCTTTCAGGCAGTTTCACCAGCCCCCCTTCAGCTTGTGACAGCTAATTATCCAGTCTAAGACAGAAACTCGAACTCTGAGCACCACCACCACCATCAAATTCCAACCAGCAGGAAGGAAGAGGAGAAAAGAAAGACATTCTCTCTCTTTTTCAGTGAACTTCTCAAAAATCTTACGTGACACTTCAGCTTATATCCCATTGGTCAAAGCTCATGGCCTGATCTAGCTGTGAGGGAGATTGTTGCCTGTGTTCCCAGCTAAAATTTGGCTTTTCTATCATCAAGGAAGGAAGGCAGAATTCAGAGAAAATTCGCAGTATCTGTCATATATACTTAATCAAAAATAAAGCCATAGCTTCTTCATCCTAACCCCTACAATGGGCTGGCACAAAAGGCCGATGACTCTTTCTTATCATATCTTGATGACTGATAGTCAATCTGGAGATTTAGGTCTCCAGGTTCCACATAGATATGCTACCATCCTGACTGCACTCATTACAGAAAGTATTAAAAGAAAACTTCCAAGGGCAATGGAAGAGGGAGAAGGAGGGAGAAAAAGAAAAAAGAGGGCCAAAAAATGATGATGATGATAGGCATTAGACTAAGTCCAATTGAGGGGAAAATTTGGCAGCTGAATGGAGTTTTGGCTCTTCAAGTAACTTGAGGTGGATGCCCAGAGGTGCCTGCAAATTAATTCTTTTTTTAAAATTCAGTTTTATTGAGGTATATTTACATATCATACAATCAACCACAGTGTCCAATCAATTGTTCACAGTACCCTCATATAGTTGTGCATTCATCATCACAATCAATTTTTGAACATTTTCATTACTCTAAAAGATAAAAATAAAGATAAGAATAAAAATATAAGTCAAAAAAGAACACCTAAAACAACCCTTTCCCCCCAACGCCCTTATTCATTCAATTTTTCAAATTAATTCTTAATTCTTGGTATCCCTGTGAAACATGCACACACACACACACACAGACACACACACACACACACACACACACACACACACACCTTACACTCACATTCCTGCATGTCCACAGCCAAAAGCCCTCATGCTGAAGCTATGGGTATATATTTGGGACATGATCACAAGTGACCCTTGTTTGAGATGTACTGCCATAAGTACAACTTTCTAAGCACCATATTACTCTGAAGACCAATGATCAAAAACTTATTAAATATATATATATTATCTGTGACTTCCTTTGGGAATGCAAAACATATTTTGGATGTAGAGGACAAGGTGTTTCCCCTTCCTTTCTCTGTTGCTGAAGGTGGTGGATAGGAATAAAATTAGGTGACTTTTGCTTATAAAGAAGCCTATGGGATTCGGGGGTTTGTGACAACCTTTTCACAGAGCTAGTGAACCAGATCACTAGGCTGCCAGTGAACTTGTTGCTATGTAAAGGAAATGTATATGTATTTTTTGAGAAGCAAGTTCTACAAATGGATAAGTTAATTTTAGGTGAAATACGATTCAAAACACTCATTAAATGAAAATTTAGAATTGTATTATTATAAATCAAGGCCAGTGAAAAAGCCCTAACTAGTATCTTTCGGGGAAGAATAAATCTAACCAATTATAAATGCTAAAGATTTAGGGGGAAAAAAAATTAGATTCCTTGCCTGGAAATGAAAGCAGAATCTTAATGAACAAGTTTAAATTTTACCAATGCAAGAGAAAAAGTACATACAGTATTGTTCTTCAAACATTCTATTTGTTTCTCTACAGTTCTCAAACCCCTTGAAAGTAGGCAGGGTTATTTGACTAGTGCCGCCCAATAAAATGTGAACAGAAGTGATTTGCAACACTTGCAGGCTGAAGCAGAGAAAAGTCCATGGTCAATTCTTTAATTTCTTTCTCTTCTCCTATCATGGTGACTTAAGAGGTCTCAAGTTCCTGATATTCCAGATACGATGATGGAGCCTCTGTCACTCTGGTTTCCTGAGTAACTCTATGGGGCACAGCCCCCAGTGGAACACGTAGCATGAATGATAAGTAAACTTCTGTTAAGCCTCTAAGATAGGGTTGTTTATTACCTATCTTAGCCTATCCTGACTCAAACAAACAGCAAGCAATTTAAAATACCTGAGGCAGAGCCAAACTCTGAAATTAAAAATGAAACAAGGACAAAAACCTCGAAATCTCAGATTCTCAATAGCTCTCCAGGCAGCAATTTTGCTTTAGTTAGGTAAGATTATTGCTAAAATGTTCTATCTAGCCTTAACACAGGCTCTGTTATCTGATTGCCTAAAATATCTCTGAACTGAGTTGCACTGGGTTATTTTTTGGTCAACCAACTTACAAAGTGGTTTGGTTTATTAATTTTCATTGAGCTATTTTACCATTGACTTGGATAAAATTTCAGCATATATAAGCTCCCTTCTGGATGTCTGAATTGTTAGTTCTCAACAGTCAGGATATTCAACCTCCTCAGGCCAAATCTTTGATGGAGGAAATTATCATAGGTTAGGAATATCATATTTCATAGATTCTGCCAAATTGCAAAATACACAGTGAGCATGTGCTGGGGCACCCTCAATTAAGGATCCAAACTTCAAAATGTTAACAAGCAAACTAGGGACTAGGAATGATGCAGAATTGGCAGTCTGAAGTAGTGAGCTGGCGGGGCATGTGTCAAACTGCTGAGGGAGCGGCTTATACAGTAATTAGCTCAAGGCGCCCAGGTATCAACCTGAAGCACCTGAGGGTGCTCTCAAATTTCCTCTGCTTCTCAATTGAAACTATCAATTGGAGAGAAGTAAGATTCATTGAACATCTGGGGTGTGCCAATTGCCACAGTAGATGTTTTCTAAAGTAGATTTCCATCTTACAGATAAGTCGACTGAGACCGAGAGTAGTTAAGTAACTCAAAGAGACAGAGTCAGAGTTCAACTTGGGGCAAGGCCTTTCCATCTTATCGTATGGCAACAATGATCAGAATATGTTTGGGTCCACATCTTCATCTTGGTACAAATGTTTTTGGTGAGGGTTTCTAATAAAAATTGGTATTAAAATTTTTAACCAAAATATCTCAGCCAGCATCTTTGAATGTATAAAGACACAGTCTTCAATATGTAAAATGTATAGATCTTGATGAAATCCTACTTTGGAGTGAAAGAAGCAAAAAGGCAGCTTTGGGAGACAAGATTTATCATCTTAAGTTCATGCTGCACAATCAATAAGAAGGAGGATGCTGGAGGAAGAAGGCTGAAAGTTATAATTAAAAATAACATTGACACCTTGCTGTTGAGGAATCAGCACAGTGGAAAACATTTCTTTGTTCTACCCTCTGTGCAGATTTCACTCCTGAATAATGCATATTAAGGTGTGTTTAGAGTTTTGCTTTATTCTCCCCTCGAAAAAACAGTACAAAAGGAACACAGATATGAAATCTAAGACACTACTCTCATCTCATCCTTCTTTTTTTAATTTGAAATTTTTAATGCATCTTTTAATTGTGAATTCCAACATGTATACATAACGGTGACAACTTTTCAAGTATGATCCAACAAGCAGACAGAGAGCAAACCTCAAAGAATATCATGGGTCACAGCTCCACAACTTCAGCCACCTCCATTACTCTAAAACACAACATATACACAGAAAGGTGTTCGCTCTCGGTATACAGCTCAACAAGCAGCTATATTGGTAATCTCAAAAATTGCTATGGGTCACAATTCCACAGCCTCAGTTCATTCCCCATTATGCTATACAAGGTATATACCAGAAAGGTGAAGACCCCCAAAGCACAATTCAGTGAACAGCTATACGGCAAATTTCAAAGGACACCATTGGTTACAGTTTCACCTCCCTCCAGCTATTCCAACACTCCAGCATCCAAAGATACATATATGTATAGTTATATAAAGTTTCAGTATTCCTAGAACTTTGTTAAATCTCACCTTGTTTGTTGCTACCCCTTCCTTCAATAATTCAATAATTTGAATTTTGGAACAATACTTTTGTTCTCCTTTTAAGCACCCACGTGATAATCTTTCTGGACATTGCAAATCTTCCTCCTTGGATTTGTTCTATTTGTTTAGTCAAAGGATTTATTCCATTTTAGCAATATTCTAATATGCACTGCATCTTCACCTTAGATTTTTACCTTATGTAAATATAGAGAGATTTAGCCTTTTACTGAGGGCCTAGGTGGGGCTAGGTGAGGGAATTAAGACAGGGACGATAACATTTTTCCTGTTTCTTTAACTCTGCCAACTCGTTGTGTGCTCTTTAAGTGGAGCCAACTGGTGTACCACCTCCACAAGGGTTACAGGCTTCCTGAGATTTTAGGAACCAAGTTCCTGAGATTTGATCCCCTTAACCCTTTGGGGCAAGGAAGGGGTGCTGGGGAGGGATCATTCTCTCAGGCTGAGAGAAGCCTCTTCCATTCACTCCCAGTGCTCTAGGATATTACCATTTTACATGTGTGCTACATCTGAAAGAGTTTGGAAAGCACTACCTTAGAAGATTTAGTCTTTGGTCCAGTTTCTTAATAAATCAAATCTTTAAAATAAATGCAAATTGGTAAGGTTTCCAGGTGAATGTGTACTGCTTTACATTAATGAATTTCTTCATCTGTAAAATTATGAACCATAGGGCAACTGTGGGAACCAAAAATGGAACACATTGCCTGACTTGTAGTATGCAGGCAAGAAATGCTAATTTTCTTTCTTCTTCCCCCCCCCCAAATCCTAATTTGTATATAGAATTATAGAATTTAAACACTTTGAGGTCAGGTTTTTTTTTTTTTTAAACTTATTTTGGTTTCTACAGAGCCTAGAAAAGTATACCTGACACATTAAATGTTTATTAAATGAATGACTATGAACTTCTTTATCTGAGAATTTTTATAGCCAATTTCAAATTTTCATTTTTTCTAACTTCCTGAAAATTAGGAGATGTAGATCATATTTCTAGGGTTGGTGTAACTGCCTCCTTTCTTGATACATCATTCCATCTAATTTCTTATCTAACTGAAAAAAATTCTCCAATTTCCCTTGAGGGATTGCAAAAATAGCATTCAGGCTCTGGCTCTGAATTTTACTAAAGAATATGGTTTTGATAAGCAAACAAAGGTTTAACATATTTCCTTCTGTTATGGGTGTGCTTCAAATGTTCAAACTCTCAAGTTGCTTTAGACCTCCATAAACCTGAAGTAAGAACTAGTAATTTAGAAAGAAGAAAAAAATTGTTATTAAAACTTAAAGTGAAAATCTGCTGCTGCTGTTGTCGTCTTCTGTTTCTACTTTTTAAATTTATGAGGGAAACTACTTTTCCAGTTATCCAGGAAAGCAAAGATGAACAAAATGATTGTGGTTTCCTAACTTATGAGTTTGTTAGTTTATTGTAGAAGTTACTCTTTCTCTAGCATAGATTGAACTGAGTTTCACCATAAAGACATGCTCAAGTCCTGAGCCTTAGTCCTGTGAATGTGAGCTTATTTGTAAATAGGATCTTCGAAGACGTTATTTAATAAAGATGAGGCCAAACAGGGTTAAGGTGGCCCCTAATCTAACACGACTGGTGTTCTTATAAGGAGAGGAGATTTGGACACCGAGGGAGACAGAGCTAGAGGGGCAGGCAGTCACCTGCCAGAAGGGGGCATGGAGTTCTGCCGCCAGCATCGATGGCCAGCACCCACCAGAAGCCGGGGGGGAGGCGTGCTGTGGATTTTCCCTTTCAGTGAAGCATGGCCCTGCTGATGCCTTGATTTCAGACTTCTAGCTCCAGAACCAGAGACAATGAATTTCTCTGGTTTAAGCCAATGAGTATATGGCACTTTTTTACAGCTGCCTGGACAAACTAAGACACTTTCCAAATTCTTTTTTATCATCCCCTGTTTCCATATTAACATTGTAAACCATTGTTATCTAGCAAAAAAAAAAAACTTATTTTCAAATCTCTGTTCAAAAGCAAAGCCAATCCTGTACCTGCCTTTATTCTGGGAAAAGCAAAACCAAGCCAAACATTCTCCGGCCTTTACACTTGAGTCTTGCCCTTGAAATGGTTACTCAGTAGCTGATCCCTGGTGGGATAGCTCTTACCCTAAATAAAACTTCTATTTATAATGTCTACATGATCACAAAAAGAAGAAAATTATATGCAGAGAGTTTTATTTAGTCTCCAGAATCATAACCCAAAAGTGAGCTGGTCAACCAGAAGAATGAGGAGTGGGCAGGAGTGGGGAGTTCAAAGCTCTCAGTGTCAAGATTGCCTGTTTTCTGTTAGTCTGTCACATGAGGAAACTCTCAATCCACTCCCAGCCTTATTCCGCAGAGAGTGAACTACCAACAGCTTTTGCTGTGAAGCTAGGAAAGGGTCTCAGCATGGTCAGCTCATTGCACCTTCACCAGAGGAGAAAGCGGATGAGGCAGAGGGCAGACACTCAGGTTTGTTGAAAAACTGAAGCATTTCAGGAGAGGACAAAGAGATGGATCAGGGAGTTCTCAACTCATGAAACTTCATCAGGCCCCCATATGCTGCTGTGCTAGTTTGGATATATTATGTACCCCACAAGCCACATTCTTTGGTGCAATCTTGTGTGGGCAGACGTATTAGTGTTGATCAGATTGGAATTCTTTGATTGAGTGTTTCCATGGAGATGTGACTTAATCAGTTGTGAGTGAAATGTTTGATTGGATAATTTTCATGGAAGCATTACCCTGTCCATTCAGGGTGGGTCTTTATTGGATCATTGGGGCCATATAAAAGAGCTGACAAACAGAAGGAACTCAGAGCAGCTGTGAGTGACATTTTGGAGATGAACTGAGAGACATTTTGAAGATGGACGTTGAAAGCAGACTTTTGCTCCGGAGAAGCTAAGAGAGGACAAACAACCCAAGAGCAACATTTTGAAGACCACACAGGAACTGAGAGAGGATCTGGAACATAACCAGCCACGTGCCTTCCCAGCTTAGAGAGGTTTTCCTGGATGCCACTGGCCTTCCTTCAGTGAAGGGACCCAATTGTTGATGCCTTACCTTGGACACTTTATGATCTTAAGACTGTAACTGTGTAACCAGATAAACCCCCTTTATAAAAGCCAATCCATTTCTGGTATTATGCTTAATGGCAGCATTAGTAAACTGGAACAGTGCTGTTTCAAATAGCCTCCTAACTACCCACCTTCCTGCCTCCAGCTGCTGCCTCTTCATGCTCCCTTCCACACTGACCTTTTGAAAGCACAAGTCTGAGTGTGTCTGTCCTCATTGCTGAAGTCCTTATTTTTTTCCTTGAAACTTTTAATTTTGAAATAATTTCAAATTTACAAGGCAGCTTCAAAAATAATACAAACCCCATACAGAGAACTCCAACATACTTCCACCCACCTCCAGATACCTAGATCCACCAATTTTAACATTCTGCCACATTTAATATATCATTCTACTTATCCATCAATCCATCTACCTATCATCTACCTACCCATCTATCATCTATCTATCCATCCATCCATCCATCTATCCATCTCTCATCTGCCTATTTATCTATTTTCTGACCATTTGAGGGTTGTTGTATCTATCATGCTCCTTGAACACTTAATTCCTCCATGTACATTTCCTAAGAACAAGGGTATTCATTTATGTAACCACCTTAAGTGCAGATGTCAAGTTCAAAAAATTTAACATTGATATAAAGCTACAGTCTATTTCAAGCTTTTTAGTACAACATAAAATACTCCTTAAAAGTTGCCTCTCTGCCTATGTCTTGACTGTTATCTCCACCTACCACCAATCGTTTCTCCTGAAATACCAAACTTCTTATTTCTTAACAAACCATACTGTGCCATATTTCCATGATTTTGACTATAGTTGTTCTTCTGCCTAGAAAGCCATCCTGTCCTTACTCATTCCCAGGAGTCAATCACTTCCTTCTTTATGCTAATTTTGCACTATTTTGTATTTTTATTATTGTATCTATTACAGTATATTGGATTATTTGTTAACAAGTCTTTCTTTTCAACTTGAGAGAGCCACAAATGGCTATGCAAGTTTTCTACACCATACAACTCTGCATATACTACTATTAACAATCGTAGCTACTATTTATTAAATATAGGCCAAACACTGCTCCTCTAACATCTCCTTTTATCTGAATAACAAAACCGTGAAGTGGGTACAATTCCTACCTTCAGTTTTTGGTTCAGGATACTGAAGCATAGAGAACATAAGTAATTTGCTCATGGTATCCTTGAAAATTTTAAGTATTTTGAGGACAAGGTCTAGGTCTAATTCTGCTGTATATCTCCAGTGTCCAGCATAGTGTCTAGAATGCAGAGACAGTCCATACATGCTTAGTTGAATGAATGAATGAGAAACCTGAAGGAGAAGGTACTTGCTCTCATCAATTATTAGAAGGGCTTCATATAAATCAGAACTCTGGGCTGCACAAAAATCCAGAATATGAGTAAGTTTTGGCAAAAAAGGAAAGTTATATGCTCAAGGGATTTAATTAATATAAACAAGTCTCAGAAAGAGAGAGAATTCTCTATCATTCATTTAACAGTTGATTGTTGAGCACTTACTATATGTCAGACACTGAAACAGTTGGGGTTTGGGTTACACCAGATCCCTGCCCTCATGAAGCTTACATTTTAGAAGAAGGAGGCAAATAATAAAAACAGATATAATAAATAAGTGACTTATGTAGTATGTTAATGTGATATGTGCTATGAAAAAAAAAACTTAGAATGAGGTAAGGGTGATGAGGAATAGGGTGGGGTGGTCAGTGTGATGCTAGGTGGTCAGAAAACCCCTTGCAGATAATAAAACCTTGAAATTTGAGTGAATACTTGAAGGGGATGAGAGAGTTGTCAGATGGGTATCTGGGGGACAAAGCTGGCAGACAGAAAGAATATCCTATGCACAATTTCTAAAGTAGTAGAGTGTGAGTGTCAAGAAACAGCAAGGGGGCAACATATCTTGAGTAGGTTTACTATATAAAATACAGGATGCAGTTAAATTTGAATTCTGAAGTTTAATTATGCAGGGCCACCACTATAGCTGGTTGTCAGGGTGCTGAGGTGGAGAAGTGTCAGTGATAAAAGAAAATTATAAATATGGTATGGGACATACTTATAGTAAGAAATTGTTCATTGTTTATCTGATATTCAGATCTCACTGGGCATCCTGGATTTTTATTTGCTCAATCTGGTAACCCTAATCTGGAGTGGAGTGAGAAGCGGAGAAGAGTGTCTGTCTTGTATCTCTGCCTCTCTCTATATGCAGCCATTATTTTCCCTCACAGCAGTGTACCTTCCTTCACATGACAGGGATCTTCACAGCTTCAGAGTTTAATCCCACAAATTTTGCCATCAAAGGAGTCTAACTCCTCTGTTCCGTGGTTCAGGTTCAAGAATCCTAGGGAGGACTTTGACTGACCCAACATGAGTCAGGGACATTGTAGTCAAAAGGGACAAGTTCTGTCGTGGGCCAGCTTGGATCAGCCATCCACCCACAGACCACCCAAGCACACTCAGTTATGTCAGACATGGCTTCTGCCAAGGGAGCCACACGGCTGTGGCTGAGGGAAGGAAAACTGTCTGAAGGGCACCTGCAGACCAAAGATATCCGCCCTTAGGTATCTTGACAGAGCCACGGCAACGACTGCTTAATTCACTTCACTGGTGGACAGAAACAACGACAATATGAAATATCCCCAAGAGTCAGCATTCCAAATGTAATTTGAATTTGAAATGTATCGCCCATGTATTTTTGTTTTGTTTTAAAGTGCTGCCTTTCAGATTATTATTGCATTAATTAAGCCAATATCTTTCTTAATATGTTTAATTACCTTAACACATACCAGTGCTTTTAGGGAGAGATGTTCCAGAAGCATGCTTGGTAATGAATAGGTACAACTTCCTAGCGCTAATAACTTCTCACAATCATCTACCATCCAGATAATCCACATTCAGCTGATTACGGTGTTAAATTCCCTATTTTGCCTTTAGTGGTCTTTGAATGGACATGCACTTCCTAGGTTAGATTTACAATCCCACCTGGATTACAGAAATCGGAATCACTTTACAAAATTGTGTTTGAAGACCTTGCGGGGCATGCACACCTGCAGTTCTCTCTCTCACAGAAGCCTTAGATACAGTGGTGACAGTAATTTCACAGAATTCGAGTGATTTATCCCCAGATTTTACAATAAATCTTGCCCGATAACTGTAATTACGAGGTGTCGCCACTCTAGCCAGCTGTCGGGGTGTTGAGGTGGAGAATTGTCTGTGATGAAAGAAATTGACAAGCGAACTTGGGTGTGAGAGAGTTTTCTGACAGGAAAAGAAGGGGGTGGGTGGTTTCTGGGGTTTCGGGTTAGGGGAGACTCTTTGGTTCCACATAGATGATTAGAAACTGTGCCCAGGGGTCACAGCCAAAAATCCATCAGAAACCACATATTATTGCCTGAAATGTCTTCTTTGTGCTCCCTGTGGAGTCCGGGCATCTTCATTTCATACATCATTTATTCCTCTCATGGAGAAATTTCACAAAGGAACTTTCTGGAATAGTTATTGAGCTGCTAGTAACACAAGCACGTGTGGACTCTCTGTTTGGGGGACTGTATCCAACCTCTTGTTTTCAACAGAGTCCCTTTCTTTCAAACAAATTAACTTCTTTGTTAAAGTGAGACTTTACATTTCTCTGGAGACCTATTCACTAGCCATACTCAAGAGTCACATTTTCACTTGGTAATGTTGCCATAATAACACTCAGAGGAGTGTTATTTTGGACATTTCACTGTCATAAACACATGCTGACACAAGGCAAAGCAAAGAAGAAACGCCTGTTTGACTTTGTCAGAATATCCTCCTGACAACTTCCACTGTCGCTGCTTAGTGACTCCACCCACACATCAGTCCTCAAAGAGGAGCTTATCAAAAACAATATTAAAATCTATTGTGAGATTTCTTGGTTGGGACCACTAATTATGTGATCACGGGATATTTCCAGGACCATGACAGAAAAAGCTCAAATGAAAGTGAATTCTCATTGCTTTACTTTCAATGTACAAACATGCCACCCCAGTTCTTTTAAGAAGAGGCAGAATTGCAAATAAATCACAGAAGGGCTGCATGAAGTTTGAGATATGAGCTGTGTTGGTCTCAGGAATTGAGCAATATCCCAAATACCATCACCCATTTTTTTTTAAATTTAATTTAAATATGGCTCCCTGGAACATCTGCCAAGTGCCGGGCCCTGTGAGGGTGGTGGGAAAATTAGCTTTTATACCCTCTCATCATGGTTTTGAGAAACAAGGTTTCATTACTGTCGTATTTTAATAAGTTCCTACAAAGACTTTCTTCCTGGTGCTAGACCTGTCTACGGGAGCTTTTCCTTTCCCAAGCCCCAGAAAGGGCTGTCCACAGGGAGGGCGGCGCTGAGCTGCGTCCGGCTGCCCACCCTCGAGCTCTCTGTTCTTGTGTCCCCTAAAGACAAACAGAGGCAGGAGGGGCCCAGGCCACTTTGCCATAATAGATTTGCTCTCTTTGTCCATCAGCCAAGGCGCCTTCTGGAGAGAAGGGCAGTGGTTGTTCGGCGTATTTGTCGGAATCCCTTCCCTCCCCATCCTTTGTTGTCTGTCAACTCAAGCTCCTACCGGGACACATTGGGAGAAAAGCTGTCACCATGAAAGGCTCCGGCTGCCTCGCAGTGCTGAGTTGCTCTGCCAGCTCCCCTGGCCTGGGCACTGGCATTAGTGCCCAGCTTCCATTTAGAGGAAAATGAAAGGGCCAAATGAATAGACTTAAGCCCTTTTACGTTTCCTTTTCAAGTGCACCCCACCTCTGGGTGCCCCCAAAATGGCCTCCCCAGGTTTTGCTCGCCTCCTTTCATAGTCAGAAGACAATGGCTTAAAGAAGAAACAGTGATGCTTAAACTTAAAAGGCTTCAATACTGGATTTCTTTGCAAATCCATAACGCTGTTTAACAGTGGAATAGGGAAATTTCCTCCTTTCATATGAATTTATGTATGCCTGCCTGCTCCAGTTTCCTTCCTCTGACTCCTTTTGAATTGCCCACTTAATGAAATGCCATTTTATTATCTCTCCAAAGATTTTTGTGAGTTTGAAGAAACTTGACAGAGGAAGTAAACTAGACTATGCTACCCTCGAAAGGTGGTCGAAAATTATCAAGCCTGGGTAGGTCGTGGCTTCTATTAGTTTGAAAAGAGAGAGAGAAACATTTTCTCTGTGCATCTGAATTTTGCAAACTCATTCTCTTTCTTCAGCCTTTTCAGCAGGCTGCTGGTTCCCTCTTTATCCCCCTCCTCTCCCTCCCTGAGCAAAGCGTTGCCACTGAGCCCAAAGCTAGTCATTTGTTATTCAAATCTTTTTTGGAACAAGGCATAGATCATCATTAGCTGCAACTTAAGACACTGCTTGTGTTAGAAGGAAAAAAAAAGCAAAAGATAAGTTAGGGATGATGGCATAAAACAACCCAAGTGTAATGGGATGGTATTGGCATTATGGGTCACCTTTCTTTCTAGGGGATACCTGTACTATTGCCGCAGGTAAGGTTTTTTGTTTGTTTGTTTGTTTGTTTTTTAACACAAATAAGCCCATTCTTTATTCATTGTGTGTCATGCAAAACAAAACTCCTGAAGAGCAGAGCACAGAGGAGTCAAAGGGCCTGGATGAAAACACTCCTGTCAAGTCCCCTTCGAGAGGCCCCGGTCACCACCCTCAACATTTCCTTTTACCTTTGCGGTGACGCTCCTAAGGATGAATGTACTTCTCCCTTGTCTAATCGATGAACTCACCCTTCAATGCCCAGCAAGGAACGACCAGCCTCTGTCAAACATCAAAACTTGCGTGATTTTGCAGCACGTTCCCACATCCTCTGCTCCAACAGCATCCTGTGTAAACATGCTGTGGATTTTGCCTTCCTCATCTCTCTACATCAGTTCACCACCAGCTTGTGAAGAACAGGGACTTACATCCTCAGGGCTGTGGTGCCTAGTGGGGTGCCAGCGTGCGTTTCTCGGGTATGTTTAGACAGACTTCTCTCCCAGCTCTTTCTCACCTTGCTTTTTGCCTGAATTTCTGCTGATGGACCCAGAATATTTTCTTCATCTTTATCATGGCCCATTGAGATAATGATGTCTACCAAACCTCCTTAAGAGTTGGGAGTGATAAAATGGTAAGAACATTAACAGGCTTTTTACCAGGCTGCATGTGAGTGTCTTGAATGCTTTCTTAAAAAGCATATATGTATATGCTAGCATTTTTTTTTCTTAATTTTGTAGAAATAGATAAACACTAAGCCTTTTTCTAACCCACAAGTAGAATCTGAAACTCACAGTGACCTTAAGTAATTGATTTAATGCATGCTTTGACACTCCTTTTCCCCAACTGCGAATTACGGGGATAGAATGCAAGTCTCTCCAAAGTCTCTTTCTGGTCCAGAATGCTCGCTGAGGATTAGCCCTATTGCCCCAGCAGGTAAAGTTGAGTTAGGAAGCAGAAATAAAATATTAGAGGCCCATCTAACCACCTTAAACTTCAAGAAGCAAAATCTCATAAAGGGCTATTTTAATTAGAACTCTTGACGGCCGTCTG
Source organism: Choloepus didactylus (assembly GCF_015220235.1). Taxonomy (NCBI): domain Eukaryota; kingdom Metazoa; phylum Chordata; class Mammalia; order Pilosa; family Megalonychidae; genus Choloepus; species Choloepus didactylus. The sequence goes on from NC_051315.1 coordinate 38,584,766, forward strand.
AGACTCCAGCAGCCGGCAGACAGGGGCTGACAGATGTATTGTTCTCATTATGGAGCCAAGTTGGGAAAGTAGTGGGGTGAAGTCAGGGACAGAACACGGAACACTGACAATCTTTTCTTTTACTAGCTATAAATCGTTCTTTCCCCCAGTTAATGTTATCCAATGAGCTAGCATAATAGAGCCTATTTTTAAAAATTAATTTATTGTGTTTGTTTCCATTAAATAATATTTGGCAGAATATAACAAACATGTCCTCTCTTGGTATTCCTATTTGGAGGGCAGTCTTCCAAAAGGTACCTAAGAAGAAATGAAGCAATAGTAGAGAATCATAACATGGTTTAGTATTTTACTGATTAAGTTGCACGGACTTGTTTCAAGTCAGGCTTTACAAAACATAACCCTGTGCAAAAAATGTCTAACGTAAGAGCATTGGCCTATAACACAGGCAATGGAAGAATTGGTATTGTAATTAACTTACACTTTTCAAGTGGATTCATCGGTTGCTTTGTAAGTGTTCCTGTGGCCAGGTCCAAAAAAAATAAAGATCTTCAAAGTTTTCCAGAGACATGGTATTTATAAAGTAAACATGTTATGGCTTGTGCTGCTGTTTTTATTGTTTTGTTTTGGTTTGGTCTGGTATTTGTTTTTGTTTAATAGTCACAAGGTAAAAACGTTAAAGCCATAGAAGGGAGATATAGATAGATTGATAGATAGATAGATGATAGATAGATTAGATAGATGGAGATATTACTTCCTATAGATATAACTTTCACTTTTGCTATAAAATACTACTCAGCATATTTCAGTTTTGCTCCAATGTCTTATTGCTCCATTCAGGAGAACCTGGTAATAGAGATGGCTCATTTATTCTCCTCTACGTCTAAATTCTGCATGATGAACTAACATAAACATGCAAATTATCTTCAGAAGTGTTTTACCTTGTCAAATTTACATGTATTTGTTGTGGCTTTGCCCTTTGTTCCTACAACTGTACCTATATCCTTTTTTTTTTTTTTTTTAACTTCCTGAACAAAATCTTCTCTCATGCTGGTTTGGAGTCAGTGCCAAATTCAATTTCTTTCTTCAAATTATGATGTTTTAAATTCTTTTAAGGTTGAAAATTCATGTGTACATCCTACTTTTCTAAAAATAAATATAAAAACACTAAACTTTCTTCCTAAAAAAGAAAAGATAGCTATTAAAAGTTAGTGTTTTATTCCATATTTATGACCTCTCTTCTCACCATACCCTGTCCTTCGTTTATTCTTTGCCTCTTTAAGTGCCCTATCCTCCCCTCTTCCCTCCCTCCCTGCACTCAACTTCCTATCCGGATAGCACTTCTATGAGGCATCCGAGGGTGCCGTGGGTGGGGGAACTGCAGACCTAATAGTGGCATCAGGCAGCAGTAGGAGAAAATTGGTCGGGGACTACTTACAAATTAAGAGCATCTGTCTTTCCCAAGTAACAAATATGTGTGTGTGTGCACACGCTCACATACGTGGACACGCACGATTTTAACGTTGCTGTTGACTTACAAGTGTCAAAATTAGTATTCTGTTCTTTGAAAAAAAAAAAAAAAAAAACCTTTGGAACTTCATCCAGCCTTTAGGAGCCTGCTAAGGGCTTTCCCCCGTAACTGGCTTGCCCCAGGAAAGTGCAATAAGACAAAGAAAGGTTGGGAAGACCCAACCAACATAAATGAAATTGTCGACCCCCTGAGGGAAGCATTAATAGTTCATTGGTATGGAAGATGCATAGCAAAGTAAAGGAAGAAGGCTAATAACCTTTAACATTAAGAAAAATAACTATTATTGGGGCCAATGTAGCATGAAGCACAAACAGAGTGCTGTCTGGGCAACAAAACGTAACGTGTAGCCCACCAGAGCAATTAATAAAATGAAAGCACCGTTTCTTGCAGATGGATATGTAGTAGAATAATGGCGCAGGGCTGCACTGAGCTGTCATGCATCAGATACTACATCTGTTATGGAAATCAGGGGAAGTGGGGGCCTTTTGTTCATGCGAGAGCCCTCCCAACAGGGATTTGGCTGGAGTAGATTTTCTTGTTATTAAACATGATTTCTAGCTAGTCGAGAGCAGATGCTTCTGCAGCATTTGGAACTAATAACCAACCTTCAAGTGCATGCCACCCCTTAAAGAGGCTGGTACTGTCTGAGAGACCAATTTCAGCTCAAAGATAATGTGTTCAGTTCAGTTTCTACTTTGCACATGAATGACGCAGATACCAGATGAGCCGCCTGGCCCAGGGTTTGCTGAAGACAGTAAAACAATGACACAGGCCCTGTCTTCCCCTAAAGAAGATCAAAATGCAAAGTTTCCTATTTCCTCTTCAGAACAAAGATTCCAGGTGTGCTTGTGAGGGGCAATTCAGAGTCAAACCCAGCAATATATTGGGCTTTAGTGGAGGGCAGGGAATGGGAGTGCAGAGAAACATTTGCAAACTCTTACCGAACTTGGCAAGTATCCCCAGCTCCTGTCCTTCCCTGGCTCTGCCCTCTGGGCTGTGAATTTCGCTGAATGATTCATAGGCCCATAGGCCACCACCTAATTCAGTAAACGAAAGCCCTTCTTCTTGTTAAACCACCTAAATTGAAGTGCCCAAAATCTTAACCCCTGAATTTATTTCTGTCCAAATGCAATGCATTAATTTCACAAAACAAAACAAAAAAACTCAGTCAAGCATTCTTTGTATTTTAACTGTAATGTACCAGTTGTTTTTAAATAATAAATAGGCATTTGTATCAAAATCTTCACAGTTATAAATGAAATTTGAATTTTGCTAGAAGCTTTATAAGACTCAAAATCAGTATCTGAAAAATACTAAAATGCTAAGACAAGTCATAGTATAATATTAGATATTTTATTGATATTCTTATTTATTGTTTCATTACAGACAGATATAGGTAGAAGTACAGTTATAGATACAGATGTGGATATAGATACATAGAGTTCTTTTGTCATTCATCTCGAATATTTCCCCTTTCAGAAAGTGTTCTGTAGCTGGAATTTATCCCCAGATTCTAGACAATAGTTCTGGGACACAGCCTATGCTAACTGTGACACAGCTTGAAATGGCAGCAGGATAAGCATTTCTGAGCATGGAAACAATAGCCCCTTTTTTGTTTTTATAATTGCACCTGATTTTTAGAGGCTACAGCTTGGACTTGCTTTCTCAGTCTTAGGTCACAACTTGAAACACTATTCCTATACACATGATTTTTACTTCCTTACTCCAGATTTTCACCTATGATTCTGTGTGGCCTGTCCCATCAACATATAATTTCAGGCACTTCCATATATAATGAAGAAATCACCTGGGGGCACATGTTTACTTTCAGGTGAGCTGAATGCAATTGAAAGGCTGGGTTGCTTGATTAAATTTGCTCTGGAGAAATTTACCTGCCCTTTCATAGGTATGCCATTCCAACACGGCTTTCTAAGGTCAGTCACGTATGTGTCCTGCTTTGACCAGGAACGTAATAACAATGGTTTGCATTAGTAAGGTGCCTTCAGTTTACAAGAGGCTTTCACACACTTGAGGACATTCTATTCTCACTGTCCTTCTCAGAAGATGGTAGATGGATATTATTACTTCATTTTACAAAAGGAGAAACTGAGTCTGAGGGAGATCAAGTGGCTCCCAGATATTCCACTGCCAGAAAGTGGTAAAGCTGGAACTGGCACCCCAGGCTTCTGACCCAGTAAGAAAGGGTCCATTGAAAAGAAACTTTTTTTTATTGTTTTAAGCAACGTTACTTTACAAGTGCAATTGATTTTTCTTTTGTGAGATCATGGTCAGAATTCTTTTCTAAAAGTCCAGTATAAATAATATACATGAGCACTTCTGAAGCTCGCAGTGTCTGTCCATAGCTGCGACGTTTTGGCCATGTGGTTTGGCAGGTGTTAGGGATCCTGAATTTAAGAAAGCTTTTTAAATGAGCTGTAAACCTGGACATCCGAGACACTTGTGAGCCATATGACCTTGGTGGGTATATATTTTTTATTATTATTTTGCACAAACACAGTTGTTAACCCTAATGCCCTGGCCAGTTTCCAGATAAAGGATTACAATTTGCCTCGCTAAAAACGTTCCCTGCTGCTTTAATTAGACATGGTGCTTGCCCCCACCCCTTTCTGCACCGTCTCTGGCGCTGCTCTGCCCTGTCAACCAGCTGCTATCACTCACTCCGGGAGGACGAAGCGATTCTTCTACTATCAAGAGACAAAGCAATAGCCATAAAGCTGAATTTCAAAACAATATATAAGCTTAAATGACTGATGGTTAATATTTAAAAAATTACATCATAGAACGGGAAAGGAGCTTTTAAAATTAGCTCTTTAAGCTGGGTCATAGAGAGGCCACATCTACAGGAAACCAGAACGCCAAATTAATTTAGCCAACTCTGCTTTTAAAAATCCAACCAATTCTGACCAAAAAAAAAAGTCAACTCACTTGTTTTGTTTTCTCTATAAATTTCTGCTTAGCTCTTTTGTTATTGTATATGCATATTTCTAATTGTTACCATGATGGTAAATGATTTTAAATTCTCTACTAATATCCTAAATTTGATAAGCATTTATTTAGCTACATGAAAAGCATTTAAACCAAAGGACCAAGCAAGCCAAGAAAAAAACAAAAGAAAAAAAAAAGGAATATTCCACACCTTGGAAGTGGGTTTGTGAAGAAAAATGAAATATTCATAATGAGTCACTGTAAAACAGTTTTCATGGGATTCTGTAGGAAAGGCTATATTCCATATGGTGTTTCCAGACTGCCGTCCCAGAGAGCTGCCATAAGGTGGGCTGCTGACGGAGGCGGTGCCCGTCTGCATTTGGCAATGCTGCTGTCGCCAACAGAGCAGAGCTCCATATCTGGACATGGCTCAAAACTGGACGGTCCTCCCTGAGCCCACACAACGACTGTGCTTTCCTTTGTAATTGAGGCTGCTGTGTCTGACTCTTCCTCTCAGTTCTTAGAAATAACTACCTCCCCCACTACTAAAAGAGGAAATCCCATTGGGGTGGCTTCCTCCATAAATATACCTGTGGATCCCTTTGAATTTACACCGTCCCTGAATTTGCAGGTGTCTCCCTCTTTCTCTGTTTCTCAAGACCCATTTCCTACCTTTCCTTCCTTATGAACTCAATGGCTGCAATTGGAAAGAGGCAGTTAACATTCTCCTAGTACTTAATACACTCACTCAAGAAATTACATCTCTGTGCATATGCTTGAATCAATGGAGTTTAAATGCCAAACATAACAACGTGGTACGCTTATGGCATAGTACACCAAGCCCATCTCGAATGCTACATGTTCAGGAAGGTTGTCATTAAATGAGAGAAGCAGGCCCAGTGTAAGGCAAAATGGAGTGGTGGGGATTGTGGAAAACTGGAGAGGTAATTCCCCATATAAAAGAGGAACTTCTATTGAGAACCACATTTTATTTTTAAGTTATGATAACTAATTAAAAATTATAAAAATTTCCATCAAGCTAAGCTAAACATAAGTATAGTCCCCTGGGATATGTGCTTATGTCCTCAAGAGAGTGGTTAGAATGTTATACTGATATTAAATTAAGCTGAATGAAAGCCAGGAACCAGACTGATGGTGCAACCATTACCTGGTATGTTGCTGATTGCTAAGGCGCAAGAAAAGAATTTATACAGGCTTAATGCTTCCAACCAGAAGTGTCACATATTGCATATATTCACAATTCACTGGCCAAAGTAAGTCACCTGGCCACACATAATTCCAAGAGAGTAGGGAAGTAGAGGTCCATCATGTACTCAGAAGGCCAAGAGCTTGAAATATTTAATGGAGAAAATTAATGATTATCACACACTATAACAATCCTCCACAAAAGGTGGATTGGAGTCTTTCCCTCAATAGATAGAAATTTGCTTGCAACTTTTAAAGGCCTGTTTCCCTGCCCCCTTTCACCTCTAAATATTTCAAAAATCTCAAGTATTGGTATTATCTAGAAACGTAACTTATGGATATTAAAATGGTTCAGAGGAAAGAGTAGCCACTAACACTGGGGAAGTTCAAGAAGGTTACAGGAAAGAGATGCAATATGAATATATGGATTGGACCTTGAAGGAAAGGACTTGGATTCTTAAAGTGAATAAATGGGGCAGTTGTTGGGAGTGGGAGTGGGGGCTTAAAACTCTGGTGGAATCACGTACATAGAAACACAAAGGCGAGAGTGGACGTGGAGTGTGTGGGAAACAGTGAGCTGGGCAGTTTACTCCACAAGAAGGCTTTGTAGTACTGTGATCAGTGATATGAAGTTGGAGTGGTAGGCTGGAAAGACAAGATAAAGAATTTGGTCTTGTTCTACATAAAATAAGGGGCCATTAAAGGTTTCTGAAGACAGGGTGATGGTTGCAATGAAAGAGGATCAATCTGTTCATGGAGAAGATATGAATTGGAAGAAAGACTGTTAGAGGGAAACCAATTAGTCCACTACTGCAGTCATCAAGCCTAGGCAAGGATGGCAAAGACAGGAAAGTTGGAAGGGGAGAAAAGAGCAGGAAAAAAATTGACTGAAGATTTAACAGGATGTGGTGCATGAATGAAGGAAAGGAGTAAGGGAGAGTAGTCTACTTACCCCAGTAGTTTACACAGGTAGAACTGGCAGCAATTGTTAGTCTCTCTCCCTCTCTTCCTCTCTCTCTTTCTGTGTGTGTGTGTGTGTGTGTGTGTGTGTGTGTGTGTGTGTGTATGGCCTAAGGTTCTTGTCTGACCCAGTTTTCTTCCTTTAAATAACATGGATGCGTCTGTAAAGCTTTCTTTTTTGTCTGGCAGTGTAAATAAACTTGACTCTAGATACTATTAAAAGAGATTAAATATCCAATAGATTGGATAGTGTTATGATAATGAGTGCTTACTGTTTCTAAAATAAATCTTGATTTTGCTTGTTAAATAGTTTATGTCTAAATTAGTAGGACTGTTTTCTGATTTCAGTGATTTACTCTGAAAAATCTTTCTCTTGGTTTTCTCAGTTCAAGTTGCTCTAAAACATTCAGTGGATTTGGCTCTTCAATAATTTGGCACCATTAAAATCTCCTTTATCAGTTCAAATCATACCTCAGGATATTTTTTCTGCTAGATAGCCCCTTGATCAGACTTCTCTTGCAAAATCAGAGGCAATACCTCAAGTTACACCATTTTGCCTGCTAATGTATTTCTAGCAATGTGATATTAATGTTTGTAAATGTTTCCTTTCAGCTTATTCAAGATGTTTTGTTCATGGCACTTTTCCCAATGACTGATTCAGAGTATCCCCACAGCCAACTGTAATTTTTCCAAGTGATCAAGGGGGATGAATGAACTCTACTTTCTCTGCTTCATCCTCTGTGGCTGGTGACTTAGGGATATACAGGTATTATTGTTCCTATAGGAGTCAAACTCATATGTGTTTACTCCCAATCCTCCTCCCTTTCTTTAAGAGCTGCCCACAGTCTGTGTTGCCAACCACAAAACACTCCTGATGACATCTGCATTGCATACCCAAGGGCTTGAGCAGTAGAACTATTTCAAAGTGGAGGTAGATGGAGTTACCAGGTCATAAGAAATCTTTATTTGTAATGTTTTTAAAGCCACCATCATGCCCAAGTCATTGATTTATGAGAAAACAGATTATTTTTAGAAGACTTTCAATATTTTTGTTTTAAGAACGTATTGCTTAATAAAATCTATCACTGAAAGCCAACACCAAATAAGTTTTTAATCACAATCTGAACTAAAATTTAGTCTTGGATTTCTCATAATGGCTCTCCTTTTTGGTCAGTTGTTGGGATGATGATTCACTGACATAAGAATATGCTGATCATTGATGACATCCAGACTAAATAAATTATTATTTTCCAGAGTTTGGAGTCACATTTGGCCTGGCTCCAGTGACTGCACTTGAGGATTCTTGGGCTCACTTGCTTAAAAGATGTTAAAGCACCACATGATTTTAATAAAATAGTATGGTGTCGCCATAGTAATAGATAAATAGATCCCTGGAATAGAAAATAAATTCCAAAACGATATCTGTGTCTATGTGGGAATTTGATACATGATGATGGTGAGGGAAAAAATGAGTTACTCAGTAATAGGGCTGGGAAAATAGAAAGCTTAAGGGGCAAAATTAAATTGTGTTCCTCACTCACTTCAAATAATATACAAAGGTAATTTTACGTGAATTAAAATGTTAAATGTAAAAAAAGCACAGAACTATAAAAAGCAATAGGAAAAATGTGAAATGATTAAAGTATTAGTTGTATTTTCATCTGTATTTTATACGTTTTTCAAGCACTAAAAATAAAGTTTATTTACGTGTGCTAATATGTAAAGGCATGTCTATTAAGTGAAAAAATAATTTGTAGATAATATAAATAGTATATTCCTTTTATATAATATACTTGTGTGTAGGTATATGTATATATAAACACACTATACATGGACAATATCTATACACACACACATACAAGGAAAAGCAATGAAGGTTAAGCCTCAGTATTGACTGGAGATTGGTAAGGAAAGGGTTAATGGGTGATTCAGATGCTTTCTCTTTTTCTTCTCCATTTTACTCTATTATTTTATTCTGTATTATTTGAGTTTTGAAATTTTTTAAATTAAACATATTGTCACTTTGAAATAAAAGTAATTCCCTCCAAATAAAAATATCAAAATTGATATGTTTTTCTGCTAATGAAAATCAGACAAGTAGCATATCATCTTTACTACAAAATATCCTCCCGACAGCTTTAAGTGGGCTCTCATCCCAGCTGGATTTGAGCAAAAGCCTCCTTCCATCTCTCACCCTCAGGCCTGCCCCACCCCACTCCCACCCCTCCAATGGTCTACACCTGAGAGACACGGGGAGCTCACGTTCTCCCGCCCCCAGCCCTATCGGCAATCATGTCACTGCTTCTGGGGAATTCCTGTTCTTAAGCTGCCACATTCTACAAGAGCACCCTGTGGTTTTTCTTGGTATGACGTAGCCCACTGAAGGGTAGTTGAAAATGTTGCATGTCTTTAGTTAATGTCTGTTCCCCTCCCTTTGCAAGTCTGAAAGCATCATGAGGACAGAGACCAGGTCTGTTCTGCTCCATACAGTAGCCCCATCAGCAAGCACAGTGCCTCGCCCACAGTAGGTAAGTTCATCCTAAGTATTGAACGACTGAATAAATGAATTGCATGAATGAATGAACTGCCTGAATGAACAAAGTTAATAAATAAGTGAATGAATAAATTGTCTAAGACAGAAACCACCAATTACAAGGTGGTTTTCTATTTTCTCCACTAAGGAGAAAACGGAAAACATAAATATCATGTACACTTAACCAGAAGGGGGTTAGACACAGCTACCCAGAGAAGGGAGGCAATGAATGAACACTATCTCCTGATTTTCCTAGAATCTCTGAACAAGAAGCACGCCAGGAAGCACTAAGGATGAAGGTCAGATTTGTTATTTACAAAGCTGCCTGCATTTTCCAGCTGTATTTCAGGTCAGCACTGGCAAGATAACAGGAATACCCAGGAGAGTTCTTCTTTGATTCTATAAATGAATGTTCTAAAAGAAACGTATTGGTGGAAGACACAGACCTCAGACCTGGGAGGAGCATAATGCAGGGCTGGCCTGAGGGAGGGAAAAAATCAATAGCTTTAACATTGAATGGACCGCTTCTTTATAGCTAATGTTGGCAGAGGGGAAACCCTTGGGGGCACTGATATTGGCACCATCTCCATCAATTTCCTCTGGCTCTGCTTGATAGCAGATTACAGTGGGGATGGGGGATGCAGTGGGGTTAACTGAGCCCGGGTGGGATAAACAGGGAAGCCCAGCTGGCTTGCAGAGATGATTTCCCCTTGCTCCGTTCCCACCTCTCGGCCATTGGAAGCTCATGAGGCATCTACCAGGCAAAAGCCTGACCCTGGGACTATTATATTCCTGAATTAAAATTAGGGTTCCAGGTGCGAGCTTTCTCCTCATCAGCCATTGTAATCTCGCTGCATAATGGAAAAGGAATTAAAAGACGTTCAGAACTAAGATCTCACCTTAGAAGCTGAAGCTTCTCAAATCATGAGAAGAATTCCTAGGCACAACCCTTCTCTATCCAATTGGCGAATGATAGGCGGAGGTTGTAAATGCAAACTTTTTCCTTATCACAGTGGTCTGTGTTCTTTCCAAGGAAAAGAAAATGGTTTCCCATGACAGTATCCATTAATCACAATCAATAGCCATAAAAGCATTTTTTGTTTTTGTTTTTGATTTAAGGGAGGAGAAACCATCTGGAAAGAGAAACTTGATTCCTCAGAAAGGAAACACCCTCCGCCCAGCTCCAAACTAAATTATCCCTTCACCAGGAAAGCAAGGCCTGTTTTCTTGTTGTTGTATAACAGGCATATCATTTAACCCTTTAGCTGCTGGTGCAATATTTTACTGTTTTTCTTGTATGTTTGTTTAAAATAGGCAATTACTTTAGATTCTGGGCTCTCCTTCCTAAATTTAATTATGGCATCATTCTAAAACCACACAGCACAGTTGAGAATGGCTGATCCGACCCATCTCCTCCTGGTTCATCCTTTGCAAATACAAATGTCCTTGACTGTGCCTCTCTCATCCATCACTCTATAATAACACCTCCCCCTCCCCCCATTTTGAGTGTAATATGCAATAGATACGTGTTGGTTTATTTATAGATTTTAGTATTTATTTAGTATATACTAGAGACAATGAATAATTACAGAAAATTAACAGAGTGAGTTTGACTGTAAGTTTGCAGTAAAGATAATTTAAGATGGGAGAAAGTAAGATTATCTTGACATCAGAGGGGAAACTGCCTTGTTTTGTCATTTTCTAGCCTGTAGTAGGAAATATAAGACCTAATCATAAATTAGTGTCCTCTCATTTTTGCTATTTATGAAGAAAAATTATTACTGTTCATGCAACTTCAGTGTAGTTGTGTGCTAGCATCTCCATTGGGTTCTTCTGATTTACTGTAGTCACTTGGTGAAGACTAGAGAGAAACTCAGAGGAAATCGACCTGGTCTCGGTCCCGTAGTCATAAACATCTGTCTCATGAAAAGCTGAGAATCCCTAAGCTTCAGCTCTTCTGCCTCTGCAGAAAAAAAATAAAGTAATTGGGAACAATCTTAAAATATGGAGGAATTTCAATAAACAACAATTTGTTCACCGAGGTATCCACAAGAATGTTTGTATTTGAATTTTGATTCAACTTTTAAATTACATGTCCTTTCTATTTTTATAGATTAACAACATGAATTGTGATTAAGTTATCTGGAATTATAAAAAAATTACTGTCAATGAAACTATTGAACTATTCAATTAATCTTTACTGCACCAAAGTGATGACTTACACTGTTAATTCAGTCTTATTTTAAACAGTGTCAAGAAGTTAAATAAGCCAGGTAACTGACTGAACGTGAATTATACAGGTCCCAAAAATAACAGGGGAAATGAACTGTTTCTACAAGAGCATTTTATTCCTTAACTTCTGTGATGCTTACCTCAATTGTAAACAGCAGCCGCCAAAACAAAGTGGTGTCAGAAGACATTCAGGAGGCAGCAGTGTGCAGGTGCTGAGTCTCTCAGGCTTACCTAACACATGGTGAAGTAAAAGTGTGGCTATTGTCTAATTATTGTGCTCTAATATGGGAAGCCAAACTGAGAAATATTTTAATTAGTCAAAAAATTAGCAAATCTCCGTTTGATCGTGGCTTGCAGATGGAAGCTCAGATATCTTTGAGCAGCATTTTGTGTTTAGTGATAAGCTTCGCCAGTCTCTGCAAAGAATCAATCTCAGTAGTATACACTGAATGTGGGTGTAATGTGTGTTTTCCCTCGAGTGAAAAATATAAATATTGTACTAAAATTGTAGAAGAGAGGGGACTACACAGGTGAATGAAATACATTTCAGAGACCAAAATAAAACTAATTGTGTACTTAGAATTCTTTTTGGAAATGTATGCTTTGAAGAAGATGATGGCAGGGTAGGGAGCTTTCATGTGTGAGAAGCTACAAGGATAATCATGTCTTCAACAAAAAGGCATGCAGAAGCTGTGCTACAAGTTTCGCCTCCAAATCAGTAGAAAAGCAGGTTTTATGTTCCAGAGTTTTCCCATACAGGAAGTAATTGTGTTTCTGAAGATGAAAGCCCATCAGAGGTCCTGGGAACTTGCCAAAATGACTGACATCACTGACAGGATGTGATAGATGAAAAAAAAGTACTTACAGAATAGTGATACAATCTTTGGGTTAGCCAACTGATTTTTTATAATGAAAGATTTTATATGTATATATAAACATATAAAACCTTGAATATTCTAATATCTAAGAACAAAGGAATATTTTTGGTGGTAGACGTTATTTACCTAATCAGAGAGCAAGATGAATCACTCAAATATGTATTTGTCTTTAAAGTAGCATTTTAAAATTAAAGCTGGCAAATGTTAGATATGAATCTATAATTGTCTAGAGTACTCTTTATAGAAGATAGCATTCCATGCAGTCATTTATATTACATTTATATATTTTAGTTGTGGCATTGCCTATTTTCTATAAATAGTAATTGCAACTTTCTTCATGTCATAATTTTAAAAAATTCTGTTTTTAAAATTCAGTCTCAACAATTCAAAACACAATTAAAGTAAGTGAAGTGTATTTTCTCTTTTCCTTCTCCTCAGGTGGCACTTTTATTTAAGTTTCCCAAACTCTCTAGCCATTGCTGATGAGGCATCCCTTTCTCCCTACTTCCTGTTCAAAATGTATCCCTCCTCATTCTCAGGTGAACACTATCCCACCTTTGACTAATTTCTTAATTACTAGGCTCTGCCAGGGAACAGAGAAAGCAATATGACCAAATCCAATGGATGGTAATAGTTTTTAATGCCACTTTCACAGTGAGAATGAGAAAAGCAGTCCTCAACATCCAGGAGCTAGGCTGGTCCTCACAGCTTAGGTTCTCCTGTGGAATGCCAAGAGTTTCACAAAATATCAACATTTGACAAGGCCACTCTGTGACCATAATAGACCAGATCATGGCAAAGACAGACTACTCTAATCATATCTGAACACAGACAAACCATGAACACAGCCCAAGCCACAAAATACCGTACATCCCTCTCACCTGGCTAAACTGAGTGACTGCTGCTTCTTTACCAACTACAGTTTTAGCCTCCCTGGATTCGTCCTTGTCTTCCTACCTAAAATGTATTGATACCCAATCAAAGAACTATCAGTGTTTCCTGAAAGCACACAATCCAGAGTGAACCCCTCTTCCTTGAACCCTTCCCCCAAATTACCTCACACAAGCCCAAATCCTATAATAATCCTACACCCTCTTAGGGACATGCCCCATGGATCCCATGGTGCCTGTTCTGCCTTGTAATGCAACAAAACCCAACTTCCTTTGACTACAAGTGTGCTGTATTCCTGGTCGTCTTTTGTGTGGAGGTCCTTTACACCAGGTAACAACCAAAGTGTAGTTGCTGACAAAATTCATAGTGACTGAAGGTGAAGATTTTCAAAAAATGAAAGGTAGATGGATGAGATCCTATTGATTGCATTGATCAGGCAAGCTTTCCCTCATAGATGAAATAGAACATCTTGCTTGAGCTCTTACATCTATTGCCATTCATTCAGTCGTACATCCTTTCATTACACAAATATTTGTTGAGTACATGTTATGTGTCAGGTCTCTGTTCTTCTGACCTTACAGGTTAGATCAGACATTAATTTGGTCATTATTTGGAGATTAAAACTGTTCTAATCAGATGTGTATTCCCATTTTGTGCCATTTATTCAACACATGGGGAATAAACTGATTGGTTTATATACTACTGTGTTAAAGGATCTAAGAGAAAAAGGGTCTCCTTACTAGTGTAATTGAGACCTTGGAATAAATATTAATGTTAAATAGGATTCACGGTATGAGTTTTTGAGCCCTTTTCTGATTTAATCATCGGATTTGATTAGAGTTACTAATACCAAGAGCTTAAGCTGCTTTCCTCACTAGAGCTGTTTACACAGCTTTCTCCAAAAGCAAGGTGGATCTCTTATCCATTTGATTCTACATCTAAGAAGTGAGATAAAAATTAGAGTATGTTATAGCCTCAGTTTTTTCCAAAATTTCTATCTAGTGAATTCCTAGACACACAGCTGAGGAGCTGATGATATTTTCCACAGGATCAGTGGATGGTTATGGCATCAACCAAGAGGCCAGGCACTGAGTCAAGCATTTGCCATCCTATGCGTCAGTCATTTCTCATGCATGTATTCATTTATTCATTCAATTATTCATTTATGCAACAAAATTCATTGAGCATCCACTAGGATCCAGGCACTGGGCTATGTACCAGGGATACACATTAATCAAGGAATCACAGATACAGATTACAACCATGATAGGTGCTAAGAAGCAGGGGCACAGGGTGCTATGAGACAACCTTATGAGAATTGACACTGTCAGATGGGTTCAGAAGAACTTTCTGGGGATGGTACTGATCATGCTAAGATCTAAAGGAAGAGAATTTTAAATGTCCATAGCCAATCTTTGCTATAGGTATTATTATATATAATTCTTAGGAGAGATAATTGAGCCCCAGATATTTCTAGCAATGAGGAAGTGGCTGAGTCAGGATTTGAATCCATGTCGATGTAATTTTTACAATCCAGTGCATATCAACCACATTGTGAGTCTCTGTACATCCTTGTATTAGCTTGTTCTTGCTCTTCTGGGATTATATGTACAATAGCTTTCCAGTTATACTGGAAAGTCCTAGAGGGCAGGAATTGTAGCTTAAATAATGCACAGTTCCAGATACATAAATATCACTCTCTTAAGGTTAACTGGATAATAAAAATAAGCAACACATTCAGGGCACTTTTGTTCTTTTTTTGTAGGACTTTTTCTTTTTTTTTTTTGGTGGGGCAGGGGATTTTGGAGAATTTGTATAACAAAAAAATAATAAAAAACCATCATGGATGTTTGAACTAATGTCATTTTTATCTCTCTCTCTCTTTTTTTTTTTCATTCAAGTATAGAGATATTTAAAAAAAAAAATAGAACCTAGAACTCTGCTTGAAGTTGTAAAATTCTTTTAAAATGAACTATGTGGCCTACAGCTATTTGAAGGCTTCGCTTTTTGTTTCATTCACCAGAAAAATCAAAGCCAGAGTTGTGGTTTATTTTAAAGCAATTGCAGATCTGTGTGATATAGGCCTTGATTCCATTTTTTTTCCCTTTCTCTCCTTTTCATTGTGTATTTATTTATCTTTCTTTATAGGGAAGTTGTGAGTCTGCAGAACAATCATGCATAAAATACAGGATTCCCTGTTATTAATACCCTGCATCAGTGTGGAACATTCATTACAATGGATGCTAGCATATTTTTATAATTGTACTATTAACTACAGTCCATGGATTAACTTAGGGTTTGCTATGTCCATGGATTTTTAAAAATTTTTATTCTGTGTGTATTTTGTATTTATTTTATTATCTTGTATGGTACATGTCTTATTAGACACCTCTAATCCTTCTTGGAATATGGCAGGATATAAATTAATAAAAAGATAATATTTTAGAATGCCTCACAAAGGAATTCATATTTACAGAACTGGACTTGCATAACACTAGTTCCATTATTATTTTTCCATTCTTAATTTTAATTTTATTTCCCTTATCTTGGAAAAATTAAGAAAAGTCAAAAGAGGGAAGCTGACAAGAATGTGTGGTGTTAGAACTGGAGAAGCAGTTAAGTCACTGTATTTTGATGATGATGGTGGTGGTGGTGGTTGTGATGAAGGGGTTTATGGGATAATTGCGTGGATATATTCTGCAGGACCTTTGTGCCAGCAGTTAACCAATCTGTCATCTGGTTCCTGATTCACTGCCAAATGCCAAAATTGAATGAGTGAATAAAGGCAATAAAAAGTGAAGTATATTAGTATTAAGGCTGTGAATGAGCTAAAATAAAATGGGAAAAAGAGGCAAAGCTGCAATCCTGGGTGAGGGTGGGGGCAAGAGAGGAATGGGGTTGGTATTTTGGAGGACTTTGTTTTCCAGTCTCCCTTTTCTTAAAGAATACATTCACAAACCTCTTATGAAATTGATTTATTTCTTGAGCAGATGCCTACACAGCAAGCTTTGTGGCTAGGATTTCTAATCTCAAAAGGTCACCTACATCATAGTGATTAACACAAGTAGCAGTCTAGTAAGAGTCTGAACCTTATTTTCTCTGAAATTCCCTGTCAGTTTTAAATATTAAACTGAGGACCACAAATTTTCAAAACTAAGTTAACCCACAGTCTCTTAGGATAGATACACAACAAGGTCTTCTAAGACCAAACACCTAGAAAATAAGCTGATCTAACAAGGCTAGTTTTTAAAGCAGATGCTAGATTTTGGTGGAATTCCTCTATAACATGAGGATTTAAAATGACTGTGATGTTAACAAAAAGGAATTCTGAGTAAGTCCTACCAGTCTGAAACAGAGAGGAGAACTTGAGTCACAGGCAAATATTAGATCTAGGCGAATTTCATTACCTAGTTTTTTTCAGAGATCAGGACATCTGTATAGAAAAAAAAAATCAGGCCTTTCTTCAATGGTATTTTATACCAACTCGTGAGCAAGTAAAAACCACTATGTGGAAGGTTTGATTGTCTCTTTAAAAAGCCCACATTGAACCATGCCCTTCAAGGGGGAAATGTCAGATAATGGTCTCCACCAAATCATGCAGCTCATAAAAGTAGAAGGGTCAAGGAGGTGAGAAAGAAAAATGCAGCAAATCAATTTGGGGAAAGTCTCTGTTGCATTTATTCAATCAACCAATAGATCACTGTTTAGTACACCTGGAAAGATGCTGTGAAGTAATACAAAGATGAATATGACACAGCCCTGACACATCAGGCACTGCCAGTCAACACTGTATGCCTTACTTTAGTAATAATTTTAATAATTTTAATAATGATTTAATTCCCTTGCTAGTTGCTACACAGATTGCTTCTGTTCTTGGAGAGGTATATTTTTTTGCCTCCCTGATACTTTTCCTTTGATCACCATGAGATAAGGATGGAAACCTTAAAAATTCACTTCCATCTCTAAAATAACATAATGCCATTACATAGCATAACTTAAAATAGCATTCTATAATATAATAAATGCAATGATTAAAATTCACATACAGCATAAGTGGAACCATTTTTAATTCTCTTCAAATGTACTTCATTGTTAAAACACACCTGGTCTAAAGGAAATCACCTGGTTCCATGTAATTATTTTTTTTTCATGGTTTATTTAACAAATATGTATTGGGTAACCATTGTACACTAGATACTGTGTTAGGTGCTGGGATATAACACTTTGGTTCATGAATCTTACAATTGTGTGATCTTTATTACAACACATGGCAAATTTTGGCAGCCCTCACAGAAGAATTCAGTTTTAGAGAATGAGGGTCTAATAAATCTAGTTCCATTCTTCTTCTTTCTAAAATTTTAATTCCTTTAATTTTGTGAAAAAGAATGCATGATCTTTATTTAACCTCAACAGTATATGAAGGAGCTATGAAAATGTTATCAGGAGAAATAAAACTAGGTTAGGTAACAGAGGTAGCCACTTGGATTTAAAAGATCAAGGGACATGAAGCAGTGAGAAAAAAACAGGGCGGGTGAAAAATTATAGATAAGTTAGCCAGAAAAATAGTCACTACTGTGTAATTATCTGTTACTTAAGGATGTGGTCCCAGTGGTTTCGGGGAGACTTGTTTGAGGCATGTTTGTCGGCAGGGCTGGTGGGGGTTGTAGGCGGGGATGGGAAGACAAGGAAAGATAAATCTCCTTTGGGAACAAATGCCAAAGAAACTGTACTATGAAGTCTTCCAGCTTCTGGTCACTCCCAATTGTCTCCTGGCTTAGCTTCTTGGCCTCCGTAGGGATTATATGCATTTCTGAAGACGCAAGCAAGCAAACAAACCAAAAAAAGTCCTGATGATCTTTTCCCATGGGAACAATGTGAGAATTTTCCTAAGCAAGGAAAAGGCACTACCCAGGAGCCAGTATGTGCCATGTTATGTCTCTTAATCTTTTCATGAATTCGTTCATTCAACCAAAATTTATTAAGCATCGACTAGGTTCCAGGCTCCAGGGGACACAAGTTAATCAAAGAATCACAGATATAAAAATAAGGAGGTAGCTATGATAAGTGCTGGGAAGGAGGGGAGCACAGTGCTGAGACCATCTGACAGGTGGGTTAAGATGAGCTTTTCTGAGATGGTGTTAACCACACTAAGATCTAAAGGAAGAGAATTTAAGATGTTCATAGCAAATTTAGGTTGTAGCTATTAATACATTCCAACTCTTGGAAGAGAGAATTGAGTCTCAGACATATTTGGCAAGAGGGAAATGGCTGGGCTGGCTTCCCATGTCTGTGTTTACAGTCAAGTTCATCTCTGTCACATTCAGGTGCATTTGATGAGCCCATGGTGCCACAAATCAAGGGGCTAAGGGCTAGAAAGGATCATACTTTGTTAAGATTTCATCACCGTCACCCCTGACATTGGAAAAACTCCAAAACGTCCCTCAATGCCCTTACTGATACTTAGTCTTTCTTATTGGCAAGTTCTTCTTTAGAGCAAGTTGTATTCTAATTACATTTTCTGTTAGCCTCTATTATTTATTTCCTAAGAAAAAGTGAAAAAATATCCATGATATTCTCTCATAGTTGAGTAATAACAAGAGTAATGAAGCTGAATTCCATGAGTCACCTTCAGAAAAAGGAATCTTATTGCTTCATTTTCTCATCCTGAAATCACCTAGATTACATGAGGGCAGTTATGATGTTATTGCACGTGTTGAGAATATTCACATTTTTCTTGAACTTGCTCTATAATGAGGTCTACTCTGGACCCTTTCAGTCTCTCCTTAGTTTCAGAAGCCTGATTCCAGTGCCACATTTTGTGCTGAAACCCTCTGAAAGTTTAGAGGAAGGTTAGGTTGTCCTGGTTTCCTGAAAATTTTCTTCCTGACCGTTACCTCAGTTCCCAAATGAAATATATTCCCTTAATCACAATTGCTTACTTCTTCTACTGTATTCACTCGGGGTCATATTAAAAATGTCCTAGATTCTTTTCTTATTTTCTCAAATATAGTTAATTATGTCCCGTATTCTTTTTTTATGGTTTCCATTCCATACCCTGCAACCGTATGTTTAACTCGGCATATCTTCTTACTGTGTTTTAATTACTCGGCTTCCAATGAGCATAACCCTGCTTTACCCCTTCCTTTCTGCAGGAGCAGACTAGTATTGGTGAGGAAATGAACAGGGAATTTTTGCTTTGCAGTTCAATTAATGAATGCTTATTTATTGTAGGCCTACTATGTGCCAGGAACCAGGCCAGATACTTGTTTGTAACAGTGAATAAGGCATATATGTTCCCTCTTCTACTGTGATATATATCCTATGATTTGGGAGGTACACAGTCCCACAGATCCAGATAACAGGAACGAACATCTAACTCAAACTTGTAGTCAGTGAGAAAATATCTGGATTAGTGATAGCTAAGCTGAGATCTGAAGGATCAAAAGGAGTTTGCCAGGTTACCGTGGCCAATTGGGGAAAGACAGGAGAATGTTTCAGGTGAAAGAAACAGGATATGTGAATGTCGGTAGTAACAGAGCACGCTGCCAGGGACCTGCTTTGTCTCTCCCTGCTTAATCTTCATGCAAGCTATGAAGTACAGAAGAACATATGTTAGTGCTTTGCTATTATAGTTAGAAAACAAGCATGAAGTTATTCCTTGTATATGTAGTATTAGATGAATCATTTCTTTATATTATAGATGAATTGCCTATAAGCTTTTGAGATCAGATTATGGCCCATATGGAGGCTCCATTTGGAGGCACTGGTGGTCCATGGACCGTGAGAGTTATGGTCCAAGGAGAATTTTAAAGGAACTCACTAAGACAAGAGCAGAGACTACAGGGTGGGGAGGGAACTTGTGGGTAGGAGGAGGAAGAATGTGGAGACAGATGAGGCTCAGTTGATGAACCAGCTGCAGGTGGGGCTGGGCCTTCTAGTATAAGCCATGTTAAGATGCTTGAGCTTTATCGTAACAGAATGGGAAGCCACAGTTTTAAGGCGATTCCTTTTGTTGCACCAGGGAACGTAGCAGGGGATGTGTTCCATCCAACCCTTCTTCTCTTATCACTTCTTTTGCTCTCCATTGAAGTAGAAATACTTGCAGTAAAAATGAATCAAAATGATACTTTTTCCTATCCCAATCTTATGAGAAGCAACGCTGTTGGTAATTCTAGGGTAGTTTAATCAGAATAAAACCTTATCTAAATTAGCATCAAAAAGATTTTCTCAGCATATAATTGTGGGCAGCACTTAAAGGAGTAACACGCACACAAAAATACAGAGACTTGGGGTCCTCGCTCACAAATTCATTCCACCTATGCCTTTCTCCAACGTGTTTCGTCTCATTAGGGAACTGAGAATCCAACCCAATTTTTCTCTTGAGCGATGTCAGGAGATGCCAAAGAAGGTGTTGCAACAGTCTATCCAGAGAGCTATTTTCTTCCCACTTCAGCAGGACATCAGAGAGTGACAAAAGTAGCCATGATATGAAAGGGCCACCTGATGGGTTTTGTTTAGTCTTTCCTGACAGCTTCATTTCAGTGCCTTGCTTTGCCAACCACATGCAGACTAATGCAGCTGGAAGATTTAGTTCAATAAATCTAGATAGTGCTTTAAAAATAGAGGTAATAATTTCCATTTTTCCAGACACACACTTCTTTATAATTGAGTCCACCTGAAAGGGTTTCCCACCATCCTCCATCTGAAGCTGCAGAGGGGATAGCTAGTGCCTGTCTGGGGTGGGTTTTTACAGATCCTTGGGTGAGAGCTTTAAAAGTCTCACACAGAAAAATGGCTTGAATATCACAAGGAAAGGCCTGATTCACATGGGTACTAGTAATGGAAATAAGGATTTGGATTTGAATTTCTGGAGTGGTCCATCTCTCCTTTGGACAGCTGAGCTGTTACTGCCATATTGCTCCCGAGGTTAATTGGCCTTGTGTATATCAGTGGTCTCCTTTCCTCTTTAGCAACATACACTCACACCATCGTGCTATGTCTTTATTAAGAAAATGTCACACCTTTTATTATTGATTATGAGAAGTAATACCCTCCCGCTTCTGTCCAGGGGATTAGGAGAACACCTGATCCGTCTCCCTTTCAATCCTGAGTAAAGTGTGAGTTTGCATTTGGAGGACAAAGAAACACATTTTTTCATCTGCAGAATTGGACTATTAATTATTCTCCATAGAATTCCAGTGGGAAAAATGATATCAACCAAATGCAATCTGATCTCATCTTATTTCTCCTCTAATCCTTCTCAAATTCTGTCCTTGGAATTTAGGAGACAAGCAAAGCACATCTACAGCAATAAAAATAACAGAGAGTCGAGGGCTGTCTGTTACTACGTCCCCAACATGACTGACCACCCTGAATTGTAATTTTATCTGCATTCATCTTCTCGCTCATTAGACTGGCATCCACAAGGACAAGGACAGGCTCCAATTCATTTCTCTATGCCCAGCACAGAACACATTGTCTGACTTACAGAAAGAACTCAAAAATTATTTCTTGATGCATAAATGACTGGGTCCCCAAAAGCAAAGGCATCACCCAAACAACTGTTTCCACTGTATTAGTTTTCACTCTGAGAAAAAATTCACTGCATTTGCCTGATTTAGGGGAAAACATGCATTCTAGTCCCATTAAATAGCAGTCACACTGTGCCTGGCCTTCCTCATATAATAGCCTGTTCATCGGCCAAGGTCTGCAAGATCCGGCACAGGGATCCGAAGAACTGGGTTTGCTCTTAGCCGCTACCTTTGGACAAGTGTCTGAGTGTAACTGAACTACATTATTTCTTGCGTCAGAGAGGAGTTAAACACAGGAGTTTTTAACCTGGGAACAACAGATTCATGCATGAACACTTGTGAACTCCTTGTAAATGTCGGTCTGTTGTATACACATTTATGCAGTTTTTTGAGAAAAAAGGGTCATGGCTTTCATCATGTTTTTTAAAGGAAACTAACTTAAAAAAAAAGAGGTTAAGAAACTTCTGAATAGCTAACTTTTGATACCCTTCCTCCATAAAATTTCTACACTTCTAAGAAATCTTCTAAAACTGCTTCAGCCCATAATATTTTCTTTTCTTTTTCTCTAATTGGCCATTTGCCTCCAACCTTTTTCTGCCTCATGATGCTTTAAACATCTCTGTATGCCTGGGTTAAGCATCATCTACAGTATCTGAACCAGGAGTTAAGTCTTTTACTTCTCCAAATTCTATATAGAAATTCTTATAGTCATGCCCATAGAAAATATTGAATAGAAATTTTTTCATGTTTATATTATTCTTGAACAAAGGTTATTTTTCCTCAAATGCTCTATGTCTCTCAGAAACAGGGCCATAAATATCATCCATCCAAAAGAGCTCAGGAACTAGACAGTGGAGGGATTGTTTGCTACAACTGTCCCCATAAGGGGCCAACAGGGAGAGACGATAGTCCAGAAACTTTGGTGGCACTGAGTGAAGAGAGTGAAGATTCTGACACTCTCTGGAGAGGCCAGATAGGCCCTTCTTAAAAGGATGGCCTGGGTCTGTGGCGGCAATGCCATGAGCTAAGGCCATCACTTCACAAGCTAAAGGAGCCGATGTCAGAGGGAAAGGGGTAAAGGAAGAAGAGGGTTTTGTATGGCATACTTGCATCATTTTCCTATTGCTACTGTAACAAATTACCACAAAGTTAATGACCTAAAATAACACAAATTTGGTATCTTACAGTCTGGGAGGTCAAAGTCTAGAATGGGTCTGCAGGGCGACGTCCCTTGTGTTGTCTCCAGAGGAGACTCTGTTTCCATGCTGTCTGCTTCCCAAGGCCACCTACATCCTTTGGCACCTGCTCACTTCCTCCGTCTTCACCACGTGGCTCTGATTCCTCCTACATTCCTCCTTTAAGGACCCTTGTGATTATAGTGGGTCCACTTAGATAATCCAGAATACTGTCCCATCTCAAGATCCTTAACTTAATCACTTCTGCAAAGTCTCTTTTGCCACATAAGGTGACGTGGACAGCTCTGGAGATTAGGACTTGGGTTTCACTAGAATTTGTTTCCTGTGTTCCCAGGAGGGCAGAAACAAAGGGCCCTAGAATTCTCTGGCATTGAATACTTTCCAAAAAACCTTTTAGGTTTCAATGAAATATGTATTTCAACATTAGATAAATGATGGATTCTCCATCTTCATCCAAAGCACTGTTAAAAATAGTTTTTCTTTTAAATCCCTTGAGAGTTATTTCACTTTATAATTGAATTGTAATACTTTATCGCATTTTTTCACGTCTCCAATATGCTCAGTAATCAAATTTCATAGGAAAAAGAAAGTATGAATTCATAGTTATGCCAGCATATTTTATAACAAGCCAATGAGTGTTTGGGGGCCATTCATGCTCAGCTGGGAAGGAAGAGTATTTTCCTAAACTGAACTTCCAACAGCCACAAAATTTATGGTCATTATCAGATACTACAATGACTCTTGGCATTCTGGCCTTCTCATTGTTTTCCCCCTACGCACCATAAACAGACCCCCAGCCATTAGGATGCATATGAAAATTGATTTTTGCAAATCATATTGCAGCATTATGCATGCGGTGTAACATATTGTGATGATCATGTTAGTGAACCTTGCTACATGTTGGTAATGTTTACTACCAGCCCATAGTGACCGAGGTCACTGCCAGACATGCAGCATAGTTGTTTGAGGCTTTCTCTACTAGATTAGAAATTTAAAAAATGCAAGAGCTTTTTTTTTTTTTTTAAATTATTATCCATGGCTATATGCCATGCACGTGGTAGACACTCATTAAATATTTGGTGAATGGAATGGAAAAAAAAATTCTGAGGTTTAGAACAGAATGCTAATGTCCAAATAATGCATCAAAAAGAGGACAAGTAGCTTTAATAGTTTTGGGCATCCTAGGGGATAAAGTGATTTATTTTTATTCCTCCTAAAAATAAATAATTCCCTGGGTTATTTCTAAGTTTGAACTTAAAGCACATTTCCCTTTAAGACAAGAACCTTCTAAGCAACTATTCACTGGAAAAGATTAAAAGAGGTGAGAGATGTAGTTAAAGTCTTACTCAGAGTTTGAAAAATCACTTTTCAGTATTTAAAAAGCTGTTAATCCTGATTATTAATCAATAGGAAGGAATGGTCACAGAATGCTTAGTATAAATGTTTGCCGAGGCAAGTCAGAGAAGAAAAGGAAGGCATACATGGCCAAGGCTGAAGACAAACTTTTTTCTTTTTGGCTCAACAAATTAAAGCCGCTGCAAAGAACAATTCACCAGAGGGAAACATTACTGTACAACCTATAAAATACTGCCAAGGTCAGCAGATTCTCAACTGATTTTTTTTTTTTTTTTTTTCTGTGCCAGCCATTGTTGAGAAACAAGTTTCATGCAAGCCTGAGTTAGATATTATGCTTAGATGTTACTCCATGCCAAGGATTAGGAAAGTACTTTTATTTCCTTTATTACTTGCCTACAAGAATGAGTTCCAAACATTTTCGGTAATTCTGTGCTTTTAAAATATTTTTACAAGCTCTCCATGTCAATGCTTTGTAATTTGTTCACTAGATCTCTGACTTGGATTTTCCCTTGGCTTTGTGCTTCCTAGAATTATTTCCAAGCAAGTAACCTTACTTCAAGTTCCAAAGCCATAAAAAAATATATATCCACAAAGAGCAGTTTTTATTTGAACTAACTTAGCTGTGCCAAATCCACTGAGTTTTAAAATTCGGCATGGAGTCTCTCGTTAGAGTTTTAGCTAAAGATGAGAATCAACTTGGTTTATAGGGACCCAGGCCTCTCTTGGCCCTAACCACTTCCATTCTTACTTTAAATCTTTCAGGCCACTGGGAACCATAGACTATGTTGCCCCTGTTATTTAAAGATGCTTCTACCATACACAAGGCTATTTTGTTTTTGCTTTTTTTTTTCCCTTTCCCTACTGTTGCAATAGTGGAATCTCAGGCACCTACACAATTGGCCCCTGTGAACAAGACAATGTGTTGCAAAGTGGATGGCTAAGTTAGGGACCAAGACTTGGGCCTCCGTCTGAAGTGGAGTAAACTAAGGTCATATCAGAATTAAAGCTGTGACCTAAGTCATACTTACTCAGTATGAAAGATTTTCTGTATTTTCTACAATGTAATCCTAGACAGTATTCATGGCTCTTTCTGTATATGATCAAAACACTTAATCTAATTATGCCCCCATTTTTCTTCTGCTTTGAAATCATCATGAAAACCTTTTATATATGTAGATCTGTCTTTCCACAAGAAATGAGTATTAGTGCCAAGAAACAAAATTTCCAGTCTACTAGTTCAGGAAATGTTAGGTCAGATTTTATAATCATCTCTATTAAAAACAAAACTTGAACAGCTCAATCAGGAAGTAGATAATAAAGACAGATTCACATTTGGACAGAGACATGGTTACTTTTTTATTTGAAGAAAAGAAAGTATGTTTAATAAATACTGCAGAAACACGGACCAAACAAACATACAAAGTGACATCAACATTTAAAAAAATGCAACCAAAGTTCTGTTATATAGCAGTTATAACTTATTTTCTTTTTACAATATTTAAGTACAGAAAGCACTTGCCAGCTATTTTGTAATACTGCCCAAAGCATAATTTTGCATCAATCAAAGCATATTATGTTGGTAAAATGTCTGTATTTCATGGGAAATGACTGGAATGGTATTTTCTTGCAGAGACAAAACAAAGTGCTTGTAAGACATAGAACTGTATTGTAATTACCTTAATCTCCTCTCCTGCCACAATTTAATGGGAGCACAGCTTTAACACTTCAAAATGAAGCATTATCATTGGAAAGAAAGCTCGTTTTCAACAAGCGCCATAATAAAACAGGTCAGATCTGGTTTCTTCTCTGAAAGAAGCTCTAAAAGGAATGGTCAAAAATATCTGTAAACTATTTTAAATGCTGATTATTTAACAACAGCAATCAAGTATTGAACATGGGCCTTGGCTGAAGTTGGTTAAGTGAGGTTTAGCAATCATGCTCAAGAAATGTCCTGGTATCGTGTCAGGATTGACATTATATAATTTTCCTCTAGGGACTCTCTAAAAGTTTGGGTAAGCAGGTCCTTCTCTTATCAATGTTCATTTACAAAAAGTGAAATAAACCAGCACACATCATCAGATGCTGCCGATTTTGGAGCTTCATCCCCAACAGAATATATAGTAGGATCTTTTGCTTTGTACTTTTGGTGACTTAAATCTGGACAGCTTTACTCACAAACTGTGCTTTCTGCTACTATTCCTTCATTATCTCTTCTGGTGAAAATAGTACCTAACACATTCCCCCCCCTCCCCACCATGGATCATTCTATGATGTCAAACCAAGACACCATTTATCTGACTTTGCCTTTTATCAACGATGGCCAAAACAAAAACAGAAACAAAAAACCACACACCCTCTTTTCTAAACAGTGCACAAAAAAATTACATTGAGCAATTTACCACTTTGTAATGACAATCACAATGATGAACAGAACCATCAGACTGAATAAAAATTGACACTTTATTTTTCTTTTTGATCTACTCCATCTTTGTGGTGCTGGTCTGCGTATCTTGCAAGACTGCAAAAGCCTTTCTTTAAGAACCATCTCGCTCAGCTATTTTCAGGAAGGCAATATTTCAAAGCCTCAAAAGTTTTTCTTCTGGACACCCCATGGGTCCTGATACAATTTCCATTTTAATGACGAGCTAGGAGGAAATTAGATCACATCCTCTAGAAAACTAAATGCTAAGGTCACAGTGCCAGTTCCCCAATGAGGACGGTATATTAATATATACTTTCTGTAAAGGAGATTAAAACATTTAAAAATTAAATCAATGTAGAGATCCATGAGTAGATGGTAACAAAGAAAACAAAAACGCAAGCACCATTCAGAGTGTGATTTTTCTTCTTGGAGGTACTCGCATTTCTTCTCATCTACTTCTAGCCCATTCGAATCTCTCTTTTTTTTGGCATATTTTTCAAGTCACATTTCAAAAACTTTTCAATGTATTCACTTCCCACCCACTTGGTCTACAGGCCCAAACCTAAGGACAGGATTCCAAAAAGATGAGTAGCCTCTCAAATGCCTCCCAAGCCCCCAGTATACGTGACTTTGACTGGGCACTTTGTTCAGACTTCACCTTTTTGTTTGCATTGTTTGTTTTTTTACACTAGATTCCCTTGTCCTCATGGAATACAACGGAAGTCTCACATCACAGTGCAGCTCTTCGCTTTGTCCCTTCCGTAAGTCCGTAGCAACTGTCGAGAGTTCTGGTCTGCTAGGCATGTGTGAATAATCCGCTTGTGGTCCTCTGTGATTTGTTCCGCTTAACGTTTTTATTTGTCTTGTTCACACAGGCTAAGGTGGCAACGTGAAAAATGTCTCTGACGCTATTTTCTGACTGTAAAGCTGAGCATTCGATATAAGTAGCCGCTCCAATCTGTTTGGCCATATTTGCCCCCTGAGAAGCAAAAGGAAGGATTTTAATCAGCAGTTAAGTCTTTGGGGAAAGTTATGAAATGTCTAATAGCATAAAATAAGGTATTGCAAAATGTTTTCTAACTATGTTAATTGTATTTTTCCAGCCTCACTGGGAAATTTTTAAATTTGAATCACTTTGTTTATTACTTCATAAAGACTTGCAGTCAAGACCCTGGTTGTAAGCAAAGATGCTCAATTATCATCACTCAATAGGTGATTCTTGAGCCCCTCTTAGGTGCTGAAGGTTGACCTGGTGTCATTGGGTCACTGATACACAGGAGCCCTGATCATAATACTTAGTAGGAGGTGATTCAAAGAGGAAGGAGAGGAGCTAAGGAGGTGATTCACCTTCAATCAACTGTAACCAAGAGTAACTGAATCCTCAGTCTTCCAGGTCACAGCAAAACAGAGAGTTACCCAGAGACCCTCACCGTTGGGGCTGCTTGAGTCACCTGAAGGTCATGAATGTCAATGCTGCAATTCCCACAAGGCTCTGGCAGGAGAAACGTGGATCCTAAAGCCCATTCCAGCATCTCCTAGGGCTCGCAATTTCTCCTTTCTTGAGTGTAAATGGCACTCAAGAGTCATCAAATGGGTTGTAAAACAGCAGGGATAAGGGACGGAGTTTGTAATTAATTTTTAAATTTATGTGATTGGGTCTTAAGGCCAAAAGAAATTGAGGAAACGGGTATTACTACTACTAGGACATCTATCACTTTATGGAAAATAAAATAAGCGATTTCTAAACCATGGACAATACAACCAACACATACAATAATAAGTATGCGTGCATCTAAACGGACTTATTTAAATAACCAAATTTTGGTTCATGTAAGATAAAGAAATGATGAATATTAAATAAAGTTTTAGCTATTTCAACATGAGAAATGAACTTCCAGAACGAACTTCTGAAATCAATTCTTCTCCTACTAACTACTTGGAAAAATGTCTGCGGAAATGATGAATCCCTAAAAGACTGTTTTAATAGCCTGCTCTACGGGCAGCAGTCTTTTTCATTATTTTATTCTGTTGCTACTGTAAAAAAGATTAACCTCTCTAAAGATTATACTCTCTTAAAGAGTATACTGATTTTTGACCACTTTAAACCTGCAGGAGTTGCAGAGATAGACAAGGGTAGCATTCGATCAACTGTAATGAGTATTTCCTGATCATATGATTGAATGAGAGGGCATTTTACCATTTTAATAATGTTATACACTTGCCTTATTTATGGATACACACATATGAATCTTCAGACAGTAAACTATCAAAAAATTCTGGCAAGTTTTTTGAAAGGGTCCAGTGTCAAAATACCATCATAATGATACTAAGCCATCACTTAGTGCTCATTTGCACAGTCTTTGCAGATTAATCTGAGATCAGGACTCCTGTGGATGGTGCTAAATGCTTGCTGCAAAAGCACAGGCATAGAACCACACCCACCCTTCAATTGTGTTTACAGGTGTTCATTCCACTCCTTTGGAAAGGGTCTTTAACCTGGAGTTGCCTATGGGTTGAAACCCTTAGAAAAGCAGCTGATTTTTAATTTTATTATCATGAACGATGTTCCATTTCTCTTCCTCTATTTAGAATCCACATTTGCACTGACAATATACATACCTGGTCATAGGACCACTGGTGTCTGCCTGTGATTTGAGAGCTCTACTAAAGTACTAACATCTGTTCGAAGATCAGACTTGCAAGCCGACCCAAAAGCATTTTGGTGTTGGGACAAACTCCTGAATTTCACCTTTCCACTGTTGAATAAAAAAACAAGAAAAGATGAAAAATTAAAAAGCGCAAGGGTACCCATATAATGGAAAACAGTTTCTCTACTGGCAGGCATTCGAAGTGGTACTCGAAAAGGACATTAAAAAAGGGACTTTCATTTCCAATGAAGCAGCACACCTGCATTCATGTTCTAAAGTAGATACTAAGTTTACTTCATTTGAAAGTGGATCCATTAGGGAATGCTTCTGTATATCATTATCTGCTCTCCCTCTCCATGACTCATTATCTGTCCAACTGTTAGAGACTTGTTGGGTGTTGTCAGAGGTAGCGCCAATAATCTCTTAATACTGGGGTATCCTTGAAGAAGATAAAAGTGCATTAAGAATAATTACATATCCAAACAAGTGACTACAATCCTCAGCTATGTTGAGCTGGTACTTCCCAGTGTGCAGGGCTGGGGAATGAGGCTGAGTCAATGCCAAGCACAAGTATGCAATCTCTGGTCCCACCAACAAAGAGGAGCCGCTGTGTGCTGGGGCTCCATTTGGGTACTGAAGAGAGTTAATAAACAGAACGTCCTGCCTTCAAGGAGCTTCTTTTCCAGTGGCTGAACCAACACAATTACATTTGCATAGGACCATCTCTTGTGCTCTCAGGAAGGCATCTGGTCCCATAGCTCAGTGCCTCTGAGTTAGTGTTAAATGTTTCAATATAGTCCATTTTAGTTGTTTAGTGACCTAAGAAGAATTGTTAGAACCTCCAGGAATGCCTGGGCAGGGAATTCTAGTTGTTACTCAAAAAAGAGCAAAACTTGCTGTGGCTTCTATCCTCAAGCTTGGTATCACCACCGGGATTGGGTACTCCAGAGTTGGGGTTCAGTGTGTTGACGGCAGAGCTCTGGCTCTTGGGTGAGTAGTGATTAGTGAGGCCAAGTCAGGGATGCAGTGCCCAACTGTTCCCAACCACATTCACAAATAGGTATTGAACACTCAAAAGCATTATAGTGGTTACAGAAATGATTAAGGCATAGCTGTGACTTCTGGCAAGAATTCACAGAATAGTGGGAGTGATGAGGCCATGCCTTTAAGTATATTACTAGATAAGAGGGATATCACACAGGAAAAATTTAAAAGACCACTTGAGCACTTGAGGACCATGTCAAATCTAGAGGTTTGTGTTGGGGCAATGAACTCTAGTCCAAAGTATACCAGTTGACTGAAGGGAGTCATATGCTTTCCTTAAGAGCATATGTCCATAAGAGCATAATTTGTCCACTGATTCATCCTTCTTTCCTCCAGAACCCCTTAGAAGCATATACCATGTGCTAGGTAGCACTGCAGTTAGCACTGAGAAAAAAGAATAAGAAATCTTTCCTGCCTTAAGCCACCCTCACCTCTTTGGTATTCAAGGACTTAAAGGAATAAATTATCAAGACCAGCTATATTTGGGGTTACCATGAGCCTTAAACCTCACACGAATATAAACACACTCATTTAATATGTCTAAGGCAAAGTCACTATTCATTTGGCTCTTATAAGACAAGAGCCAAAAAAACATAGCAAGGCTTTTCACTTATAAATTATGCATAACCGGATACCGCATCAAGTTAAAAACTCTAGTAAACAAGCACTGTCTTTTATCTACAGAAGAACTAGACATGTTGTCATGTTGTGCTTCAGCTGTGTGATGACTTTGGCCTCCTCTGTACGTCTAGCAATTGTTTTACAAGCCGTACAGACCAAGAAAGGTACATTCCTGCCTGAATCTGACAAACATTAGCATTATTTGTGTTAGATGTACATTACTCAAAATTGAAAAGAGTTCAGAAGTGGAAAAGATCCTTTGATCTGTTCAGAAATTCGTTTCATTGAATGCACTACATTTGTAATGTTTGTTAAACATTAAACTTAGAGACAGGGGAGTGATTCACCTTCAAACCCTAATTTCATCATTACACACACGAGATAGCAGTCACATCCGATGGGAAATATAACTAATGAAAAACACACAAATATAAACCAAGATTCCACTAAAAATTAAAGCCAGGATGGGGGGAACCAAAACAGGCCTACCATGTGGATGTCTCTCATCCTCAAATTCTTACTGTCTTCTAACTGACCACAGGAGTTACCACTCAGCTCCCACTGCCTTGCTTTCAACCACATCCTCCAAGTCTCAGAGCCCAGAGATGAGGGGTGCTCCAGGGCACAGTCAGATTCTGAAACCCCAGAGCACTCAGGCCAAGCTGAGAAAATAGTTAATACGTTAATAAAAGACCTAATCCATGGCCTAGCACAGAACTTCTATTAAGGACCAGGCCGGAGGCCAAAGAATGCCCCTCCTCTCTCCCTGGTGACCCTGCCGACGACAGGAACCTTAGCTCCTAACCTCTCCCTGGATCCTTCCAGTGTTCCATCAGGTCCCCCCTGCATCTAAAGAAGCTCATTTACCTCTGCCTCCAGACACCTGGTATATGCTTTATGATGATAATATGTTGACCACCACTGTTTTCAGTAGTTATCCGACCTATACAGTTGTCAAATGCTGCACCATTTCCCCCCAAGGACAAACCTGGAGGTTGATAAAAGCGTGTTTTGTCTAACAGCTTTATGAAATGAAATTTTAGGCAGGGTCCTCATCAAAACCAGTGGTACACATGTGAAACCCTGTTTTGGTATGAGTATTCTTTTCAGTGTTTTAATTACAAAATCCATACATCTATTTTATCCATCATCCAGCACTGGAGCTGCACCATCAATCCCCAGAACTTGCCTTTTTGAGGACAACTGTTCCAGAGTCTCTGGTCTACTGATGTCAAAGCAAATCAGCACGGCGTCAGAAATCTGGGTAAGAAAGGGGCCGGACTTGTCATAGTAAGGAGAACCTGGGAGGAAACAAAGAGACAAGTCTTCAGATGCAAATCTCCTTGTCCCGCAATTAACTCTGCCCTTTCAAGCTAAATCCCTGGAATGTCACATGGCAGCCCAGCCCCCACTGCTAGCAAACAAACAAAAGCTGGGTTGGAATATATTGAATTCTCCCAGATGAATGAATCCTCACAAGTATCTAACCTGAATTGAAGGGAAGGGCCAAGGTCTTCAACTGAAATCTGGCAGGCTAGCCACAGGACAGCTGGCACCAGGAGAAGCACCTGGAAGCCAGAGGTCTCGAGTGCAAATCTACCTCCACCACTGAACAGGCAGGGCAGCTTTGCAACACTGTGCCTCAGTTTCTTCATTTATAAAATAAATATGACAATAGTATCTACCTGGGGGTTAAATTAACTCACACAGTGCCTGGCATTTAGTAAGGGGTCAGTAAAAAATTAACTATGGTTATTATCATTGTGTTGTTATTACTGTTGTTAAAACGGAGCTTGTGCAAGCACCATAAACTGAGCTACTTCTTGGGGGAAAAAGACCCCCAAACTCAAGACCACTCTGACTAGAGGGGGAGTGAAGGGGGCAAGGAGGAAAAGGTAGGTTTAGCTATGTGAAGAGAACCATAGAAAACCACATCAGGGTCACTGTCTCAAAGTACAAAGTTCGGGTAAGCCCATGACCTTTGAGCTTGCTGACCTTACTATCCCCAAGCCCTTTAAGAGTCTCCTCCTGTTAGAAGCAAAAATGTAATAAATGACATATTGTATCATGTCCCTTTTTTTTTTTTTTTACTACAGTTGCATCTTAGACAGTGACACTGAGGCACAATCCAAGACTCATGGTCCAAGGTAAATCCAGGGTCCCTCTAAAGGTTCAAATACATCCAGCCAACTATTTAACAACAGAACCCTCCAGTCTCTTAGGAAATTTTTCTATTCCTTTAGGAATTGCAAAGGATGTAAAAACACAACACCCACACACACACACACCACACACACACACATTTAATTCCAGAGTAGAGAAAGAAAATCTAAACCACTAAAGTCTTTTTGAAAACTCGTTTTGTTTCGACATCACTTTCTTTCCTAGCAGAAAAACAGGACATGTCCTCCAATAAATAAACTTCAATAGTCAAAATCAGGAGAAGAGAAAAATCCTTTCTTGTTTCCATCAGCACAAAATTCCTCAGGAACCTGCGCTTGTGATCTAGAAGTTGCTGCTGTTAGGGGTCAGGCTATTCTGGGTCCCTAACATTCAGGATGGAACCCCAGACACAATGTAGCCTTTTCACTCTTGGAGAGTGACAGCTTCAAGTCAAGGAAGAAGGGAATGTTCTGGGAATAAGGAAGAAAAGTGTGAACAAGTAAAGATGTTCTAAAAGCCCCAATTTTTCATAAACTGCAGCAGTCTCACACCTGGAATCAGGGCCCTGATGGAGTAGAGACTAACAACTGAAAGACATTTTTGAAAAGCTTAAAAAAAAAAAATTGAATAGTTTAAAATAGTAAGGCATATTGGAATGAGGTTGTCTCTGAAAAGGGGAAGCCATCGTTGCCTTCCACCAACTCAAAGAAATAGGAGATTAAGAGAACAATTAACAAATGGTTCACTAAGTTTAATTTTTTGAGACAAATCAGAAATGGGAAGTCTTGACACTCTATACGGGTATACTGATTTTTAAAAATTAGTTCTGTGAAGTTTAGACTTTCTCAGCTGCAACCTTTCCTTTTGCTGTGTCCAAAGTCTAACTTTTACAGTTTCTGCAGTTAACATTTGGGAATCTCTTTCCAACCACGCAGAGAGAAAATTCCAAATCATAGCATGGAAATTCCAATACCTGACACGCATACAGAAGGGTGTCCTCTGCTCTTCACAGTTGACAAAAGAGGAGATCTGACCCCAGACCCATAAAGTCAGAGCTTTTTGACAATTAGGATTGTCAGAAACTTCAGGCTTCAAAGATTTCCTTTACTGGAAATTACTCAACATTAAGAAAGACAACTATCTCACTGAGGATACTTTTCAGTTTTAATTAGACCTGAAATTCAGAGGACTGGCAGCTATGGGAGCCTAATTCCTTCAAGGATAAGACCTTTTACTAAATGAGAAAAATGATGAAAGACAATGGAGTAGAGTAGGACAAAGGTGCCAAGATAAGAGTATTTAAAATTGGGGCCACCAGGAAAATCTGGTGTTGTGCATGGACATTCAGGTCTCCACGTGGCTGCAGAGAACACCATTCCCCTTTGTGGACGGTGTTTCCCCTCCCCTCCCATCTTATGGCCACAAAGGGGAAGTGGCTTTGTCTTCAGCCCTCTGTCACTGGCTAGGGACTGCTAACTAGATCAAGTGAGCCAGCTTCTATGCTGAGTGGGTAGATCCAGACATCTGAAAAGTTAGGCTTTGGAACAGAATTTGCAAGTTAAACAGAATTCTTCTGGAGATTCATTTCTGCTTTCCTTTACTTGATTTTATATTTTGAACAGAAGATGCAAAATGAAGTGTAAAAGGTTCATGAGAAATAAACCACCTGCTGTTGAAGTAGAGAGGTAGTTTTTTTGAGTTTCAACAAAACCTAAGCTGGAATGGCATTTTTGATCCAGTCCTATTCCTTTGCTAATGAATAGTGCTGCTTTAGATCGAGTGTCCAAAGGCAGTAATAAATATAAAATCCCACATTTATTAGTTATAGGTATGATTTGTCTAACCACAAACTACAGAGTAATCGGACATTAAAAGGAACAGGACCACTTTTATTCATTAGACATTTTTGTCTGGTTAAGGCTAAAACTAATTTTCAGGTAGAAAAATCTATTGTCTCTAGTTTTTCATAATAAAAACAAAACAAAACAAAAATGAAAGCAAAAAAAAAAAAAAAAAAACATATCCTATATAGAATTAAGAAAGAACTCTTCTACTGGGAAAAATCTAAACAATTCATCAGCTAAGCAGACCCTTCAAAAAAAAAAAAAAATCTGGTCCTGTGTAAACTTTACAGTGTTTACTCTTCTGTGAGCACTTTGAATTCTCTGTTCTTTCCTATAAAGCCCAAGCTACTGCACAAAGGAAGTAAGAGAAGCTTAGTGGCAGAGAGCAGTGTTGTAATCACAGGCATGTGTGGGGGAGCTCACAGGCCAGGAAAAGACCAGGACGAATTCCAGGAATGTTCCTGTGAAGTGAGACGCAAGATGGAGAGACAGAAGTGCCACTGAAGGAAGGAATGGACAACGAGCCCATAAAACAGGAACCATACGTGCCCTTAACCCCTACATACCTCCAGAAAAGTCTTAAACCAAACACCCCCAAAATACACTTCTGTAGCTGTTTTAAAGATGCCTTGCAAAGTTTCCCATGTGACTCTAGAACTAAACACAACACAAGAAAGAGAGCCAAATACTTTTACTATGTGTGAACGTACTGAATTTTTAACTGTAACACATAAACATGTACTAATGCAAATACCATATCTTCAGTATAGACTGGAGTACATATGGATGCACAACAGTTCAAGTTCAGTAAGTCTACATACCAAGCTTTCCTTCTCAGCATATGGAGTAGACTTCATGCAAATGGAAATTCTTGGATGCAGCAGGTGCCATCCCTCTTCTACTATGTGAAAATTCAGTCACAACACCGTTTTAAGAGCCTTTCTTATTAATCTATCATACCTCCGAAGGGAAAACTTCAGGTCATTGTAAAGAAACAACTGTACCACATGTGCAAAACACATGCTAAGAAAAATTAAGTTGAAGGACTTAGGGGTAGGTTGGAAGGAGTGTACATTTGGGGTTCTTGGAGTTCTTTCAAGTTTGGCAAACAGCAGCAGAGTTCTAAAAGGCTTTGGTAATTTCAGGTCTACGCATCTTTGTCCTTAAGATGGTAAGTCTGGGTGAGAGCAAAATTTCCAACCCAAGAATAGTCACAAAGTGCCTCACCCAGAAACTAATTCTTCAGACACATACCTGTCTGCTTTAGTCATCCCTTCGCAAAGATAGAAAGCACCATATATGTACATAATTAAATGTATATGTAAGAAGATTCGTGCTCAAAAGGAATCATTTGCAAAACCAGTTCACACAGTGAGGCTTTATAGGAACGTGAGCACTGAATACTCTTCTAGTTGAGTTATTTCATAAATACAATAACTTCTCCTACTTAACCTTAAATTAAAAACTTCCCTTCCCTCCATAAGAAATTCCTGCCAAGAACAGAAAGTGGGAATATAGCATATTTTGGGCAGAGAAAACTATAGTAAGTTTTGGTATTTTTAGTGACCACAAAAATAACATCTGCACGAAACAGCAGCCAACATGGGGGACAGTATGACCTGCCTTATTATCACAAGATACCATTTCCTCATGCCATCACTAATCGGAGTAAAAGCTTCAAATTAGCAACAATCTCAAGAATGTGAATCAAGTCTAAGCAGAACTTTTGTATCTGGCTCAGCATAAGTCTGTTTTTCCCAAGCAGTCTGCAATACAAACATAGCACCCACAAATATGTAATAAAAACCTTCTGGGGAAGGATACTTTGCTTGATTCTTCTATAAAATTCAGATTAACAGGAATTATGAACAGATTTTGTGAAAACTTATGAGCATTTATGTGTTGTTATAAATATAGAATCAATATTTTCTACTTTGGGGGGCACTACAGATACATAGCTGGATAAAGGAGATGTAAAGATTGATATTTTTTAGCTTTAAATAAAGCTTTAGCTTTAAATTCCTAATCTTATTGGGATGCTTAAAAAATATAAGAATTGAAATATTTCACTTACAGGGGAACCGTAGTAAGTCATAAAGTTTTAAGGATAAGAGTAGATAAGTATAATTTAAAAGAAAATCACATTACCTTTAAAAAACAGATTGATGTTTTTATGTTTCAAATACTTAAGAGTCAGATTCCTTGGAGTAAGTTTCCAGGAATGAATTCCCCTTTCTAGATACCGTGTCATCAAGCTCATTTTTCAAAACCAGTGTGCACAGCATCTGGTCAAACTTCTGAGGCAGCTTACATTCCATGTCAATGAAATTTCTGCTCTGCCAAGGGGAGTTCTGATTACTCAATATAGCAACTGAGAAGACATTTAAAGGACATCAGAAAATGACTGAGGCACAGCTAATTCATTTGGCATAGCCCACCAGGCACCATGAGCTCCTAATGGAGAAACTATTGGTCCTTGGTGTCATATCTACATTCAAAAGAACTGGATTAATGAGGAAACATCTGGCTAATTCAGGTGGCACCAGAATGACCAATCTGGACACCTTGCTGAAATGTGCAACTTAGCAAGAAACCTGATTGCAAAA
Organism: Choloepus didactylus; assembly: GCF_015220235.1. Taxonomy (NCBI): domain Eukaryota; kingdom Metazoa; phylum Chordata; class Mammalia; order Pilosa; family Megalonychidae; genus Choloepus; species Choloepus didactylus. Next base: position 38,622,371 of record NC_051315.1, read on the forward strand.
ACCCAGCAATTAAATGGAGTTAGAGTTAAAAAAAAAAAAAAAAAGCATCTAGGGACAGATGTAAAAAAAAGTATCTAGGGACAGATGTAGACTTAAAAGGAATTCAAATCTTTTAAAAAATCAATAGTTTAAATGGAAATTGTTGGATGGTGGACAAACTCCCAAACGCAGTTTGAGATATTGCTTATAAGAAACCACATTCAAGGCAAAACTTAGGGCAGTTTTGGTCTTAACTAACTTACAGAGTTTCAGGGTGAAAACTCAAGTTACAGAGTTGAACCTGTCTTGAAACCGTAAGCTCCTATAGATAATTATGACCTTATGAAATATCTGGCTTTCTGCAATTTTACCCTTGATACTTACTTCACAAGCACCCATGCTCTTCTGGCTCCTTTGTAAACTTTTACCCTTTCCCTTCTCTAAGAGGGTAAATTTATGTTAGAGGTCTTCAACATTCAGAATCTTGTTTTTGGTTACACCTATTTAATTTAAACATGCTTCTAAGTGAGAAGGATGTCCAAGACCTTTTAAGAACCAAGTTGGCTTCTCTTAAAGGAATTGTGATGGGTTTCAGGGAGCCCTGAATCCCAAGTCAGGGGGCCTGGGCTGGCCTTCAATTATTCTTGGGGTTTTGTTGCTGCTAGGTGAATCCTGATTTAGAACCCCCGGGCTCACCCTCCTACAAGCAAGTACTGTAGATACAGACTCAAAGATGAGGAAATGTTTCCATGTCCCTTATTTGTCCTGGAGTATTCTCAGGGAAGAACTTACCCTATTGAAATCCCAGCCCATAGGCATCCCTTCCATCTCAACTCCTGACACTTATCTGGGCCCCTCATCTGATCTCTTATGCTACCTTGGGAAAGCCTTAGTATTTTTAAACTTTATTGTTATCTAATTTTTCTTCACTTTTGTTTGCCTTGTCACCCTAACGAGACTGAGTATCTTGAGGACAGGAGCTGTTCTTGTCCAGCTTTGTACCTTCCCCCTCCCTGCCACCATAGCATCTAACTTGGTCTATCTAACTTGGTCTATACACCCAGAATGCCCTAAAAAATGTCTACTGATTTTATAGTAATTTCTGTATGTCTTGCTCAGATGTGTAAATTTATATGTTCAATCACAAAAAAGGGACCAGAGGTGAAAAGGGGACCAGAAATGTCTCTTGAAGCTGCTTTCTTGATTAATTATAAGTTCCAATAATTCTGAAAAATCTCTTTCCTTTAAGAAATGTTTCATTAGAGGGCTGTGTCACAAAGATCATTCTTCAAACTTGATGTATAAGCTACAAATATAACAACATAGATAGTCTTGTGTTTATAAATGAGTCTGTCCTCAAACTAAGGCGATGTGTGGTAATTAAGATTTTTCTTCCTCCCTTTTCCTTTAAGTAAAAAAAAAAGTAAGAATACAACTTTCTCTATTAATAATGGCTAAAAACTAAACAGGAAGTGCTAACCTTTGGTATGCATGGCTCAAAAGCTTGAAACATGACAAGATTCAAAAGAATGTTCATGAGGCAAACAGCATCCTTATTGTGGGGAATTTTAGCAGCTGAATTGAATACTTTTAAAAAGTAATAATACGCCTTAAATAAATGTGCAACTAACTTGCTTTGGTGAAAAGCCGGCATGAATGATTATTACTCCCTATATCACATGTGCTGAAATTACATTGCAATCAAATCTCTTAGGAAAAGATATGGTGATCCTTGAATGACTAAGTTTCTATTATTAAGTAGGCATTTGGCTTCATGCTACAAATTACTTCTATACTTGGCAGAAGCTGTAGATTTTGAAGCACAAAGTTAGAACTACATTGGTTTTACTTATCACTACAAAATGTTGAAGCCATTAGCCATTGTTCTGCAGAAACCTGTTGGCTGAATTTGAAAATCATTAGGAGCATTTCTTCAACTATGAAAAAAATGCTTATCTTATCAATGAAAAAAGGGAAAATTTCTCAGTATAATCAAGACATTGTGGGCTTGTATCCAAAGCCTATCTTTAAAAATCCTCCTCTTTCAGAAGATTCACAGGACATATTTTTAAAAGTAGGTTTCATTTTCTTTTTCTTTTTCTGGAGTAACTTTAAGCAGCCATGAGAAATCAGCTGGCAAAGTATTTGTGGTGGCTTTAATTGGTACATATTTGGCGGGAAGGAGAAGGAAACTGTTTCCTACCTGAAGAAGCTCTATAAACGGCCAACCAGGTAGAACAGGGAACTTGAGCTACATAATTTGACAAAATTGGGCTCATTACAGGTTGACAATGAGCTGCACTAAGTGAGAAGATCTTCCTTCTCCCCACTCCCTGACCCAATGCCCCACTCAGAATGTACCATTCTTAGGGGCACATTGCATCTCTAAGGCCTGCCAGAGGGCCTGCACATAGTAGGTTCAGCAAAAAGAAGACAGGAAGGGAGAGAGGAAGGAAAGAAATGTTAAGTTACTGTGCATCAAAAAAGTAGGAAATGAATTACTTCCTTCTCTCTTGGTGCAAAGAGACACCAGGTATTGCACACTTTTGCTTGAGGATGTTCTTTCTCACATCCAAATTGGCAGAGTTTTGCCGAAGCATGGTCTTTGATTGCTGATCTCAGACCCCTTCTGAGAAGCTGTCAAAGCCAGATAAGAGAACTGCTTCTGTCACACTAATGGTGGCCTCTCAGCCAGGAGCCTACACTGGACATGAATGCCATTCAAAGGACAAAGAGTGGATGCCATCTCTCTCTATGTAAGAGAAGTTAGGCACACCCAGTTTTAATCACTAACTTTCACAGAGTTCTAGGACAGGGGAAAAAATCTGAAATTTAGGCTTTCAGGAGGGGCTTGGATCTTCTTTCCTGAGTTAAACTGATGGCAGGTCGGAAAAAAATAAATATAAGAGGCATAAGCATATGCAACTATTTTTACAACCTAAACTAAACAAATACCTTATTGGGCAAAGAAATGTGAAACATCTGTCAAAAAGTAATCCTATTCAGAAATTTGCCATGAAAAGTTCAAAATGGAAAAATGTTAAAGATACTTGAAATGATTAGCGGCTGAAGCAATGGTTCTTGTTACATGCATTTTTATTGATGAATGACAAAATATTTTTGTGGAAACAGTCTATTTTTAGAATTTAAGTAGTGTTGGTGGCTGTGTTTAATTAAGTAACTTTTCACCTCATGAACTGCATAATGGAATTCTAAATAATTCCCTTATGCCTCTTTTTTCATTTGTATAATTCTAACTCCCAACTAAGGTTTTATTACTGGATAAAATTTTTCAGTGAGGTATTTTCTTAATCACAGGTTTCAAACCTTTATATTTGAATTGAGCATGCATGGGTTTTTGTTTCATTTAATAAAAATACAAGTGATTATTTCACTACAGACTTCATTTCAGGCAATTATCTTTAATTTGATGAAAGGCAATGTTTATAAAGTTGCCATTCTTTGTGCACAGGTAATTCAGCAGTAATAAATACCAGGGAATCTCATCTCCTTGGAAACTATGCATATGATTATGCATTTATTCATGCAACAGATTTTATTGGGCGCCTACTGTGCATAAGGCATCATGCTACCTGTACAGAGACCATAGCTGTGGAGTTTTGATTTAATATTTGAAAATATCTGAAGGTACAATTATTTGCACATGTGAAGGATAGTCTCCAGACTACAAACTGCCCATATTTTATTTGTTTTATTTTCTAGCCTTTGGAAAACAATGTGCCTTTCTCGCTCCTTAAAAGTCAATGTAGCCCTTTGGGCATCTAATCTGAAATCTCCCTTGGTGGTCTTGTAACTCTCCAGAATCTTACGGTGGGGTGATGTATAACCCAGTATTCCTTCTAAACTCATCCTTTCCCCCTCCTTACCCAAATGAGTCTTCCAATCCATCAGGAAGCCTGGCTCTGTTCAGAACCTGACTTCCTTTGTAGGCTCTGAAACCCAGCCTGAGATGCCAGATCCATTGGGTAAGGACTGAAGCCAACCAACATCCTGGGAAACAAAAAGAGTTGCCTGTCCCATGCCACTTTTAAACCCAAGAATTGCATAGCTGGGAGAGATTCTGCATGTTATGTAGATCAGTGTCCTCTTTTTCAGGTGATGAAAACAAGACTCAGGGAGGCAGGAGATTTGCAAACAAACATCCTTGGTAACCAAGAGCTAAGATTTAGACACAGCTTTGTATCAACAAGTGGAACAGCCCCACAGCCCCATCCCACAAATAAATAAGTAATATCATGCATTAGGTCTAAACAAGGCTGTGAGTGGAGGTGGGTGAGAGTACTGGTGCTAATTATTGGTACCAAACTTGTCCACTATGCATAACAAATACCATGATTTGTCTGGGAATTAAGGCCATTTAAGTACTAGTTTGTATAATAATTCTGATAATAGAAACTGTTGAAATTAAAAAAATAAAACCAAAAAACACAAAAAGCCCTCGAATTCCGTTTATCACCACCTTCTCCATAGTTGTGAGTCTGTGTGTGGAGTCCCCAGTACAAAACCAGAAGTCCTGGTTCTGCTGCCCTTGGCGAGGCTCGAGGAAGAGATCGACTCTCCAGGGGGAAACAAAATCTGCCCTTCTCACTGCAGCAGGGTCTGGCACCGACCGTGAGAGGCGCTCGTGCGAGACTTCTCGCTTGCCTTTGTGCTTGGACTCGCCGGAGACACTGTCAGTCTGGCCCCTACCTCTTGCTCTCTAAGCCCTGGCGCTCCCTGGGATCTCCAGAGATTGAAGCAGAGGGTTGTGGGAAGCTCGCAAGGCCACTCCTAGCAGAATGAGACTTTACCTCCCGACCTCCCGGCCTCCCGGCCAGACAGTAAAACCTGCGTGCTGGCACTTGTGTGCTCCTCTTCGCCAGTTTCACCCCAGATTTGGCTCGGTTCAACCGCAGCGGCCCAACTCCCAGCTAAGCAGCCAGAACTTAAGCGCAGGGGGCTTCCCTCAGCCTTCCTGATGGCTCCTCCTCCTCCTCCAGAGACACCCCTTCTTAGAAATCAGCACTCTCTCGCCTCCCGGCATCGCTGGCAGGGGCGGCGGGTGCCTGGGTCCCAAGCCTGAGATTCCAGATGGTGCGTCCTTGCCCCTACCACCCTTGACCAAGGCCGAACCCCTAACTCAAACGCTCTGGAAACCTTCCCACCGGCGGGGTCCCTGGCCCAGCCCCCAGTAATGCGCGCCAGGTTGTTGGGTGGGAGTATGAGAGGGCGATAACCCGGCCTTGAACCCCACGACCCTTGGAAATAACCCACCGCGGCGCCAATAATTCAACTGGACGGGAAGGTCAAAGGGGAACAGTGCACTCTTGGAGTCGGGAGGTGATGCAATAGGGATCAGGAGGGAATGGCGTGGACTGGGGGGGGGGGGTGAGGGGAAGTTGGTACGGGGGCGAGGGGGTGGGATATCGTGGTCAGCGGGGAGCTTCGGACCCATAGATCGGTCTCTAGACCGCGCGGGCAGCCGGCGGCGCCGAGAAGGGGCCTGGCGATCGTGAGCCTCCGCCGCCAACGCATTTTGCGTTGTAAGCGTTACGGACGCCCCAGCTGCGGCGCTCACATTACTCTCCCCAGAGCGCGGATTCCGCACGTAACCGCGTGGCTTGGGGAATTTTCTCTCTCCTCTCACCGACCCCCCCGCTGGGCTCCAGGCCTCCCTGATCACCAGCATGTTAGATTTAGGAGTGACGCCCGCGCGAACCGGGTGGTTACGGTGCGGCGAACGCACCCCAGCATCAGGCCACCTTGACCCACCCCGGGGCGACTCAAGCTGGGTCCAGCGGGCAGACCTGTTCCGGCCACCCGGCTGGGTCACTGTGCGGGTCCACAGCGCCCTTCTCTCCCCACTGTTGCCCTCGGTCCAGAATGGTCAAAATTTTCACCCAGTAGGGATGGCGGGAATCCAGATGCTGGGGGCAAAGTTAACAGAGGGGCATAGAGCGCTGGGAGCGCGCGAGTCGATGCCGAGAGTACGCCAGACGCAGGTCCCAAAGCCGCCACCGACCTCGGAGGTCTTGGAAACCCGCCCAAACGCCAAGCGGTTCGAGGAAACTCTTACCCGAAGTGTCCCATAGGCTCAACTCTATTCTTTGTGTGTCGATTTCAAAACTGGCCGTGTAATTCTCAAACACTGTAGGGACGTAATTCTGAATAAACAAAATGGATAGGGGAAAGAGGGCAAAAAGGTTATCTTAAAATGCACGGCACCCTAAGAACCCCCTATGAAAATCGCCTCCCCACGCCCCAATTATTAGAACATGCAAACCCCGGACCCATAATATCACACACGGAACTCGCGGACCATTTCTGAAACCCCCATCCGACGCCTCGTGCGCCCCACCCAGCTCTCGGAGACTTGCTGACCCAAATCTCCCAAGCCCGGGTTCTGCACACATGAAAACAAGTTTCAGAAGCAAACCGCCGAATGTGCAGGCGCGTCCCAACCCCTAAACGCTTCCAGCTCACTTTCCCTTTCCGAGCAACCTACCCAGGTGGAAAGTAGTTAGGAGCGAGAAAGACGACTTTAAAACGGAAAAAAAAACGGGGAATGCCGCGAGCCGCCCACCTCCTCGGAGCCCCGGCCAGCCACACTCACCTCGGGGAAGCAGTCCTTGGCGAACACATGCAGCAGGGCGGTTTTCCCACACTGACTGTCTCCCACCACGACTATTTTGCATTTCACGTTCTGATTAGGATCCATGATAGATTTACTAGATAATTTCTGGCTGGCTCTTCTCTCCTTCATTGATCTTGCCTTATTTTCTCTTGAAACGGGAATTTTCTCTTAAAAAGAAACAAAATATATATTTCTCTGTATATAAAAAAGCAGATAAAAAAATAAATCGCAAGGCTGGTGGGAACCCTTTGAAGCGCGGCTCAGACGAGGAGAGCGAGAGGGACAGGCGTGTTACTCTCCTCCAACAAGTTTTAAGCCTAATCCACACCTCCCCTCCCAAGCCCAATTCCGACCCGACTGCTTTGTTTCACGCTCTCTGCGCGGCTTTATATGCCAGGTCTTCCAATCCTCTTTCTCAATGAGAGCAGGAAACTGATCCGCCTCCTCCCCTTTTATGGAGCCTGGGAGCGAGCGCTGTCGCGTTACTTGCGGAAAGTGTAAACAGTGCGCCCTCTAGAGTGGCCACACGGGATCCATTTCCAGACCCTGGCTCTGGGACCATTTGATGACTCTAAGGAGGCTTAGCTGATGGATGGGAACTGTGTAAACCTGGGAGGAGGTGGGAAACCGATGTCTGGGCATGTTGGTCTTGTCCAGAATTTCTCTAAAATAATTTTAATGGGAATTGATTTGCAGAAGCCTCATGAACATTTGCAAAGGAAAACATAGGACGCAAATCTTAGGTAGGGAAGGTTTAAGTGGTTGTATTTAACAAAACGACTTTGGATCAGGTATATAGGCCATGGAACAATCGCTAAACCAGGTTATTTTAGCTGCTAGTGGAAACTGGTTTGCCCCGATCACAGTAACAGACTGGCTTCTGGATCCTGCCAGCTTCAGTTACTAGGAGGAAACAGAAAGAGCCGAGAGATGGTTGGGGAAAGTGGGAGGGGAGAAGAAAGAAAAATAGAAGGTGCTCATAACTGAGTGAAAAAAGCCATTGTAAACTCAATTCTGCGTTAGGGACACAGACACCCCCATTTCTGCAAGGAAACTGAAGTGGAGTTCCGATACTGCCCTTTCTTTCTTTATCTTCAGCCTTCATCTCCCTAGAATTAAAGCACCTGAGGCTGGACCCAGAAGGCATAAATACCCTTAAATCTGACTGAACACTCCCACCCCCCACCATCCCCCCCCACCCCCCTGTAGCAAGAGTTGTAGAGAGGATTAGAAATGACCCAGACATTCCTTCTCTTTTCCCAAAGCCCTTTTTTTTTCATTTCCTGTGCCCCCAAATGGTTAGGAGGTTTCTATTATTAAACTGTAGTAAGGATATGGGTTATAATCAAACTTATTGGTCCCCCTATGGCAGCTTCTAGATTTATAAATGAGAGGCAGGTGAGGTGAAAAAATAGAAAGTTCAGTATGGGGAAAGAAATGGGTCAACAAGGGGAGGTTAAAAGCGCTGCTGTAACTATTGGGATTGGTAGGACTATGAAGTCTCAAGGATGGTTTCTTCTCCCTTTCAGAACTGAGAAAACTGGACAACCTCTGCCTTCCACCCCTCTCCACCCCCATCCCCAAAGGAGGGCCCTGGCTTGATCTTTGGGCTCTGTGCTCACACAGGGGGAGAAAAGAGCCATGGAGAAGGGGAAAGCTGCCTTTGCTGGGGTTTCCAGTATTTGTCAAAGTTGCTTCTTACTAAAAGGGTTCCAGCCCAATTAATGGGGAAGCATTGCACCCAATATTACCCCTTGAAGATTTACCAAGCACTTGCACATGTTGCAGGCACTAAAAAATCCTGAAGAAAAGTACTTTGACCCAGCATTTCCCAAATCTACTCAAGCACAGGAACGTTTTACAAAATTATTTGCTTGTTTGAGAAGCAACAGACATGGTGGTTGGGGGTAGGAGATTACAAAAAGATGTGTTTGAGTCCCAAACGTCACATTTTCTAGCCGTATGACCTTGGATGAGTCATTTAACCTTTCTAAGCCTCAATTTCATTATCTGTAAAATGGGAGTCATAATAGTAATTATGAGAAAATGCATGTGAAGTTTGCTGAACAGTCTCTGGCACAATAAAGTACCCTCTACCTATGATGTATTTTGCATGTTATTCTTATGTGCTCTTCTCAAAGAACATACTGATATTGAATATATCTTGGGAAATGCTGTCCTTGTTAATGGACTCACTAACCAGAATTGAGGGGGGGTACCCCTGTTTCATCTCAGATTTTTAACTTGGGAAGTTACCCCTTTCCAGAGATATGATTTGATCATCCATATTCCTGAACTGAAGCAACCGATATGTTCTAACCACTCCAACTAGCAATTATTATGAATTATTATGAATTGACTGGTCAATGAACAGGGTAACCATCTTATTCATCATCCAAGCTGGGACTTTTTTTTTTATGTTCGTTTCATTGAGATATATTCACATACCATGCAGTCATACAAAACAAATTGTACATTCAGTTGTTCACAGTACCATTACATAGTTGTGCATTCATCACCAAAATCAATCCCTGACACCTTCATTACCACACACACACAAATAACAATAATAATAATTAAAGTGAAAAAGAGCAATTAAAGTAAAAAAGAACACTGGGTGCCTCTGTTTGTTTGCTTTTTTCCTTCCCCCATTTTTCTAGTCATCCATCCATAAACTGGACAAAGGGAAGTGTGGTCCTTATGGCTTTCCCAATCCCATTGTCACCCCTCATAAGCTACATTTTTATACAATCGTCTTCAAGATTCAAGGGTTCTGGGTTGTAGTTTGATAGTTTCAGGTATCCACCACCAGCTACCCCAATTCATTAGAACCTAAAAAGGGTTGTCTATATTGTGCGTAAGAGTGCCCACCAGAGTGACCTCTCGGCTTCTTTTGGAATCTCTCTGCCACTGAAGCTTATTTAATTTCCTTTCATTTCCCCTTTTTGGTCAAGAAGATGTTCTCCATCCCACGATGCCGGGTCTGCATTCCTCCCCAGGAGTCATATTCTGTGTTGCCAGGGAGATTCACTCCCCTGGGCATCTGATCCCATGTAGGGGGGAGGGCAGTTATTTCACCTGCCAAGTTGGTTTAGCTAGAGAGAGAGGGCCACATCTGAGCAACAAAGAGGCATTTGGGAGGAGGCTCTTAGGCACAATTAGCTGGGACATTTTTGAGAGCAAAAGCGGGCACTACTAATGATTATGTCAGGACAACAGATATAAACAGGGTCTGTGCCAGGCATAATCACTTTACCAATGAATAATCTGGAATCACAGTTTTCCATATTTTTGGAAATCAAGTGAACTGAGTCTCCAAAAATCTGTTGTTGCCCAGTAAAATTTAATGGCTGTGTAATAGAACAGAAAGCCAACTGTCTGAAGTCACCATACTTTGAGTCCTTCTAGAGTAACAATTCTTTTTCTTCTTTGAATCTGCAATATTCAGTGTATGGTGGATAATTAATATTTTAAAAAATTCATTTAACATTTAATTCAACAAATATTTATCAAGCGCCTGCTGTAAATATGTCAGGCACTGTTCTAGGAACTGTAGATATAATAGTAAACAAGCCAATCTTGGCTACTTTTACACAATGTACATTCAGGTGGAAGACAGATGATAAATAAGGCAGCAAACATACAAATAAGAATGAATGTGCTAAATTCTAAGAAGAAAATAAAAACATGGCATGGTAAAGCATAGTAGGGTGGTGATAAGACACAGTGGTCTGGCAATGCCTCTCTGAGGAGACTGAGTCTTTAATGATGAGAACAGGTTAGCCACGAGAAGATCTGCTGGAAGGATGTTGCAGGCAGGGGAACAGACAGGGAAAAGGTTTTGTGGAGGGAAAGGCCAGAGTGACCGGACATACTGCAGGAGGGAGACAGAGGGTAGGGGAGCAGAAAGGAGACAGGCAGGGGCTGAATAATTGGTCCTTGGAGATGTGGTCATAGAATTTAGATTTCATCTCAATGGCAATATGAAGCAAGTCATAGGAGGACTTGCAGCAGAGTAGTGACATAATAGCATGCATGTAGGAATGAATGAATGGATTGGCTTCTAGGTCTGTACCGGTCTTTCACTAACTGTGATGGTGATACTGCTCCTGCGTATCAAACTGAAAATATTGGATCTAAATGATACCTAAAGTCCTAGAAAGAATTAAAATTTTAGACTGCAATGGAAGGTTTTCTGGGAAGCCCCATCTAGGGGGATCGTGCATTGTCTAATGTTCTTCCTTTTGTTATTCTTCCTGTTTCTATTTCTTTGTTTTCTCTTTTGTTCTTTTATTTTCCTATTTCTCTCTCCATTCTCTAATTAACCCATATGATTAAGAGAAGAGAAAGCCAAAATTTCCATACAGTTAGGTTCAAAAACCAGGCACAATAAACAAACAAGCAAACAAATAAACCAGTCATATTCAGTTGCCCTAAGAGGTTTGTACTTATAAATGCTTTCCGTTGTGGTTAACCCTTTACTAATTAAGGGAGGACTCCCCTGTCCCTTACTCCCCCTAGAAACTGCATCCCCTCTGACACAAAAAGGGCTGAATTCCAGGCTTGTAAAGAGAGCCAATTGAGAGAGTCCCCGTCTAAGGCTAGCATAGGATTGCTAATTAACAATAACTTTGTGTTCCTCCTATGAGCACTGGACAACAAGTCAGGAAACTTGGGTTGTAGTCCAGGCTAAATCAACACACTGCATGACCCTGGGAAAACACTGACTTAATTCTTTTCTTTAGTTTCATCTTTACATGAGGATGATAATATCTTCCTCCTTTAAATTGCACAGTAGAGCTGCTGAGAAAATCACGCATCCTATGCTTTCAAACATTCTTCTTTAGAAATACACTACAGACACCTTCCTTTTCAGGTTCAGGGTATTTATGGAGATCTTGGCGCACTGTGGGATATTGTGAGGCACAATCCTAATTGTTTATTCATGGTTGCCTGTCTCTCTTCAGACTCCTGCAGACGTGTTTGAAGGGATAAGTGCACTGCGAGGAGAAAGCAAAGGTATCTTACAGGCATCTTTAGTGGAGCTGAGAGATGACACATAAAACAAGAAAACTTGCAGGATGCCTTCATAGATGCGATGTCAGAAAATACGGATATGAGCCATAGGCATGCTCTTTGAGAATTTAATAAGATGGTGGCTATTAAATAGTTTCAGATGCATGAAGTTCAATATAAGAACCAGGGTAGGGTGTAACCTTGTAAGCTGTTCTGTAGTAAAAGGGTAACACTTCCACAATTATCTCTTCCTTGGGGTGGTCATAGAGGGTGGTTGCTCATCTGGCCTTATCATCAAGAAACTAGAAGGCATATTTTTGAGGAAAAAAGAATTGAGGAAGGGAAGTTCATAAAATTCAATGGATTGAACTTGGTTATTTGGGAAGAACTAGTTACCCTGCAAGAGAATATTTTCCTTTATTTTCTCTTACAATTATGGCTCTTTGCCCTACCAAGGGCATGGCAGAAAGCTGCCGAGGCTGTGTTGAGTGTACTCCAGTCTGGTTTGCAGTATTTGGTCATGTTTTTCCTCATGAATGCTGACTGCTAATATCATTTACTGGAGCTGTGAGGACTTAACCCTCACTCTGTAGCTAACAGGAAATGACACAGCTGCGTGGATGCTAAGTAATAAGTCATTGCCCAATGATCTTCCCTTTCTCTGTTTGCAGCAAATTTGAACAAAGAATTCATTGCATTCTTTAGAGACCCAGACCACATAATTTTGGTTTTGTATATTATAGGGAATACATAACTCTTTCCAACTGCCCTTCCAAACGTCAGTATCTTGGATTCCTGATAACCTTTCTTTATGCTTCAGCATTTTCAAGGAAAACAGAACAAAAGATTAACAAATGAAGGACTAATGTAAGATTATCAGATGCACTGGCTACTTGATCTACAAAACATCCATGTCCATTTGTCAATGCAACATGAAAAATATTTAAGGAACTGTCTTATGAAGAAATTTTAAAGAATGAGCTCTCTATAAATTTTTATTTTTGAAAAGAATATAATACATTCCAAAGATAGGCCCTTTTCAGTGTTTTAGGAGTAGTCAAAGGAAAGCAAGGAATATTACTGAACACAGATTAGGCCAGCTCTCAGAGACTACCTGAGCTTCATTGCCAATCTGATGAGATATACTGAGCTGAGTTACTTATGGCTTTGTGAATGGTCAATACCATTTAATATTTTAACCTAAGACTTAAGAGTCAGAGATGTCCTATCAAGTTTCTGGAAAAATCGTTTGTGGAAATTCTTGTCCTTTATGCTGAAATGCCCAAAAAAATGAAATGTGAAAATGTAATTGAGGTCAGTGTTTGTTTAATCAAAAGGCAGTAAAAGTTAGATCAAACTTACAAACAAAAAGAGCCAGTAGCTACTATTTATTCATTCCTAAAATCGAAGTGTGGAAACAGAAAATAATTGGCTAGGATAATCTGAAGAGAGTCTTGAGCTAAGACAAAGGCAAACACAGACAGCTGATATTAAAGCATTTAACCCAGACTTGCAGATACTGCACTTTGGAACAGAAGCTTTTGTGGGGCTGCAGGCCATTACTTTGGGAAACCGAACCAAAGAACCAAACAACAAAGAAAAAAAAAAATTCATAGAAATTCTCTGGGAGACTGCTTCAAAAATTAGAAGGCAGGTTACAATATTTTTTTCATGTCAACCCTGTAAAGAGCTGTCTACTTCTGGTACTCTACTTGTTATATTAGAACTTGAATCCTGCATTACCCATGGACAAAGGTTATAATGGATCAGTGGTGAATCCTGGCTCAGAATTTGAGAACCACTGCTCTAGACCAGTTTTCAGGGGAAAGAAAATGTTTTCTTTTGACACAACTGATTTGATTTCAGCAGAGGCAATCCAGTACTTCAGACCATATTCTCAGCTCTAGAGTTAGCAGCCCACCTCTACTTAACACAGAGCATTATGGCTTACCTGTTAAAGGAAGTAGAAAATATGACAACAGCTATTCTTTCTTACTTTTTGTCACAGAAATGGGAGCAAAAGTATTTCATTTGCTTGCATTTAATTATTCATAAATACTTTATGTCTTTTTCCAAAAAAAAAAAAAAAAGCCTTCTATATCAAATTTTCTTTATATCCAGTTGTAAATTCAAATCTTATTCCTTCCTTTGAAGAATACCTATTTGGGGAAAGAGGGCATCCTGGAATATATACCCACATATTCAAAATGGGATTCAAGAATGTCTAAGGAAATGCAGGTCCAAAGAAGATCTTGCAACACATTCATGCTCTAAGGAAATAAGAGAACCACTGATTTTTGAATAGATATATAAGGGAGAAGAAAATTACTCTTGTATCCTTGGGCAACAAGAATTTTGCCTTCTATAAATGTCTTCTAGTCTTGAGGGTCCTCTGTGGCCTTTTTCTCCAAAACCAGCTCCTAGGAACCCTCTTTGAAATGTACTTCTTTTTATAGTGCTGGTGGAGATAGTATTGCTCCTGAAGGTTGCTGAATGTGATTATGAACTGACTGTTAGTGCCTGAAAGCTGGCCACATAAGTAGAGGTCAGATGACTCATCACAATTTCATCCTGGTCCTTATCCAAGACTTTTCTGCAGGTCACGTCATTGTCCCCTAACTAGGGCAGACAGACCATCAGTTGAATGTGTAATGTAAGCATTATGATGCAATGTCTGGTGACAAGCAAGGTATGTAAGTTATGTTGAAAAAAATTATCCTGTCCTTTAAAAGCAAAGAGGAGGTCTTAATGCATCAAAAATATAATTCATCTTAATTTTTGCATGTAGCAAAAAGCTACCATCAGCACACTGTATGTAGCTATTGATCTTAATAAATATTTGCTGAGGATTTATGCCAGTACACTTTGTTCTGGCTTCTAGTCCCCATGCTGCTTCTGAAAATGTCCCATGATGCCCCCACATTGTCATAGCAAAACCATGGAATCTATCAAATGACTGATCTCAGGAGTACCCCACATCAAGACCCATATACAGAGGTCTAGGTTAATATTAGATGAGGTCATTAAAGGCCCTTAACAGGTTGGACACCAGGGCTCTTAGGTGGTTCAGATACAATTAAAAGAGACATTTGAACCAACTTTTGTTGTACAACAGAAATCCTGACATAGTGAGCAAAGAGAAAAACAGGGAAAATATGAATTGATTTAAAAACATGAAAGAGAGGCTAATTAAAATCCTAAAGAGATACTTATTTATTATAAAGTATAATGGATATTATTCAACTTTGATTCATTTTCCCAAAAAGCTAACCAGTTGCTCAATTAGAATATCTTGGAAATTTTCCAAAAATGGTGCCTTCCAGACAACTTTTTAACATATGATATCATGGTTTTATTTTCCCCCATATTTGTCAGTGTGCAACAGCTTTGTTGAATGCCATTGGCCTATACTTCTTGGTCATCCTTCTTCCCTCCTAGCTACTCCCTGCTAAGGCTGATTTCATACTGCTGCCCACCTGACCCCACCTGCTTTTAGAAAATTAACATAGAGTACCTGGAAATCCAGGTCAAAAGAGTTGGAGAAAAGAGAATCAGAAGATGTTGCAGATTTCTGGAGCTCCTGCGCTCTACTAACTGAGGCAACCCTTGGACTACAAGACTTCTTGAGTCCTGCCAAACTGACTGATACTATCCGAATTTTTCACAGGTCTTTTTACCATTCTTAGATGAATTGAGAGAGCCTGAGAGCTGCAATTCTAACCAGGAGAATCCATCTCTTTCTATTATAGACCAGAATGTCTGAGGCATAGGACAGGGCATAGGCATAGATAGGAAGATAAAATAAGTCTTTTAGAAAACAAATTATTTTGGTGATACTAAGCTCTTAATATCCACTGTTACCACACATGCCTCCAAGGCCTTCACTTCTAGGTGGAAAATAAATTTAAATCAACATATAAATAGAGCATTAGACTACAAACTTGGTCTGCAAAGGAAATCTGAGATTCTAGCAAAGGGGTAAAACAGTTCTGTACCTTTTTTGCTTTTGATATTCTGAAAATATAAATGATCCTTACATTTCAAAAAATTTCCAGCTTTATATTAAAAATGAATGTTTATAGTCATCTTATTGAACAGATGCAGGTTCAATTTAGTGATGCGTTGCATTCCCCTCTAACCTTAAAACCTCTGTGACGAAAAGAAGTTGCTGTAAGAAAGTGAAATGAGTTACTTTGTACTGAAACTTTTTCAGTCATGAGCCAGCCCTAGAAGCCTGTGGGCTCAGGGCAAACACAGTTACTCACTTTTCCACCTCTGGTGTAAATCTGCTTCAAATATGTATCAAAGGAAGACTTGAAAGGTTGAGGGAGACTCAAAAGACAATGTTTAGACCAAATGTATGCCAGCAAGGTCCACTCAGTTTTGCTTTGACAATGGTGCATAATTATAGGTGCGGGAAGCGTCCAGATAGAGTGACTTCATGTGGTGTTAGGAATAAGGGTATTTTGATTCTAGCCTCAGATTATCACTAACTAGCTGTGTCATCTTGGGCAAATATTGAACCTCTCTGGGTGTCAAGTTCTCCACCTGTAAAATTAGAGGGCTGACTTAGATGACCTCTGAGAGCTTGTTCAGCTCTATTATGCCAGGGCCTATGACACAGATTGTTTTCAGAGCAACTACATCCTCCACTGCTGCCTCCCATAGGCCCAGGCACTTAGGCTCCCATGGGTGGGGCTTGGGGCACTCTTCAGGACCTGGATCTTCTGCGCGCACTTCCATATTTGTCCTCAGGAATCTAACTATCTGCCATGTTGAGATCATTGGATAATAAGACATCTGGTTTCTCTCTCATCTAAGTATTGTCATTTATAAGAATAAGAAAAATCCATTCAATTCCAGTTCAGAAGAGTAGATTGCCACATGGTCGAATGAACTGGCTTCTTTGTATATATATAAACACACACACACACACACACACACACACAAATATAACTGTATGAATTGTATCATATAATACAAGCCAGATTTGGGGGGTTTGGAGGCTTTATTTTTCTTTATTTTGTTGAGGTATAATTACATACAGTAAAAAGCACAGACACTGAGTGCACCCTTGAATGAATATTTCCAAATGTTTATTTCCATGTCATCAATATCCTAAGCTGGATGTAGAACACTGCCATCATCCCAGAAAGTTTCTTCATGCCCTTTTCCAACAGGAAAACTGTTCTGATTTTATCCCTATAGATTAGATTTGCCTATTCTTGAACTTCATGTATTGCTCAGCATAATGTTGTTTAACTTTATCCATGTTATTGCATGCATTTGTTCCTTTTTATTTCTGAGTAGCATTCCATTGTCTGAATACACCACAAATTGTTTATCTAGCTTCTGTTGTTAGACATTTGGGTTGATTCCAAAGTTTTGCTATTACTAATAAAGTTGCTGTAAGAACTTCTGTGAATGACTTTTTGTGGACATGTTTTTATTTTGTGGGGTAAATACCTAGGAGTGGAATTGGTGGGCCACAGGTTATTTACATGTTTACCTTTATGAGAAATTGCCAAGAAGATTTCCAAAATGGTTGTCCTATTTTACTGTTCCATTGCTCTACATTCTCTCTGATGGTTGATATTTTCAGTTTTAGCTGTTCCAAAGTATGTATTATAATATCTCTTTGTAGTTTTAGTTTTCATTTCCCTCATGCACTTTCCATCTCTTTGTGTGTTTATTGGCAATTCCTATATCCTCTTTTATGAAGTGTGTGTCCATAACTTCTGCCCATTTTTATTGGGTTGATTCCCTTTTTAGTATTGATTTGTAAGAGACTAAAAGTGTAATGGATCCAGAGAATATCATAATATATGTATTTTGAATATTTTAATCCTAGTCTGTGGCTTGCCTTTTCATTTTCTTAATGATGTTTTTAAGTTTTGGTAAGTCCTATTTATAAATTTTTCCCTTTATAGTCAGTGCTTTTTGTACTCTGTGTATAAATGTTTGCTACCACAAAATTTGCATAGATATTTTCCAATTGACTTCTTTATAGGTTTAGCTTTTACATTAGGCTTATATCCCAGTTTCTAGTTAATTTTTGTGTATAGTGTAAATAAGTGAGTCAAATTTCATTATTATTTTTTTTTTTTGCATGGCTATTCCATTTATCTAGCACTCTTGGTGGAAAAAAGATCATTTTGCCATTAAATTTTATCAACAAATTTGTAAAAAGTCTTTTGACCAAAAACGTATGGGTATATTTCTGGACTCTATATTACACCATTAAGCCATTTTCTATCCTTACACCAATATCACAATATCTTGATTATTGTAACTGTATACTTGAAATCATATAGTTTAAGTTTTTCTACTTTGTTCTTTTTTTTGTTTTCAAAGATTGCTTTAGCTATTTTAAGGCCTTTACATTTCCATATAAATTTTATTTCTAGTTGTCAGACAAATGTCTGCTGGGTATTTGATTAGAATTGCAGTGAATCTATAAATAAATTTGGGGAGAATTTGAATCTTAACAAGATTAAGTTTTCTAATCCAAACATATGGTATATCTCTCCACTCATTTAGGTTTTAAGTTTTTCTTAGCAACATTTTATAGTTTTCAATGTATAGGTCTTGCATGTATTTTGTTAAATGTGTTCCTAAGCATGTTGTATTTTTATGCTATTGCTTTTAAATTTTAATTTCCAATTATTTATTGGCTATGGAAATAGAATTGTTTTTTGTGTCCTTTTCTTGAATCATGAAACTTTGATGAAATCACGTAATCATTTATTACATCTAGTAAAATTTTGTTTTGTTTTGTTTTGTTTTTTGATTCCTTAGGATTTTCTTTATTCACAATCATGCTGTCTGAAATAAAGAAAATTTTAATTCTTCTTTCCCAATATGTATGTCTTTATTTCTTTTTCTTGCCTTATTGTGTTTGCTAATATGTCTAGTAAGATGCTGAATAAACAGCTTTAACTTGTTACCTGTCAGTGGAAAAGTGTTCAATATCTCATCATTAAATATGATGTTAGCTATAGGTTTTTCGTAGATTCCTTTTATCACATTGAGGAAGTTTCCTTCTATTCCTAGGTTGCTGAAGTTTGTGGGTCTTTTCAAATGCTTTTTTTTTTTACATCTATTGAAATGATCATGTGGTTTTCTCCTTTATTCTGCTAATATAGTGATTTATACTGCATTATAAACACTATGTATAATGTTTATTTGGTGATTTTAGTATTTGAATTCTAAACAATGTTGCATTTCTAAGATATTATTCATTTTATATATAACTAGATTCTAGTTACTAATATTTTGCTAACGATTTTCTGTTTATATTCATGAAGGATATCAGTCTGTAATTTACTTTTCTTGTGGTGCCCATTGCAAATTTTGATATTAGGGTTATTCTGGCCTTACAGAACTAGTAAGGATGTGTCCTTCCCTGCTCCCATTTTCCAAAATCATTTGTGTAATGTTGGTATTTCTTAAATGGTTGATAGAATTCACCACCAATGGCATCTGGGACAAGGGTTTTCTTTGTGGAAAGGTTTTAAATTACAAATCCAATTTCTTTAACACTTGCATTGTTATTCAGGTTGTACAAGAAATCTTGTATCAGTTTTAGAAATTATGTATTTCAAGAAATTTGTCCATTTCATCTATGTGTTTGAAATTGTTGGCAAACAAACGTTCATGATATTTCCTTGTTATCCTTTTATTATCTTTAGGCTCTGTGATGATAGTTTCTCTTTCATTCTTGTCTTTAGCATATTGTGTTTTCTCTCTTTTTTCCTTGATTAGCCAAGCTAGAGGTATATCCATTTACTTAATTTTTTGAAAGAACCAACTTTAGAATTTGATTTTCTTATTTTTTTGAGATTTACTTCATTGATTTCTGCTCTTATCTTAATATATCCTTCCTTCCATTTATTTGGAGGATTATTTGCTTTTCTTTTCCCAGATTTTTAAGGTGGAAGCTTGGATAGTTTTTATGCTTGCTTCATTTTCTGATTCAAGCATTTAAAGATCCAAACTCCCTTTTTAGCACTGTTTTAGCTGCATCTTATAAATTTCAATGTTGTATTTTCATTACTGTTCAATTCAAAATATTTACTAATTTCCTTTGTGATTTCCTCTTTAACCCATGAGCCATTTAGATGTATGTTGCTTAAGTTCCAAATATTTGGGGATGTTCTTAATTTCTTTTTCATATTGATTTCTAATTTATTTCTGTTGGGGTCAGATAAAAATACTCTGTTATTCTAGTCCTTTGATATTTTTTGAGACTTTTTAAAAGATAAACCTATGCTCTTTGTTGAGTAATATTCCATGTGTGCTTGAAAAGAATGTGTATTCTGCATCTGTTGGATTCTATAAAAGTCTGTTAGACTACTTGGTGATAGTGCTGCTCAAATCTTATATCCTACTACTGATTTTTTTATGGGGGGTGGGGTTGGGTGGTTTCTATTTCTCTTTGTCCACATCAGTTGCTGACAGTGGGCTGTTAAAGTCTCCAACTATGACTGTGAGTTTGTCTACTTCTCCATTTAATTTTTTCAATTTTTATTTCATATATTTTGTTAGGTGTATCGCATTCAAAACAGGCATTCAATTTTGATGAATTGAACCTTTTTATCATAATAAAATATCCCTCTTTATCTTGGGTGATATTCTTTGTTTGAAACCTACTTTGTCTGACATAAATATGGTCCCACTAGCTTTCTTATGATTAGTGTTTCGATGATGTCTCTTTTTTCTATTACTTTCAAACTATTTGTGTCTCTATATTTAAAGTGTGTTTCTGTTGAAAGCCTATGATTGGGGTTTGTATTATTATCCATTCTGATAATCTCTGCTTTTATTGCAGGTTTCTTAAACTCATTTACCTTTAATATAGTAATTGATAGCTCAGTTGGCTATTAGTTATTGGTGCATTTTTTCTTTCTCCTTCCATGCTCAGCTTCCTTTTATCATATATTATCTAAATAGTCAGCTTGGCCTTCTTCTCTATATCTCAAGGAAAGTAGATCAATAGAATATATGTTGCACTAAATATAATCAAATAAACAGGGATATGGAAATAAGTTAGATGAGAATATCGGTTCTAGGGTGGATCACACAACTCACAGTAATGAGGCAGAGAGAACTTATTAGAGGATAAGTGTCAACATAAGGCAATACGAAAGGTGGAACTTCCTTGGGGCTGGCACAGGCTTTGATACTGCTAAATGTTTTCCTTGGTGATTTGTGAAAATGCTTATTAAGGGAGTAAATAATATATTGCCAGGTGGAAAGGTTAGCCAGCCCATGGTTGCCTAAATCATAATAGAAAATGATATGCTGGAAGAATAACCAGTAGCAAACAAAATGAACATTAATTAGGTATATATTCAGCAGATACACTTGAAATCAAGGTTAAAAGTCCAAAGTTAATAAGGATGAACAAAATTAGCAGGAGAAAAAAATCTTTAGGTCAACAGGATAATGAAGTGATTCTTTCACCACTAAAGTCCAATAATTAAAAAAATACTATTGTGAGACAAGAATTCAGAAATAACAGTAAAGTTTGTCAGAATGATGACTTTGCACCGTATGCTGTGTCCAGCTCCAGAGCCCCTAATTAATGTGTGGAAACTAGATAGATTGCAGGTAAGAACCAGAACTTTGGTTTTGGAGAGATAAGAACAGTTAGAGATAATTCTGTCAAAATTCCACATTTTACTGATTATGAAACTTGCAATGGTTGACTCAGTTATCTAAAAGGCACACAGTTAATTTGTGGAAGAATTCTGACTAGAGCCTTGACTCTTAATACCTTGTCTATTGTTCTTTCCAGTTCTGAGTGAATTAAGGATTTTGAAATTAAAGGATATTATGAAAGATGCAGGGAAATAAGATATTTGTTTTGGAGAAGAAAATGTTTAGAGGAGATACAGTACCTATTATCAAGCCTATGAAAGTTTCTTATATAAAAGACAGTAACTAGGCATTCTTAATCTCCTTCAATAAGGGACTTCATTTCCACTGAGGAAGGACTAAATAAGAAGAAATATACAATAAAGTTCAACAGGAGAATTTAGGAAACACGTAAAGGAACTTTTCCAAATAGCAAGAACCGTTACTTTTTAGTGTGGTCACTTATAATATCTGTTCTTCAGAGGTTTGATTTTTTTAAAAAAATTAGGATATAGTTTCATCTAAGAAGGGAGGGGTAAACAAAGAATTTGTTCAAGAGCCCTAAAATTCAATACTTGATATTTTTATTTGTCTTTATTTTTTGTTTGTTATTTTTCTTGCCAGATCTCACTCTAGGAAAGAGAAACCAAACTTGAAACAAAATGAATATTCTTGTTTTTAGTACCTTCCAGTGCCATTCCCAGAGTGAGAAGATTCCCTGCTGAGATGTCATCGTGCCATTGGTGCTGTTATCATAAAGCAGAGCTGTGGTGCTAGGTGGGACAATTTCCTTAAGCACTCTCTTGGCTGACCAAAATGTGCTCATAAGGATGCAGAGGATCCTTATTGCAGAGGATGACATTGCTTGAAGTACAAATTTATTTCTCCTTCACAGTTACTATGACAACTTTCAAAATTTCAAGTTGTGAATTGTTCAAAATAAGAATCATTACCACTTTATTAGGGAAATAAGATCTTTGACACTACAAACTACATGAAAAACGAATGAAAAGTTACTACCTGTGGTGAATTTCACTTAAAAGACAAAGAATTTCTAAATGGAAAGCAAGTTCAAGTAACACTAAAATCTGTACCATAATTCTAAAGACATGTAAGCTGGGAACAATTCTGATGTTCTTTTTAGAAATTCAGAAATTGCTTTTTCTTGTTATTTATCATTTCCCCAAAAGATTCTGTGCTAAAAATAAAATTATACAGCATCTTTGATAGTTGAAAGCAAATTGAAATTCCTTTTAGCAAGTACTTTCATTCAGGAAAAAGAAAGGTGTTTTATTTAGTTTATTTCATGTTTGATTCTTTTCCATTATGGAAGGATGTTTACAAAAGATTCTAACAAAAGCCACACAACCAAATCATTATTTTTCTTGCAAGAATGCACCTCTGTAAGAGTTAATAAAATGAGCAGCCAACCAAGTAAAGTAAATAAGTTTGTTTACTTCCCTAGAACATATGTGGGGACCATGTGAATTGTCCATATCCCAGTTAATTTATAGAGGAAGCAAAACAATCACACCACAACATCCTGTTGTTTGGAATGGTTTTTAATGTTTTAAAAAAATCTATTGGTTTAGTTTGCTTCTCATCAAGCAGCCATTTAACCATTATAAGATAGATATTTTGCTATGCCATAGAGTCTGTGATATGCAATTTTTAGGCCCACTTAAATTGAACAATGTAATTGAGAGACCTGATTTTAGATTCTGACTGCCATTTACTTCCCCTGAATGAGTACATTAACCCACTCCTGTGGGCAACTTAACCTTTAACTTCTTTGTGCTATGGATGATGGCTTTTCTAATTCACTCAATTACATTTGTTTGATTCTTGTAATTAGGAAGGTAATACTCATCTCTGACTTCTCTAATATTTTTGCTTGTCACCAAGATTACTCAAGATAAGAGAGAGTAGAACAGTTCTTGATAGTTCAGAAAAGCTGGTAGTGTTGACATCCCAGCCCTATAGGATACCTCCTAGTATTCTTCCATTTGGGAGGGGGCTCCCATGCCCCTCTCAATCTCGGGCGAAGTGAATCTTAAGAGAACATCTTGAGTGTTTGTAAATAAATAGACTTTGGCATTTTAAAAAAATGGTAAAATAACACATATGGTATACATTTCCCGAATCTTAATTCCATAAAATCATATTAATAAGAGAAATACCAGAGTCAGATCCACCCTTCCCCCCAGCCCAATAGAGTGGATTATTTAGAGTTAGATGCCATGATTTTCAGATATCCATGCACCAGGACTATTCTGACCACTCCTTTGGACGGCCACAGAAACATATTTTATTCACTTCAGTGTGGTTTTAATAAATAGAGAGAATACACACGTGAGAATTGTCCCAATTTCTTATAAGAGTTTTTCTGATAAAAGCAATTACTTAAATGTATAACTAAATGTGATTCAATTTTATATCTATGGTAGACTTTCTAAAGATAAAATACATTATTTTCACTAGATTTTTATATAACTAGCTAAATTCATTTCATAAATCAGAAAACACTCTTTATTAGATCACCAGCTGTTGGGTTCAGAGGCTCACCATAGCTTTCCAGTGCCTTCAGAAGAACTATGTGAAGTGCAAAAAACATCAACATCACATTAAAAGTTCAGAGAGGCTGAGTTCAGTGCCTCCCTCCACTGTAAAGATCAAGAAATTGAGGACTAAAGAAAGTCCAAACTAATTAGCAGCCGAGTCACTTCCGGAATCCTGAATAGCCTCCTGACACTCGCACTCCATTCATATTTCTTGCTTCGATCTAGAGTCTTTCAAATTCATAAGGAAATTGAAAACCATTCCGTGGAAAGTATAAAAAGCGCAACCTGAGTCTGTAGCTGAGGAGATTCCTATGCCTATGAAGTGGTGGCAAAACTTTGACCTTATAAATTGATCCCATTAATCTGAATATCCAAAGTAAGTAAAAATTCTTGGGACTCCAACGGCTTTATTTGGAAGAATAAATAATTGAATAAATATACAACCATGAAAAGAAAGTCATCAACTCTACATTGAAGCAATTTGTTTAGTTCTTTAAGTTGTTGGCATATTTAACAATCATCAGAGGACCAGGATACTGATAAAGTATTGTATGGGTTAGTTTATGAAATATACTATTTATCAAAATTATATAGTCAACTCAACTCTCATTTATTCAGTACCTACAGGAAATATGGTATTCAGTAAGAAAATGGTACAACTGCTAGGCTTTCCAAATTGGAGACAACTTTCCAATGGCATTTAAAGTATTTTAAAGTAATATGAAACATCTTCATTGTTTCATAAACTAAGAGTTTATGTAACAAGGACAAAATAATTAAAATTTTATAATCAAAACCACAGTTTTTAAGTTAGTAAATATTCCACTATATCCATAATTGCCATGTTCTGTTGTAGTGAAAACTGCCAATTACTACTTGGTACAGGTCAAATGTGGAGTGAGGAGAAACCAAGGTGAAAGGAAAGAAGAATTTGAAATAAATGCTGTCCCTGCTAAAGAGTAACTCAGGTCTCTTTTTGGGGTGCTGAGAGCCACCTGATTTTGCCATATTACTCAGCACATTAGTTTGCTTAACCTCCACTTGTCTCTCTCCCCAGCCTTGGGGCCATCGTGAGATAAGTAGAGAGAAGGAGCTCTTTGCATCCACAGTGCCTGGTTCAGAAGGGGTTAAATCAAGGACATGGAAGCATTCCTGCTTTAGGTGGAAGACAGTGCAGTGGTGTTACTAAGCCCAAATGCAATGTAAACTGCTGAAAAGCAATAATTAAACTTACCCTTTAACTTTGTTAAGTGAGCTGTCTAAAAGCTCCACCCCTCTGGAAAAAATAAATTAATTAAATAGTGTGAATGGTGTTGGCGACTGCAGTGATTATATAGGATATGTGGTTTGGGAGTATTTGGATTAAGAACAAATTGTATGTGTGTAGTGTTAAACCACCTAGGAAATATTATGATTCTTCTAGAACATGTGCACTATTATATGATATAAACATATACCAGATAAAGCCAAAATTCTTCCCAAAAGGGAACCAATTCATGATAGGCCTATGGGTTAAAAAAAAAAAAGTGAAAAACATTTAAAAGTACTTTCTCATGGATCTTAAAATAATAAAGTTCTCCATTACAAAATTTTCCTTAATGCTACTTGTAAAGAAGGAAACATAGAGACCTTCTCATTCAATCTAAAGAGAGAAAAGAGTGATTACTAAAAACAGTCAGGCGTTTAATTCAGTACCTTTTGTTGAAGTTACAGAGACTGTAAGGAAGAATCCATGACCCCATTACTTTTCTTTTACTTGGCTAATAAGTGTGTGTGTGTGTGTGTGTGTGTGTGTATGTGCATGCTTGAAGTCTTCTCTTTTCTTAACCCTCACACCCTGCCTCCTGTTTATCGGTGTTGGCTTTTAATACAGATAATAAGATTTGCTACGGCCCACACCATACAACAATGTCTGCTGTGGTACGAACTTCTTATGTCGAATACCCCATACCCTAGGCAGCCCATCAATGGGTGCCTTCTCTCTGGAAGCAACAGTGCCATTTACTGATTGGCCTTTACTAAAGAACTGAAGCATCATCTCCTTTGTGAGAGGACTGACCTTGCTCACCTAGGAGAGATGATTTTTCTAGAGAAGTCTTTGTTCTCTCTGTGCCTGTTCTGCTGAATCAGCCCTAACAGAGTTATTTGAAGAAGCCCAAAGTATCACCAGTCTCTAGTTAGCTCAAGTTCTGTAGATATACCACACAATCACCTTGAGGCAATACAGTTAAGTGGGCTTGACTGTCCCCAATTAAAGCAAGAGTCCTCACTATTATACATCATTAGACATAATTTGGTGTCCTGGGAAAATTCTTGATGAAGCCCATCCCACTAAGGGCTGCATATTATATACTTAAATCCAGAGCAACAAGCTCAGAACACACTTCTACAGTAAGGTTTATTTGGTATCGTTTGGGGACAGACACTCCAGGTTTACAGAAACACAAACCATGAAAGCTGGAAAGAATTTTGGAAATGTCATCACATCTGACCCTCTCACATCACAGAAGAGGACATAAGAGCCCACAGAGGTGAAGTTAATTAGTGATAGAGATAAGAATAAATTTTAGGTCTCTTGATTCTTGCAGCCAAGAACTCTTTGTGTGATGCTATCACATCCTAAAATATGTCAGTGACAGAAAGTGCATCTCTAAAGCTATGACCTCTGAATACAGTTGTGTTGTTGGTACACTGGACAAGGAATTAGAATACTTGGCATTAGGTTTTAGCAATGTTTCCAACTAGTGTTTTAACTTTGAGTAAGTCAATCTTACCTGATCTGATTTTTGTTGTTTGTAAAATTAGAGAGAATTTTCTCTATTTCATGTTGTGGTGAAGATTTTTTTTTTTTTTAAAGGCCTTATTTTTTTTTTTTATTTGACTCTTTTGAAAGCTTTATTAACTCCTTTGAGCTTCAGAGTTGGTCATTAAAATACTACTTCATTTTACTATGACCTGCAGTTTCCAAAGGGGCCTGCCCTACAACATTAGGCCCAAAAGTATTTAGCCTGTTAATTTTTTTTTTATCTTCATTTTATTGAGATATATTCACATACCACGCAGTCATACAAAACAAATCGTACTTTCGATTGTTTACAGTACCATTACATAGTTGTACATTCATCACCTAAATCAATCCCTGACACCTTCATTAGCACACACACAAAAATAACGAGAATAATAATTAGAGTGAAAAAGAACAATTGAAGTAAAAAAGAACACTGGGTACCTTTGTCTGTTTGTTTCCTTCCCCTATTTTTCTACTCATCCATCCATAAACTAGACAAAGTGGAGTGTGGTCCTTATGGCTTTCCCAGTCCCATTGTCACCCCTCATAAGCTACATTTTTATACAACTGTCTTCGAGATTCATGGGTTCTGGGTTGTAGTTTGATAGTTTCAGGTATCCACCACCAGCTACCCCAATTCTTTAGAACCTAAAAAGGGTTGTCTAAAGTGTGCATAAGAGTGCCCACCAGAGTGACCTCTCGGCTCCTTTTGGAATCTCTCTGCCACTGAAGCTTATTTCATTTCCTTTCACATCCCCCTTTTGGTCAAGAAGATGTTCTCCGTCCCACGATGCCGGGTCTACATTCCTCCCCGGGAGTCATATTCCACGTTGCCAGGGAGATTCACTACCCTGGGTGTCTGATCCCACGTAGGGGGGGAGGGCAGTGATTTCACCTTTCAAGTTGGCTTAGCAAGAGAGAGAGGGCCACATCTGAGCAACAAAGAGGCATTCGGGAGGAGGCTCTTAGGCACAACCATAGGGAGGCCTAGCCTCTCCTTTGCAGCAACCGTCTTCCCAAGGGTAAAACTTATGGTAGAAGGCTCAACCCATCAAACCACCAGTCCCCTATGTCTGTGGTCATGTTAGCAACCATCGAGGTGGGGTAGGCGAATACCCCTGCATTCTCCACAGGATCCTCAACGGGGCACTACATCATTTTTTTTTCCTTGTTTTTCTTTCTTTCTTTTTTTTTTTTTTAACTTTCCCTTCTTTTTTAAATCAACTGTATGAAAAAAAAAGTTAAAAAGAAAACAAACATACAATAAAAGAACATTTCAAAGAGACCATAACAAGGGAGTAAGAAAAAGACAACTAACCTAAGATAACTGCTTAACTTCCAACATGTTCCTACTTTACCCCAAGAAAGTTACATAATATAGCAAAATTTCTGTGAACTTGTTCCTACTATATCCATCAGAAATTAACAGACCATAGTCATTCCTGGGCATCCCCAGAACGTTAAATAGCTTATCTGTTCTTCTTGGATTATTGTTCCCCCTTCCTTAATTGCTCTCTATTGCTAGTTCCCCTACATTCTACATTATAACCATTTGTTTTACATTTTTCAAAGTTCACATTAGTGGTAGCATATAATATTTCTCTTTTTGTGCCTGGCTTATTTCGCTCAGCATTATGTCTTCAAGGTTCATCCATGTTGTCATATGTTTCACAAGATCGTTCCTTCTTACTGCCGCGTAGTATTCCATTGTGTGTATATACCACATTTTATTTATCCACTCATCTGTTGAAGGACATTTGGGTTGTTTCCATCTCTTGGCAATTGTGAATAATGCTGCTATGAACATTGGCGTGCAGATATCTGTTCGTGTCACTGCTTTCCGACCTTCCGGGTATATACCAAGAAGTGCAATCGCTGGATGGAATGGTAACTCTATATATAGTTTTCTAAGGAACTGCCAGACTGACTTCCAGAGTGGCTGAACCATTATACAGTCCCACCAACAATGAATAAGAGTTCCAATTTCTCCACATCCCCTCCAGCATTTGTAGTTTCCTGTTTGTTTAATGGCAGCCACTCTAATAGGTGTTAGATGGTATCTCATTGTGGTCTTAATTTGCATCTCTCTAATAGCTAGTGAAGCTGAACATTTTTTCATGTGTTTCTTGGCCATTTGTATTTCCTCTTCAGAGAACTGTCTTTTCATATCTTTTGCCCATTTTATAATTGGGCTGTCTGTACTATTGTCATTGAGTTGTAGGATTTCTTTATATATGCAAGATATCAGTCTTTTGTCAGATACATGGTTTCCAAAAAGTTTTTCCCATTGAGTTGGCTGCCTCTTTACCTTTTTGAGAAATTCCTTTGAGGTGCAGAAACTTCTAAGCTTGAGGAGTTCCCATTTATCTATTTTCTCTTTTGTTGCTTGTGCTTTGGGTGTAAAGTCTAGGAAGTGGCCGCCTAATACAAGGTCTTGAAGATGTTTTCCTACATTATCTTCTAGGAGTTTTATGGTACTTTCTTTTATATTGAGATCTTTGGTCCATTTTGAGTTAATTTTTGTGTAGGGGGTGAGGTAGGGGTCCTCTTTCATTCTTTTGGATATGGATATCCAACTCTCCCAGCCCCATTTGTTGAAAAGACCATTATGACTCAGTTGAGTGACTTTGAGGGCCTTATCAAAGATTAGTCGGCCATAGATCTGAGGGTCTATCTCTGAATTCTCAATTCGATTCCATTGATCTATATGTCTATCTTTGTGCCAGTATCATGCTGTTTTGGCAACTGTGGCTTTATAATAAGCTTCAAAGTCAGGGAGTGTAAGTCCTCCCACTTCGTTTTTCTTTTTTAGAGTGTCTTTAGCAATTCGAGGCATCTTCCCTTTCCAAATAAATTTGATAACTAACTTTTCCAAGTCTGCAAAGTAGGTTGTTGGAATTTTGATTGGGATTGCATTGAATCTGTAGATGAGTTTGGGTAGAATTGACATCTTAATGACATTTAGCCTTCCTATCCATGAACATGGAATATTTTTCCATCTTTTAAGGTCCCCTTCTATTTCTTTTAGTAGAGTTGTGTAGTTTTCTTTGTATAGGTCTTTTACATCTTTGGTGAAGTTGATTCCTAGGTACTTGATTTTTTTAGTTGGTATGGAAAATGGTATCTTTTTCTTGAGTGTCTCTTCAGTTTGTTCATTTCTAGCATATAGAAACATTACTGACTTATGTGCATTAATCCTGTATCCCGCTACTTTGCTAAATTTGTTTATTAGCTCTAGTAGCTGTATCGTCGATTTCTCAGGGTTTTCTAGATATAAGATCATATCATCTGCAAACAATGACAGTTTTACTTCTTCTTTTCCAATTTGGATGCCTTTTATTTCTTTGTCTTGCCGGATTGCCCTGGCTAGCACTTCCAGCACAATGTTGAATAACAGTGGTGACAGCGGGCATCCTTGTCTTGTTCCTGATCTTAGAGGGAAGGCTTTCAGTCTCTCACCATTGAGTACTATGCTGGCTGTGGGTTTTTCATATATGCTCTTTATCATGTTGAGGAAGTTTCCTTCAATTCCTACCTTTTGAAGTGTTTTTATCAAAAAGGGATGTTGGATTTTGTCAAATGCTTTTTCAGCATCTATTGAGATGATCAATTGATTTTTCCCTTTCGAGTTTTTAATGTGTTGTAATACATTGATTGTTTTTCTTATGTTGAACCATCCTTGCATGCCTGGAATGAACTCCACTTGGTCATGGTGTATGATTTTTTTAATGTGTCTTTGGATTCGATTTGCAAGTATTTTGTTGAGGATTTTTGCATCTATATTCATTAGGGAGATTGGCCGGTAGTTTTCCTTTTTTGTAGCATCTTTGCCTGGTTTTGGTATTAGATTGATGTTAGCTTCATAAAATGAGTTAGGTAGTGTTCCATTTTCTTCAATGTTTTGAAAGAGTTTGAGTAAGACTGGTGTCAGTTCTTTCTGGAAAGTTTGGTAGAATTCCTCTGTGAAGCCATCTGGCCCTGGGCATTTATTAGTGGGAAGATTTTTGATGACTGATTGGATCTCTTTGCTTGTGATGGGTTGGTTGAGGTCTTCTATTTCTTCTCTGGTCAGTCTAGGTTGTTCGTATGTTGCCAGGAAATTGTCCATTTCTTCTACATTATCCAGTTTGTTGCCATACAGTTGTTCATAATATCCTCTTATAATTTTTTTAATTTCTTCAGGATCTGCAGTTATGTCACCTTTTTCATTCATTATTTTGTTTATATGGGTCTTCTGTCTTTTTGATTTTGTCAGTCTAGGTAGGGGCTTGTCAATCTTGTTGGTCTTCTCAAAGAACCAACTTTTGGTGATATTTATCCTCTCTATTGTTTTTTTGTTCTCTATGTCATTTATTTCTGCTTTAATCCTTGTTATTTCTTTTCTTCTACTTGGTTTAGGATTGGTTTGCTGTTCATTTTCTAGCTTCTTCAGTTGATCCATTAGTTCTTTGATTTTGGCTCTTTCTTCCTTTTTATTATATGTGTTTAGTGCTATAAATTTCCCCCTTAGCACTGCTTTTGCTGCATCCCATAGGTTTTGGTATGTTGTGTTCTCATTTTCATTCGTCTCTATATATTTAGCAATTTCTCTTGCTATTTCTTCTTTAACCCACTGATTGTTTAGGAGTGTGTTGTTTAACCTCCAGGTATTTGTGAATTTTCTAAGTCTCTGATGGTTATTGACTTCTAATTGTATTCCATTGTGGTCAGAGAATGTGCTTTGAATAATTTCAATCTTTTTAAATTTATTGAGGCTTGTTTTATGTCCCAGCATATGATCTATTCTGGAGAAAGTTCCATGAGCACTAGAAAAGTATGTGTATCCTGGTGATTTGGGATGTAATGTCCTGTATATATCTGTTAAATCTAATTCATTTATCAGATTGTTTAGGTTTTCAATTTCCTTATTGGTCTTCTGTCTGGTTGATCTATCTATAGGAGAGAGTGATGTGTTGAAGTCTCCCACAATTATTGTGGAAACATCAATTGCTTCCTTTAGTTTTGCCAGTGTTTCTCTCATGTATTTTGTGGCACCTTGGTTGGGTGCATAGACATTTACGATTGTTATTTCTTCTTGCTGAATTGCCCCTTTTATTAGTACGTAGTGGCCTTCTTTGTCTCTCAAAACATCCCTGCATTTGAAGTCTATTTTATCTGAGATTAATATTGTTACACCTGCTTTCTTTTGGCTGTAGCTTGCGTGAAATATTTTTTTCCATCCTTTCACTTTCAGTTTCTTTGTGTCCCTGTGTCTAAGATGAGTCTCTTGTATGCAACATATTGATGGTTCATTTTTTTTTGATCCATTCTGCGAATCTATATCTTTTAATTGGGGAGTTTAATCCATTTACATTCAACGTTATAACCGTGAAGGCATTTCTTGAATCGGCCATCTTATCCTTTGGTTTATGTTTGTCATATTTTTCCTCTCTGTCTATTAATATCCTTTATTGTACCCATACCGAATCTCTTTAGTACTGAACCTTTCTCCAAGTCTCTCTGTCCTTTCTTTGTTTCTCTGTCTGTAGGGCTCCCTTTAGTATCTCCAGTAGGGCAGGTCTCTTGTTAGCAAATTCTCTCAGCATTTGTTTGTCTGTGAAAAATTTAAGCTCTCCCTCAAATTTGAAGGAGAGCTTTGCTGGATAAAGTATTCTTGGCTGGAAATTTTTCTCACTCAGAATTTTAAATATATCGTGCCACTGCCTTCTCGCCTCCATGGTGGCTGCTGAGTAGTCACTACTTAGTCTTATGCTGTTTCCTTTGAATGTAGTGAATTGCTTTTCTCTTGCTGCTTTCAGAACTTGCTCCTTCTCTTCTGTGTTTGACAGTGTGATCAGTATATGTCTCAGAGTGGGTTTATTTGGATTTATTCTATTTGGAGTTCGCTGAGCATTTATGATTTGTGTATTTATGTTGTTTAGAAGATTTGGGAAGTTTTCCCCAACAATTTCTTTGAATACTCTTCCTAGACCTTTACCCTTTTCTTCCCCTTCTGGGACACCAATGAGTCTTATATTTGGATGTTTCATATTATCTATCATATCCCTGAGGTCCATTTCGATTTTTTTCAATTTTTTTTCCCCATTCTTTCTTTTATGCTTTCATTTTCCATTCTGTCATCTTCCAGGTCACTGATTCATTGTTCAACTTCCTCTAGTCTTGTACTATGAGTGTCCAGAATCTTTTTAATTTGGTCAACAGTTTCTTTAATTTCCATAAGATCATCCATTTTTTTATTTAGTCTTGCAATGTCTTCTTTATGCTCTTCTAGGGTCTTCTTGATTTCCTTCATATCCCGTACTATGGTCTCATTGTTCATCTTTAGCTCTTTGAGTAGCTGCTGTAGGTGGTGTGTCTCTTCTGATCTTTTGATTTGGGTGCTTGGGCTTGGGTTATCCATATCATCTGGTTTTTTCATATGCTTTATAATTTTCTGTTGTTTTTGGCCTCGTGGCATTTGCTGAACTTGATAGGGTTCTTTTAGGATTTGTAGACCAATTGAAGTCCTTATCCCTAATTTATCAGATCTACAGCTTCGTGGAGTACACTTTCTCTAACTAACCAGCAGGTGGTGTCCACGAGCCACCTGTTCTCCACAAGCCAGTTCTCCCCTGCTTAGCCTTTTTGGTGAGTGGGGGCGTGAGTGTTGTGGGGTCCAATTGGTGTACCAAGCTTGCGTGTGTAGTTGGTGTTGCCTGCCCTGTATATGGGGCATGTTTCTGGGCAGTCAGGGAGGGGGGGTGGCCCTAACAATCAAATGTCCCTGGTGATCCTAGAGTTTTAAAGCTGCTGCAATAGTCTAATCCTTCAGTTCAGTCCTGCCACAGTTTGTCTCTGCCACTGACCCACAAGTCCTTGGTATTTGCGTATGGCTCCTGAGACTTGTAAGTGGGCCCCTCTTCCAGGCTGTGCACCCCGGGTCCTCTGTTGAGGAATGACTGTGCTATGTCACAGGTGAGTGCCGTCCCCCCAGGGCAGTTCTGGGCTGCTGGGCTGTGTAGGGAGGCTCCCAGTCTGCTCAAATGATGGCTGAATGGGGCTTTGTTAATTCACACTGCTCTACCTCCCCAACTCTGGGACAATCAGCTGAGGTTGCAGGGAAGGCTAATGTCCACGCCCAGTTTTGTGGTGTGTGCCTGTTATTTGAAGCACTTCCATCACACTGGGTTGTCTGGGGCAGCTCTGGGCTATGGAGCTGGCGATGGGCAGGAGTGTTTCCTGTCCACCAGGATGATGGCTGTGAGCGGACACCCCCCTTTTCTTGGGAAGTTGTGGTGTTTAGTGAATTTTCTCAGCCACTGGATTATTGCCTTTTGTCTCAGAGCTCTCTTAGTTCTGCTCTTGACTTGACCTGCCCAAATTGCAAGTCTTTGAAGCTTTCTGTATTGGGCTTCTTAGAGTAATTGTTTTAGAAAAAGAAAAAAGGTTTAAAAAGGGTTAAAAAAAAAAAAAAAAAAGGGCCCTCCTTAGAGATCTAATGGGTTATTGAAATGCTAAGAGACAAAGCAACCAGGGCCATTAAGGAAAGGTCCACAGGGCAGAGAGATCAGCTTTTCTTCGGGATTTGCATATGCGCCTCAGGGCCTGAGCTCTGCCCTTCCCCTTTCTATGTTCACCAGAACTCCAAAAATCCTCCGCTTTTATTTTGGAGTTTTTCGTGTTGTTTTTTTTCTATGCTTGTCTCCTCTCTGCTGGGCTGGCTGCTCTCAGATTCTCTGGTGTCTGGTCTCCGTCTGTCTATGGTTGGAGTTTGGATCAGTAGAATGAGTTTCCGATAAGGGCTGCCACTGCAGTTCTCCCTTCTCCTTCTCGGAGCTGACAGCCCCTCCTCCCACGGGACTGAGCCTGGCAGGGAGGGGCGCGGGTCCCCTGGCCGCAAAAACTTACAGATTTCACTGATCTCAGCAGTTCCACGTTTTCATGAGTGTTGTATGAAGTATGCCCAAAGTCAGATTGCTCTGTGGTGTCCAGTCCATGCAGTTCCTGGCTTTCTACCTATTTTCCTGGAGGAGTAACTAAAACATACAGCTCACCAGTCCGCCATCTTGCCCCGCCTCTCTGTGGTGAAGATTTAATGAACAGAATATTTCATGAAAAGGTGTGCTGCAAATGGTAAAGTTTTCTGTAAATCTAGTGTCAAACTGTAGATAAAAATTTGTCTTTAGAAAACTGATCTGTGACTTTTGGTTTCAGAGGGTGGACTGAGTACATGTGTTTATCTCTCCCCTTCCATACTCCATGAAACCCCATTAAAATAGTAGTAGAAAATAAAGGAGATAAAAATCTCATAACAATAAGAAAATTGGAGGAGGGCACAGTCAACAGACAATAGGTTTTAATAGATTTCTGGAAGTCTCACACTGGATGAAAGACTGGTGAATGATGAAGCTGGGCAGTGGACAGCACAACCACGAGCTCATGGGGAGGGAGGGATATTTGGCCCTGGCTAGAGCCTGTCTTCCTCGAAGAACACTGAAGTAGAATAGACTCAGAAGTGGCAGGTATGACTATAGGTGAAAAGGAGTTGTGGGACTGAAAACTGAGAAATTAAATTCTGGGCAAAACCCAGCTGATCTCCAGAATGAAATGACTAGCATCAAATTATCTACCCACTACCACTACCACTGTCACCACTGTAAAAACAACAAAGACCAACGGTTCTTCTCTAAAGAAGCTGAAGTAACTATTCAGGGCAAATTAGGGCAGATGGAGTGGGGTTTGATAATCAACATCAAAACCCTCTGTATTCTGCCATTTAGGGTCACTGAAGTATGATAGTTTCTTCTCTGCCAGTTCTTTCTAAAGTGAAGATTGTTGGATGATAATCTCTATCTCTCTGTTAGAGTTCATAGTGAACTCTTATGTTGTCTTATTTATTAATATGATAAGGCAACTGAGAAAGGCGTTTGTGGAAATGCAGTATGAAAGATAAAGAGACAAATAGAAAAAATCAATCTCGGAGAAAAATAAGAGGATTCAGGGGACATAAAAACCTTTAGGTAGCATCCTTAGAGAGATTCAAGAAGATATTATATCAATAAAATAGTAGAATGCATGAAAAATGTGTGGAGAAAAAGGAAGTGCTCCCAGAAGTTAAAAAAAAAAAATTGCTTAAATGAAAAAAACATATAAGGGTTGCAAAAGTAAGTAGAGAAAATCTCTCAGAAAATAGAACAAAAAGAATACTAGAAAGAAAATGTGTAGAAAGATTTTTTTAAAAGTCCAGCAAGTGCATTGTTCATATAATGAGTTTCAGGAAGGAAGAATAGAAAAATCAGAGAAGGTATATTATCAAAATAATAATGGAATAAAATTTCTCATAGCAAAAGGGCATCAATGTTCATATTGAAAGGGCTCACTAACATCCAAGAACAATGAGGGAAAAACACAAACTTAGGCACATCAGTGTGAAATTTCACAATACTGAAGATAAAGAGATGTCCCTAAATGTTGAGAGAGAGAGAGAGAGAGAGAGAGAGAGAGAGAAAACAAGTATAGATCATGTACAAATTAACAAAAATAAGACTTGCCGCTGTCTTTTCAACAGTCACCCCGAACACTAAAAGCCCAAAAATAATGCCTTCAAAGCTGGGAATGTGAAATACAACTCAGCCAAACTATCAAACAGATACGGTGTCAGGAAAACAGCTATTTTCACTGATTCAAGGACCAAGAAGTTTAACCTCCCAATCCAACTTTCTTAGGAATTTTTGAGGGCATTCTTCAGAAAAATGAGAGGATACACTAAGAAAAAGAGAGGCAGGAACTAAAGGTAATAAGGCCCCAAACCAGGAGAAACGTTCAAGGAGGTCGGAAGAGCAGCTACCGGACAGGACCACGGGGCAATCCGACACATGGAAGCAGGAAAGAGATCCGGCGGGAACGCTTTGAGGGGGGGAGAATGAAACTACACAGAATAAATAACAAAGATTCAGCTTATAAGTGAGAATGTGATAAAAGCAAATATTTTAAGAATAAAAAAGCAAAAGTGTCAACAAAGTTGATACAAAAGGAAACTGCAGCGAACATTTATATAATTGTGAATAAACACTATTATTGATTTTGAACTGTTAGAAGTAATCTTTAGCCAAACCACAGAAAAAAATGAGATTTTCTTATAGATTATAAACTTATCCATGCTTATATAATTTTATGAGTTTTCAATATAACAAAATTCTAGATGATGGAAATTGGGAAGTTTGTAGTCAGGGAAAAAGCTATAGGAGATGGTAGGAATGGGTCATAATCTCATCTGACAAAGTGGGGAGTCAAAAGATAGTGTCTTTTGCCAACTGAACAAGAAATAAAAATAAAAATATATTTTTCCTTAGAGCTACAATGATAATATTTAGAGGAAGCAAAAAAAAAATGACATAATTATATTTGG
Source organism: Choloepus didactylus (assembly GCF_015220235.1). NCBI lineage: Eukaryota > Metazoa > Chordata > Mammalia > Pilosa > Megalonychidae > Choloepus > Choloepus didactylus. The sequence goes on from NC_051315.1 coordinate 38,659,375, forward strand.
GGAATGTAAATAAATTCTTGTTGAATTCCACAGATAGATTTTAAATGTCAGAAATCAAGATATAGCAGTTTAGGCATATAGTTTAGAGATTCAGGGTAACTATCCAAGGACTAGTTAAAGGAGTGAAAAGTTATTCCTTCTAGGGAGAGGGGCTAGAGTAGGAAGTGATGGGGCAAGAGAGGGACTATTTCTTTTCATACACTGTAACTGACATTGTTGGTTGGCGACCCAGACTCCACTCACCCTCTCCTTTCCTAGAAGAGACCAAATTTTGTTTATATTAATGGAGCTGAGGAAAAGCCATTTCTACACAAAACTCCAAGAATAACCCTATTTCCCTTGCCAGGGACTCCATACTGGCCAAGGGAATGGGGGAGGAGGCCCCAAGTCAGAGGAGAGGGTGCTTTTAAGAGAAATATAGCTCACTTCTTAGAGAGAGCAGTAAGGTGACACGCTCTGTTCCTTCCCTAATGATGATGATGTATCTAGATGGGCCATTTGGAGCCACTGCAACCATCCGAGGGTGAGGATGAGAATAGCAGAGCAGAGAACTGGCAAATACCCGGGTTCTTCATGACCCTGGTGAGCTTCTGAGTCAACAAACCTTGACGGCTGCCCTCCCTTACTGCAATGTAAGATAATAAATTGTCTTTATTTATTTTTAGGTTAGTTGAGTTAAGGCTTTTGTTACTTGCAGCTAAAAGCATCCCAAATGATACCTGAAGTCCTCCTTTGTTAATTTGATTTTTAAAAAGCATATGCATGTATTACATTCATTAAAAATGTTTAAGATAAATAACAACATAAAGTTACAAATTTTATTCTAAGCATATAAATTTATCACTTTGCATTTAATTCCTTTAAAACATTGGGTTTTAAAAAAAATTATAAGTGACAACTTCAATCAATATAAAAGTATATAAAAATAAGATGGAACTCTTTGGCTGCCTCCTACATGCCCCAGAGTCAATTACCTTTAACATTAAGCATCTTTTCAGACCCTAGCATGTTTAATTTTTGTTGTGATTATATATTTTCCAAAAAAATAAATAGAAGCATAATATATATTCTCTTCGACAACTTGCTTTTTCATGTGACATTAAATCATGGATAGGCCTACTTTCTTGCTAGTGAGCACATTTTCAACCTACTCTTTTTTATGCCTCTACAGATTTCTGCAGGTAGACAGACCACAATTCATTCAACCTGCACCTTACTGATGGATACTTAGATTGCCCTCACCTTTTCACTAATACAACAAATGCTGCAGAAAACATTCATGCCCATGCTTCTCTGTAAAAGTATTTTTTCTAAGAGAAATTCCTAGATGTAACATTGCTGGTTCAAAGGACACATATGTTTTCAATTTTAATAGATTAGAAATTGAAAACTTCTTCCCCCAAAATGGACTGTACCAGTTTCACTCCCACTAACAATACAGGAGTCCACTATTTGATGGGAGCCATTTCCTCAAATCTTTAACAAACATTGATATTATCAATCACTTAAAATTTTGCTCAATTTAATGAGCAAATATGAGAGCTCCCTGTTGTTTTAATCTGATTTTCTCAGTTAGTGGAGTTGACCTTCTTTTCTTCTGTTTATCAGTCATTTGTATTTTTAAAAATTCATATAGTTCCATTATTATTTATTTCCTACATGGCGGTTTGTGTTTTTCTTATTATTTTGCATTTTCTTTGTCTCTTAGGGATAGTCCCTTTATTATGTATGATACAAGTGTTTTCTCCCAAGCTGTTTGTCTCTTAGGTTTTTAATTTGTAAGTGTACCAATATTACCATCTGGGGTTTTAAAGACTTGGGAAAGATCATTTATTTGTTTGACCTATCTCTTTATCAATATTAAAAAATAAATAAAAGCAACAGCAAACTCTTCAGCAAATACTAACTGAACGCCCATTGAGTCCAGTGATCACAGAAGCTACTAAGGTGAAAAGACAATTCTTGATTGCAAGGGGCGTCTAGTACAAAAAGCTGATAGACTTGTAAATAAAGAATTTTCGCTATGGTAAGCTTATAAAATAATGAACACCGGAGACAGGGAAGAACGAATACATAAATCGGCCTGTGAATTATTAGGGACGGACAAGAGAAGGAAGAATTACTTTGTTATTTCTGAGTTCTTAACTTTATACACATCCGTTTGCGTTAAGTATTCAATTAACACATACCAATAAAGGCTGAATAAAGTGTAATTTTCAACTCCGTAGTAGAATTTACTTTAAAATTTTTAAAATTCTTAGTGACTTTAATAGCCAAATTCCTTAAAATGTACGTATCTTATTGCCATTAAATCATCTAAGTATTATTAAAGATAATTGGAGAGTGAGTCTTATGAATAGGAAATGAAAAATAAATTCTTTTTTTAAAGCATTCATTCTATGATTTCTATTCCTATTTTTAATAATCTGAAACTCTTCATATTTTCATATATATGAACCATCCAGCAATATTTTCTAGGGACAATTTATAAATGCATATGATTATAAAAAAAGATAATTCTCCCAATGTCCTACACTGACCTTCCATCAAAACACACCCATTTTTAAAGAAGGAAAACACTTCAGAGGGCTTCCTTTAAATCTTTGAAAACTTCCTTTAATTGATTCCCCTCTCTTTGACTTTGGTATTTATCTAGTCTTGCATCAGCCATCCTATGACCAACCCAAAGTAAGATGATAAATACAACTGCTCATATCTTGGTACCTCTTTCATTGTTTATGGTGTTAAGTACAATCGGTTGGCTAGCCTACCTACCACCACAAGAATCCACAGGGTCTTCAGATACTCGTTAGATGCCAATCCACAGTCCAATTATGTTGCTCTAATCTTTACAACATCTCCCATTCTTTTGCACCCCAGACCTTACTTAGTTTCAATATTCATCTGAAAAATGAAACTTTTTTCTCCAAGTGTTGATTACTCCATCCTAAAAACAGAGTATAACCTCTGAATACTTTGAAATTATTAATACAAAAATGTCTAAATACATTGGCTCTACCTGTAATTCTAACCAATTAAAGGACAGTTTCTAAAAAGCTCTGGGGATTTCACCATATGACTCCCATAATGGAAATTGCTGGGCTAATCTTTCCAAGTAATATAACAAATATCGGCTTCCCTTCCAACACATTGTTTGAAACTTGTCTGCATTTCTTTTGCTGTTAGAACAAGAACTGTACATCTGGAAATGATTTTCAAAATCAATCAATTCAACCTCCTAATTTTACAGATGAAGAAATAGGTTTCTAGAGATTGTTACAGACCATTAAATGGCTGTTTGGGTCTGAACAAGTTAATTCACTCTCAAGTCTAACTTGGAATTTAGGAGAGAAATTTTTAGGTGTCATCTATATAAAAGATAAGCAGAGGTGAGTAAAATGAGTCAGGTTAACTGGATTTAGTGCTTCAAATGTTTTCTTTTACTTTACAAGTATTATTGCTTTGATTGTTTCCATATTTGAAGTTGGCTATGTAAAAGATCGTATCATAGAGAGCATGTAAAGGGTCAACAGACCAGCCAACTAAAGGGCTGTTATTTTTAACAGGGGGTAATATGGCAGGGTTATTTCTTTGGGGTATATTTTGCCTTGGTTACCTGAATGAAACAACTGTAAACTGCAGTGGCATCCTAAAACCTAGATTTTAATAAGCTTTGGTTGAGTGGGTTTCCTTCTGAATAGGTCACTATAAATCTGTCTTGAATTTTTAGTGAAATTAAAACAATTCTCATTAACTTTATAATGGGTGGTAAACAAACCACAAGATGATGCAAACAGCCCTGCTTGTATTTTGTACGCCTACAATTTTCTTTCTCAGTAACAAGACAATCCTTCTTAGCAATTTTCAGGGATTGAAATTCTTTCAGGAATTGAAAGTGGAAGAATATCAATATAATATCATATAAATATCAATTATTTAGAGCAAACCGACTACTCTTTTTTTTTTCCTTTTAGGATATACCTTGTTATTTCATTTTAATTTTTGATATGGGAGAACTAGGTGTTTTTTTTTGTTTTGTTTTGTTTTTTTTGCCTTTTAGTGACTTTTTTTCATGATTAAATAATATAAAACATTATTAAGATTACACAAGGCATATGGTATACTTTGCAAGCTTTATCACCCTTGCAAATGTCTCCTTAGGTGGAGAAAAAGTATTTGGCATCCATTTATGTATGATTCAGAATCTTTTGACTATATTTGTGGTGGCCTTGGTAACCCAGGTCTTAGCAAAGGACACACTATTTCAATTTGAATCTGACTTTTATCTTTGTCTCTTTAGCTTCTATTCCAGTTAAGGTGGAATAGTGCAGAAACCAATACTTTATACAGTTTGTTTCCCCTTCTGAAGGGACAAATGCTCGACTAATGAAAAGAAAGCCCATTGGTATTGGTGTTACATGTTCAAAACTGCAATTTTCCTAGAAAAGAAATCCTTTCTCAATGTAAGTATTTCTAGCCGGAAAATGTCTCTTTCATAATTTTTTTTTTTTTTTGAGAAATGAGAGATTCATTATTTGAAGCCACAAAAATCATAATTTTACATATGGGAGATTTTAATTTTTTTAAAAGACCTTAATTTCTCTTACTGCCTAGCAAACAGATGACTTTCATTTCACCATACATTGGGTTTTCATCATGGTGGAGACGATTTAATAATTGCAGTAAAACTATTCATGTTATTTCTACTTTGTACTTCTTAGGAATGCTATCAAAGGCAGATTCTGCAATTAGAAAAGGGTTCATATTAACTGGATTTTGAAAACAGAAAACAACAACCAAACCACTCAAAATTCTTCAAATGACAAAAGAGAAAACAGTGAAAGGCAAATCTTGGCATTTTCTCACCTCTTTTAACCTTTGTGCCTTGACAAAATAAAAAACAAAAAATATTGAAAGAATTATGGTGAATGAAAGGTCTTAATTGTAAAACTTTCTTTAGGAGTGTTTGAAAGGAAATGACAGAGTAGCTTTATTGAGCTTGGACAAAGCTAACTTGCCTGACAATTTTCAGTTTTATTATGCCTAAATACTCATTCAGAATCTGAAGTTAGTAATAGCATTATCGGACACTTTCACAAGTATTATATAGAGAATATTGGTGAACCTTTGACAAGCAACCAAAAAAAAAAAAAACCAAAACAAAAATAAAAACATTTAGAAGCAAATTATAAGGTACAGCTCATGCAAAGAAAAGTCATCCCTAGGTACGGGTCAGTTTTGAGGGAAGAACCAGCACCCTAAAGCTGGGGCCCCGGGCATAGTGAGAAATAAGCCTAGCTTCTGGATGTGCCTTTTAAAAGACACAGTGATTTATGGATAGAAGTATCTCTGGTGCACTGGTGACAGGTGACACTTCTCTAAGGTGGATGGAGAGAGTTAGGCACAATAACTTGCAATTTTCAAATACTGTGAATTTTTTTCCTTATAAAGATGAACATCACTAGTTTTTCAAGCATGAGGTTTTGATGTACATACTTGATTTTTAGCTCAGAATTCTTTTTTTCCATGCCAAATTAGCACCCTCATATAATTAAACAGTTTCCCTCTTGAAATTTAGATTGGGATGAATTCTGTTTTAGCAAAGTAGTAACTATGGTTTAACCAAACTCTGTGTGTGTGTGTGTATCTATTGAAATACATGGAGAATTGCGATAACTATGTGAACAATTCAGGTTGAAAGTGCATCATAAATAAGTAAAATTGAAATGTTTTCTTTCTTGCATTTAATGAGGTAAAAATCTCTGTCCTCCCACTACTCTTTGCAGGCATCGCTATAATGTTGGTCTAAATGATTTAGAGAATCCTTAGTTTCACCTGCGCCTCAGTCTTGTCAAAATGACATGGGTGTGTGAGCTACGTTGGATTTCACTGGATGTGAACCTGAATACATATTACAAATGCAAATCACCTCTCCATTTCTTTAACCATAAAAGGCATGAACATAAATTCCAAAGCTGATTTCACATTAAATGACGTGGGATACCAATATTACTTCCTCCTGTGGACCTGTTTCTCCTTCCACAAGACTTAAAACTTCTGTACCTTTCGTGCAGCTTGTCAGGGCAAGTCCATAAACATTTACATGTATAAACCTATAATTAAAAAAAATATCCTAATCCTTCAACAAGTAATTATATTGAGTATTATTCATCCTTTACAAGAAATCCCTTAAAGATGTAAAGGGTGACAACCTCATTAAGTTTTCATTGCCTACCTTGATGCAATTCCATTTTTGGAAGTATCCTCTCACTTTCTGCTTTGCATACAGAAACACAAAAAGAAATTCAAAGGACAGTACCTTGAAAGAAGAACTCCATTAAGTAATTATCAAATTAGAAAAATTACATACCCAAATATTTTATACATTTATAATAAGATGAGATATACATGTATTCGCATGTTTGTCTGGGGATATAGAGTCTCTAGCATATATAAATATGCATAATTTTTTCATACAACATAATTAGAGAAAATTACATCTCTATCCAATTAGCCTTCAGAACAATTTGCTTCATATTTTCTTTTTCTTTAGCTAAAACTCACTATTACCTTCATTCTCTATAGTTTCACTCTGATCCATTCCCCCTCCTCCAGCTCTCCTCTACTACCCTTCACATACCATGTTTTCCTTCCAGAGCCACCTCCTTCCTCCTGCTCCAGTTCTGCCCATTTTCCCACCCTCTTCCCAAGTCTCAGATACTGGGCAAGACTCCAGTTATTTGTGGGTGGACAAAACAATTACATAGAGACTCTAATAGAAACAAAGACGACTCCCTGTCTGATGTCATGGATGGTCCCAGACCTTTGCTGATTTTCTCCATCTGTTTAACCCTCAGCCACAAAGAGGTTAATATGTCATCACTCTGAACAGCATCTGGTTGCCAAAGTGTCTTTGGATTCCAGTTCACTGACTTACAGAAGACCCATTGTAGCCAAACACTTCCTTTCGAGCGCCTCCATATCCCAGAAGCAGGTGGAGACTTACAGGTTTTGGAGGGACAACATTTAAAGCTAAGCTCAGTCTTGCATGTCTGTCCCTAAGTGTAGAGCAATACTTGGGGAAACCCGGCTGTGTCTATACAAGCCTGAGCTTTAAGGAGGGCCACGGGAAACCCCTATCCTTAAGCTTAATGTACCAGTCCTCAACTGGAGAGCCTGCCTCCTACCCAGCTGCCACTCAGCAGGCTCTCTCTGTAGCCTAGCAAGACCTGGGAATTTCATATTCTACCATTATTTCTCTGAATAGCTAAGCTATTCTCAGCTTTGTCAGAGTGCCTGTTGAAGTCTTCAGAGGGTGCCGCCGTGACTCAGGGGATAACAATCAAAGTGAGGTTTTCTCATAGATTTTCCTGTTTCTTCTTTTTATTTCACCTGTGAAACAACTGGCTCAAGTTTGAAACTCCTATGTCTCTATGACAGTGTTTTTCAACCTTTTTTTCCATCGTTGCTCTCCTAAGAAGTCTTACGTTTTTTCTAATAAATTAATAAAATTCCCCCATGAAATTTTAATGCCATAGATATACTGTAAATCTGTTTCTGTACTGTGTGAATATCTTTTTACTTTCCTCCATTGAAATACACGTTCTATGGATTTATTGTATCTCAGAGGTAAGGCTGACTCTGAATTTGGCATAACCAGGGTCTCTTCAGCCTTTAGGCTTCCTACCTGGGACATTTCCCTGTGCACACCAACCTATTGCATCCTCAGCTGTAATTTACTCCATTTTATAACCTCTCAAGCACAAGGGATCTCTATAGGGCTGGTGGGGGCCAGAGGCAGGGCTGGAGGGGGATGGGAGTGCTCACAAGAACAGTGTGGAGAGCATTTCTGTGCAAATAACCACTGGACTATCCAAAAAACATTCCCTTGATCTTGGCTGGGTATTACCTGGTCCTTCATCTAAATACCCAGGAGTGCAGAGATGTTGCATAGCACATGCGTTGTTTATGAAACATTTCCAGTGTAATAAGGATTGATGATGGAGGGGGCTTATCTGGATGCTGAGCACAGGAAAGCTGGCAGAGAGGGTGAGGGTGAGGATGGGGTGGCCCTGGTTGAGACTGGGGAGATGAAAGTCTCAGCACGGTGCCAATAGACCCATGGCCCCATCCGGACACTGAGGGCTGCATTTTAGGAAGATCAATCACCACTCTTTTAAAATACTTCTAATATTCCCCAAAAAGCTAGGTATGGAACTACCATATGACCTGGCAATCCCATTTCTAGGTATATTTGCATACGGATGTTCATAGCAGCATTATTCACAATTTCCAAAAGATAGAAGTAATCCAAGAGTTCATTAACCAAAGAATGGATAAACAAAATGTGGTGTATAGATACAAGGGAATATTATTCAGCCATAAAAAGGAATAATGTTCTGATACATGTGATATCATGGATGAACCTTGAAGACATCATGCTGAATGAAATAAGCCAGGTAGAAGAGGACAAATATTATATGAGTTCACTGATACGAAATAATTAGAATAAGCAAATTCATAGAATCAGAAACTAGAATATAGGTTACCAGGGGCAGAGTGATGATAGAGGATGGGGAGTTAATGCTTAAATTGTACAGAGTTTGAGGTGATGGAAACTTTTGGGTTATGGATGGCCATGATGGTAGCACAACATTGAGAATATAATTAACAACACAGAAATAGATATTTGAATGTGATTAAAAGGGGAAATGTTATATTGTATATATGATAATAAAATAAAATCCCCTGAGTTCATGGAACTACACTACACAAACAGTGAACCCTAAATTAAACCATGGACTATAGTTAATAGTACAATTATAAATATGTGCTATATTGTCAATTGTAACAAATGTTCCACACCAATGCAAGGTGTTGGTCATGGGGTGGCATATGGGAATCCTGTATTTTATGCATAATTGTTCTGTAAACCCACAACTTCTCCAATAAGGAAAAAAAATTAATAGGGGAAACATACTTCTAATGGCTTTCAATTACCTACAGCTTGAAATACGTCCTTTTTATACTAGCATTTTATGTCCACCATAAAATATCCCTACCTGTTTTTCTCTTACTTTCCTCTTACCTGCAGTCTATATTCTCTCTGTAACACCTACTCAAAGCTTATTATGACCCAAATACCAACTTACCTGCCTTTGGTGATGTTTTGTTCTCTACTTGTGATGTTTCCCTTCCAGTTCTACCTATTCAAACACTGCCCTTCCCACACTTTCATGATCTGCATATAGAAAGAAGCTTTTGATTTTTCCAAATAGATATTAATGCTTCCTCCTTCAGGTCACTGCTTCCTTCCTTTAGGCAAGCACCAAAGAGAAAATCAAATTACAGTAGAAGGTGGAATAAGGTGGTTTGCTCCTTGACCAGACTGCAGTTCACTGAGGACAAGATGCTCATACTGAGGACTCAATAGAAGAGTTGAGTATTTTCTGTGGATGCTGTTGTATTGTTTGTTCTGGGCAAGAACAGGAAAGACCTTGGCTGGAAATGCCCAACATCATCCCCTCGGTGGCTGTTAATGAGGCTTGAGATGACACTATTGCTAAAAAGATATGGATTTGTGTAGATAAGCAAAGCCAGGGGTAGGTTTTGTTGCTGTTGACAGTTCTTTTGTTTTGCTTTGCTTTGCTTCCTTATATTTTCTCTGTGGGAGAAAAGAACTGATAGGAAACTGTTTAAGCTAGATCGCTTGTCCTCTCGAACTTTATTATCTCCAGTTAACCACAAAGCTGAAAATAGTGCTTTTTATTGTAGCTGATGAGAATCATTCACATGGTTTACTAGCTCCAACAACCTGACTCAAAGAATCACCTCCTTCCAGCTTGCTTTTAAAAAAAAGATTCTCAGGACACCTTATTCCGGGTGCCCACAACCCTCAGATTATTTAAACAGTATAGCTAGATATGAAAATCTAAGAATTCGACTTTAATTATAATGAGCATAGAAGATCCACTTTTTAATTATTTTATTTTATTTTTGCATTGTTTTCAAAGTGAAGAAAACAAATCTTGTCCAGAATCAATTGAAAAAATGAAACCATCCAAAGACAACATTTAGGTGAAGGTCATTAGATGTTTCTGATTCAACAGCAAAGCAGTTAAAACTTGAAATAGAGTGGTTCTCCTTTTGGTAACCACGGGGATAGCAAAGTAACTTATATACAAAACTTGTGGGAAGGAATAACGTTGGAAATTCTTCTAGTGAAGAATGATTTAAACCTTGTTCTGACACATGAATCATGGGGGTGGTGCTTTCTGTCAACATTCCTCTACCTTCCGAACCAGAAAAGCCAGTATCTATCCGGTTACTGGTGGTGCCACCACTGCTGGGAAATAGCACTGTGACAGAGGAATTTTTTTTCATATCATTTTGAAATGGCTGCATGTTACCAGGAACATTCACATGATATTTCCATCACAGGAGTATTTTGGATGTATTATTGATATTCTGTACTATATGAAATGCCATTTTGAACAACTTAATTTTTAGCCTCAACTCAGAAAAGGAGAAAATACTTCAAAAAATTCTTTTAACAACTGAACAATATCTAGACTTTGGGTAAGATGGAAATAGGATGCATCTTTCTGTTAATTTCAATTGAATTTTATCTTTGATTTGCATCTCTTAAAGTAGCTATGTTTAAAAAAATTTCAGTGGTTCCATATTTTCCTGTTTTTTTCTTCTATAAAACTGTTCCTTTAAATCACTTGTCTTCTTCAGAAACAAGAATAAATTTAAATGTTTATGAAAAATAATTTTTAGAAATTATGTTAGTACCCTTCAATGAATTTTATCCATTCAAGAGGAAGAGAAGATTCAGAAAATACATGGCTAGAACATGCAGCCCAACTAATTTTTGTAACTTACTTATCTGAGCATTTCGTCGGAAATCATTTTGTTTTTTTTTTTTTGTTTTTGTTTTGTTTTTGCTGCTGGAATTACTTAAATAATAATTGCTTCCATGTCACATTTGATTTTGCATTTATTTACACAACTTCATCATAAATAATTCCCCTGCTACCACCACCAAAAAACAAACAAATTTGACTTTAGTTTTTTTTCATTTAGCAATAGATTACATTAGTTTTTCCTTCACTGGCTCTTGTGCTTCCATCATAACTTCACCAACCCTCCTTGCTGCAAATAAATACATGTTCATCAATGTTCGATGTCTGATTTCAAAAGATCCCATTAACACCACTTTTCCCACCCCAAAGGGAATATTCCATACATGCTGATCTCACGCTACTCCTCAGAGTCAAAGGAAATCTCCTAGTTTTCTTGTTCCATCTTGCTTATACTTTCTCCTCTCTCTACATGTATTGCTAATATTGGCTTCAATCTTTTAGATTTGGATGTGGCTTCTGTTGATCCTGTGTCTACTCACCTTTAGCTCGAATGCCTTTTTGAGTTCTCTTTGGCCCACCTTCGCTACTCAATGGTGGGCACATTTGTATTCATAGACTACTTAACTTTGGTACCCAGATCCCTAGGACCCCCATGTAACCAGGAGGTGAATGCAGACATTCTTTGCTAGTGACACATCTATCTTATCTTCTACTGTCTCTGGCAACTCACTGCAACAGTGCAGTTCTAAATCCACTTTGCCTGTGAATTTTGGATATTGGAAACAGTTCAACCATGCAAATGAATTTTAATTTGGCCCAGCTCTTTGCATCACACACCAGACTGCAACAGATGTCCACTATGCCTTTAACACTAAACTACCTTCATCTATTCCCACATTCACCTTCCCCACAAGACTGTGATTTCCTTGAGGGTGGAGACAACAGCTGGTTACTCGTTGTGATAGTTAAGTTCATGTGTCAACTTGGCCAGGTGACCCAGCTGTCTGGTCAAGCAAACACTGGCCTAACAACTGCTGCGAGGACATTTGAGGCTGGTTGATAAACCAACAGGCTGGTTTATTGGATCATCAGTCAATTGACAGCAGCTTGTGACTGATGACTCATCAAAGGGCATGCCTTCCACAATGAGAGAATGCAATTGGCCAGATTTGATCCAATTAATCAGTGGAAGACTTACAAGCAAGACAGATAGAGGACCTTCACTTCTTCTTTGGCTGCCCAGTGAAGCATTTCCTGAGGAGTTCGTCGAAGTTGCCGGTTCGTTTCCTGAGGAGTTCATCGAACACGTTCCTCGAAGATCCCAGTTCATTGCCTGAGGAGTTTGTCGAAGTTGCCGGTTCGTTTCCTGAGGAGTTCATCGGACATCTTCCTTGGAGTTGACAGTTTGTTGACGGCTCTACAGAATTTGGACTCGTGCATACCCACAGTTGCGTGAGTCACTTTTACAGTTTGATAATCAGAGACACCTCTCATTGATTCTGTTTCCCTAGAGAACCCTAACTAACACTCGTCATTGTGTGTTGCCTGGTGCATGGTTTGGTGCACAGCACATTGCATATGCCCAATAATGGACAAACGAAGAGAATTTCCTCTTTTTTTTCCTGGTTTAAGGAAAAAAGTCTACTTTTGTTATCATCTTGAATCCATTGTGAACTTATGATAGGGAATCTTTAACTTTTAGATTGGTTCTATTCTGGCATCACTTGTGGGGTTGTCTGAGTCAGAAACCCGTTAAGCATTCCTGGAGATGAATAATGGCCAAAGGCCCTGGGCTGGATTGGAGCCTATGAGTGTGTTGTAGGGACTGTGTGGAATTGGCTTCCAGGAGCAGGTGCCACATGATGATGGAGAAAGGAAGAAGAAGACAGAAAAAGGAAGAAGACAGGGAAAGGGATTTCTTTCTCTGGTACCTGATACAGCTTTATCAAAATTGTAAAATTGATAAAGGTCATTTGGGACATTCCTCCACATTTTAAAAATGATTATTTGCAATTGCCACCCAAATCATGCTGTGCTGCTCTTCCCCACACCCACTCCTCAGCCCAGCAGTGACTTTTTGCTGTTATACACCTTCGCTTCAAAATACCTTCACAGGTGGGTGATGATAAAGTTAAAGAGGAAGTGATTTTAAGGACAATGACAGCAGGTCTGATTAAACTAATACCCGCTATGGTTTGAATGACTAATAGCATTTAAAATTCCTATTATTTTCATTCTGAAGTCTTGCCCCATGGCAAACTATAGCAGCTCCTGCATTTCACAAGTTCCTTTCTCCACATTTATACTCCATAACTATCTCAAAGCTCTGCATTTTGTTTATTGCTGCTTTGTGGTGGGGGGAACATGGCAAGGGAGAGAAAGTGTCTTTTTGTGTTTTGGCAGGACCGGCAGAGTCTTTAGCAGGAGGGAAGAGAGAACACTTAAGAAGGAAGACTGAAGTGTTTTAACATGGGTCACTTGTAAATTAGGTGTTTATAACTGAAAAGTTGCTTACACTTCTAAATATCCTTCACAATGTCTGCGTTAGGAATCACCCTTTTTCTATAAAGGTTTATGTGCATTTTAGGGAAACAGTGAGCTTGGAATTCTGTGAGCCTGAAACTCTGATCCATGCCTTTGTATTTAGAAGTCAGGAATGAGTAGAATGTGGGAAAATGTTGCTGCTGCTCAGATCCATTTTGGTTTCTATTTCACAGTCTTTGCAGCTTAAAAAAAAAATAATCCACTGCTAATCTTTGGTGGGGAATGTAGCCTTCAAACAAGTTTTCTTTATTCTTTGTTCATTCTAGAAATTTGATTATGTCAATTAGGGAAGGTTCTTGTTTCCCAAGTGTCTCTAGGGAGTTTCATGTTCTATTCTTTGGTAATTCACATAAAGTTATGAGTGTGAACAAGCCTCAAACATCACAGAACATTACCAGCTTCCTTGGCTAGGCCATAGGAGAACAATGAAAAAGGAATATATGAACTGCAATGACCTTGTCCTCCATCGTTTTCTTTCTTTGTAAATAATGTAAATCTATATACATAGAAAAAAATGTATAACATACATGAAGCATATATGTTATAGACACACAAATATATGAGGAATTAATTATATACAAAGCTCTACAAATGTATATATAAAACACACATATATATATTGGTTTTATATGTTTGCGTGCCTGTATGTGTGTATAAAATGCTTAAAGGACAAACTGAAATATGGTTATTTCTGAAGCACAATGATGATGTTAATGTTAGAAGTTTGAATATAAATTAATTTGCAGCTCTTTCTGACTCTCACCTCCTCCTCCCAACAGGGGCACAGCCTGAGCAGCTGTGTGACTGAGGGTGTTCCCAATCCCTCTTGCCCTCAGCCATCTACATTTAACCCATTGTGGGGGTGGATTAAAGTAGGGGTTGGTACATTACAGTATTTTGTTAATGCATTCTTCCTTGCTAAGCTGCCATCCTTCAGTGGTAAAATAGCGGATTCTTTGTTATAACTGTGTTTCATACCGCTATTTTTAATTATATATTCATTCAGGCGACAAATATTTATCGAGGGCCTACTATGTGCAAATACTAAGCGGAGCAAGACATTTCCTTGCCTTTAAGGAGCGCATTGTCTAGAGAGAGAGTTATTGCCTGGTGTTATATTAATCTATGAGTTCAGGTTTACAGATTTAGGGATTTTATGTTAAGCCTACTTATATGAAGATATATTGAAATGTAGATAATTACATTACATAGTTATTTGCAATAAATTCTAGTTGCAGATATAGGAACCATTATTTCTTAAAAAGTCACTGTAATAAGAAGATAAAGTACATCTTACAAACAAAAAATAGACTTTTTACCCTGTGAAGAAGAAAAAAACCAATAATGTGCATTTTTCTGACAATGACTGGTGAGTTTCCAAATATCTCTAGCCTAAGTTATTAAAGTTAAATAGTAACAACAATATATCATCATAAGTCCTTCTGTAACTTTGACTTTATAACTAAGCATGTTATTGATCAAATGTGGTTTCCCTTTTCTAAGAAAAAAAGGCCTTAAAAATTTCATATAGGTTATTGGTGATCAAGTACTTTGTAGAAAGTAACATTGTGATGAAGAAAATGAGAATAAATCAGGAACATATGCAGTGCATTTGCCTCCAAATGCACAGACTTTTTAGAGATTATAAGGGAAATTCTTGGCAAAATGTCTCTCAATTTGGAATATGAAACATATCTGAAAAAGATGCTAACAAGGCATATAACAAGAAAATGTAATATATGGAGTCTATAAGAGGCTAAATTGCTTTCCCATTCAAAAATGTCTGGAACTATTCTGGAAATACACAGCCAAGACCTGGAATGACTGGTCTGTGCTAAAAATTCAACTGTGCTTGAAATTTGTGGAGCAGCCCAAAAGGCAGCCAGGCGCACAATCTTACAAATATCACCCCGAATAATGTAGGATTTCCAATGGGTGACTTGGAAAATCTTTTACTAGTGACTGCGGGAGTGTATATCATGCAAGTGTGTGTGTAAAACATCTTCTAGCTGCATGCTTTTGGATATAGAACATTTATATCCAAATAGTGCATTCTCATTACTTTTTTTTTTTATCATCATTTTATTGAGATATATTCACATACCACGCAGTCATACAAAACAAATCGTACTTTCGATTGTTTACAGTACCATTACATAGTTGTACATTCATCACCTAAATCAATCCCTGACACCTTCATTAGCACACACACAAAAATAACAAGAATAATAATTAGAGTGAAAAAGAGCAATTGAAGTAAAAAAGAACACTGGGTACCTTTGTCTGTTTGTTTCCTTCCCCTACTTTTCTACACATCCATCCATAAACTAGACAAAGTGGAGTGTGGTCCTTATGGCTTTCCCAATCCCATTGTCACCCCTCATAAGCTACATTTTTATACAACTGTCTTCGAGATTCATGGGTTCTGGGTTGTAGTTTAATAGTTTCAGGTATCCACCACCAGCTACCCCAATTCTTTAGAACCTAAAAAAGGTTGTCTAAAGTGTGCGTAAGAGTGCCCACCAGAGTGATCTCTCGGCTCGTTTTGGAATCTCTCTGCCACTGAAGCTTATTTCATTTCCTTTCACATCCCCCTTTTGGTCAAGAAGATGTTCTCCGTCCCACGATGCCGGGTCTACATTCCTCTCCGGGAGTCATATTCCACGTTGCCAGGGAGATTCACTCCCCTGGGTGTCTGGTCCCACGTAGGGGGGAGGGCAGTGATTTCACCTTTCAAGTTGGCTTAGCCAGAGAGAGAGGGCCACATCTGAGCAACAAAGAGGCATTCAGGAGGAGACTCTTAGGCACAAATATAGGGAGGCCTAGCCTCTCCTTTGCAGCAACCGTCTTCCCAAGGGTAAAACTTATGGTAGAGGGCTCAACCCATCAAACCACCAGTCCCCTATGTCTGTGGTCATGCCAGCAACCATGGAGGTGGGGTAGGCGAATACCCCCGCATTCTCCACAGGCTCCTCAAGGGGGCACTACATCTTTTTTTTTTTTTTTCCTTGTTTGTCTTTTTTCTTTTTTTTTTTTTTTTTTTAACTTTCCCTTCTTTTTTAAATCAACTGTATGAAAAAAAAAGTTAAAAAGAAAACAAACATACAATAAAAGAACATTTCAAAGAGACCATAACAAGGGAGTAAGAAAAAGACAACTAACCTAAGATAATTGCTTAACTTCCAACATGTTCCTACTTTACCCCAAGAAAGTTACATAATATAGCAACATTTCAGTGAACTTGTTCCTACTACATCCATCAGAAATTAACAGACCATAGTCATTTCTGGGCATCCCCAGAACGTTAAATAGCTTATCTGTTCTTCTTGGATTATTGTTCCCCCTTCCTTAATTGCTCTCTACTGCTAGTTCCCCTACATTCTACATTATAAACCATTTGTTTTACATTTTTCAAAGTTCACATTAGTGGTAGCATATAATATTTCTCTTTTTGTGCCTGGCTTATTTCGCTCAGCATTATGTCTTCAAGGTTCATCCATGTTGTCCTATGTTTCACGAGATCGTTCCTTCTTACTGCCGTGTAATATTCCATCGTGTGTATATACCACATTTTATTTATCCACTCATCTGTTGAAGGACATTTGGGTTGTTTCCATCTCTTGGCAATTGTGAATAATGCTGCTATGAACATTGGCGTTCAGATATCTGTTCGTGTCACTGCTTTCCGATCTTCCGGGTATATACCGAGAAGTGCAATCGCTGGATCGAATGGTAGCTCTATATCTAGTTTTCTAAGGAACTGCCAGACTGACTTCCAGAGTGGCTGAACCATTATACAGTCCCACCAACAATGAATAAGTGTTCCAATTTCTCCACATCCCCTCCAGCATTTGTAGTTTCCTGTTTGTTTAATGGCAGCCATTCTAACCGGTGTTAGATGGTATCTCATTGTGGTCTTAATTTGCATCTCTCTAATAGCTAGTGAAGCTGAACATTTTTTCATGTGTTTCTTGGCCATTTGTATTTCCTCTTCAGAGAACTGTCTTTTCATATCTTTTGCCCATTTTATAATTGGGCTGTCTGTACTATTGTCATTGAGTTGTAGGATTTCTTTGTATATGCAAGATATCAGTCTTTTGTCAGATACATGGTTTCCAAAAATTTTTTCCCATTGAGTTGGCTGCCTCTTTACCTTTTTGAGAAATTCCTTTGAGGTGCAGAAACTTCTAAGCTTGAGGAGTTCCCATTTATCTATTTTCTCTTTTGTTGCTTGTGCTTTGGGTGTAAAGTCTAGGAAGTGGCCTCCTAATACAAGGTCTTGAAGATGTTTTCCTACATTATCTTCTAGGAGTTTTATGGTACTTTCTTTTGTATTGAGATCTTTGGTCCATTTTGAGTTAATTTTTGTGTAGGGGGTGAGGTAGGGGTCCTCTTTCATTCTTTGGATATGGATATCCAACTCTCCCAGCCCCATTTGTTGAAAAGACCATTATGGCTCAGTTCGGTGACTTTGGGGGCCTTATCAAAGATCAGTCGGCCATAGATCTGAGGGTCTATCTCTGAATTCTCAATTCGATTCCATTGATCTATATGTCTATCTTTGTGCCAGTACCATGCTGTTTTGGCAACTGTGGCTTTATAATAAGCTTCAAAGTCAGGGAGTGTAAGTCCTCCCACTTCGTTTTTCTTTTTTAGAGTGTCTTTAGCAATTCGAGGCATCTTCCCTTTCCAAATAAATTTGATAACTAGCTTTTCCAAGTCTGCAAAGTAGGTTGTTGGAATTTTGATTGGGATTGCATTGAATCTGTAGATGAGTTTGGGTAGAATTGACATCTTAATGACATTTAGCCTTCCTATCCATGAACATGGAATATTTTTCCATCTTTTAAGGTCCCCTTCTATTTCTTTTAGTAGAGTTATGTAGTTTTCTTTGTATAGGTCTTTTATATCTTTGGTTAAGTTTATTCCTAGGTACTTGATTTTTTAGTTGCTATTGAAAATGGTATCTTTTTCTTGAGTGTCTCTTCAGTTTGTTCATTTCTAGCATATAGAAACATTACTGACTTATGTGCATTAATCTTGTATCCCGCTACTTTGCTAAATTTGTTTATTAGCTCTAGTAGGTGTATTGTTGATTTCTCAGGGTTTTCTAGATATAAGATCATATCATCTGCAAACAATGACAGTTTTACTTCTTCTTTTCCAATTTGGATGCCTTTTATTTCTTTGTCTTCCCGGATTGCCCTGGCTAGCACTTCCAGCACAATGTTGAATAACAGTGGTGACAGCGGGCATCCTTGTCTTGTTCCTGATCTTAGAGGGAAGGCTTTCAGTCTCTCACCATTGAGTACTATGCTGGCTGTGGGTTTTTCATATATGCTCTTTATCATGTTGAGGAAGTTTCCTTCAATTCCTACCTTTTGAAGTGTTTTATCAAAAAGGGATGTTGGATTTTGTCAAATGCTTTTTCAGCATCTATTGAGATGATCAATTGATTTTTCCCTTTTGACTTGTTAATGTGTTGTAATACATTGATTGTTTTTCTTATGTTGAACCATCCTTGCATGCCTGGAATGAACCCCACTTGGTCATGGTGTATGATTTTTTTAATGTGTCTTTGGATTCGATTTGCAAGTATTTTGTTGAGGATTTTTGCATCTATATTCATTAGGGAGATTGGCCGGTAGTTTTCCTTTTTTGTAGCATCTTTGCCTGGTTTTGGTATTAGATTGATGTTAGCTTCATAAAATGAGTTAGGTAGTGTTCCATTTTTTTCAATGTTTTGAAAGAGTTTGAGTAAGATTGGTGTCAGTTCTTTCTGGAAAGTTTGGTAGAATTCCCCTGTGAAGCCATCTGGCCCTGGGCATTTATTTGTGGGAAGATTTTTGATGACTGATTGGATCTCTTTGCTTGTGATGGGTTGGTTGAGGTCTTCTATTTCTTCTCTGGTCAGTCTAGGTTGTTCATATGTTTCCAGGAAATTGTCCATTTCTTCTACGTTATCCAGTTTGTTGCCATACAGTTGTTCATAATATCCTCTTATAATTTTTTTAATTTCTTCAGGATCTGCAGTTATGTCACCTTTTTCATTCATTATTTTGTTTATATGGGTCTTCTCTCTTTTTGATTTTGTCAGTCTAGCTAGGGGCTTGTCAATCTTGTTGATCTTCTCAAAGAACCAACTTTTGGTGATATTTATCCTCTCTATTGTTTTTTTGTTCTCTATGTCATTTATTTCTGCTTTAATCCTTGTTATTTCTTTTCTTGTACTTGGTTTGGGATTGGTTTGCTGTTCATTTTCTAGCTTCTTCAGTTGATCCATTAGTTCTTTGATTTTGGCTCTTTCTTCCTTTTTAATATATGCGTTTAGTGCTATAAATTTCCCCCTTAGCACTGCTTTTGCTGCATCCCATAGGTTTTGGTATGTTGTGTTCTCATTTTCATTCGTCTCTATATATTTAGCAATTTCTCTTGCTATTTCTTCTTTAACCCACTGATTGTTTAGGAGTGTGTTGTTTAACCTCCAGGTATTTGTGAATTTTCTAAGTCTCTGATGGTTATTGACTTCTAATTGTATTCCATTGTGGTCAGAGAATGTGCTTTGAATAATTTCAATCTTTTTAAATTTATTGAGGCTTGTTTTATGTCCCAGCATATGATCTATTCTGGAGAAAGTTCCGTGAGCACTAGAAAAGTATGTGTATCCTGGTGATTTGGGATGTAATGTCCTGTATATGTCTGTTAAATCTAATTCATTTATCAGATTGTTTAGGTTTTCAATTTCCTTATTGGTCTTCTGTCTGGTTGATCTATCTATAGGAGAGAGTGATGTGTTGAAGTCTCCCACAATTATTGTGGAAACATCAATTGCTTCCTTTAGTTTTGCCAGTGTTTTTCTCATGTATTTTGTGGCACCTTGATTGGGTGCATAGACATTTACGATTGTTATTTCTTCTTGCTGAATTGCCCCTTTTATTATTATGTAGTGGCCTTCTTTGTCTCTCAAAACATCCCTGCATTTGAAGTCTATTTTATCTGAGATTAATATTGCTACACCTGCTTTCTTTTGGCTGTAGCTTGCATGAAATATTTTTTTCCATCCTTTCACTTTCAGTTTCTTTGTGTCCCTGTGTCTAAGATGAGTCTCTTGTATGCAACATATTGATGGTTCATTTTTTTTGATCCATTCTGCGAATCTATATCTTTTAATTGGGGAGTTTAATCCATTTACATTCAACATTAAAACCGTGAAGGCATTTCTTGAATTGGCCATCTTATCCTTTGGTTTATGTTTGCCATATTTTTCCCTCTCTCTATTAATATCCTTTATTGTACCCATACCGAATCTCTTTAGTACTGAACCTTTCTCCAAGTCTCTCTGTCCTGTCTTTGTTTCTCTGTCTGTAGGGCTCCCTTTAGTATCTCCAGTAGGGCAGGTCTCTTGTTAGCAAATTCTCTCAGCATTTCTTTGTCTGTGAAAAATTTAAGCTCTCCCTCAAATTTGAAGGAGAGCTTTGCTGGATAAAGTATTCTTGGCTGGAAATTCCTCTCACTCAGAATTTTAAATATATCGTGCCACTGCCTTCTTGCCTCCATGGTGGCTGCTGAGTAGTCACTACTTAGTCTTATGCTGTTTCCTTTGTATGTGGTGAATTGCTTTTCTCTTGCTGCTTTCAGAACTTGCTCCTTCTCTTCTATGTTTGACAGTGTGATCAGTATATGTCTCGGAGTGGGTTTTTTTGGATTTATTCTATTTGGAGTTCGCTGAGCATTTATGATTTGTGTATTTATGTTGTTTAGAAGATTTGGGAAGTTTTCCCCAACAATTTCTTGAATACTCTTCCTAGACCTTTACCCTTTTCTTCCCCTTCTGGGACACCAATGAGTCTTATATTTGGACGTTTCATATTATCTATCATATCCCTGAGGTCCATTTCGATTTTTTCAATTTTTTTCCCCATTCTTTCTTTTATGCTTTCATTTTCCATTCTATCATCTTCCAGGTCACTGATTCGTTGTTCAACTTCCTCTAGTCTTGTACTATGAGTGTCCAGAATCTTTTTAATTTGGTCAACAGTTTCTTTAATTTCCATAAGATCATCCATTTTTTTATTTAGTCTTGCAATGTCTTCTTTATGCTCTTCTAGGGTCTTCTTGATTTCCTTAATATCCCGTACTATGGTCTCATTGTTCATCTTTAGTTCTTTGAGTAGCTGCTCTAGGTGCTGTGTCTCTTCTGGTCTTTTGATTTGGGTGCTTGGGCTTGGGTTATCCATATCGTCTGGTTTTTTCATATGCTTTATAATTTTCTGTTGTTTTCGGCCTCGTGGCATTTGCTGAACTTGATAGGGTTCTTTTAGGGTTTGTAGACCTACTGAAGTCCTTATCTCTAATTTATCAGATCTACAGCTTCGTGGAGTACACTTTCTCTAACCAGCAGGTGGCGTCCACGAGCCACCTGTTCTCCACAAACCAGTTCTCCCCTGCTTAGCCTTTTTGGTGAGTGGGGGAGTGAGTCTTGTGGGGCCCAATTGGTGTACCCAGCTTGCGTGTGTAGTTGGTGTTGCCTGCCCTGTATGTGGGGCGTGTTTCTGGGCAGTCGGGGAGCGGGGGTGGCCCTAACAATCAAATCTCCCTGATGATCCTAGAGTTTTAAAGCTGGTGCAATAGTCTAATCCTTCAGTTCAGTCCTGCCACAGTTTGTCTCTGCCACTGACCCACAAGTCTTTGGTATTGGCGTATGGTTCCTGAGACTTGCAAGTGGGCCCCTCTTCCAGGCTGTGCACCCCGGGTCCTCTGTTGAGGGATGACTGTGCTATGTCACCGGTGAGTGCCGTCCCCCCAGGGCAGTTCTGGGCTGCTGGGCTGTGTAGGGAGGCTCCCAGTCTGCTCAAATGATGGCTGAATGGGGCTTTGTTAATTCACACTGCTCCACCTTCCCAGCTCTGGGACATTCAGCTGAGGTTGCAGGGAAGGCTAATGTCCACGCCCAGTTTTGTGGTGTGTGCCTGTTATTTGAAGCACTTCCGTCACACTCGGTTGTCTGGGGCAGCTCTGGGCTATGGGGCTGGCGATGGGCAGGAGTGTTTCCTGTCCACCAGGATGGTGGCTGTGAGCGGACACCCCCCTTTTCTTGGGAAGTTGTGTTGTTTATTGAATTTTCTCAGCCACTGGATTATTGCCTTTTGTCTCAGAGCTCTCTTAGTTCTGCTCTTGACTTGACGTGCCCAAATTGCAATTCTTTGAAGCTTTCTGTATTGGGCTTCTTAGAGTAATTGTTTTAGAAAAAGAAAAAAGGATTTAAAAAAAAAAAAAAAAAAAAAAAAACGGCCCTTCTCAGAGATCTAATGGGTTATTGAAATGCTAATAGACAAAGCAACCAGAGTCATTAAGGAAAGGTCCACAGGGCAGAGAGATCAGCTTTTCTTCGGGATTTGCATATGCGCCTCAGGGCCTGAGCTCGGGCTTGAGCTCTGCCCTTCCCCCTTCTATGTTCACCAGAACTCCAAAAATCTTCCGCTTTTATTTTGGAGTTTTTCGTGTTGTTTTTTTTCTATGCCTGTCTCCTCTCTGCTGGGCTGGCTGCTCTCAGAGTCTCTGGTGTCTGGTCTCAGTCTATCTATGGTTGGAGTTTGAATCAGTAGAATGAGTTTCCGATAAGAGCAGCCACTGCCGTTCTCCCTTCTCCTTCCCGGAGCTGACAGCCCCTCCTCCCATGGGACTGAGCCTGGCAGGGAGGGGCGTGGGTCCCCCGGCCGCAAAAACTTACAGATTTCGCTGATCTCAGCAGTTCCACGTTTTCATGAGTGTTGTATGAAGTATGCCCAAAGTCAGATTGCTCTGTGGTGTCCAGTCCACGCAGTTCCTGGCTTTTTACCTACTTTCCTGGAAGAGTAACTAAAACTTACAGCTCACCAGTCTGCCATCTTGCCCCGCCTCTCTCTCATTACTTTTTATGATGCATTTGCACTAATTGCGTTTACATGTGCAAAATTATTCACTTATTTTACCTATTTAACATGCATAGTATCATTCCTCAGAGATGGTGTGCACATCTGAGCCTTTGGAAAGGGAGAAGACTAGGGCACGTTCTCTCTCCCATATGAGGACAGTGGGTTTGGTTGTGGGGTTTCCCTTGTACCTGCTCTACTCACATTTGCCGAAAGCCCTTGTGAGAGTGATTCCAGGGTTTCTGAGAGCCGTGAGTCTGCCTTTTACCTGCTGACTGCCTGAAAGTTCCTTCCAGCAGGAAGATTACACTGTGCTCTCTGGGTCACCACTAAACCAAAATGACTCACCCTTCAATTTCCATTTCCTTCTAGTCACGAGGAGGACACTGAGAAGTACCAGGGATGACTGGAGGAGAGAACTATTTAGAAACAGATCAACAGGAGGATGGCTGTCAAGTCTGAAGCTTTATGTGATTACATGGCATGAAACATGGGGCCTTCCGGCTTTCATCCCCCACAACTTCCAAAGGTCTCACAATTCAGAGCTGTACCCAGGGCTTGCTCTCAGCCTCAGTGACTGGAAGTCTCTAAATGAATTGAACCTGAACCTGAGGCAGAATGGGACTCAGAACCTCCCAAGTCATTGCCCCCTGATCCCCATGAACAAGCTGCTTCCCACCCAGCACGTGGCTCTGCCAAGGGCACCTCATGTGCATGTCCGTGAAGAGAAGGATCAGCTGCTTCCCACACTCCAATAGAAGCCTCTATTTGCAAAGAATATTTTTCTTTAGTTAGTAAGTACAATGTGACCTTCTTGAATAATAACAATGATAACTCTCATATTTTTTGACAATGCCAGGCATGAATCACTTTCTGTTGTTCACATCCTGATTATACATTCTTTTCCTGGAACACTGTAACATTTCTGAACTTCTAACATGGTTTTGGAATTTACAAAACATCTGTCTCATTCTTTACTCACCAGAAAATACAGAGAGAGCTCATTTTGTGCCTTGACCCCAAGAAGGGGCTAGCACCACAGCCTCTGAGGTGCAGGGGAGAGGAAAGCATAATTTTGCTCACCATCCACGGATCTTTCTTCATCAGAGATTCCATCCCAGCAGAGGAGACAATGGTCTCCAAGTTCCCAGCAGAATGTACAAATTCTGGCAGAGGAGACTGGTAGGTATATCCTGGAGCTTCATGGCAGGGTCACCGTGAGTGCCCGTCAACAGGGCTACCCTCCCAAATGCTTGAGGGTGTGTAGGCACACGTATGGCTCAGGCATTCCTGGGCACTCAGTTTCTGGTATCACCTTGAGCGTGGCATCCTGCGTGACTTTCTCTCATCCTCT
Source organism: Choloepus didactylus (assembly GCF_015220235.1). NCBI lineage: Eukaryota > Metazoa > Chordata > Mammalia > Pilosa > Megalonychidae > Choloepus > Choloepus didactylus. The sequence continues at coordinate 38,684,052 of NC_051315.1, forward strand.
CCAGTGGTCACCCCCACAAGCTCTGCACAGGGACAGACTCCTGGCTTTGGAACAGCCTGGTCCCCTAGTCTTATAAAGAGGGCAAAGCTGGAAGGACTACATAATTCTCTGCTGTGAGATTCTAGTCACACATGGAGTTAATGGGAACCCACTCGGTTCCTTCTAGCTTGCCACTTTGGTGCCACATTCTCTACCAGGGGCTTGCAGGTTTTTTGACCATAACCCATAGGAATCTCGACGCAGTATAAATCACACACATATACACACACACTGTCATACACTATTCAAAAACAATAATTTCACAAAATATTACTTGCCCTTACTGTCTTAGTTTCCCAGCTGCTAAAACAAATATCATACAATGGGTTGGCTTAACAATAGGAATTTATTGGTTCACTGTTTTAGAGGCTAGAAGGCTTGATACCTCCCAGGGTTGGTGTCTTCTGGCTGGCTGGCAATCTTTGGGGCTCCTTGGCTTTTCCATCACATGGCAATGCACGTGGCAGCATCTTCTCCTTTTTCTATTGGTTCTGTTGGCTTCCAGCTTCTTCCTTGTCCTGTGGCTTCCCTTCTTGTGTCCAATTTCCTTTGCTTTAAAGGTCTTCAGCCATATTTCATCCCACTTTCATTCAGTTTGGTCACACCTTAACAAATAATGTCTTTAAAGGTCCTAATTACAAATGGGTTCACACCCACAGGACCAGGTGTTGGGAACTGCCGCCTTTTGTGGGGGCTGTGATTGAACCCCCAACGCTTACCATGATAACGTAAAGCTGAGATTTTTATTCCATTCTATCTTTTTCTTTTAATCTTTGTCATGTCCCACCAAATTGATTTCATGACCCACAAATCATCACAGCCCATTTAAATGTAGTTCTCTGTCTGGTGAGGCTTATTTACACATTAGAAATAATTCTAATAATAATAATGATATTACTTAGCCTCTACCATTTGTCAGGCACAGGGTTATATGCTTTACATACATTACCTCTAGTCCTTAACATGTCATTGCAAGATGGGTGTTAATATGCCCATTTTACTGAGATATTTGAGTTTAAACAACTTAAAATGTTTTAGTTAAAATATTTAAATTTTCAGACTAATGTAGTCCAGCTATTTGAGATATTTCTATTCACAAAGACCAAGTAGGGAGGGGATATACACACACACATATCTTTTTAAAAAATAAATATTTCTTTCAGGATATTATCTTACTAATATACTATCTTACATATTATAAATATATATATCTTGTATATATACTATTATGCCCTTATATATCATACCCATCAATATTATATATGTACTACTTACATAGTATATATATGGTATATGAATAGTATATTATATTAATATATTTCTGCAAGACACTGAGTGGAATCAGAAGGCGGTAGATTGAGTGTGGAGGAGGGGGCTTCAGGAGAAAAATAATCCAATGAATTTGTATAATAATTTATGAAACAATTTGAAGGTTTGGACCATCTATAAAAGGAAAGTCTGTGATGTGTCAACTACAAAATTTTTGTAGGCTAAACTGTGTCTCTTTCTAGAAATAAAATTTAACAAGTTTTTTTTGTCTCTCATAAGATTTCATGAACTATGTCTTATACTTTATGTACAGAAGTGAGTGTGCTACTGAAGCAAGTCTCAGCATGCTGCCAACAAATTAGTTAAAAATGGAAAAGTATGTCAGAGAGTCAATGTTGTTTTATCAACTGGTCTCCAAACACATGGTTAGGTTGACTGTCCTCAACAGGAAATGATTCAAAGATAGCATTGTTTACCATTTTTTTTGTTTTTGTTCTGTTTTGCTTGGTTTTGTTCTGTTTTAATTTATGTGACTCCATTGGTGCTAAAGAGTAAACCACAGAGTTTTTAAAGATATTTGTTCCTCTCACCAATACAATGCCCTTAGGTCCAAATACCAAGGTGTGGGGTCTCAGAGGAAAGCAACCCCTTCATTATGTTCCAAATTGTTTTGCTGGCTCATGGCATGCTGTACTTCTGGACTAGGCTGGATATACCACATCTGTTACTTTATCCCAGACCTGATGCTTGGCATCTGTATACACTGTGGGATTATTATACTTTGTAGTTCACATAAAAAAGCAAACAATCTGTCTGCATTGCTCTTTATGCCCTGGAACAAATCTTGACCAATAATCAGTAAAGTACAATCTACTGTAGATATTCAGACAAATGCTAATTCCCTTGCCCCCACCCCCACCCTCATTTCCTTGGTCTATGTGAATCAGAGCCTTGCAATGACAATTGAATCTTACTTGTCCAATGAAAATCATAAGGCATCCAAAGATTCAAATGTTTCCCCACCTAATAGTCTTCAGACTGAGAACCAAAATATGTAAGCAGAAGGAATTTTTTTTTTTTGGTCACTACTGTCTTCCTTTTTTGGGGAAACAAAAGGAAACCAGCCCTTATTAAATAGGAAAGAAATAAAGAAATACACATACAGGCTTTTAGAGAGCTTTCAACCTTTCATGTGACTTTTGGGAAATAGCAAACCATGAAGTCCAATCCATCCCCAAACATCTGTGAGATAATGTCCTGCTGGGGCTAAGAAATCAACAAGGCAGAGGAGCAACAGCAAAGAAGGAGCCCCCTGCTGTATGGAAATAAAACACTCTCCAGAAGAGAAGGGTAAAAGTGCTTCTTAGAAAAATGGGACCCACATGGATGCAAGTAAATCCTTGGGTATAATGATCTTAATTTAGACATCTATCCATGTCAGAATTTACATGGGATTCACCCAATAACAATTAGAGGGAGTAAAAAAATAATACTCAAACATACCATTGGCAATATTTTTCTAAAAGTCTATTTGTTATTTGTCTAGAATTCCTGCAGTGGTGATAGTGTGGTGATGTATAAGGTAAACACACATGCTTATTCACCTCTTGAGTTTTATAGTTTCCCTGAAGAACTACTTAGAATTGTGACAGTCAAAAGGTTAAAGGTTCCTGGACACATATAATTTCATCCCCTTTGAGATTCCTGGTACTATTTTTAATAATAGAGTGGAACTGTAAATATTTTTCATTTGTTAATTACACAGACTTCCTTAGATTACAAAGAAGTGTTTTTAATCTTCTTGCCTGGTAAATTATAATCTACTGGTGGATTACTAAACCAAGTGTCAATCACTTTGTCCCTTTCTTCTTGGCTTGTGGGAATCCCCTTCTCCATCAAGTCCCTATAATGACAAAAATTCTCCCATTTATTCAGTGCCAATCTTAAGACACCAACAAAATCATAATCGTCAAGTACATAAAGAGTGGACAAAATTTTAAGAGGACATTGAATCTCCATAAGGCCATCTATACTTGTCGATCTGTGACAAAATAGGATGAATGATGGCCTTCAACTCTCTGAGACAGAAGCTATCAAGAGTAGCTTAGAAATGCTACCCAAAGTAGAAAGACAATGATGATTAGGGTTAAATGCTCATACAGGATAGACTCCATTTTCATTGTCTAGTACCTACACTTATTCTCTCAAAGTACTATTCATTCAAAGGAAAATTTGGATTTTTTCTTGCCAATGATGCTGGTCCCCCTGAAAGGTCAGAGAACTAGATAATTATCCATCAAAACTCACTTAGGCTTTACATACCTTAGAGCTTTTTTTTTTAATGGGAAATTTTTGTATTCACTACTTAAACTTTTTTTTTAGTTCCAAAGTTAACTCCAACCATGTGTACATTTTGTCACTTCTTTCACGAACTCCCTCAGGAAAAGCTACATTTGAAGACTGTTTCATGTTAATATGACATCATGCAAAATAAACCAAAGCAGATTTTCTGAACATACTACACATGACAACAAACGCCAAGATATGGCTTGTGTGCAACATGGGTTCCACTTCAAATATCTGGCTGGAGGAAAAAAGAAATTATAATAATGATATGAAAAGCTGGAGATATTTTCACATAAAACAGAGAGCAGTTCTTTTGTTTTGCCTTCAGCTTTGCTGGGCTCCCAGTATGTGTTTTGCTTTTGTGTGTGTGTGTGTGTGTGCACGTGTGTGTGCGCGTGTGTTTTGATTACACTGTCTGTACTTGAGACACAGGTATAAGAGGGCCAAAGGCAGCATTCCTCACTTTCATTACTCAGGCAAGCTCCCGTGATGAGCAATAACAGCAGGTGTGGAATAAACGAAAACAAGTTCATACCCTAAAAATCGATTAAAATCCATTTTCATTATTGCACATGTGTAAAATATCACAAAAATATATACTGGTGTTTTAGAGGACAATGGATTCAGAACTAAAAGCATTCTTTCCATATGAGAAGTGGCTGAAATGTAGCCAGTATCGTGTTCGCCCAACCCTGGGAAGAGGTTTTGGGTAAGAGAAATCTCTAGGCGTGAGAGTTCCAGATGTTAGGTGGAAACACTGAGGCTTTCTTAGTCCCCTCTGCCACTGGCTCATGACTCTGGGCCTCAGATTCCTTTTCCTTAATCAAGTGCTGGGAAAAAGACACAATATCTAAGATCTTTTTCCTTCCAAACTTTGGGAGAGTTTGATTCTTTCAGAACTTACTCATGAATTCTGTGGGTCTATGACAAACTTCACCTCACAAAAAGAGTGAGTTTAATTCCCTCACTATGTTGTTATGTTGTTTGCCTAAATGCTTTAACAACTCTGCGGCCGTGATTCTTAACGTTTCCACATTGCTAATTCCACACCGCAGATGCTTAGTCCAGTTACGCCAGCCCAGGGGACGTCCCGCTTCTATGCAGAGCTGCGTCATTGGTTAGCAGCCACGATTTTATGGAGCTTTGGCAGCCGTGATTATCTCTCAGATTTTGCTTTCAGATTTCTTGGAAATGGAGCTGGTGATAGATATCTCACAGGCCAGTTAGAAAGCGTCAGATAATTTTTACAAGTTAGATATCCTCTATAATTTACATCTCTGAGTAACTGAGCAGTGACTAATGTGAAAGCAAATATTATTTAAATATGGCAGCTTATTTGTACCACACCTCCAGGACGTAAATTGTTGATAATTCTTTATGAGTTCGTGTTAACTCCTTAGAGGTCTGACTAGCCCCTCAGCATTTGAAAGTTCTTCCTCTTATGCAAATCTTCTAGTTTAAGCTTACATTAAAAAGAAGTGAACTTTGTTTTGTTTTCTTTCTCCTAAATCTTGTAGGCATTTTAAAAGATATATTTATTAATGCAAGAGAGAGAAAGAGTGAGAAGGAAGAAGCCCTGTTAACTTAAAGAAAAAGGTTAGGACACTGAAATTGAATGCAGAAAAAAACAAATTCATCATAGTTTGAGGCAAAAATCTGGCACACATATTTCATATAGTTTCCCTCTTTAAAATTTATTCACATCAGTGAAATTTTTTTTAGTCACCTTGTCTATGTCTATACAAACTAGGTGTTCCAGTTTGCTAATGCTGCCATTAAGCAAAATACCAGAAATGGATCGGCTTTTATAAAGGGGGTTTATTTGGTTACAAAGTTACAGTCTTAAGGCCATTAAGTGTCCAAGGTAAGACATCAACAATAGGGTATCTTCACTGGAGAAAGGCCATTTGCATCCAGAAAACCTCTATTAGCTGAAAAGGCATGTGGCTGGAGTCTGCTTGCTCCCAGGTTGCATTTCAAATGGTGCTCTCCAAAGTGTCAGCTTTCAGTGGCCGTCTTCAAAATGTCTCTGTAAGCTGCTGTAGCAAGCTCCTTCTCTCTGAGCTCTTATGTAGGGCTCTAGTAAACTAATCAAGGTCCATGCTGAATGGGCAGGGCCACACCTCCATGGAGATTATCTAATCAGTTATCACCTACAGTTGGGTGGGTCACATCTCCATGGAAACAACCTAATCCAAAGGTTCCAACTTAATCAACACTAATATGTCTGCCCCCATGAGATTGCATCAAAGACCATGGCTTTTTCTGAGGGACATAATATATACATACTGATACACTAGGTAAGTAGAAAATTAATACTTCTAGTTAAAAATGGTGGTATAAAATCCTAACTTTATCTCAACCCTCTATGAAAACACTACTAAAAAGAGAGTAAAAGAATAAAAAAGGATAAAGTGTGATGTGCTAGATCCAGCTATTACTGACTCTTAGGACACAACTGTTAAATATTCAGGAATCTTGCAAGTCATAGTTGGAGTATTTACATCACTAAAATTGGCAGATGCTACCAACCAGAGCTTTTCCTTTCTCTTTCTCTTTTTTTTTCCCCCAGAGAGCCATAAGGAAAAAAACCATGAGAGAGGACAACAGATGGAAGTTATCAGTATGAATTTGGAAGCTAGGAATCAGATATTTAATTGGTATTGGACTTAGCAGACCAAAGAAAACAAGGGAAACCTTCAGTGGAGAAGGTCTACCAAAAAACAAACAAAGAAGGCTATTCAAAGCAGAAAACCCTGGAAAGGCTCATGAATTTGAGACCTCAGTTACTTGTGAAGGCAAAGGGGCAAGGTGGAGCTGAAAACAGGAAGACAGGTTGAAAGTCTTTTAAAAGAAGAGTTGGACATTTAGGTTCCCCAGCTACCCACAACCCACATACCCCCAACCTGATCATGTGACCTTTCCTCCCACAGCAGGAAGAAGATAGGAAGGCTCAAATAAGACAGGCAATCAACTGTGGTATACCAGGGATGCTGAGAGTGAGGCTGATGTGAATTAATCAGAAAATTAATGAAAATGAACACACTGAACAGAGAATGGAAAGCTCCAACCTCTCTTCTGCACCACTGTCAGGGTGTGGCAACCAGGTTCATATTCTCCAGGTATGAGATTGGAGGACTGAAGTGTGGGGAAAGTGACCTAAGGAGTAAAAAACAAAAACAAAACTAGCAGTGCCAACAGGCATAGGTCTCCCAGTCACAACACTGGTCCACACCAGACCACCCTGTGGTAAAGCCCGAGAGTCTACCAGCCTCACTCATGTGAAAACCAGAGTTTCTAACCAGGATTTTACTTGTAAAACCCTTACCCTTAAAATATTAATTGCTAACCATGCATCAACAGATATTACAGAAAAAAAAACATATTTAAAGGTAGTGATTAAAACAAACAGAAAATGAAAGAATCTGGAGGAAAAAGAGACAATGTAGAGAGTAGGAAAAAATTTTAAATTAATTTATATCTTTGGAGATATAAAAGAAGATATTGCATCCATGACAGAACAAGAGGCTGTGAAAATGACCATACAGAGGAAAAGGACAAAGTCTTTGTAATTAAATATAAATTTACATAACTTAAAAAGGTAATAGGGAACTTGAAAGGTGAAGTGAAGGACAAATCTCAGAAACTAGGACAAAATAAAGAGAAGGAAAATTATGGAGAAAAGTTAAGAAAGGTAGGGGACCAAGTCTAATTTATGAATAATGTAAATTCTAAATAAGAAGAATGCAACAAAGGAGAAGAAAATAATCAAAGAGATAATAAAGAATATTTCCCAGAATGGGAATGAATGAATTTTCACATTGATAGTCTCACAGATTCTTAGAAAAATGTATTTTGAATACTCAAATAAAAGCACATGGATATAAAATACCAGCACACTGGAATAGAGAATTCTAAAAGCAACTGGGATAAGGTAATGGTAGAGGTCACTAGAAAGGACTGGGAATCAGAAAGAAGTATTAGAAAGTTGAAAACAATGGGGAGATTCCTTCAAACTTCTGAGGGTAAGTGATTTTCAACAGGGAATTCTGTAACAAACAAGTGTGAGAGTAGAAAACAAATGTTAAGTAGTAAGGTCTCAAAAAGATACCTCCCATGTACCACATCTTAAGAAGCTGTTGTTGGAGGATGTGCTTCACCAAAACTCCTCCCAAAGAGGAAGATAGGGACTTTGGAAACAGGGGATTAGACACAGAAAAGAAAATTCCCGGGACAACAGATGTCCTGCAGGCTGATAAAGAAAGGAGACTGGGAAGGGCGATGGAAGGCTCCAGATGGAAGTGTTATGCCTAATACACTTTTAGCAGACAGTTTAGAGATGAAACAGCAATCAATACATTTAAAAATCAGCAAAGCAAAAAATGAGGCAATTCTTAATTACAGGGAAAATGAGGTGTGTGTGTGTGTGTGTTTATAAAGAAATGATGTAATTATAATGCACTACCTGGGTCAGCTTAGATTAATATTTACATTGTAAAAACAATTTTGTTTTAACCAAAAAGAGTAATGAGGGAAAGGTAAGTGTATCTGCTTTTCTTTAGGTTGTGGAGTAGCATAGGTAGAGAAAGCTAAATTTTTAACTTTGACAGAAGCAAGTTAAATATAATATCTACAACTGGCTAGATTTTAAAATTATGTCCATATATTACTTTGATAAAAAAGTTAAATGCATATAAAGAAAACAAAATAATAGAAAATCAACCACTTGGAAAAATTTAAGCCAAAGCCCATTGCTTTTCTGGTATAATATTTGACAACATTATTTTAAAAGTTTAAACATTTTTAAAAACTGAAAATTATGACTTGTTTTAGCCCACTCTAAAGGATGCAACTAGTGGTTACTTCCAATGTGGTCAGACAAACTCTTAATTTCCACGATCCTTTGAGTAGCAGGTATTTCCAAACTATCTCTGAAGATTAAAAATTTCTACAAAATTGATTTGTTGGACAAAAACATGTCCATTCTCCCCTAGTGTATTAGTTTGCTATTGCTGCATAACAAATGACCACAAACTCAGTGATATAAAACAACACCTATTTATTATCTCACAATTTCCATGGGTCTGGAGTCAGGACATGGCTTAGCTGAGTCCTCTTCTCAGGGTCCCCAAGGCTAAAATTACTAGCCTTCTGGGCTGCAATCTTATTTGAGGCTCAATATAGTCTTTCAAGCTCATGAGGTTGTTACCAGATTTCATTTTCTTGCAGCTGCAGAACTCATGGCAACTTGGTTCTTCAAGGCCATCAGGAGAGCATCTCTGACCTCTAGACCTCTTTTAAAAGAGTCACCTGATTAAAGCCCTTCCAGGATAATTTCCCTTTTGTTAAAATAAAATCAACTGACTCAGGATCTAAATTAAATCAGCATAATCCCTTCCCCTTGCCATTTGTGGTAACCTAATCACAAGTGTGACATCCCATCATTTGCACCTCCCCACACTCAACCCACACTCAACTGGAGGGGATTAGGAAGGACTACAGGCTGTGTACATAAGGGACTGGAAATCTTTAGAGTCATCTTAGAATTCTACCCACTCTACTTTGTTTTATATGCTTATTTACAGCTATATTTACTCCAAATCAATTTTAGAACTTTACAAACCCTAGTTAAATATTCTAGGATGGATCACTTTCCTTTTATGTGCACTCAGTTTTTCCCTGTCTCATATTATATGTTGGCTTCCTTATTCCCTATTTTAATATATATCCCTAAATATCTATGAACGACTGAAATTTGAAGGGCAAAATTCAGAGAGTTCAAAGTCCTCAAGGTCAAATGTTTGCTTAGGTTAATCTTTCCAAGATCTGCTAAATAGAGTTTGATTCTTACTTAAATATTATTACATACTCCCTCCCCACCCCCAACCCCAAAACACCTCTTGCTGAAAAGGCTAAATCAAGTTCAATTCTTCTTAAATATTATTACATATTCCTTTCTCTCTGCAAAAAGCTGTTTCCAACATTCCAAGATTTTATCTGTATAAATTTTCCAAAAGAGTAAATTGTAAAGCATACATGCTTTGAACTTTCCATTCCTATAAGAATAGGCAGTTTGCTGGAATTAGGTAAAAATAATTTGTTTTCATGAATAAGCAATGGAAGACAAGACATATCATTTTCAATCCCATTGTTTTTATACAAATACCAGGACAAAGTATTGTTTTCTCTCTCTAGAGGCACAGTATCTGCCACTGCCAGCATTACTTCTTTCTTGAGCCCCCAAAAAGTCAATTTTCTTAGACTCATAGAGCAATAATTTTGCAGGATTGTTATCCTTTTACAAATGCACTGGAAAAATAGTTGGTATGAAGACAATAAAACTTTGGGAGATTTACAGCCCTTGAACAGTACCTTACATCCAGCATATAGTTTTAAGTTTATATATCCTCCCTCCGAGAGAGAGGGGGCAGGGGAGATTCATCCTGAAATTCAGTTTTAGGAACATATGAACCTTATAGATAGAGTCATATATTTAACATTTTAGGAGACCTCCCCATTTCAAGTGAATTCTGTTTGGAATGAAAATACTTGCTTTTGTTTTTTGTTTTTCTTTCTTTTTTTTTTTTTTTACTAATTTGCTTTGGAATTGTGAATGTTTGTAGGATGAATTATTTGAAAATGGGGTATGCTCATATAAATATTTTAATGATACATAGAATGATTTATTAGAAGGGAAAATCCAGTTTGGAAGCTATGATTTTCCAGCTGTACCACACCTCTAAAATGGCATCTCTTTTCCAAAGAGGGAAAAATGATGAATGATTTCAGTAACTCTTAGTCTGTTCTTTGAATGCCTAATGAGAAAAGATAAATGAAGTTTGGAAAGAAATTGCCCTTATTAGTTTCAAAGAATACTCTGAAGTACATATTTTGAATTTTATCTCTGTCATTTCATTTCCTACTTTTGTAAAATCATCTGGATGAATGCTGCTAAAATAAACTGAAGGATTCTAATAATCTATGTTACAGTTTAAATATTTTAAAAATAACCATTAAGTGTCCCTCAAACCAATTGGATTTTAGCCCCAAATTTCTTGCTTTCTAGTCCTTTTTGTACAAGACTGTCTCTCACTAAATAACTACATAGTTTTTTTTCTGTTAAAGATACTGATTTTTTTCTGAGTATGTCTGAGTTGCTCTAATTCCAGTTTATTCAGTTTTACTCTTTTATATGGGGCAATTGATTACAGAAAAATAATTATTTTTCTTTTTTCCTTTCTTCTTAAAACCCTTGCTTTGTAGGTTTCCATCATTCCATAGGAGCTAAAATTGTGAACTTGATCAACAGATTAAGTGGTGTGGTATGAGAGGAAGTTTGGCATAAGGTAATAACATTTTCAAAATAAGACTATTTTAGAATTTTTATACCATTAGTTTAGCTAATATTATTCTCTATAAAAACATCTTTCTCATGTTTGACCAAAATCTACTTTTTAAATTTCTTTATAAGATAAAATCAATCAAACTAAGATAAACATGTTAAGAATTAGCCAGTGTAGAAGACTGAATGTGAAAGAAATTAATGCACAGCCATGATATATATCAAATTCAAAATAGAGGTTGGGAAAGTAGGCTGATGCAGTTTGTGAAGGGTACAAACGGCATCAATTATTCTGATAAAATTTTATTTCTTAAGTGGATGTTTTTAGTAGCGTTACATTTTTGTGTATATTCTAATATTACATAATAAACTTTAAAAAAATTTTTTTTTTTTTGTAAACACACAAATACACACAAAGAATCAATGGAGTATGTGAAATTTAGAATTTTCTGCTTTTGTCTCATTGCTGGGGATCACCGGAAACATAGCCAGGATTAGCTCATTTAGACCATATAGTTTCATGACTACTGGGGTCGTGCTATATGAAGGTAATAGTTATTTTGTTGAAGCCTAAGAAACCATCCGTCTATGGAAGAACCACTGGAAAAGGATGGTTCTCAGTCAGGAAAACGGAATCACACTACTACAGCTTGACAAGGTGGAACAGGGAAATCTAAGTTGCTTTCTCTCTCTCGCCCCTTACTCTCTTGGGCGTGGATTTCAAGGATAAATGGTCTATTTAAACCAATCCAAGAGCTATGAAGGAGGGACTTTCCTTTTTTTGAATTTTAGGACAAGAACAATCTCAGTAAATGTGTCAGGGTACATTACTTAGTTTTATGTTACAGTTTGGGCATGAGATTGCCATTTCACAAAGTATTTATCAAACACAGACAAGTTTATTTTTAAACATGTTAGGCATAGTAACTTTAAACTATAAGAGCCAGAATGAATTCGCAAATTTAACATTAGAGAAGTGTTCCACTCTATAGAGCTAAGTGTCTTCAACTGGAGTTTTCTATCCTTGATGGATACCTCTGTGCAACCTGATTAAGAAGATAGCATCTTCCAGTTAAAATCATGGGATTGACAGTTTAAGTTGATTTAAAAGAAAAAAACAAATTGTGTATGCTTAACATCTAAAAGAAATTTTATCTGTCCTAAGCACATTTCGATTAAATCCCTCTTATTTCTTTTACTACTTTCTACGTACTGTTAGCAAGAACATTCTTATGGGCAAAAATTCTTCAAAACTGTATCTTTTTATGATTTCCAGAGTTATTGGAAACCTGAACTAGAAAATGTGCATTTACTTAAATATGATATTGTGTATACTATATATCTCTATATAATAAGATGGGCTTTTCACATTCATGTGGTCCATATTGTTATATAGGTTATAAATGTCAAAGAATAATTAATTTCCTATCAAAGAGTACCATAGGTAACGAGTTAAATTGTATAAATAGTTTCATATGCATTCACAACTTTCCTTTTTTTTAGCTCCATCCCCCTATCCCAATTCCCCTTCCTTTTTTGTTATATCCATGGTTAAAAACACAGACCTGAAGTCAGACAGACAAAGGTTGTATTTTCAGCTCTTTCTGAGCTAGTGTCTTCACCTTTATGATCCTCCAAGTCTTCTGTGAAATGTTGATAATCAGGCCAACATGATATGGTTATTGAGAGAAATACCTGCCCCAATGTATAAAAATTGTCTAACTCAGTCCCTGGCATATAGAAAACACTTAAAAAGACACTCAGAGTTATAATCATCTCCATCATCATAAGGATTAGAGCAGCAGGAACAGCAATGGGAGAGGAAGTTGACAGTGATTATTGTAGTATTGGCTTAAATCCCTTATCCCAGACCAGTCTCTTGTTTCCCTATCAAAATCTGTTTGCAAGAAAAATTCTCATATAATCCTAAGGGTATTTATGGAGGGTAGTTATGATTTATGGATCCTAAGGGATTGTTATTCTCAGAAATATTTATATTTGAATGAGCAAAAATAAAGTGAATGACATGAAATTAAAAATGACATGAAAATAATAAAAACCCAATATAGAAATTTCAGACATCAGTTCTCTGTAAATTCACGCTCTTATAGTCCTATTTTTTTGGCCTACCAGGGCTATATTGGTTAGAAATTACTTTGTTGCCAAAACAAAAACAAAAGCAAAAACAAAAACAGAAAACTACACACACTGTAACAAGGAAAAAAGTTTTAAAGGAAAAGGATTTTTTAGGAGGAATCAGCAGTATCTCACATAACCCAAGGACAGGATATGTTTGTCTCTATGCATTGGTTTAATTCTTTCCTTATGCAGTCTGCTGTTTTCGGTTTTTCCTGGCTCATAGGCCAAACATGACATCTCTGTCCTGGAGTATTATAAGGGGCTCTGGGAAAGTCTTTTTTAAGAGTTTTCCCCCCACTTCCATCTGCCACCTTGGAACAAAGCTTTCTGCCTTTGGTCAGCAACTGCAAAAGTAGTTGATGTCTGTAGGCTTTAAATGTAATACTGGGTGATCTAAATTAAGTCTAAATATGACATCCGTTTTTAACATAGACACTATAACCTCTCTGGAAAGCAGAAGCTAGAAGTCTCCACTCCTCTTTTGGCTAAGGATCCTTCCTTTATTACCCACTGGGTTTGGGGTCACTGGGAACACATGTGTGCGTGCTTTGTAAAAACATCTGTATCTATATCATCTACCTATGTCTATTCATAACTCTATCAATATATCACTATCTCAGTATCTAAATCTATATCTATGTGTATATACACATATACATTTTTTTAAGTTCCAACTTTGGGACTAGAAAATTAGTCTCTCATCAAATGTGTGTACTTGCTTTCTATTGCTGCTCAGTTCCAGTGCCAGCAGAGAACAGCCAGACTCTGGGTATGGATGCCAGTTCCCCAGAGAAGGCCCCTCATTGACCCATTTTGGTTCAGGGTGTGGTAGATTGAATTACGTACCCCAGCAAAGGCATGTTCTTTATCTTAATCCACATTTCCATGGGTGTGAACTTATGGGTAAATAGGACCTTTAGAAAATTTTATTTTATGTTAAGGTGTGGCCAACTGAATGGAGGTGGGACTTACTCTGTATTGCTGGAGGCCTTAAAAAAAAGAAGAAACCAGAAGCCATTTGCTAGAAGAAAGCCACAGAGTGGAGCCAGAAGCAGGAAGTCAATGGAAACCAAAAGAGCAGATACAAGGAGAGAGATTGCCATGTGATGGGAGGCAGAGATGCAAGCCAAAGAACCCGAAGGATTGCAGCAAGCCAGTGCCAAAATGCTACAGGCTCTAGGAGAAAGCAAGCCTTGCTGATACCTTGATTTTGGACTTGTTCTAGCCTCAAAACTCTGGGCCTATAAATGTGCATTGTTTAAGCCAACCCGCTGTGTATATTTGCCATAGCAGATGGCAAGCTAAGACACGGGGGCTCAGCCCGTTCCAACTAACCCTGGACACTTGCAGGGGCTGCTGGACTTAGACTCAGACTCAGGGTGAGCACAGGTTCTTTATGAGTGAGACAGTGGGGAGGAAAGACTAGCAATGAACCTTACAGGAGAATCCTCCAAACAACAGAAATCCTACCACCCAGGCCAGCAGGTGTCAGTTTTCAATATGCTTAGGTTAAAAATGCAGACTCCTGTGCTCTATCTTTGGAACTTGACTGTTTATATTGAAAAAACACATCACTACTTGCTGGTAAGGTCCATACTTCTAGGCCCTGGTAAAATAGAAATTGTATCCTATTTATCTTTTCAGAATAAATAAGCATTTTTCAGTAACATTTTCTGAGCTCTTTATGGAACTAGAAGAATGAGAGTGGCAATTATTTAAATAAAAAAATGATAAATGAGGTAGCGGTTGATTAAATTGAGTAAGTGAAATATAAGAAGTAACCCAAAGCCTAGTTTCAGTGTCACTGTGATTTGATTATTCCTGGTAAATATTATTATTGAAAATTTAAACCATCTTTCATGAGACATTTTCTTGAAATTTCATGTTTCCCTTATTGTAACCTAAGAGCATAATTAATTATAGCTAGCTGTGTACAATAAGCAAAGTAAGTATTTCTGGTATATAATTTTGGTGTCTTGATGGTTTAACAACTTGAAAATGTAGCTTTACAGCTGAAAAATTACCCGATTGTTATGAAAGATGGAAAAAAAAGGATAACTAGTTCTGTGTATTTCTAGACAACAGAGCTACTTCTAGAATTAATTATGGCCATAAAATAATCACCCACATAAAGAACCAAAGGGATTCAATAAAGTATATGTTAGAGTTGTATATTCAGTTGGCAAGATTAAGATATAAAAAGTAATCATTTTCCAAAATATCAATAAATTGCTTGAGATTATACAGCTAGTAAATTGTAGAGCAGGGAGCAAACCCAGGCCATCTGTTTACAAAGCCCCCAAACTCTCCAGAACTCTTTAGTCCACCAGCCTGCTTTCTCAGGCATGTTTTTTCTTGCTTCACTCCTCTAAAACCTCTTCCTTAGAAAATAGAACCATTTATAGCATTATTAATTATTAAACTGATTTGAATAAACCTGGTGTGAAATAATTTATCCCCAGAAATATTACACATGACTTTACCTATTGGGGCTTGGCCAAGTGTTTTCTCTGAGCCATTGTGTCCTCAAGTGAAAACAGGGATCATACTAGGATCTATCTCATTAGGATTCTTATAAGGATTTAATGACATAATACATGTAAAATGCTAAGAATAGAGTCTGGTGTGTGAGAAACAATAAATGTTAGTTATTATTTTACTATTTACAGAAGCTGGCCATAATACAGTCAGCAAGGAAATTGTTCGACTCGTGCTCTATCGCCATATATATTTTTATACCTGGATGAATAAAGGAGATTTTTTGGAAACTACCCAGCAATTTCATAGAAACTTCAGACAAGTTTCCAAGGAAGTATAGGAAGATGGGTAGATAGGAAGTTAGGTAGGTAGTAAGTGGATGGATGGATGGATAGATGGGTAGTTAGATGAATTAACACACACAGATATATAAAATGACTGCGTATACTACAGTTAATAGTCATTCAGGTTTTAGTAAAACACCTTATGTTTTTCTAGGCATTTACATACCTATTTTAAAAATGACAACATAAGTACATTTATAGTTGAAGAAGTATACATTTCAGGATTATTATTTTCCTTCTTAAAAAATGTGTTTTTTCATATATTCAGTGCTGAAATCTTCACCAGACTTACCTAAAACTTATTCTCTCACTGGATCTTGGACTACTTGTAGCTGAATAAGCTAGAAAAATTTCTACTTCCTTGAGGGAAACAGGGAACACTGCCTGGGGGTAAACAGAAATTTAAAGCCCATTAGACTTTTCTTAAGTTTTCAGAAAATTACTGGATATTTGACACTTTTACTTCTCTCTAGCTCTGTGTTCCTTCTTCCTCTCCCAATACATCTTTCCAGAAGTCCTGATCTCTGACTCCTCCCTCATGCTCTTCTTCCAGCATTCTGAGGTTGCATCTCTATTGTTTCCATTGCCAGACAGCAGAGTTTTCCACTTACGGAAAGGATGCAGGAGAAACTGAAAGCATGGTCTAGCCAGCTTGTCTTCCCAAATCGGCTCTTAGTGCCTGATAAAGGAGAAATTTAGAATAGTCTGTCTGCTATGATTATTATTTTGGAATTGTGCTGTAGCATCCCCCTCCAATCTACCTCAGGCACAGATGCATTAAATATTAATTCCACTCTCTGTCTTTTGGCATGGGAGTCTCCTCTTGGCATCAGAGGATGAGTTAACAGTGGCTTCCCCAGGTGGGGTGATTTACAGGGCAAAGGACTGGCACGAGTGCCAATGTATTTGGCATGGCTGGGTTTATCCTTTAGTCTTAAAGATGACACTTGAGCTCTGAAGTTTCCTAAATGTTACTATTTAAGCGTACGGCAGGTCCAGGGATTTGTAAATCAGCCGTTTCATTTTGAACAGATCTCTAGCCAGTTGTGACATTGTTGAGTAAACTGGCAGCCTATTTGCTGTTATTTCCTCCTTTTGAAATTTAACCTCTTGGATAAACAGCAGTCTGGGCTGTTATATGTTCCAACATAGGCCACCAGAAGAGACCACTTAAAATTTTTTTTTTTTTTATCTGGACTATGAATTCCCCTGCAGCAACTCTCTTTCCTCCCTTTAAATCATTTTGACAGGGCATCTTTGCTGGGTGCATTTTCTGTGCCCTTTGGAAAGCTGGCGGGGGTGGGGGTGGCGGTGGGGGTGCTGGTGCAGAGCATTTAGGATGGAAACTCGGTTGGAGTTTGCTTTGACTCCCATTGCAAAGGAGAAAGTTTCTCAAATTTTCATGCCATGAATGAAAATTTTATTTTGGCAGTTACCTGATGCTTAATTCTATGCAATAGCATTTCAGATGTCAGACTTTGTGATTTTTTTTTTTAAGTACCTGCTGACTTAGAATCAACTATGTTTGAACAACCAACAGTAATGGAGATAACGATCTTTAATGATTCAAGTCATGGCTATAAATAATAGATTCTATGTCTATATCACAGTTTTATTACTTTTACATTGTAAGCCAAAGTTTACCAAGTGGGTTCAAAGGAGAGTTTGTAGGGAGGGAGCACTAGGACAAAAAAGAAATTATTTCTAGGACATTTAGATCATAGACATTGTAGCCTCTCTATTTAGTGTATAAAGATCTGAATAATAATATATGACCCAAGATATTTCTTGTGAATTAAATTTGGTTTGAGTCTTTTCTACCACAAATAAGAATCTATATAACTAGCTTAACCAGGACTTTTTTTTTTTTTTTTTTTTTTTTGGCTTTTCAGTCTCAAATGTCAGTTGGTAGAATTCCATAGAAAGGAGACTTTATTTGAGACAGTCAACCATGTTGGTAAAGCAATGTTTTGTTTGGAAATATCACAGCCTGCTGCTTCAAAGTGCCTAATGAATGGATATGTGTGTGTTTCTACAACATTATTTATTTTTTAAAGAAGCTAGAAGACAGGAAATACAAGCCTACATATTAAAGAGTTCTGCCAAATGAAGAGCTCTGTATTTTTTTGCAAAGAAATTCTCTACCAAGAGCTTGCCAAAATCCAATTGTAAATGAACATCAGGACTTCTCACTAACAAATCCTGAAATCTGTAGAAAGGACGCCCGGTGTTTTCATGTGGGTTGCCAAGAAATCACTGCCCGCTGGGCAGAGCTAGGCGAAGAAATATATTTTAATGTTTGTGCATGGTGTACCAATATCCTGCAGTTCAGACCATGGCTTCGAAGCCATGAGAAGCCCACATTTATGAAGCCTTTTATTATTTCCATAAATGGTGGGCAAACAGTGGACCAGATACAAGGAGCATTATATAATTCCCAGTTTCTTTTGGAAAAAGAAATGTCAGTGCCTCTTTTCCAAATATATGGAAATATGGATTTAATTTATTTTTCTATTTAGAGTCAGTTCAGCTTTAGGTTTTAATAGCCTAGAAAACCCCAACTATTAGAACAGTAATTTTATGCATTTTTCTTTTTAGGGCAGCACTTAATTAGACAAAAATTAGTAAAAATATTTTTCAAGTCAGATTTTCATTGACCACATTCTTAACATTATGAATATCCCTTCCTTGCACTTTCTGATAGGAAGTATGCTAAATGCTTTAGAGCTTTTTATAATATTAATATTTTGTAACTCTATAAGCTAGGTAGCATAGTTCCCATTTTATACCTAAGTAAATAAATGTTCAGAGAGTTCAGGATATTTGTCCCAAATTATTTAGCTAACCCATGGCAGGTCTAGGTTTTCAACAGAATTCTGTCTTATTCTAAATCCTGTGCTCTTTATGACTATATTCTAATTATAATCTTATGTTGAAAATAAGGCAAAGTATCTTGCTTGACTTCATCTAATAAAAGAAATAAAAATTTTCACCTCTAGAAAATTTTACCCAGGTAACCAAATTGGTATTTATTTGCAAAACATCTTTATACCTTCCATTATCATCCCACAGGCTATCACACTGGTATACCTACTTCTACTATCTTGCCCTTAATCTGATTCAGGGTTGACAAATACCAGGCATAGATGCTGCACCCTCCATTCCTTTGCCCATGTCAGGCCTCACTAATAAAACATAGCACTCATCTCAGTGAGGTCAGTCTTGACCTCAGATGCCTCATCATAGCGCTCCAGGCAGACATCACCAATTCTCTGGATTTGCACCAAAGAAATAATGTATTTGACATTGGGGGTCCATCTCACCCTGTGCACCTTTGCCAGAAAAATTCCCTTAAAATACTGTTTTTATAATTTCACTGTCCTAATAAAAAAAAGTCAATGGCTCAACATTGCCTACTACCTAAAATCAGGTTCCCTACCTTGACATTTGAGATCTGTCCAAAAATCTCTTGTTGGCCTTTTCTTCCCCTCCATTTATGCTACTACATGGCTTTTATCTCTTATGCCCTGAGTTTTGCACTCACCTATCTTCCATGTGTTTGTTCTCTATTGGAGAATGTCCCCTTGATCATCTACACCCATATAATCACACCAGTCAATTAAGATCAGCCTCCCAGCTATTGCAATACCAGCTAATTTCTTCCTTTTCCAAATTCTCAAAATGGTAGTTCTCTAAGCTGATGAGATTAGGACCAGTAGTTGATTGGTAAATAACAACTACAACAAAAAAGAGTGGTTAGAGAAGGAACCGTAGCAATGATACATACATTTCATAACTATTGCAATTTAATTAACTTAAAAAACTGTACATTAATTCAGCAAACTTTTGATATAGAGCCATTTTTTTTCTTTATTATGGGTCTGCTAATAGGAATTCTATAGTATCCATCTTACATAAGACACACCCATAATGTACCCTCATGATCCCATGTTTCAGTTTCTTTAAAGTGGAGAAAAAACCTTCCAAGAATCCTGATTGCAAACTCCTCCTAAATTTTTATGATTATATACCCTTAGTTTTTTAGGTTTTCTTGCAATACCTAATTCATCAATAATTTTTAGTAATTCACATCTACAAGGTTTTTATAAAATATTCACTTGAGTTTCCATAGGAAAACCCATAAACTCTTCTAATGCCCACATATTTGATTGATTGATATTAGGCAATTTTAATAAAAAATACCATTGACAGGTTGGAACAAACAAACTTGGTTAGCACCCTACTCAACTGGGGATGCGGGTGAACTAGAGAGTGAACTAGAGAGTGACCAGCTAGCTATGAGAAGGCAGCATCCTATGGCAAAGGCAAAGTATTTTACAGCAGAATGGAGAGCTGCAGTGAATCCAAAGGCTTGGTTAAGTGGATGGTTCTGTATATTTGTAGTCTATCCTGTTACTTGACTCTGATTATGCACTGCATTTTGGGGATAATTAACTTTTCACATAAACTGTTGTGGTCGACAGCAGAAGGCAGGCAGATTGCTTAAGATTCCTTTAGAGTTTTCTTCACAGCACAGCTTAGTGAGATTACAGTGAAAATATGTTAAGTATTTAATAAATTCTATTTGCTGGTTTACTCATATGGCAAGGTAAAGTGAAGAGACATTTTAGAAATACTTATAAAAGAAGTATTTGCAACTGCAAAAGAAGGTCCACAACTTCCAAAAATATGCCATAATTTTGGCTGGGACAGAACAAAGAAACATAGGAAACTAAGGGTATGACTCCTGCACTGAAACTATGGATATGTTATGGATATGATGCAGTATCCAAAGACAAAATGAATTAACAGTAATGGGCTAATCATTTAAATAGATGGATAGATATTTTTTCCTGTGCTAAAGTGTGTATTGGAGAATGGAAAACATATTCTCTTTATTCAGAAATTTAAAAAAAAACACTCTTTTTTGTTTTAATTATCTACATATTGACAAGTCACTCTATCATTCTCAATTTAACAGAAGAGAAAAGAAAAGGCTGGGAGATTCACTGAAGGTCACAGAGCAAGTGATCTAAACATAGCTAACCAACCATAGGGTCCCAAAAATGTTCTTATTCAAAAGACTTAATAGCTTTTTACCAAAAATAACTACTTCAGTCAAAGAGAGAAGGATAATTGGTACTTCCACAGACAACATAAGAAACCAGCATCATTTCAGCCCAGAAAACATTAAATGACCACCCACACACCCCATCACATATTTATCTCCTGCAGCTGCAAGACCCTCTTCTCTTTGGCTTCCCATTGACCTAGAAAGGAGAACTAATGAATAAACAAAGTCTAAAACAGATGAAAAGGCAATATGCATCTCAAAGTACTACTGCTCTAGATAGTGAAGATTTAATCTCTGGGTCAGGGAAAACTCTTCCTTGCCCACCAGTTCTTCAGTCAGGGAGCCAAGCCTGTTCTTTGCAGAGACTGTTATGACTCCACATCTGCCAAAACAAATAGCTGGCTGTGCAGGACCGGAAACCTCAGCCAGGCCTCGAAAAGTCCTCGGCTTAGGCAATAGGCAGCCATTGGCTAGGACTAATTTAACTCCTTTTTTGTCTGGACAACAAACTATTGATGGTTCCTGAAGACAGAGCCAGGATGGACCAGATATGTGGTTGTATCCGATGTCTACCCTCCAGGGAGTCCTCTGGTAGGACTACTTGAGAGTCAACTATTAGGGATGCATTCCTCTAAAGTGGAGGTCACAAACAAGTGGCCTACAGGCCAAATTCAGTCTTCAGATGAGTTTTGTGCGGCAATCCCAGCTGCCTGTTTATTCATTTAAAAAAAAAACATGAATGACTTTAGACGGGGCATTTGCCAATTTTTGTGATGTAAATACTTTACTACGGCTGAGTTCAAACCATCCGACACTCATGAATGTGGGGCTGAAAAGAGATGTGCAGTAGCACATCATTATATAGCCTTGCATGTACAGATATAGTAGATATAAATAAACTCAAACATGCAAATAACAATAACTTTAGTCAAATAATTAGATGTGATGAGTTCTGAGTATTTATTACCTTCATTAATTTATTTGATTGCAAATGTTTATAATTAATTTCAAAATGGCTATGTTTAATGACAGGCTCTCAAATTCCTGAAAATTTAGTGCTTGGCTCTTGCAAGCCAGTACAAGCCAGTGGCAGCACACCCTTCAATAACATATCATGACCACAGCAGCCACGGCCCATAGTGGTTCAGGCTTTGAAGGTTGGGAAATACATTTGAATCCCAGTTCTTCCATATACCAGATGTGTGAGTTTATAACAAGCTACTTTACTGCACAGAATCTTGATTTTTTTCAGATGTTAAAAATACACTAATAATGTTTATTTTGTGCATTTGAGGTGAGGAGTGAATAAAATAATATATGTGAAGGGCTTAGCACTGTGTTTGCTAAATAATGACCACTTCGTAAATATTGACATTGTATTTATTTAACTCTAGGTAGGATTTACATTGTTAAATTTATTTTGCTGCTTCCTTGAAAACCAGCCTGCGGCACTTCAAATAAATGAGAAATTGTGATGAATAGAGGAAGGAAAGACACCAGGAGATTGGGAAAGACTGGGATGGAAGGCAATATGAGGACACTGAGAAAGAAAGGGAACAAAATGGATAAAAAGATGCAGAATCAGAATGATAGAAAGTAACTTAAAAGTGTTGTTGATTTTTGTAGTGCTAGCCCTGTTTATGCAATCCACTAGAGATTCTTTCCCAATTGCTCACAAAGGTTATAGAGTCTCTACTTAATTGATTAAACCCATTTCTTTGTCGGGACAGCCTCAGGTATCACAACATCCCAGTCAATCCCTTTGGCCCATCCAGATAATGGGAGCAATGGCAGACATGTGACCCATGCTCAGCCAATGGGGTGCTCTCTTCTGGTAATTTGGAAGAGACTCAGAGGCCACCATGAGTCAGCGTTGGGCAGCTCTGGCCAGCCATGAGCAAACAGAGGGAAGGAAGCCAGTTTGCAGAGGTGGAAACAAGTAAGCTGCAACAGTAGAAATGGCCATCACCTGGCCCCATGCAGAGAAAGGGGAGAAAGGAAACAAGTGATGACTTTCATTTCCTATGAAGTAGGACTCTATCTCCTAAACTACAAGAATCATTTCCCTGCAATGAATTTCTTTCAAATAAGCAAGCTGGAGTGGGTATCTATTCCTTACAATCAAAGGATTCCTGACCAGATAATCTCTCATCTTTGCCAGTTCTAAAGTTCTGTGAAATGACACAAAAATCACAGTATTTTACATTCGAAGAGTCAGGATTACAGACCCTTCAATCTGCATATGACCAAATGGAATCCAAAGAAATTAAATGACTTGCACAGATCAATGTAGCATATTTGATTAGCAAAAGGAGCTTATTCTAACATTCACATCAGCTGGGCCCCAGACAGCACCATACTCCTCCATATGATGGTGTGCTTCTGATTTTGGCATGGTTGCATGTTAAAAAATCCCCTGAGAGTGACTCTATTCTCAAAGGCCAAATCCCATTTTGTCTTTGTCTGGTATGTCTCATTATGAGAATTTCAGATAGCACACAAGAAGCCAGGAAGTTGGTCCACGGATAGGCAGGGTTAAAGCATTGGCTTTGCAGTCAGATGGACCCTTACCAGCTGTGCGATTATGGGCAGGAGACATGATCTCTTTAAGCATTTGAAAAAGTTGAGATAAGTAAATTTATCTAATTATAGAATTGTTGGGAGATTACATAAAATAATGCCTACCCCCTGCCACATGATAAACATTCACTAAATGTTAAACCCATTGGACAGGCAGGAGTCAATAACCAATTCCAGTTCTGCAGTATTTTCACACTGAGGAAGCAATGATGTCTTTTCTGGATGTAAGGTTATAGTATAAGGAGCAACATCTACACATTGGTACCAATTGTTCATTCAAAACTAGATATTTACTAAACCTTTTCTTAAGGCTGCAAATGACTTCAGAGAAAATTTCAAGTGATTTCTTATTCAGAATATAGTTGGGATTGAAGGTGTTTTGAAAACAGAATCTTTTACACTGGGCTATTAAAAATGTGGCACTAAATGTAATAAACCATGAATGCTAACAGTCAGCATTAGAAGCAATTGATACTTTCCTGGCACTTCTATAAGGTAGAGCTAACAATAATCACCACCCCAGCAGCTCAAATCAGGAAATACTGTGTAAGCACAGCTACACTTCATTAATGCAGAAGAACCAAACTGTTTTCAGCTAGAAGGAATGTATAATGCAACATAATTAAACAAGTGGAGATGGATCAACCTAGAAACTTTAAAGGACATTAGTACAGCTTTAAAACTTCATGAAGCAGTGTTTATGGCAAGATCAAGGTAATATAAGGCAGCTTCAATGGCGTAAGAATCAACAGGAGAAACTTATAACAAGTGCATTTTCCTAGATCCTACCCGTAGAGATTTAAATCAGTGATTCTATGGTGCTGACAGTAATCTGTATTTTTATCCAGCTCTCCAGGTTACTCTAATCCAGGTAATCCTGGCAGAACTCACTTTGAGAAACACTGATCTAGAAACTCAGGTCAAATGACTTTTTTGAATGGGAAGGAAGAGAAAGCTCTGGAGAGAGAGCTGTTCTCAGTAGGCTCTGTGGAATTAGAAGCAGAGCTAATCCCTTTAAAAAAAAAAAAAAAAGAAAGAAAGAAAAAGAAAAAGAAAAAAGTAAAAAAGAAAACAACCCAAACTATGGAAGTCTTTTCAATTAGCTGTACCTTGACTCTCACTGAACCTTAGAGGGTGGGTTCTGTGGAAATACCAGGTCTGTCCCAAGGGAACAGAATGATTATTGTGGAACAACAGAACCATAAAGGACTCTCAGGTTCAGTGAAACATCCGGTGAATGAGAAGTATTTTCTTCAATAATCTGAAGATGCAAATAACCAAACATACATTTCTGCAACAGTGATTACCAAACACTTATTTTAAAAACACCTCAAAATTAAGGGATTCCAAATATCAGTAATAATACATTTTACCAGATAGACTGTTATTGAGTCTACCCAGACAAGGGAAACAGCAGCAAAACATTATACAATAGTCATTGAATGGGTATTTAGGACATTAGAATTCTAATCTCATCTCTGGTATGGACTAGCTCTGTAATTTGGGGCAAGTCATTTTACCACTCTAGATCTTAGGTGTGAATTGAGGGGAGTGGACTTGGTGATCTCAAAAGTTCCTTTCTGTTCCAACATACTATAATAAGGTGTTTACTATGTATGTACCAGGCACTGTTCTAAGCTCTTCATCTATAAGTGAATGTATTTAATTCTCACAATCACCATATGAAGTAGACACTACTATTTCTCCCACTATATAGGTTAGGATACTGTGGCACAAAAAGTTTAAGCAACTTGCTCAAGGTCACACGACTAGTACCAGAAAGAGCCAAGCTTTTATCCCAGGCAGCCTGGCTCCCAGGTGGAGAATAACCACTGCTCTATATTGCCAGAGGTTGGCTAAGTATACCCTTTATTAATTCAGTGTCATCAGTAAATGTAAACTTGTAAATGGAATTTTTTCTTAATGTTTTTCCTGGCTCTTTACATTAATCAAATTGTTCAACTGGGCATAATAAACTCATGAAAACCACCACAAGCAGTGATTCTAAAGAACTTAAAGGTACATATGCTTGGTTATGGGAAGTTATTGTTGCGGCACATCAATAATCTTTAGTGACTTCTTTCTCACATTACGTTCCTTATTGACAGAGAAGAAAGAAAGAAAGAGAGAGAGAGAGAGAGAAGGAGAGAAAGAAAGAAAGTCTGATTCAATGTGGCAGTTTTTATCTTCTTAAATCTTTAGCTTGTTATCTGCTCAGTACTGTCCTGAAGATTCTTTTTTTTTTTTTTTTTTTTCATTTTTATTGAGATTGTTCAGATACCATACAATTATCCAAAGATCCAAAGTGTACAATCACTTGCCCCTGGGTACCCTCATACAGCTGTGCATCCATCACATTTAATTTTTGTTCAATTTTTAGAAACTTTTCATTACTCCAGACAAGAAATAAAGTGAAAGATGAAAAGAGAAAAAAAGAAAAGGAAACTCTAAACCTCCCCTATCGCTAACCAACCCCCCTCAATTGTTGACTCCTAGTATTGATATAGTACGTTTGTTACTGTTTATGAAAAAATGTTGAAATACTACTAACTGTAGTATATAGTTTGTAATAGGTATATAGTTCTTCCCTATATGCCCCTCTGTTATTAACTTCTAATTGTATTGTCATACATTTGTTCTGGTTCATGAAGTGATTTCTAGTATTTGTACAGTTGATCATGGACATTGCCCACCATAGGATTCAGTTTTATACATTTCCATCTTTTGACCTCCAACTTTCCTTTTGGTGACATATATGACTCTGAGCTTCCCCTTTCCACCTCATTCACACACCATTCGGCGCTGTTAGTTATTCTCACATCTTGCTACCAACACCCCTGTTCATTTCCAAACATTTAAGTTCATCCTAATTGAACATTCTGCTCATACTAAGCAAGAGCATCTACATTTCTTCCACAAGGCAGGAGGGAGAGTCCAAGAAGGTAGAGAGGCAAAAGAAAGAGGAAACAAAAAAATGACAGCTAGGAAGCAGCAAAAGGAAAAATAACCTTAAATCAAAGTAGAATAAAGAATCAGACAATACCACCAATGTCAAGTGTCTAACATGCCTCCCCTATCCCCCCCTCTTATCTGCATTCACCTTGGTATATCACCTTTGTTACATTAAAGGAAGCATAATACAATGATTCTATTAGTTACAGTCTCTAGTTTATGCTGATTGCATCTCTCCCCCAATGCCTCCCCATTTTTAACACCTTGCAAGGTTGACATTTGCTTGTTCTCCCTCGTAAAAGAACATATTTGTACATTTTATCACAATTGTTGAATACTCTCGATTTCACCAAGTTACACAGTCCCAGTCGTTATCTTTCCTCCTTTCTTGTGGTGTCTCACATGCTCCCCATCTTCCTCTCTCAACCGTATTCATAGTTACCTTTGTTCAGTGTACTTACATTGTTGTGCTACCATCTCCCAAAATTGTGTTCCAAACCACACACTCCTGTCTTCTATCACCCTGTAGTGCTCCCTTTAGTATTTCCTGTAGGGCAGGTGTCTTGTTCACAAAGTCTCTCATTGTCTGTTTGTCAGAAAATATTTTGAGCTCTCCCTCATATTTGAAGGACAGCTTTGCTGGATACAGGATTCTTGGTTGGCGGTTTTTCTCTTTCAGTATCTTAAATATATCACACCACTTCCTTCTTGCCTCCATGGTTTCTGCTGAGAGATCCGCACATAGTCTTACTAAGCTTCCTTTGTATGTGATGGATTGTTTTTCTCTTGCTGCTTTCAGGATTCTCTCTTTGCCTTTGACATTTGATAATCTGATTATTAAGTGTCTTGGAGTAGGCCTATTCATATCTCTTCTGTTTGGAGTACACTGCGCTTCTTAGATCTGTAATTTTATGTCTTTCATAAGAGATGGGAAATTTTCATTAATTCTTTCCTCTATTATTGCTTCTGCCCCCTTTCCCTTCTCTTCTCCTTCTGGGACACCAATGATATGTACATTATTGTACTTTGTTTCATCCTTGAGTTCCCGGAGATGTTGCTCATATTTTTTCATTCTTTTCTCCATCTGCTCCTTTGCGTGTAGACTTTCAGGTGTTTTGTTCTCCAGTTCCTGAGTGTTTTCTTCTGCCTCTTGAGATCTGCTGTTGTATGGTTCCATTGTGTCTTTCATCTCTTGTGTTGTGCCTTTCATTTCCATAGATTCTACTAGTAGGTTTTTTTTTGTTTTTTTTTTCTGGTTATGTATTTGTATGAGTATGTATAACTGATAAAGGTGATAAAAAGTGTTGTATTTTAGTATTTAAATTTTCACTTGAGCATTTTTAGAAGCGGGGGAAAAAGTTTTTCTGTGTGTACTTGGTAATCATTATCAAAACAATCACTTAAAATCTACCCCCTACTTATCAAATTTTTGTTTACTCTGAAATAATTTTAAAAATACTTTCCTGAAAGGTATAAACAGTATATTTATTAACTTTATTTTTTATAGTTAGACTGAACCAAAATGAAAGCATTTGAAAATTTCCCTTGACAGGGTACTATTTGAAAAACATTGACTTGTTAGAAAGGGGTTGGTGGCATATTTGGAAGATAGTTTATTAGTTTTCTGTACAGTTACAGGTAAAGATGGACTTGGGGTTGCTTTGAGTTTTTTATTTGACATTTTAGAACTGGCTTTTGTATACTGGTGCCAAATAAAAAATGATAGGTGTACATATTTGGATATCCAATGATATATGCAGCAAACAAATACGTATTTAATCAAGACAATGAACTAAAGCTTTAGAGAACTTTTTTAAAGAAAATACATAAAATGGTATGAGGTTTCTGACTGAATTTTATCTTGAGATTCTATTCACTTTTATGTCCTTGTCTTTGTAGGTTTTTAAATCAAAGATGGGAAAATCGGAGAAAATTGCCATTCCTCACAGCCAGCTTGTTCACGGTATACACTTATGTGAACAACCAAAGATAAACAGACAGAAAAGCAAATACAACTTACCACTAACCAAGATCACCTCTGCAAAAAGAAATGAAAATAATTTTTGGCATGATTCTGTTTCATCTGATATAATTCAGAAGCAAGAAAAAAAGCCTTTTAAAAATACTGAGAACATTAAAAATACACATTTGAAGAAATCAGCATTTCCAGCTGAAATGAGCCAAAAGGAAAATTATGCTGGGGCAAAGTTTAGTGATCCTCCGTCTCCTAGTGTTATTCCAAAGCCTCCTAGTCATTGGATGGGCAGCACTGTTGAAAATTCCAACCAAAATAGGGAGATGATGGCAGTACACTTAAAAACTCTCTTAAAAGTTCAAACTTAGATTTCATATTTCAGTATGTATGTAAAACATAGTTTTTCCAAAATCTCTGGATGCTGTAAAAGAAAATTGGAACATAAATGGAAATTTGCCTTGTTGCAACACACAAGTGCAAGACAAAAATGAGTTAAAAAAATTACATCCCAACAGCTTGTATTATATTTTATATTTTGTAAATACTGTATACCATGTATTATGTGTATATTGTTCATACATGAGAGGTACATTATAGTTTTGTTATGAAAGTATGTATTTTGTCCTGCCCAAATGGTAGGTGTTTTGTATA
Organism: Choloepus didactylus; assembly: GCF_015220235.1. NCBI lineage: Eukaryota > Metazoa > Chordata > Mammalia > Pilosa > Megalonychidae > Choloepus > Choloepus didactylus. Next base: position 38,713,241 of record NC_051315.1, read on the forward strand.
TTACTAGTAGGTTTTTTGAACTTTTGATTTCTGCCGTATACATGTCCAGTGCTTCCTTTACAGCCTCTATCTCTTTTGCAATATCTTCTCTAAACTTTTTGAATTGATTTAGCATTAGTTGTTTAAATTCCTGTATCTCAGCTGAAGTGTATGTTTGTTCCTTTGACTGGGCCATAACTTTGTTCTTCTTCGTGTAGGTTGTAATTTTCTGTTGTCTAGGCATGGTTTCCTTGGTTATCCAAATCAGGTTTTCCCAGACCAGAACAGGCTCAGGTCCCAGAGGGAAGAAATATTCAGTATCTGATTTCCCTGCAGGTGTGTCTTAGAAAATTGCTCCACCCTTTGATGCCTTGGGTCACTGTGCTTTTCTGCCCAGCAGGTGATGCCTGTTAGCCTATAATTCTTGACTGGCGTGAGGAGGTATGGCCATGTTCCCCCAGGCTCTGGGGTCTGGTTCTGAATGGAAAGGGCCCCACCCCTTTCCTCCTAGAGAAGACAGACCCCCCAGGTGGAGGTCATTAGCATTTCAATGGTCTCACTCTCTGCTTGTGGTGTCTCCACCCTTCTCTGCTTCACAGCCCTGGAAACTGAAAAGGACTGGGGCTTTCTCCACTGAGCCAAAAAAGAAACAGATAGTCCCCTTCAGACCCAGTCCAAGACAACCCTCCAGCTCTCCCAGGTCAGTTGTCACCCAAAGCCTCTGTCTGTTTTTTGGGGCTGCATACCTGTAGTGAGCAGTTCACACTCGCTACTTAAATCCCCAGTTGGAGCTCAGCTGAGCTGTATTCGCTTGCTGGGAGAGAGCTTCTCTGTGGCACCACGAGGCTCTGCAGCTCGGGCTATGGGGGAGGGGGTCTCCCGACCTGGTTCCGCAGGTTTTACTTACAGATTTTACGCTGTGTTCTCGGGCATTCCTCCCAATTCAGGTTGGTGTATGATGAATGGATGGTCTCGTTTGTCCCCCCGCAGCTATTCTGGATTATTTACTAGTTGTTTCTGGTTTTTTGTAGTTGTTCCAGGGGGACTACTTAGCTTCCACTCCTCTCTATGCCGCCATCTTGCCCGAGTCTGTCCTGAAGATTCTTGTACCACCTGTTGGTAACTGGTGGATTTAAAAATATCATCACTTTTTAATTTCAACTTACTTTATTTCAATTTCATTAAATATTAGGTCCTTAAGCTTCCTTTGTAAGATGTGCATATATGGCTAGAAACACTTTCCTTTTTCAACTTCCAAATTCAATTCTTGACCATTAGAGAAAGGTGAACCTAGAAACATGGCTTTAAACCAGTCTAAGAATGGGCACACTCCTCACAAACTGTCCAAATACATGGCAAGGAAAAAAAAGCCAAAGATGCACTTCATTTTCTTCTAACTGGGAAATAGTTTTGGATTCCTGTTGAGAAGTTAACAAAGATTCTAGAGAGTCAAGAGAAGCCTGTGCTTCAAATGTATTCAGTATGCAAGGACTACGAGGCTTTGCTGGTGGAGGTCAGCCTTCAGGTTCTCGCACCTAAAGGATAATAGCTCAGGAAAGGCAGAACATCTCTAAAGGAAGACAACACTTAGTTAAAGTTCAAGATCATTGAGCTCTTTCTGGTTTTCATATATGGCTCACATGTTTTCTATAACTCCTGGCCCAAAATACTAACTCTGAAACTCATGTAAGAGCAGAGGAAGAAGAGGAGGCAGAATGAGTTGTTCTGTTTAAGACAGAGGCTGACTCACTGCAGCCAGATACAATCAGTGCAACAGAAAGAGGCTTGGAACATTCAGTTGGTTTCCTTCTTCTCAAATGTCTAGACACTCAAAGGGGAGTGCAGATCTGCCTCTGACTATCGCCGTTAAAGACTCTCTTCATGTAAATACCCCTGGTTATACGGGTTTGTTTGTATTATCTTTGAACTTCATGTATATTATTCTACCTTTGTCAACATGCATTCCCATTTTCTATAAGCATTAAACTATTCCAGATGCTGAGCAAATGTGAATTCCTTGGAATGTGGCCAGCCTCTGTACTCTGGTTGAACCATCATTACCCTCCCGCTCCAAATTCTATGTAACTGTCAATTTTAAGCATGCATTGTCTGGGGGCATTTATATTCTGTTGTTTAAGACAGACACAAAATTTTTAAAAACTTAACCTTGACCATCTGCTCCTGGAGTCCATACTGTTTAAAAGAAAAATGGACTCTCAAGTCTGGATGCTTATCTGCTGTTCACAATCACTTAATGCTCGAAAGTGTTATGCTCCCAATGTCAATTCTTTAGCTGCCTGTCAAGGCACTTCCAACTAGACATTTAGCTTCCACAATCTTCTGTACTGAACACAGCCAGAGCTTTAAGGATGTCAATTTGGATTTTAAATATACAAGTCAGAATCAAAGCCATCTGATGTTTGCTTCTTAAGCACCATGGTGTGGCCAGCTTTCCTGGGTCCAAAATCTGCAGAGACACAAATGCTTGATAAAGTTATATCATATCCTGACCATGCAATGTAGACCAGATATAAGCACAATAAAAATGCACAGTCCATGTGGCTTTTGCTGAGAGTTAGATCCTCCTTTCCATCTCAGTCCTCTGCTGTATTTCTAATCTTTTTGTTTTTTTATATTAAGCTCAAAACACACCATCTCTCCAAACATGAAGGAGGGGCCTTGTGCCAGTTTGTATTATGTCCCCCAAACGCCATTATCTCTGATGTAATCTTGTGTGGGCAGGCCTATCAGTGTTAATTAGATTGTAATTCTTTGAATGTTTCCATGTAGATGAGCCCCACCCAACTGTGGGTGACGACTCTGATTGGATAATTTCCATGGAAGTGTTGGCCCGCCCATTCAGGGTGGGTCTGAATTCAATTACTGGAGCACTATATAAGATCAGACAGAAGGAGCAAGCTGCTACAGCCAAGAGGGACACTTTGAAGAATGCACTGGAACTGAGAGAGGAGCTTCAGCTTACAGAGACATTTTGGAGATGACCTTTGAAAGCAGACTTTTGCTCTGGAGAAGCTAAGAGAGGACAAACGCCCCACAAAGAGTGACATTTTTGAGGAGTTGAAGCCTAGAGAGGAATGTTCTGGGAGAAAGCCATTTTGAAACCAGAACTTGGAGCAGACACTGGCCACGTGCCTTCCCAGCTAACAGAGGTTTTCCAGATGCCATTGGCCATCCTCCAGTGAAGGTACCCGTTTGTTGATGACTTACCTTGGACACTTTATGGCCTTAAGACTGTAACTGTGTAACCAAATAAACCCCCTTTATAAAAGCTGATCCATTTCTGGTGTTTTGCATTCCGGCAGCATTAGCAAACTAGAACAGGCCTCATTCACAAACAAGGAAGAGCAAAGAGAACCATGTTAATTCAGAGAAGCACTGACCTGGTCTCAGTAGGCATTTGCAACAAAGTTTTATGTATTATTTATGAGTTATGGAGATAAGCTGTAGAAACAGACAAAGGAAAGAATGATGAAAACAAATAAATCAGATACCTTTAGAAAACATAGTTTGGGCCTGGAGAAAATATATTTGCTTAAGTCTGAAAAAGATCAATACCATCCTTTTAAAAGGAAGTTTTTGAAAAAGCCTACATATGATAGGTAAACTACCTGGAGCTTCCTAACATCAATGAATCAACGGCTCTATTTTTTCTGCTGGCATTTTAATTGCTTTTCTTCCATTCTTCCCCCCCCCCCCCCAGTCTTTTTAGTGAGCAATTTCATATAGTCAGTTTGGCCATGTAATAGATCCAATTCTATTGAGAAAAAAGATTAAAAATAAATGAGGTCTTAAGAATCTGGCTTAACCTACTAAATCACTGATTGACCAAATAAAAACCACATCGTATTTTTGGTTTAATCACTTGTTTGAATTATGTCTTGGGCTTTCTTCAATAAGAGTTGATAAATTTGATTAACGAAAGCTGGTCTCTGTGGAAAAAAGATCTTAGTTGTTCCATATGTCATGAAAAGGCTTAATTGGAGACTGAGCAGACTGTAATTCTCTTCTTCCTAGAGGAAAATATGAAATTCTTTCCACAGCTTTGAGACTCTGATATCAAAACTAAATGAATTATTTTTGTCCTCAGGATTTTTCTCCATCTGAGACCTGCCATGTCAGGGAGGACTCATGACCACTGGAATAGGTGGCTAGAGGCATCGTGTAGCACCCTGTGCTTGCCCCTCTCCTCTGAGTAATAACCCCTTGACCTGAAACACCATTATTAGCAATTTATTGGGTCTTGAAATCTTTGAGTCTTTAAAAGCTGCAATCAGTTCCAAACTTTAGTTTGATCAAAGCCTTGTGCATAAGGAAAAGTGTGTTAAAAAGGGAAAAATCACAAAAACAATTATTGGAGACATCATAATGTTGCCTTGTGCCAGATCTGAAGCACTAACCTGCTCAATTATCCCTCTGGAGTTCAGGAAGGTGCTGAATTTTCATCTTGGATACACAGAGATGGTGAACTGTCTTCAACGTCTCCAGCCCCTGGTTGCAGGTAATGTCTAATCCAATTGCACCTCAATGCCCAACAAGAGGTTGCTAGAGGAACTTCTCAACATTGTAAATTTCTTCATTGCTCTTTACTGGCTTGTTGGACAAGGAGGTGTGAGGCTGGGAGTGAAAGTGAGTATCTTTCGCACAGCAAAGACTTGTCCATTTTGCCGGGAAGAAGATGATGAATATTGCTTCCAGGAGCCTTTGTATCCTGAACACTGTGATGCAGGCAGAGCTGATGAGGGTAGATAAGGAGTGTGACTAAGGCTATGTGAGGTAGGACTACCCAGGTCTTGAGGAACTGATTAGTCATTTTAATATTTGCCAAGCATTGTACTATAGGCTGGGGATAAAAAGATGACTGAGCACTCCTGGCCTAAAACAATCACAGCATAGTTGAAGAGATTTATGTGCAAATGGATGACTTTGCAAACAAATATAAAGTGTGTGATATATGTAGAACCTTTAAGTACTATCAAAATATGAATGTCCACTTCATTATCTTGAAAATAAGTTCTGGTTTCCTACACATTGAGGTGGGAGAGTATGTTTATTCAGAATGAACAAATGACATGTTAACACTAGAGAACCTTGTAACTTTTATGGGGACCCTAATGCCCTCATTGTCAAGTAGTAAGACATAATGTCATAGTGTGCATTTATGTGTGTGTCTGTGTGTGTGTCTGTATGTGTGCTGAGTGTAAAGAGGGCAGCCTCCTGAGAGAAGAGTAAGGTGGAGCAAAAGTTTTGGGTTTGTCCCTCCAATTTCCCTTCCTATTTGGACAAAACTTCCCATAGGTTTCTTTGATATCTATCATTCCATATGTGAGCAAAATTTGACTTTATGCAAGAACCAACCCAGAAACAGCAGAGCAGGAAACATATAGACTCATGACTAAGATGTGTAATACATTTGCATAGAAGCATACAATTTGCTGTTTAATTCCTTAAGGAAAGTACCACATACAAATGAGTCATTTTTGCATGATCTTAGTTGAGAAGCAGTAGGGCTGAAAGAAATTCTGTGGACATGGAAGAAGGTAAGCCAGTTTATAAAAAGTTTTTGGAAAAGTGTCTGCCAAATGAAAATCAATAAAGAAAAAACAGCCAAAAAAGAAACAGAAGCTTCTCTTAAAGGGGAGTGCATAATTGAGTAGACCTTATAAGGGGGAAAATAGGGGGAAAGAACAGTGCTGTTGAGAAGAACTTTCTTTGATGATGGAAATATTCTATATCAGCACTACCCAATAAGTAGCCATTAGCCACATGTGGCTATTAAAGCACTTGAAATACTTCTAGTGTGACTGAAGAACTGATTTTTACTTTTACTTAATTTTAGCCAATTTAAATTGTATTGGATAGTGTAAATCTCAAGAAGATCACTAACGATGAGCATTACTGAATTCTACTCCAAAATATTTCACAATTTTATTAGTTGATTTTCATCAAACATCTGTTGTATTCCTATTTTCAGTCTTTAAAACAGCATTAATAATTCCTAGCCCCTAAGTAAAGACATCAATGACATAGTATGACTTGATATGAACTTCTTAATTATAGATGCTTAGTTGATAGATGCCCAGTCGAAAGGATAAGAGATTTGGAAATTCATTTGGAATTTTTATAAAATTTACTTTGGGTAGTATAATTGTAAAAATGATTATAGAAAGGTCTCTCCATTTAAAAAGCTTGAAATATGATACTAAAATAGACTTTTAAGTGATTTTTACTAGGTATATTGGGAAAATAAATGAGGGATCCTGGGAGAAGAGTGGGGCATCGAAAGATAAATTTGGGTTTTGGCTCAGCGTGATGGAGCAAGGAAACAAGGTGGTTCCAAGAAAGGAGTGTACCATTAGCACAGACCTAGAGGAGGAAAAGTGTGGGCCTTCTGGAGCTGTTGAATTAGTCTGGCATGGCTTTAGTATGGTGCATTGTTAAGCCAGGACTAGCGAGAAAGATGGGTTGAGCTGATTCTCTAAGGGGCATAAAATACGTGCTAAGGATTTGTATTGTTATTCTAGAGGTAAGGGAGTTAAACTAGAGGTTTCCAGTAAATGAGAAATGAGATGAGATATGTGATTTAGAAAAATAACTCTAGTGTCAGTGTTAATGGACTGTCAGAGAAAGACGTGTAAGGACAAAAAATAACTAAAGGATACAGGAAGGAGTCAAACAAAAAGTGCTAAGAAAATTAACTAGGATACTGACAATGGATCAATAAAAAAGGGGCTTAATATGGTTGGATAGAATCTGCAAAATTTGGTGACCTAATAGATGTGGGCATTTAGAGAGCAGAGAAAGATAAAGATAACCGTGAAGGTTTAACTTTGGGTGACTGAGTACTAACATTCATCAAATTAGGGAACTAAAACAAGTCTGGGCTTGTTGATTTTGAGGTATTAGCTTGGCATTTATTTAAAGATGAACAAACACGAAGAGGGTGAATTAAAAGTCTTCAAATGGGTATTACGTCAGCATCTTGAAATCAACATGTTCAAACCTGAGCAAGCATTTATTGGATATCCAACTGGGAGTTGGAAATCTAAGTATTGTGTTCAGTAGAGAGGTCAGAAATAGAGACATGATTCACCAGAATAAAAACGATGGTGGGAGTCAAAATAGTATGAGCTTGGTTAAGAAGAGAACATTGTGTAGCGCACAAAGACAGATAAGGGCAGATACATGAGGTAAGAGTCAGTAAGGGAGATTGAGAGGTACAAAAAGAATTTAGAGAAGAATTCAGGAAGAAAATGAGTAAGGAAAAAAAAGAGAATAGTTTCCATATTTTGGGGTCTATACAGTCATTAAAATGCAGATACCTAAACAAGTCATAAATTGCTTTCTGTAAATTACTTTCCACCTGAGTAGCCCCCAGGGTGGGACAAACATAGAAGCCCTATGCAAACAGGGGCTGCTTGATGGAAAAAGAAATGTCTGTGGGTGGGTAGGGGTGAATGGGTTAGCAGACACAATAAAGGATACATTCTCTACAATATGCATTTCTACACAATTGAGGGTAAGAAAAAGGAGTAAAGCCAAAATTTTCGAGCTGAGAACTGGGATAAGCCAATGACAATCATTACTGGTGAGTAATAGTCAAAGATCAACTGTTTCTATCTATCTAGACCCTGAACAAGTGACTTCAACTATGTGAATCTGTTTCCTCCTATCTAAAAGAGGTATAATTACTGGATTCCCAGGAAAGTTGTGAGGATTAAATGAGATTATGCTAGCAAAACACCTGGCAAGACTGGGTTCAATAAACATAGGTTCACTTCCACTCTTGCCCCTCTGTACAGTTTTATACCAGGCATATCCACCCAAAGAGTGTTATCCCTAATTTCAATTGTTGAATGTAGAGTGGCTCAGTGTCCTTGGAACGGATCCCAGGCCCCTGACAAAGAACAATTTCATCTGATCCATAACCGTCTCGTCACAGCACCTGCACTCTTAAGCCACCTCAGATTGCCTGGAAATCAAAACTCTGGGTCAAAGTCTCTGCTTTCAGTCTGAAGCTTACCAATGGTAGCTTTTTGGGCAAAAAAATTAAGAAGAATGGGAGATATCAAAAAGAGATTTTCTATATAATCTACATCAGAGAAGCTAGAAATTAACACATCTTTATCCATATGGCAGCAGTTACATTGGTAAGCATTTTTTTTAACTTTTATTTAAAAATTTATTAATACAAAATTTAAAAAATACATTTCAAACAAAACAAAGGACTGAGAAAAACAAATAACTTAAAATAACCATATTGCTTCCAAGTTCCTACCATACCCCAAGAAAATTAACAAACCATAGTCCTTCCTCAGCATTCCCATAACATTAAGATTAATGTCCACAACTTACCTGTTCTTTTTTTTTTAATTTTGAAATAAATTCAAAGTTACATGAATAGCTGCAAAAACAATACTAGCCCCATACACAGAATTCCATCATACCCTGACCCCCCTCCCCTGATAGCTCAACCCACCAACTTTAACACGCTGTCACATCGCTATTTCTTTCCCTCCCTCCCTCCCTATCTATAATCCATCATATATTTCTCTGTCTTCTGAACATATGAGAGTTAGCTGCACACATCCTTGAACATACACTATAATTCACGTATGGACTTCCTATGAACAAGAACATTGTTTTATGCAATTCCTTAAGCACAGCTAAGAAGTATAAGAGATTCAACAATGATACAATGCTTACATTCTATATTTCCTTTTCCTTATGTCTCAGCTGTGTCCCTTCGAGCCACCCTGTCCTCCACCCTCCAATCCCATCCAAGTTCATCCTTAGCATTCAATTGTCGTCTACTTAGACTGTCTCTCTCTTTTTTTTTTTTTTTCCTTTTTTCAATTGTGGAAACATATATACAGCCTAAATCTTCCCATTCCAACCCACCCCCCCAGCCTTCCATTAGTGGGATTAATCACATTTAGAATGATGTTATGCTCTTTCCCACCATCCATTGCTAGAAATTTCCCTTCACTTCAAACAGCAACCCTACACTCCTTTCCTAACTTTCCATTGCCCCTTCCCCCATTTCTCTTAACCCAAACTCTAATTTCATCTCTATGGTTATATTCTCTGATAATTTCTTTGTGTTTACTGTGGGGCTTAAAATTAACCTCTTAAATCCCTATCAATCTTGTTTTTCTTTGATACCACCTTCACTTCAATAGGACACATAAACTATGTTCCTATACTCCTTCATCCCCCCCCCTTTATATAGTTGTCTAAAATTACATATTTTACATTGAGTTCAAAACCACTGATCTGTCCTTAGAGTTTGTGTATTTTTTATCATGTAGGAAGTAAATAGTGGAGTTATGGTTCAAAAATTATTGACTTCTATTTGTATTCCATTGTGTTTGGAGAATGTTCTTTGAGTATATTCAATTTTTTCTTTTTTTTTAATTTCTTGAGGCTTGTTTTATGTCCCAGCTTATGGTCCCTTCTGGAGAAAGATCTGTGATCACTAGAGGAAAATGAGTGTCCTGGTGATTTGGGATGTAAGGTACTATATGTGTCTGTTAAAATTCTCTGTATCTCTTTCTCCTTTCTTTGTCTCTCTGTTGGTAGGGCTTCCTTTAGAATCTGATGTAGGGCAGGTCTTTTATTGGCAAAGTCTCTCAGCATTTGTTTGTCTATGAAAAATTTAAGCTCTCCCTCGAATTTGAAGGAGAGTTTTGCTGGATAAAGTATTCTTGGTTGGAAATTTTTCTCTCTCAGAATTTTAAATATGTCATGCCACTGCCTTCTTGCCTCCATAGTGGCCACTGAGTAGTCATTACTTAGTCTTATATTGTTTCCTTTGTATGTGGTGAATTGCTTTTCTCTTGCTGATTTCAGAACTTGCTCCTTCTCTTCAGTATTTGACAGTCTGATCAGAATATGTCTTTGGGTGGGTTTATTTGGATTTATTCTATTTGGAGTTCACTGGGCATTTATGCTTTGTGTGTTTATATTGTGTAGAAGGTTGCGGAAGTTTTCCCCAACAATTTCTTTGAATACTCTTTCTAGACCTTTACCCTTTTCTTCCCCTTCTGGGACACCAATGAGTCTTAAGTTTGGATGTTTTATTTTATCTGTCATATCCCTGAGATCCATTGCGATTTTTTCAATTTTTTTCTCCATTCTTTCTTTTGTTCTTTAATTTTCTGTTCTGTGGATTTCTAGGACACTGAGATGTGTTCAGCTTCCTCTAGTCTTGTATTGTGAATATCCAGAGTCTTTTTAATTTGGCCAACAGTTTCTTTTATTTCCATAAGATCTTCTATTTTTTTATTTACTCTTGCAATGTCTTCTTTATGCTCTTCTAGGGTCTTTTTTATGGCACTTATATCCTGGGCCATGGTCCTCTTGATGTCCTTTAAATCCTTTGCCATGTTTTTGTTCTTTGATTGTAGTTCTTTAATTAAATTTGCGAGATATAATGTTTCTTCCGAAATCTTGATTTGTGTGTTTGGAGCTGGATTCTCCATATCGTATGGTTTTATCATATGCATTAAGATTTTCTGTTGTTTTTGGCCTCTTGGCATTTGTTTTGCTTGATAGGGTTCTTTCAAGTTGTACCCAAAAAAAAGGGATATCAATCTAATTTTTCAGAGACACAGTTTGGGGATGTACACTTTTTCTAAGTAACCAGCAGATGGGGTCTGTGAGCCACCTATATCCCTCCAGACAGTTCTCGTGTAGTGAGGGGAAATGATTCTTGTGTGTTCAGTTGGAGAGCTCAGCCTGGGTGCGCCGCTGGAGTCACCCGCCCTGAATGTGGGGCACCCGCACAGGTGGCCAGGGAGGAAGGGCAGCTCTCTCTTGGTGTCCCGTAAACCACCGGACTTGGCGTAGCGCCCCTGGGTTCTCCGAGCAGATCTCCCCTCCCAGCCGCGATCTTTCCTCAGCCAAGAGAAAATGCTGTGCTACGTCATCAGTGTGCGCTGTCCCTCTAGGGAAGCCCTGGGCCACTTGGCTGTGCCGCAGGGCTCTCAGCTCATTTCAGAATGCAGAATGTGTGAGGCTGTCTTTACTGCAATGCCTTGTGGGCTGAGAGCAGCTGAGGTTTTCTCCACAGAGAGAGAGAGCGAGAGAAAGAATATTTCCCCCGATTCTCCCAAGGTCCGTTGTCGCCAAAAGCCTCTGTCTGCTTGTTGAGGATTCTCTGTCTATATTGAGCAGTTATTATTAAAAGCTCACTTGGAGCTGGGCTGAGAAAGTGCACGGTGCGGCTTCTGTGAGGGAGGGGCTCCCGGCTCTAGGTTCTTGGCTCTCAGCACAGGTCCGCAATTTTACTTACAGATTTTATGCTGTGATCTCGGGCATTCCTCCCAATTCATGTCAGTAGATGTTGAGTGTACAGTCACGTTTGTCTCCCTGCTACCATTCCAGGTTATTTACTGGTTTTTTGTTCATTTATGAACTGTTCTGGGGGAGACTAAGTCTTCCACTTCTTTCTATGCTGCCATCTTCCCAGAATCATTGGTAAGTATTTTTCAGGAGAACAAGAACAGGAAGGAGTTAGGAGTGGGAATTGAGAATCTTTTGAAGATTTTGTCTGAATGGTCATATAGCCTGGATAATTCAATGAAGAAATGTATGGGGTATTTTGATAATATAAGTCAATGCATATTTGGTGGTTGGAGAAGGGAGTAGATTTATAGGTGGGTTGAGCTCTCATTCTGATCCATATCTCCACTCTGAAGGGTAAATGTAAGTATAGCTTTAAAAGGTATGCTCAAAGCTAATGACAGAAATTAGTGTTTCTCTACAATGAATGAGTGAGTTAAAAATAAATGCCTTACTTCAGAAAATTGGAATAGAAAGGGACCCAAATTAGCAGGACTGACTGGTTGATTCACTGATTCATCCATCCATTCATGCAGCAAAGCATGAAGCCACGCTATGTTCCATGCTATTTACCAGGAGCTGGGAAAAGGTGTGGATTAGATAAACAGGGTCCCTGTTCTCACAGAGTATACAGTCTGGTAGATAAGGTAGGCATTGCATAAGTAATTGTAATTATGGTAAGTCTTAGAAAGATGTTATAGACACACACACAGGCAGGGCCCTCATCTACACTTTGAGTGTTATAATAACAATAATAATGATAAATAATTTTGCAGTGTTTATCATGGGCCATTCAATGTTCTAAGCACTTTACATATATAAATATGATTTAGTTTACTTGTCTATCCTATGAAGTGGTACTAAAATTACCTTCATTTAACAGACCAAGAAATGGAGTCACAGAAATGTTTAGTAACTTGCCTAAGGTCACATGGTCAATAAGTTCAAAGGCAGGATTTTTTCTGTTAATCTTTTTTTTTAATTGGAGAAGTTGTAGGTTTACAGACAAATCATGCAGAAAATACTGAGTTCCCATATATTCCCTCTCACACACAGAGTTTTTCCTACTATTAACACTTCGCATTAGTGTGCTACTTTTGTTACAATTGATGAAACAGTATTATTACAAATTATACTATTAACTACAGTCCACAGTTTACAGTACAGCTCACTTTTTGTATGGTACAGTCCTACATTTTTTAAAAAATTTTATTCTAGTGACATGAACACATACTAAAATTCCCCTTTTTAACCATAGCCAAATATATAATTTGGTGGTGTTAATTACATTCACGATATTGTTCTGCAGTCACCCCCATCCGTTACCAGATCTTTTCCATCACTCCAAAAAGAAAGTCTGCACCAATTAAGCATTAACCCCCATTCCCCACCCCCACCCCACCCCACCCTGTCCCCTGGTAAACTTTGTTCTAGTTTCGGACTCTATTATTTGTTTATTCTGATTATTTCATATCAGTGAGATCAAACAATATTGCCCTTTTGTGTCTTGCTTATGTCACTCAACAGGAGGCCTTCAAGGTTCATCCACACTTTCACATGTATCAAAACTTCCTTCCTTTTTATGGCTGAATAATATACCACATTATGTTTATCCATTCATCTGGTGATGGACACTTGGGTTGCTTCCATCTTTTGGCCACTGTGAATAAGTTTTAAAATGGGGAAGTATGAGTCCTTCAACTTCATTCTTCTTTTTCAAGATGGTTTTGGCTATTCAGGGCCCCCAGCCCTCCCATATTAATTTGATGATTGGCTTTTCCATTTCTGAAAAGAAGACTGGTTGAATTTTGATTGGGATTGTGTTGAATCTGTAAAGCATTTTGCATAGAATTGACATCTTAAGAGTATTTAGTCTTCCAATCCATACATACAGACTGTCCTTTCATTTATTTAGGTCTTCTTTGATTTCTTTTAACAATGTTTTGCAGCTTTCTATGCACAAGTCCTTTGCATCCTGGTTAAATTTATTCCTAGATCTTTGAGTCTTTTAGTTGCTATTGTAAATGGATTTTTTTTCTTGATTCCCTCTTCAGATTGTTCATTATTAGTGTATAGAAAACACTACAAATTTTGCATTTTGACCTTTTACCCTGCCACTTTTCTGAATTTATTATCTCTGATAGCCTTGTTGTAGATATTTCAGGATTTTCTGTATTTAGGATCATGCCATCTGAAAACAGGGAAAGTTTTACTTCTTCTTTTCCAATTTGGATGCCTTGTTTTTTTTACTTCTCTTGCTTAATTGCTCTGGCTAGAACTTCCAGTATGATATTGATTAACAGTGGTGACAGTGGGCATCCTTGTCTTGTGCCTGATCTTAGCAGGAAAGCTTTCACTTTTTCACCATTGAGTATAATGTCAGCTGTGGGTTTTTCATATATGCCCTTTATCGTGTTAAGGAAGTTTCCTTCTATTCCTAGTTTTCTAAGCATTTTTATCAAGAAGGGTGCTAGATTTTGTAAAATGCCTTTTCTGCATCCATTGAGATGATCATGTGCTTTTTTTTCCTTCCTGCCATTAATATGGTATATTACATTAAGTGATTTTATTATGCTGAGCCACCCTTCAAATGCAGGATTTTAATTCAAGATAAAAGGCTCAAGGATCCATTTTCTTAATAACTGCATTTTAGCAAAACAATCATATTTAAGCAATCTAAGACACCGATCTGTTTGGTTTTATGTACTCTATGTCAGGAAAAGGTATGGAGAAATCCATTATTTAATAAGGTATTTTAAAAATCTGATTTATGACCATCATTATTGACCAGCTATTTTGACAACCACAAATACAATATTTTCTTACATGTATTTCTTATTGACTGGATCTAATTTTAATTTCTGTCTCCAAAAGAAGCCTACTTATCAGGCACTTGTGTGCTCACTTGTTAGTCACATGGCTGTGTTTTTTCTCTTGGGAACAAGAATATCAACAGCAATAGCTGTTGCTCATAACACAAAAGAGAAGAAAAGCCCAGAAAATAGACTGCGTGAACACATTAGCTGTTCCCACAGTCTTTACCATACTTACTGATGTCATAGAGGTGAAGCAACTTGAGGCTCAAATATTACATCAAATCTCAATGGATGCTACGTGGATGAGCACCCACCCTTATGTGGACGCTGTAGCAGATGCTCTAGGTGCTCATGTCACATTCCCAGGCCCTCCTCTGACTCCAGCATAGTTGTATGGATGGCTCTGTGCAGCTCTTGCCGACAGCACCTATCCCAAGCAGGCTCTCTGCTCTTCTGCCTCAGAAATTTTGTCAAAGTGGTGGGCAGTGAACACTCCTTTGTGATGTTGTAAGGGCAGATTGTGAGTTTGTGTGCGTGTGTATATGTGGAAAGCCCAAAGTTCTTTAAATCTGAAAGGTGAGTAACAAAGATCAAGCATATTTAAAGACAGAAGGCAAATATTAAGGGAAAAAATATATGATCATCAAAAATTGGGTGGTGCTAGGAAAAAGAGGTAGGAAATAGAATAACACCTATCAAGTCATTGCTGTTAGGAGAGACTGACAGAGACTTTCTAAAGTATAGAAGAATAAGGACAGTGAATAAAGTTGTACAATGGCAATCACATAGAAGAAAAATGAAAACCTTTCAAATGTTAAGAAGATACACATGAACAAAGCAAAGAAAATACGTATCTTATAGAAAACAATGCAAAGTAGGAATAAAAACAAAGATGATGACATCAGATATCATATACACCTAGTATCAAACATATTTTCAAACATTTTCATATTAATAAATGTATTAACAGGTAAAATTTGTCTGTTAAAGATAATTTTTATTAGAATCTCAGTGCAAATCCCAATTACATGCTTTATCTAAAATGAAATGACTCAGGAAGGTTGACAATCAAAGTATGCGAAAATGCATATATTCTGGTTTGCTAATGCTGCCATTATGCAAAATACCATTAATGGATTGGTTTTTATAAAGGGGGTTTATTTGGTTACAAGATTACAGTCTTAAGGCCATAAAGTATCCAAAGAAAGGCATCAACAATAGGGTACCTTCACTTGGAGAAAGGCCATTGGAATCCAGAAACCCTCTGTTAGCTAGGAAGGCATGTGGCTGGCATCTGCTTGCTCCCAGGTTGTGTTTCAACATGGCATTCCCCAAAATGTGAGCATCAGCTTTCAACATCTGTTTTCAAAATGTCTCTCTAAGAAGCAGCTGCGGCGAGTTCCTTCTGTCTGAGCACTGACAGGGCTCCAGTGATTTAATTAAGACCCACACTGAATGGGCGGGGCCACACCTCCATGGAAGTAATCCAATCAAGGTATTACCCACAGTTGGGTGGGTCACAGCTCCATGGAAACAACCTAATCCAAAGATTCCAACCTAATAAACACTGATATATTTGCCCCCACAAGACTGCATTAAAGAGCATGGAGTTTGTGGGAGACATAATACATCCAAACTGGCATAGCATATGAGGAAAATGCAACTAAACAGGCAAAAAAGCAGGGCTCATAATCTTGGTATTAGAAAGAATGAATTTAGAGAAAAACGCATTAGATGATACAATTAAGGGCAATTTAGACTAATAAAGGTAAAATGCACAACAGATATTTAGCAATTATGAATATCATACACCAAATAATCTAGAAATACTAATCATAAATCAAAGAACATAAGAAATACAAAGAAAAATAAGAAGACTCACATTTGGAGAAGAAACTCTTATTTATGCCCATTCTATGCTTGATCAATTTTAAAAATAATTAAGGATATAGAAGACCTAAATATCACAATTAATTAGATAGTTCCACTTGATTTTCAACTGCGAAAGCAGAAAGTCCAAAAAGTTGCTCATAAAGAAAATGCAATAAAATTCCCAAAATAAATAGAGAAAAAATTATCTGATAAATATGTAATGGTACTAAAATTAATGTAGAAATTAGGAAACACAAAAAATATTGTATCAGCTCTCAATATAAAGAAACTTCTTTAAAAACTCTTGGGTCAAAGATGAAATAGAAACAAATCACGGAATGTTTGGAAAAAAATTATAATCAAATGAGTACACATAAGAACCAATGGATTTGGTTAAAGTGCTTCTTTGAAAAAAAAATACACAATACTAAAATCTAATGTCAATCAACAAGAAAGAATACAAATAGATAAATTAAGCATCCAAATAAAAAAGTTATGAAAAAAAAAAACCCAGAGTTAACTTAGTAAAAGCAGAAATAATTAATAAGATAAATGTAAAAATTTATAAGAAAAGTTAGATAAAAATTATAAAATTAATAATTAAATTCCTGAGTTGTTTCTTTGAAAAAGGCTATAAAACTTTAATCCATTAGCTAACCTATTTATAAAAAAATGGAGAATGTAAAAGCAAATTAACAAAAAAGTATAATGTGGGAACAACCCAAGATTATATTAAAAGAAACCTAAAATGCGACTTAGTACAACACTTTTCAATTAAGTTTGAAGAAGTTATGATTTTCTAGGAGAATGTAAATGATCAAAACTGACCTAAACAGAGACATAAGGCCCATAGGGGCCAATTTATCTCCTAAGAAACAGAGAAAGTTGGCATAAAAACTCTAACGGTAAATAGTTTCACAGGTCATTTCCTAGAAAACTTTAAGTGACATAAAACTCCAATGTCATCTAAAATCTTCTTAAGCATCGAAAAATAAGGGAAACTTCCAAATAGCTTTTAAGAAGCAAACACAACATTAATATCTGAACCCAATAAAGTAGCATAAACAGGGAATACCACAGACCAGTCTCTCCTGTGAATACTGATATAAAAATGTTGAATCATTTACTAGCAAATGGAACAAAACTAAACAAACAAACAAAAAACAAAAACGTACAAAAGGTCTTAGTATGCTAGGTAGAGTTTGCTGATTGTTGAGGAAAGGGGCTCACAGTTTAAAACAGAAATTTAGGCATTCCTATTTTCAAATAGTTTGGGCCCCTCTGCTGTATTGGTTGTCCATTCTCTATTTATCCTTTCTTTCCCCTTTCTCTTCTCTGCTGTCTCCTATCCACTCATGTTTAAAGACTTAAAAAAATTTTTTTTGATGTTTTTAGGTAAAATTTACATGGTCTAGTAGTTGAATAATAGCCACCCAAAGATACCAAGTACTGATCTCTGAAACCTGTAAATGTTACCTTATTAGAAAAAATGTCTTTGCAGATATGATTAAATTAAGGCTTTTGGGATGAAGCAATTGTACTGGATTATCCAGGTGGGCCCTAAATCCAATGACAAGTGTCCTAATGAAAGGGGAACAGAAAAGGAAAAGGCACAAAAAGGAGGAGTCAATGTGACTGTGGAATCAGAAATTGAAGTGATATGGCCACAAGCCAAGGAATACCTAGAGCTGCCAAAGCTGGAAGAGGCAAGGAATAGCTTCTACTCTAGAGCATTCAAAAGGACAGTAGTCTGCAGACACCAGGGTTTCAGACCTCAGGCCTCTAGAACTGTGGGAGAATAAATTTCTGGTGTTTTAAGCCAACCAATTTGTAGTAATTTGCTGTAGCAGCCCCAGGAAATGAATACTCATGGAGTGAAATACATGACTCTTAAGTGTACAATTCTCCACTGGTTTTTAACGTGAAGTACTGTATATACATCTTCCATTTCCTCCTTCTATGCTAACTCCTGCCCTCAGGGTCTCACCTTCCAGCTTCAAGAATTTATTTAATTATTTCCTGACCAAAGACAGTTCCCAATCTAAGAAGACTTCTGGTATTAGGATAAGATATAGTTTAACCCAACAACATATGCTTCCTCTGTAGTGGTTCCACAAAGTCTGGCTGAGTTAGAAAATGAAAGAAACAGAGGATGTCTCAAAAGATGAAGAAATAAGGAGGAATTTGCAAGGCAGAAAGATATCCTAAGTATGAAACAAAAGTAATTATGATGACTTCCTATTCAACCTGAGAATGGATTAAAAACACACACTGAAAGGATTGGTGCCACATCTGTGCTGATTGTCTCATAAACAGTAACAGTTATTTCAACATTTCAACCCACTCTGTATATTCAAATAAAATGGAGGGAGTTAGAGCAAATGATTGCTTCTGCCTGTTTTCATTTCATTATTTGGCTGTTTGGATTACTGTACACTCAATATTTTTGTCATGGATTATTAAAAGAAATCAGTAACAGCTGCTGGTGGCTGCAAGATTATTTGTTTGAAGTACCATACCACTTCTGTTAACACACACACACACATACACACAATGAAAAAGCACTGAACCGCAGTTGAGCAGGCAGTGAGGAAAAATGTCCAATCAGAAACGATCTGCATCTCAATCTCCCTCTGATTCCAAGATAAATATATCAAGTCTTTAAAGGGCAAAGAATTAATAATTGTTTCCATCCACTCCTTTCTTATCCCCTGAACAAAAGGAGTACCCTGTTTTAGTCTAAGATTTTTGCTGAATCTGAAAGGGCATCAGGCCTCTTTCCACATCAGCTCCCAGGATCATTCTGCTTTTGTCAGTTAGAACTGTCTTGTTCTAAGTGGTCACTTAATGAGAGAGGGATATGGTAATCTATGTGGTACAGACTGTTCCTCCTACATAATTACTCAGGTGTTAACTAGTACCTCCTTCGAAACATGAACTTTCGATTTTCAAGTCCAGGCATTTAACGATCAGTGATATCTTCTGTTTCCTTGAAAGCTAAGACGTAATTCAAGGAATTTCTGTTATTTATTTATTAGAATTCTCTTACCATTTAGAGCGTTTTTGGAAAACTAGATATTTTTCCCTTCACTATAGGTTGATTTAGATCAGAGGTACTTATGGGGATGTAACATTAATTAAATAAATAATTTAAAGCATAATTAAATGATGCAGTGTTTTTCAGACAACCTTCATCTTCATTATTATATTTTCTTCTGATATAATTTTATAAGGAGGTGGGGAGGTATGATTATCACATTTTATAAGTTAGAAGTGTGATAAAATTTGAAGCAAATCAACCTTCTATAAACACTGAGCCAGGCATGGGTTGGGGTGCCCTGACGTCACACCCAGCCTTTTCTTCACATCATCGTGTGGCTCTGCCTGCAGCTCTTACCTCAACTGGTTAGAGAGATAGTATTGTGTTCATCTCACCGGAGACACTGGTCAGGAGGTGCATGGTGAGGGACTCAAAAAGGAGGGAATCTTCAATAAGGAAAAATATGTATGATAAAAGTGCCATCTGCCTCATTTATTCAAATATTTATTGGGGGTTTGCCAGCAGATACATTTCAGGCTTAAACAAACTTAGAAACTTGTGGGGAAACAGACAATGATCTCATAAGCACGCCAATGACCACATAAAAATATTGGGGAGTATAGGTTTTATAAGAAAGTATGAGAATTCAAGTCTGTGCCATCAGGGACGATTTCCTTGAAGATCTGACATTTAAATTAAAACCTGAAAGCCAGCAAGTTGGAAGAAGGGCATTTTAGACAGCATGTTCAAAGGCCCTGAGGCAAGAAAGAAGTGGCATGTTCACAGAACTGGAGGAAGGCAGTATGTTGAATATGTTGAGGACATGATGAATAGGGGAGTAGGTAGCACCTGATAAGGCTTCAGAGGTTGACCTGGGCCAGATCACATAGTGCCTTGTGGGTATGTTAAGAATTCTGGATACTTCCAAAGTGTGATGGGAATCCACTAAAAAGTTTCAAGTAAGTGAGTAATATAATCTAATTTTCATCAATAAATGATCACTATAGCTACTGGGTATGGAGAAGGATGGAAGGAGGGAGATCAGTTAGGAGGCTATTGCAATTGAATTATTATAAGGATAAAATGAGAATACATACACAAACATATGTGAGTTCAGTTCCTGACTCAAACTAGGGATGTGATAACTGGTAAGTTCCTTCTTCCCTCTATATATGATTTAACTTCAATAATTTGAGGTCTCAGATACCTTGAAACATAAATAGCTGTTTTGTCCTTTATCTGCAGCTGATTTCTTATTAATACCATTATTCCATCCAATTTTCTTTCATAGCCATTCCAGGCTCAATTCTTTGGAAAATACTGATTTTTTGATGCTTACTTTTATCTGAAGCAGCAAATTCACCAAAAATCCTTATTTTTATGATTTATGTATAGACATCTGGGTTGTTGGAGATGATTTGGAGACACTATCCATTTATGAGGATCTTTGATTGATCTAAACAACTCAGGACTCACATTTTTTGCAGGACCCACAGGTCTGTCTACCACACATTTTCTCAAGAGGCTCTCTGGTAACTTTGATTCCAGATCAGTGCCAAGAATGACAGAAATTGTTGTTATTGTAGCTCATTTTCACACAAGATGAAAC
The DNA here is from genome assembly GCF_015220235.1 of Choloepus didactylus. Taxonomy (NCBI): domain Eukaryota; kingdom Metazoa; phylum Chordata; class Mammalia; order Pilosa; family Megalonychidae; genus Choloepus; species Choloepus didactylus. Next base: position 38,733,921 of record NC_051315.1, read on the forward strand.
CAGCAGGACAGATGTCCCCAGAAAAATAGAATGCAATTTGAAAAAATAACTCTCTTTGAACCTCAAAAAATGACAAAGAGGAAATTTGGGTTCTGATTTCAAGAGGTAGGATTTGTGAAGAGTAGTTATTTTAAAGTATCCTCTCCCCACATCCTGCTACAGGACTGAACTGATGGATGGTTCAAGACCTACACCATTTATACTGATCCTACATTAATCCTTTTCTGCATTGGACCTGTCTTAAGGGAATATGACAGCTTTGGGCCAAAAAAGCAGTAGCTATTAATTCAGTCCTTGGTTACTGACCACAGAGATAGAGAAGAGCTTAGCTGAAGATTGTGTTTATTCATTTGAGATATGTTAGGTAAGACATTTGGTTGACATGCAATAAAAATGAAATGCAGATTTCTCTGGAAATACTTACTACTTTCAGAGCTCAGTTGAATGTATTTTTAAAAAAGCTCCAACCTGACTGCTCCCCCCTCAAAAACAGGTAGGATTTTTCAATTGAGACCCTAGTGGAGAAATGTGTACCATACAGGTGCCTCTTCCATCTAGAAAAGAAATCTTGCCTTTTTTCTTCTGTTGACACAAAACAGAAAAGAATGGTGTGTGTTTGTTTGCTTTCCAAATGGTTAAAAGTCACTCAAAGAAAATATTCCCTGTATTTATAGAAGACCATCCTTATCACAGGAATTCAAGTCCACCATCTGTTTTCCATAATTCTAAAATTGAAAACCCTGAAATTGTAAACTTTGTTGTAAGTTTGGCCCTGAAACACATTGGGTGATTAAATCTGCCTTATTTGATGTGAGGTTTTTTAAAGATTGTATTCTACTCAGTGAGACTATTCATATGTTTCACTGCAGAAATATTGATATATTTGTTATATAGTGCTGCCTCTGAATACATGTACTATTCCAAATACACATTGTATTTTTTTTTTCTAAAATCCAAAATATTCTGAATTTTTGCCCAAGGGCTTTGGATAAGGAATGTGGATCTTGTGCCACAGAGAGCAACAAAGTTGTCTCACTGAGTCTGACCTCCCAGCATTTATCATTGTGGGCAACACTGCTGGACTGGCCATCTACGGCAATGCAGTACTTGTCCAAATGACCTGGTCATTGCCTGTGAATCACCTCCTTCCTCTTGGGTCAGTCACTAAAGGTCAGGTCACTAAAGACAAAAATAAAGACCCACCATGTTCTAGAATAAGAGTGCTGATCTAAATTTCAGATTCTAAAATATGCTCTGTTCACTAAGCTGAAATGTCCAGAGATAAAAATGAACAATGAGAGGATTTGTTCATTCATAGAGTCATTAAATGAAATATTACTGAGCACCTATTATGGAAGGTCAACATGGTATAATAGAAAACTGGAGCTACAAGTCAGGAGACCTGGGTTCTACCCAATTTAGCCATCTACTTGCTATATAAAGTTTGGCAAGTCACGTAACTTCTTTGAGCCAATTAATACTTTCTTTCTCTGGATATGTGTAATAACTAAATTTAATAATATATTTAAAACATATTATATACTTTAATAATAATAATTTCAATGAGAGTAACATTTATTGAGCCTCTGTGTTAATGCTTTATGTGTATCATATAAAAAATTAGTGTGTACAGGATTATGAGTGGGTGGGCCTACCAGGATAGCCAAGACACGTTATCTACCCTCCACGTGCAAACTGATGAAGGTGATCACATTCACACCTATCAGACTAGGCTAGTTTTCTCTCTTTTATTATCTTTTTAAATCACTGATATGCTACACCAAGAAAATTTTGGGAGAGAAGCTGCCCTGAGATCTTACAAGAAAAATATGGAAGGGGGAAGGGAGGGAGAAGCATTTGGAAGGAATTTCATCTAAAACAGCTGCCTTGCTAAGTCGCTGTTTCAAATTGCCTGTTAACTGATCTGACTTAAGACTTTTATTTTTTTAATCAAGAAACAAAATCTGTGGAGTTTGCTAGTTCAGTTCATTTGCACATTCCACACAACTACATATGGCAGGACTGGAATAATCAAGTTTCCTTCAGCTTTATCATAAATCACAGAGATTTTAATGTGTCCTTCGCAGCTTTAAGTTTTCAAAACCATCATGACTAATGAAATATTTATTCTAAGACCTACAGCTACTCAAATGGAGTCACGTTCCTCAGAAGAGAGGCTGATAAAGAGCCCGTCAAGAAAGCAGCTGGAGACCCACTGGCCCTGGCCCCACCACCACCCTCAGCTTATGGCCTTCACATTTGCCACCTTCAGGTTACCAAATGGCATCTTCCATAAACTGTGAACACAGGCTTTTTGCTCAACACCGTAGTTTTCAGTTGGAAACTAGTCAAACCTTAAGGATTCTACTTAAGAGCAGAAAAAGGCTTTCTCAAGGTTTCATTACCTTGTAAAACATATTAGGTTTCAAATCAAGTTAATTTTAAAAGAGAACCTAGTTATTTTTACAGGATGGTTTAAAACTTTTCACTGATAAAGGCAAACAATCCAATAATAGGAAGATTTTGCTAAAAACTGGGTATCGGTCAAGTTTATATATATGTAAATTTATAGTTTACAAATGGACTACAATGTACCCTTCACTGTGAACAGAGCTGTGAAGCAAGTGGCCAAGGGGTTGGGCTTAGACAGAAATGTGGTCTTTACCTACTGTAATTGATAACCCTAATGGGGTTTTTGAAGATGGCTATGATAACCCTTTCCGTTCACCTTTAAAATGTGACTTGGTTGCTCCTCCTGTTAAGAAGTGAAGTCCAGGTCTCCTCCTCTTTATCTGGTCTGACCCATAGAATGTGACAGAAGAGACACTCCCAGTTCCAGGCTCTCTTGGAACACTCACTGAGACCGCCATGTAAGGAAATTGGTATTGGCCCCTTGGGGATGAGACCCACATGGAAGAGAGCCAAAGTGCCCCAGCTGTCAGCCGGTAGCATCAGCTGCTAGACAAATGATTGAAGCCATCTTGTTCCTTCAGGCCAGATGACACTCCAGCTAAATGTAATTGTGGATTAGGCCCGGGTGGAACCAGGAGAAACCCTCCCAGGCAACTCACAGAATTGTGAGAAATAGTAAATCATTATTTTAAGCCCCTACATTTTGGGGTGTTTTGTTAATCACCAATAGATAAATTATAACACCTACACTCTGTTTTTGTCTTTGCCACTCATTTGTTGTGTTATTTGGACAAGTTATTTGAGTTTGTGTACTTCAGCTATATCTCATATCTAAAATGCGGAGAATGTACCATATAAATCTAAAGTCCCTTCTCGTTCTATGGTTAATGGAAATTTACCCAAATCTGCAAACCTGCATCCCTGAGTTGGCAGAAAGCTGTAGAGTTCAGTTCAGTAAGAATGACTAGCAAGATAAATATTAAAGATGCATAGAGAAAGTGGCTACTGTTGTGGTGGAACAACATGCATCTTAAAAACACATAGGCAAACAAATAAAATAGTTGTTACATGCCTCATTGATATGCAAATTAGAAATCCATGCTTTGGGGAAAGGCAAAAGGATAGGGTAGGCAAAGTGTAAGAGAAATAGAACCAGTTTGAACAGCCATTATTTCCCTTTGCTTTCCATCATTGTGGTTGACGAGCATTTTGAAAATGAATGTGGGTAACAATGAACATGATATTACAAGTTGGCTGTTACCATGGGGCACAATCTCAGTAAAGTTGAACCTGTACGTATAGGATGTTCACATAAATCAACTGTCAAAGCCAAAAAGGGCCCATGTGCTTCTTTTAAAAATCTTATCCAGTTATTCGTTTCAGCAGTTTTATGAACTAACATCATCTCTTGCAGATACTCTGCATTAATTGATGATTTCTGAATGCCCAGCTGACATTCTTTCTTGATGCTGGTGGCAATCATTGCCTGATGGAAGCAGTTTATTCTCCAGCATGTATAGTCATAATGATTTTAAATTCCTATGTAAAGTTAATCAACCCTGGAGACTCCCTGGATGTACCATGGAGGTAACTTCTAACATTCCTGCTATTTTCCTTTGTCTGGTCTCTGTTGAATAAGTAATCATCTTTCTGCTTACATACTAACCTGGCAAAATTGGACATATTATGTGAATCACAATCTGCATCTTTGGCAGATATCTGTACCTGTTATTAATATGTGCTGGATATTATTATCAAAGAAATAGAGTTATTCTGAATGAAAGAAATATGTTTCAGGTAATGTATTTCATTCTTTTAAAATTCCCTAGGAAGTCTAAGTTAAATGAAGAAGAATTAGCCATAGCTGCCTTCCCTATCACTTTTCTCAGATTTTCCTTACCTGCCGTGACTGTAACCAAGTAATGTTGAATCGAAAATCTGTGACATTTTCTATAATAAGACAATTTTGATACCAACATAACATATAATCTGAAAGATATTTCTAGCTTCAAATACCTGCTGCTATGGCAACTTCCAAAGAATTCACTTTTCAAAATATTTGGATATACTGAGAGCTCTTTAAAAATTTACCAACTTTTCCAAAACTCTCTGATAAAAAAAAAAATGCCTATTTTTATCACGACCTAAAAAAAAATTCCTGTTCATTGTAATTCTTGTCAACTAGTTTATAGGAAATAAGAAACTAAATATATCTGTATTTTGAGAAGTAATACATAATGTTAAGAAATATTTCATGAACATTGAGATAGTGATGTAATTAAGGCCAGCATTATTCTGGATTCTATATTATAAATCATACTCAATAAATATAAACTGGAAGGATTCCATACTACTTTTTTTATGCAGCTTTGCTGTAAGACTTGTGGAGGGGAGACTTCATGACTTTCAGAAAACAGAAATTTTGGGAAGTGACAATAGGTATAGCAATTACAAGGGAACTCTATATGTATCTGCCTCATTGTCACATTTGAATGATGTTGGGAAGCATCTGTTGCTGGAATGATTCGTTTTCTCTGCAGTGGGAGCTTTCTCCCTCATCTCTTTGATGGAAGCTGGCTAGTTTAGTAGGGAAGGCACTTGGTAGAATTTTCCCAATATGGCTGTGTTTGCAACCAACATTCAGAAGGTGTCAAGCCCAGAAAAAATATCCCAGAAAACTAATTGTTCTCCCTAACTTTTTAAAGGTAAGCATTTTTGTGTGTGTGTGAGAACATTCTGCATGACGGCTGAAGGTTACTGTACATGTGTTAATCAGATGAAAGAAGTTAGCCAGGGGGAAGCTTCCTCACCTGAGAAAAAATTAATGTCAAGCTTTCTGAATGCCATCTTGAATGTTCTTTCCTTTAATTTTTTTAAACCCAATTATAAACTCACATTAGAGATTATATTTTTCCTTGATATACAAATAGAAAGCATTTGTTTGAATTATGTATAAAGTCATGATAAAAGATATGGACTTTAAGAAAAATTGCTTTATAGATGGAATCTCACTGATTTCTCTTCCAAAATTCAGACAACCTCATTCATTACCTGTCCAAGAATTGAAATCAAATTTAGTTGAAAGAGAACTGGAAAAGTCTTTGGAATGTTCCAGTTTTAACACTGTTTAACAACCTTTTTCTCCACGGGAAGCCTAGCCTCTCAGGACATCTGTGTTTCTATTAAGTTAATTGACAGCCTCTCTAAACGCTGGCACAAAAGCAAACACATACAAAATCCACCAGTGATCTTAAATTCAGAAGGCAGATTGTAGCCCCAGCAACGATCCTCCTCATTTGATTTGTTTAGGCCAAAGTCAGAGTCAGAGGTTCATGATACCAAATAATGTATGTTAGAATAGGGACCTAATACATCATCTGTTCCAACCCCTTTCTAGGGATGGAAAAATTGAGGTTGGGAAATGGTAAGGATCTTGCCTAAGAGTCCACATTTACTTTGAAGGAGTGCTAAGACTAGAAGCTCAGTCTCTGGAGACTACTTTTCTCCTCCATAAAATGAAGAGGTTGGATTGGATGTACTTGAAGGTCTAGCTTCACTCTAATATGTTGTCTGTGTATACATTAAGCACTAGAAAGAGATCACAGAAGGTGGATATCTAGGGCACCCAAGTTCTATCTCAAGGGATATTTCTATCCAATGGGAGGAGGGAAAAAAGAGAAAAAGTAACGTGCACATTTTGTACTGAAACTCCTTTTGTTACCTACTACTACTTTAGTAGTCAATGCCTAGTGGGCTATTCTTGAATATTCATGAGATTAACTCATTAAAAAAAAATAGCCCCAGCTTCCCAGGAACAGTAGCCAGAAAAGCCCTCATGAAAATTGAATTTCTTTTTATGCCAAAGGCTGGCTTTGCTTCCCAAACTGGCCAGTTGATGCTGGGTATGAAGTTTTCATCATGACTGCTTGACGGATCACAGACTAGTGAATGAGACTTCAGGTCCCATATCTCTTTGGCCAGAATCTGAAGTTGAAACGTATAGGACAGGATGGCATAGTCAATGTCCATTCTACCCTTCTTAGTAGTAGAATCCTTGATTTTTAACTAGGCATACGGTCTCTCAGTTTATAGGCAACAATTTTTCTCTTTCCTGCAGCTAGATATGGCCATATAATTAACTTATAGCTAAACTTGGCATAGTTTCTCAACATTGCCACTACTGACATTTTGGGCCAGATAATTCTTTGATGTGGGGGTCTGTCCTTTGCATAGTAAGATGTTTAACAGCATCTTTACCCAGTAGATGCCAGTAGCCTCCACTTCCTGGCAAATGTGACCACTAAAAATGTCTCCAGACATGATCAAATATCCCCCAAGAGGTGAAATTGCACCCAGTTGAGAACCCTGGGCTGAAGAGATATAAAAGGAAGTGAGTGTCTTGCTAAACTTCCAGGAAATATCCTTAAAATGGACATTTTTTGCTCCTTCCTCTTTCCTGTTGTGATGACTGGCGCTTGAGTAGCTATGTTGGTTAAACATGGCAAAACCCATTATTGAAGTTAGAAGAGCAATGGGATAGGAGAAGACGGGGTCCTTAAGATCAGCTGAGCAACCCTATAGCCATGGGTCTACACACTTTGGATATTTCCATAAGGGCAACATAAACTTCTATTTCTTTTACTTCATTGTTATGCTGAGTTTTCTGTCACTTGCAGTCAAAGTGCAATCAATCAATGTTATCTGGTATAGAGGGGTCAGGAGGAACTTGGAACTTTTTCACCCACTTTCTTATGGTTAGACCTTTGTATTCGGAGACTAATGCACCAGTCCTGAGACAGCCACTTCTGAACTACTATAGTTTGCAAAGGCTTAGAAAGTTGATCTGTGGAATATCTGTGTGTGCCCTTGTTCTAGTTTGCTAATGCTGCTGGAATGCAAAACACCAGAGATGGATTGGCTTTTATAAAAAGGGGTTTATTTGGTTACACAGTTACAGTCTTAAGGCCATAAAGTGTCCATCAGCAATAGGGTACCTTCACTGGAGGATGGCCAATGGTGTCTGGAAAAACTCTGTTAGCTGGGAAGGCATGTAGCTGGCGTCTGCTCCAAAGTTCTGGTTTCAAAATGGCTTTCTCCCAGGATGTTTCTCTCTAGGCTGCAGTGCCTCAAAAATGTCACTCTTAGTTGCACTTGGGGTATTTGTCCTCTCTCAGCTTCTCCGGAGCAAAAGTCTGCTTTCAACGGCTGTTTCTCATCTGCAGCTTCTGTGCTTTCCTCAAGTGTCCCTCTTGGCTGTAGCTCCTCTTCAAAACATCACTCACAGATGCACTGAGTTCCTTCTGTTATGTCAGCTCATTTATGTGCTCCACTGATCAATTTAGACCCACCCCAAAAGGGCAGAGCAACACCTCCATGGAAATTATCCAGTCAGAGTCATCACCCACAGCTGGGTGGGGCGCATCTCCAAAGAAACACTCAAAGAAATCTAATCAAAACTGATAACGTCTGCCCACACAAGATTACATCAAAGATAATGGCATTTGGGGGGACACAATATATTCAAACTGGCACAGCCCTAATAAGAACACAATTTCCTGCCTTACGTTTAATCCCTTTCTGGCTTCCTGTACTCAATAATATAAAGAGGGAAATATTTATGTTTACAACTCAGAAGCAATTTACTTGACAGAATCTAAATATAAAGTTGTCTTCCCCTTCATAGAATTTTTGGGTAAATCAAATTTGAGGTGCATGAATGCAGATCAGGAGTTCTCAAACTCAGTTACATATTAGCATCACCTGGAGCGCTTTAAAAATCCTACTGCCCAGGGTGTAGATAACTTACAGCAGAACCTTTGGAAGTAGAATCCAGGCATGGCTGATTTTTAAAGTTCTTAGATGATTTCAGTGTGCAGCCAAGTTTGAGGACCTCGATGGAGAATATTTTTCTTAAGTTCTATTTGCAATTAATTAAACTTGCTTGTTCGTATTTACCTTGGACAGTTAAGGCATTGGAGATATTCTTTTGCAAAATATTTTGTTTCCACCTCTTGCGGGTGCAAATGGAAACAGTAGGTCAGATATAATTTTGTACCAGACAGCAAAATCTGGCTGGGGATATATTTTGATATCTTGCATTACTGAGAAATTGAGCAAATTAAAGGTAAGCTCCATTTCCACAATTTCCCCAACACACACACACACAGCCTCTCCTTCTGCCGCTCCCTCTCCGGTGGTATTAATTACATTCACAATGTTATTCTGTCACCAACATCCATTACCCAAACTTTTTCATCAACTCATACAGAAGCTCTGTACTCATTAAGCAACAACTTCCCATTCTGCTCAACCCCCTCTCCCTCTCCCTTACCCTCACCTTCAATGTAATCAGTAAAGACAGATGGACTTGTGAGAACATAGCTTTGCTATGATAGTAAAAAAGCTGAATCTGGGGAGTTTGAAAATAGAGTGAAACCCTTTAAGGTGTGAGGCTGCTATGTGGATCAGATGTATTTTGAAACCAAAGCAGATTCTTCTTAATTTCCTCTGAAGAATAAGCAAAGCAATTAAATATGGGGGCACATCATCAGGCACATCATGGATTAAGAGTCATCTTTAACACCACCATTGACCCTGTCTATACCAAGGACCCCAACCCGATTAGGGAAGCTCCCAGCTCTGGTCCAGGGGTGAGTGATGATGGCAAAGGACAATTGGCACCCCTCTTTTTTCCTTTTAGTCCACTATACTTAATGAAAAGGGCCTATTTATTTTTCAGTGTCTGTTATTAAAGGGTACTTAATTAGGTCACAGTATGTAAGTGATTTAAAAAGAATTACAATAGACTGTCTTCTCACAGAAGCCATTCATTATCCAATAATGGGGTTTCTCTTAATGATAAGGGAGGCAAAAAGAGGGAAGAAGGAAGAAAAGAAACAAAAATGCATTGCATTCATACTATGAGCCAGGTACTACAGTAGACAATTTATTTCCTTGATGTTATCTCTAAAAAAGCAATTTAAAAGTAATCTTTACATACCAACATGCTTATGAGAGTCATAGAAGGTTGGGGGTGAAATGAACCCATCTATAAGTGAGAAAACTAATGGCTTGCCCAGGCCCATTCTGTTGACTGGGACATAGCTGGTCCAGAACAGTGATATACCAGCTCAAGTTGGCTGTTCTCATTTCCTGCCTCTGTCTTCCCACCATCCCCACCCACTCACTATTTTCCATATCTAGTAAGCCAGGACCTTGCTTCTTCACCAAGGACACAATAGGGAAATTGGTCTAAACTACAATGAAAAAGGTAAGATGTACAAAAATTTCCCAGTGTCAGCATGTGTTTAGTATAAGATGAAGCCATGGAATATCCTTTCCCAGCTCTCTTTAAAGATATAACTCATTGACATCTATTTATGAGAGTGAAGTACAGAAGACTTGCTTAAAGGTAAGGGGTAGATGTTCTGGTGTGACAATTCCATGAAATATCTGCAGCATCTAGTATATACATAAAAGGTCAAGAGGTTAAGAGTTCAGCAGACACTGGTCAAGGTGGGAAAATATCCCATTGATATAGCTCCTTATATTTACCAGTACGTAAGATTTGGTGTCTTCATCATGGTTTCTTCAAAACAACAATAATAGGTAAAATTCAGTTAACCTTTACCATTGCCCAAGCTACTTTACATTTTCATTAAAAAAAAAAAAAACTTTTCATTGTGGTAACACATATTCAACTCAAAATTCCCATTTGCACCATTTTCAAGTACATAATTCAGTGCTATTAATTATATTCACTATGTTATTCTACTGTCACCAACATCCATTACCCAGATTTTTTCATCACCTCATACAGAAACTCTGTACTCATTAAGCAACAACTTCTCATTCTGCTCAACCCCCATCCTGGCCCCTGGTAACCTCTAATCTACTTTCTGTCTCTGTGAATTTGCTTTTATTCTGGATATTTTACATAAGCAAGATTATGCAATGTTTGTCTTTTTATGTCTGGCTTATTTCACGCAACATGATGTTTTCAAGGTTCATCCATGCTGCGGCATGTATCAGGACTTCATTCCTTTTTATGGCTGAATAATATTTCATTGTTTATATATACCACATTTTGTTTATCCATTCATTGGTTGATGGGCTTCTACCTTTAGGCAGAACACTGGCGTACAAATATCTGTTCAAGTCCCTTCTTTCAGTTCTTTTGGCTATATAACAAGAAGTGGAATTGCTGGGTGATGTGGTAATTTTATGTTCAACTCCCTACAACTATATGTTCTTTTTATTATTCCCATTTTATGGATGAGGAAACAAAGAAGTCTCAGTAACTTGTTCAAAGTCGTGCAGTGCAGCCAGCAAGTGGTAGAAGCAGGATCCAAACATGTATTCTGTATTTAAGGTTTTGAGTTTAAACTGCTATGCAATTCTGCCTCCCATCTGTGAACTCTCTCAGGTTTTTGAGATGTGCCATAAATACACTGACTAATATTTCATATCATTAATGTGGTTCTAAAAGAGGCATATTCCATAAATGCTATATTTTAGGTTCTACCAAAGTAGCCAAAACATCAGATCATTTTCAAAATCTCAGTAAAGCACTTTTCAGAAATAGCCTTGGTCAAAAGTAAAATAGACAGTGGTGGTCAAGGTTTGTACTATCAGGCCAGGATTTGGGTACTTGGTTGTCCCTGTGCACATCAGCTGGCTAGCACATGAGGTGAGATAACCCTTTGGAGTTAAACCTTGTTTTGTTTTGGCAATTGGTTTAGTGGGAACACTAGAAGTTAACCTCCAGGAGAAGCAAAAACTATAGGGGGAAGGAGCCTACAAAGATTGTGAAAGTTTTCCCTGAATATCAAAGCCATACATTTCCCAGGAGCCTAAGTGTGGCCTCCATTTTCCTGGCTTATGGAGAACTGAGACCTATTGATGACTATTGTTCTCTAAATGATAAAGAAGCTTATAGCCCAATTTAACATGTTTCCCTCAACATCTGCTACATGCTGGGGAGGATGGGAGTGCAAGGGGTAAGATTTAAGCACCAGATGGTTGCTTGGGTGGCACAGCCTCAAAGGTCCTTTTCAGCCCAGAGTCCTGTAAGTCTAAAGGAAGTGGAGAATTAAGGTAATAGTGCAATCAATCCTGGACATCATGCAGTAAAAACAGCAAAACAGCCCCAAGACACTTGTACATGTAACACATAGGAAACTGACTGGCTATGTTTCTGTGGTTCCAGTTGCTTCAGTGGGCTGTCAGTGTAAGTTTAAGGGCCATCAGAGCTAATGATTAAATGACTGAAAGCTCAAAACACCTCAGTACCATTTTCCTGAGCTTACTGCCTACTGATTTAAACACATTTTCCAAAAGTGCTAAATGAAATCCTATTCCCAAATTATGAGACTAAATATTTTCCTTAGACATATCTCACATTGCTCTGTATGCCAAGGAAATTTCCCATGACCTTTGGAGTCACCTCCATTTATTTGTTCCCATACACACTTCTTCTGGGATGTGAGATAATCCGGTTCAAGGCTAACGTTTAAGTATCCGGTGGCATGTCCAACAAAGCTGTTATTTTATCAGGAAGAAGTGAAGGCTCATTTCAGAAACTGAAGCTTCTCAGGAATGAAGTAAATGGTTTGGTAGAAATGCCTTGAAGCCTATCAGAAAATTACCAGTATTGTTTAGTTAGGAGATAGGAATTAAACCAATGTTTCTAAAATGCCTGAGTTTTAGATCAAGAATTCTAGCAACCTGATGCATTCATGATGGAGAACGCAATTTAAAAAAAAAGAAAAGAAAAAGAAATTGCCAGACAAACAATTTTATCACTGTAAGAACAAGGAATGGGTTTAAGCTATTATATTAATAGAGATTTGAAGATAAACCAAGGAAGAAGATTGCATTTCAAGCAGCCAACACCCCAAAGGAGGTTAAATTTGGTTTAATTGTTGATTGCTTTGCAGAGTTGGAGACAGAAAATTAATTAAGTCAATACTCAGCAGATTTAGTTGCTATTAAGTAGCGTTTGAAACCTGATTTAATTCACAAAGTGATTGACGGTAAGAACAACAGTCCAATTTTTCCAAATCAAGCAAAATTTATTATTTAACTAACTGATAAGTGTTTAAATCTAAATCAGTCAGTGAACACAAACAGGTACAATGGCAAAACCAATTTTAAACCCCCAAAGACTCCCAATAATTACCAAAACAAGTGACAACGGTAAATATTTCAGTGACATAAAAACAAGGGTTTATATTGCTGAGTACATCCAGTTAAAGATGTTCCAATCACTTAAATTCATTAAGTTTTCTCAAATTGTGCAGCATTCTTTCCTTTTGTTTTTCTTTTCTCCTTAAATTTATGGTTTATTTCCCTGATTAAAAAAAATGGTAACATTTTCATCTCTAGGTTAAAGCAAAAAAACTGGACTGAGGGGAATAATAATAATTATAATAATTTATTCAGGTTTGGGGGGGTGTATTGAACAGAAAGTAGGGGAACAATATAATTATCCAAAATTTTAAAATAGTATTCCATATGTTTTCCTTCTTTTTATTGGGCTCTGATTTCCACATAACATATTGGCCAACAAAGCCGTCTGTCTTCAAGACTCTTCCTAAATGTCTGCATACAAATTTTGGAAGTTAGTCTTCTAATATTTAAATGCTGGATTTTGCTACTCCAAATGTACTTAGTCTTTGCCTTGCTATTTCTGTAATTATTGCTCTCTTTACCACAAAAGGACAAAAGAAAATGCATAAAAGTTTTGAATTTCAACACATTTTCTATTTATTTTTTGCATAATGAAGGGTGGGCAAAATACACACACAATTCCTATTTTTAAAATTTCTGTATATAATGAGAATATTCTGTGTGTTTACTTCATTTTATATTGTGAAATTACATGTACTTATTCAGTGTTGAGGTTTTTTTGTTTGTTTTAATACATCAGTGTTTATGTTGTTAGAGGATCATGGATTTCTGGAAGATTGCTTATGGAAATACTAAACTTACAGGGATAGTTGGCTCCATGTATTATTACCTCCAGCCTGTAGATTTATCTCTCTATGTACCATCTATTTCCATTATTAACCATTTCTATATATGTTGGATATATTCCATTTGCACCCCTAGAAAACATTAACACCCTTCTCCAATGTGTTCTGTGTCCCTAGACAAAAGCTGGTCTATATGCACTGCATCAATGGGCTCCCTTGCTTTCCATCTGTCTGTTGGGTTTGACTCCTGGCAGGGATCAGAAGGCAGGAAAAGAGCAAAGCTGTGGTAGTCTTCCCCCTGGCTTTCTCCCTACACTATCTGAGCCACAACCAAAGGTCATAGCTCCTGTTCAGGTGGCTGTTTCCATAAAAATATCCTTTCTGGGTTCCAAGAAAAGTTTCTTGCCTTCATCATTTCATGGCTATAAGTGGAAAGCCTGTCTCTGTTTAAATCCTGCTCACACCTTTGTAAATAGTTCTTTTTATTAATATCCTTAAATTATCCTTCTTGGATGTGCCATTTATTTTTTTGCCAGAACCTGGGTTGAAAGAGATGCTCTGTCAACTGACCTTCTGGAGGTCGGTTTGAATATTTTCTAAATGTGATAAACTTCATTTAAATCATGATTATTCTATAAGGTATTCATGAAATTTAAAATAATGCATCAGATATATCAAGGTAAAATAAAAAGAATATTGGCAAGAAAAAAGGAAGCGAAGGGTAAATAAGGGGCAGGGAGTTAACTGGAATCAGAAGCAATGTTAGCATACAAAATGCAAGCATAAAACCCTATGCATTTGCAAAACTTGTCTTTGAACTTGCTAGTAATAGCCTAAGCAAAAGAAAAGAAAACAGTTAAATGGAAAAAGTTCACAGAACCACAACACTCTTCATACCAAGAAATTCCATTAAAATAAAGAGGAAACTGGGTAATGCAATAAATGACATCTTTAACCACATTCACAATGAGCCACTGCATCAGATGAAAATATTTTCCTATGATACTTAATTCCCCAAAGCATCAACATGTTATTATCTAAACTTCCATGATTTTTGCTAAAAGGAATCTTTACAGAGTCTACAAAGTCATGTTCTAATTTTTTTTTTTTGGGGGGGGGGGTGGGAATGAGGAGCAATGGTTAGGGAAGCTGTGAGTCACTTTAACTTTTAGTGCACTGTATTTATGAGTAAGTTTGAAGTCTTATGATATCTATTTAAAAAAATAGGTTCAAAGGATTCACAAATTTGGTAGTCACCAAATGATTGAAATGATTAGGCACCAAGATGATCAAAACTAGGTTGGCAAAACAAAAATCAAAAACTAGTGTGAAGGTATATTGCACTTAAAGTATTTATTTAGTCAACCTAGCATCGAAACTATCTAAGATGGGATGGAAATGGCATATATATATATATATATATATATATATATATATATATATATATATATATATATATATACATGTATGGTGCTAATCTGAACCGATATTAACACTTTCCAATATGAACACAGACTCACTGTCTTCATGATAGAGCCATACAGTGCTTTACATCTTAAAGGTTATTATGACACACACTAATCATTTTAACCTTACCACAATTTTTTTAAGACAGGCACTGCTAGCACTGCTGTCCTCATAGGTTAGGAGACTGAGGCACAAAAAGGTGAGGAGACTTGCTCAAGGTCTTACAGATGATATATGGTGGAGTTCAGAATCAAACCCAGGAAGTTTCTCAATTTTGATCTAGAATCTGTTTACTATGTCATGGTCCATGGCTCAATGCTTAAGGAAGCTGGAAAAAAAAATCCTCATCTGTAAAAACAACATTATACCCATATGCAGAAAGGAAAGACCCAACTATATAAATGCCAGTGATCAAAGCTTGGAAAGGGCTTTAGAAATCATTTGATCCAGTCTCCACTCAGCTGAATAAACCCCAAAAGGCTGAGACTCAAAACGGCGTCATCTTCTTTCCATTTCCACTTATTTGCAACACTTTTACTCAAAGGAGTACTAAGTACAGTGAAAGAATTCTCTAATAAATATATATTATATAGATAAATAGATATAAAACTGGCAATGTGGAAAATAATTTTTCAGTAGATGGTTTCTGTATTAAAATCAATCACAGTTAATTCCTCTACTGGGTCCTAAATGCAAGTAGCAATGTTGCCTAAAACCAGAGTTCACAAGATGCACTTGGGTACCCCAGGGTGCCTCAGGGAACTCATAGGGGCTACACAGGATAGTTTAAATTTGGGGGAAGAGATGGCAATATTTCGCATCTGTTGGACACCATAAGAACTGCTAGCTCAAGGCAGTTCATATTTTAAACATTATATCATGCCCCATTACTTTCAATGACATCTTTTCTTTGTGAAGCTAGGATTTTGGCAGTTGCTGTTAATAAAAAGCAAACAGGGCATCATAATTCTTGAGGATCAGGACATTAGGGAGGTGGTGTCCAGTCTTATTCCAAGGTTTGAGAAGTTGTGCAGTGCCCAAATCATGTTAGTAAGTAACTATGGCTATGTAAGAATGAACCAAAATATGTTTTCTTTCAATGCATAATATTTTTTTAAGTGGCTAGTAACTTGGTGGGGCATAAAACGGAGTTGGTCTGACTTGACTGCTTCATAAACAGAACTGTTAGAGATTTCTTTTGCCTTGGGCAATATGAAAAATTACTGCAATAACTAAGGGCTCTGTGAATCAAGAAAGTTTGGCAATCTCTGGCCTAATGGTTAAGAATGTAGGCCCCAGAATTAGAATTCCAGCTTCACCATGTAGTAGCTGTGTCTCTTTTAGTTTAAACTCTCTGTATCTCCATTTTTTTCCAACTATAAAATGGAGATTATAATGGGGCATACATCAGTTGAGTTATTTTGTGGATTAAGTCAGTATAGGACAGGAGGTAGAAGAGAGCCAGATATAGATTGAGTGCTGTCTCTGTATTTAGCCATTATGCAAATGCTTTAAGACAAGCCTTTACTGAAGGCAGGCTGGCTGCTGTACATGCCTGCTGCTACATCAGTCAAATCCAGATTGTCCAAGCATGGGGAGCCTGTGCATGTGGAGTCCAGGAGCTAGAGAATTTTCCTAACTCTATTCCCCTTTTTTTTTTCTGCTTTACATGGGAGGAAACATGCCAGGCATCTTTTGGAGAAAATTCAACAATTTTGAAAGTTCCCTTGGATACAATTCCAGAAAGGTAAGGAACTTACTGTCTCACAAACACCATCAGGAGGTCTTTATGTGTAACTTTTGCTTTGTAAGTAGAGTTAAAATAACTTTAGATCCTTAATCTAGAATGGTGGGGGGGTGGGGGGGGATGGGTGGTCTATTTTGATCATTCTGGTGAGGAAGTGAACTTTTGAACAATTACCTGTTCCCAGACTCAAAAATTAATTCTAACTTGCTTTTCTTTGGATCTTAAGGGTATTCACAACTACATTTTGGAAATGTCACACCTGAGGTTTTTTGTTTTTTGTTTTTTCCTTGTTTCTCCATGTAATTATTCGTTTCCAAAGACAAGGTGTATTTTTATTTCCCTTAAGATTTTTTTTTTATTTATTACTGTGCATCTAGTTCTTGCCCTGAAAGTAGTATAATAGCTTTTAGTCAACAAAAATTTTATCCCAAATATTATGAAAAATAAGAAAAGATAAACTCCGTTAAACATTATTCAAGTGAATTATAGCATATTCAAACTATTATAAACTATGACTCCAGAAAATATTTAATGACATTCTAAAATACAATACAATGATAAGCAAAGAGCAGAATACAAAATTGTATATCAATATTCTCTTGGTTTTATAAAATAGAAATTAGGTATATCCATATATATGTGTAGGAAAATGACTAAGAGGAAATACAGTAAGTATTTTTAAGTGCTTAGATGTGGCTAGAAAAAGTATGCAAGAATTTCATTTTGTTCTTACATGTTGGTTCAGATAGAGTTATTTCAACTGCAAGAAACAGAGTCTATAATAATGTGGCTTAAATAGCGAAGATATTTATCATCACAGATGTCTGGAGATCTGTGATTCAAGCAATAATGCAAGCACTCAAATCAATGTTTCTGAATTTCCTTGACCTGTCCGTCATAGAGCAAACTGACTGCAGCAGCTCCAAGCATTATGGCCTCACATGATAATGTTCAAAGCAGGAAGGAAGGAAACATGCAGCCCTTCTCCTCATGAAGCCCTCTCTTCTCATCAGGGAAGAAAATATTTCCCCAAAGCCAGGAGACTTGTGCTTATGTGTCATTGACCCAAACTAGGTAACGTTCTTCCTTGGACACAATATTACCATATTTGGCATAGATCAATTATGATATATTCCTTGAATCTAGGCACATAACCAATGGAAAAAAATTGAAGTTGTATCACCAAGGAAGAAGAGGAGAACTGCCGTAGGGTGGGTATTTAACAGTGGACCCTACATCCTTTAGTATATTTCCCAAACAGTGTATGAAGGTCTTGTATGTTACCAAAGATTACAATTTAAATATGACTTTTAAAAAAAGAAAAGAAACATCTGCCCCATTCCCAAGCAATCCATTACAGGTTAAGATAATAGGACATAGGAAAATGTGAATATTGTTTATCCTTCTAGAGGCACATCTGGCAGACCAGAAGTGGAAACTGCCATCTCATGTGGATCACTTATGTAATATGTCATCTGCTAATTATCTATGTTTGAATTCCTTATAATAACTGCAACAGGTTGACCATCTCATAACTTGACAAAAGCTGTTCCAACAGCAAGAAGTGCTCTCAAAAATTCAAAAGGAAGAGTATTGTTTTCCAAATACTAACATGCCACACAGAGATCTCTCAGGCACAGTCTGCCGTTGTCTGAAGAAATTATTTGCTCACTGGCCGCTGAAGCCAAAAAGATCAGAAAAATGTTAGGTAACATCAGAGAACATTATACAACCCTTTTAAAATTATGACTGAGTGCCTTAGCACATGGAATAGTATACAGATCTCTGGTCAACGGACTTTAGAAATGTATACTGGCTTTAGAGGTAATTGACAAAGAACAGCTGGGATAATCGATAGGGTGTGAAAAGTTTGAATACATTTTAGAAATCTTTTTTTCAATATAGATAAAGCACCAGAAGGATGATTATCTCAAATCCCAGGCATCTCGGACAATTTATCACCTTTTAGAAGTATCTGAGAGGCTGGGTTCCATGATGGCCACCAACACCAGAGAAGGAGCTAAAACTGTCAGATGACTCTGAGAAGCAAAGGGAGAAGTCAGAGGAGAAACCAAGGTCAATGACGAAATGTCCTAGAGGCAGATTGTGCTGGTTTGGATGTATTAAGTCCCCCCAAAACTCCATGTTCTTTGATGCAATCTTGTGGGGACAGACTTATTAGTATTGATTAGGTTGGAATCTATTGAATGAGTGTTTCCATGGAGATGTGACTCAATCAACTGGGCAAGACCTTTTATTGTATAATTTCCATGGAGGTGTTACCTCACCCATCCATGGTTGGCCTAATTAAATCACTGGAGCCATATAAAAGAGCCGACACACAGAAAGAACTGAGAGAAGGTGCAGCTGAGACACAAACTTTGAAGATGGTCAGTGAAAGCTGATGCTCACATTTTGGAAAATGCCATTTTTGAAACACAACTTGGGAGCAAGCAGATGCCAGCCATGTGCCTTCCCAGCTAACAGAGGTTTTCCGGATGCCAATGGACTTTCTCCAGTGAAGGCACCCTATTGTTGATGCCTTATGTTGGACATTTTATGGCCTTAAGACCATAACTTTGTAACCAAATAAACCCCTTTTTTAAAAGCCAATGCATTTCTGGTATTTTGCATGATGGCAGCATTAGCAAACCAGGACAAAGATGTTGTCAGGAAGGAGGAATGCCAAAACGGAAAGAGGACATAAATAAAAAACTGGAGGAGATAAATTATGTAGAATGAATCAGAAACTTGGGAAGAAAACATATTACTGTATGAAAATTTGGTCTTCCATTACTTTTCTGGTCCGTAACTTTTTTAAGGGATAGGTTTGTGAATTTCTTCCTGCATCTCTAGGGCATATTAAAGGCACATCCTAGAAGCATCTGTACCACAGGAGGGAATGTTCAGATTATTTTATGACTGTATGGTTCATGACTGATTGCCAGGGATGGTTTGAACCACATTCCTCATTTTCGTTACTGTCACTTAAGAACAACCTTTTTGGGATCTCTATTATTTATTCATTTAATGAATAATGATTGAACACTTACACTATTTCAGAACGTCTTCCATGTTGAGGCTACTGCACTCCTGCACTCATGTGTAGAGGTAGGGGTGGATGGACCCAAGCAGGCCCCTTGTGGCACCTGTTCTGGTCTGAAGTCCTCAAGTGGCAAACATCCAAAACAAACAGAATCTTCTTAGAATTCAGACCTAGCCTCTTCATGACCAGAGCAAAAAGCAGTTTATAATAAGAAAAGTCTACTCTCCCTGGAAGCTTTGTCAGTTGAAACATAATTTGTTGAAAATACCCTGTGAACAAAGCAGCACCCTAGTTGGTTTGTGGAGGTATAAAAGAAAAAGAAAGAAAATATTTTTGTTGTGTAGAAACCTAATATCTAATGGGGAAAAATAGTACCATCATGCAATTAAAGAAGGCTTAGAATGATATAAGGGAACTCAAATAAATATTTTATTGAAGTTTCTAATGCTAGTTAGCATAAGTAATGTGAACACTTGATTCCTTAAGTTCATCATGTAAGTCTATGTGCTTGAGTTTGCTTAAAATATAAACTATATCAAAATGCCTACTCTGTAAACCTCTCAGGAAAAATGTCACATAATACAGTAAGTGAATAGGTTTATAAATGAGGCGTTTGTGTACTTATTCTCATATAAAACCTTAACCAGAGTTAATCCTTTTATTCTATTTGAGCACTGAAGCATAAAAAGAGTGAAATTAGTGGCATGTGAATGATAAGGCTTCATGACTTGAGGTTATTGCCAACTTGTCCCAACAGATGTTAGTAAATTTTAATAATCATGGAGATTTAATAATTTATTTGGCTGATGGGAGATTGTGTATGGTAACATTAGACTGATAATATTAATTATATACTTTAATTATTTCTAGCTTTTGTTGTCACCTAGAACACCATGAAATTTCAAGATAATAATTAAATGTGAGCTCAGATATGTTCCCCAGGGCAGGGAACTTGTGCAGTGTGTGCTTACAAATGATAATAACAATTAAAAACATGAATGATGAATGATATTAAAATCAATTAAAGCCATAGTGATTGTTTATTAAAAATCCTTCGAAATAGGAAATAAAAAAATAAGCCCTAATTAGTCACCACTCTGATTAAAAAAAAAAAAAGAGAGAGAGAGAGAAGGATTAGGAGTATAAAGAATAAGAAAATGTATCTGATGGCAAAGGTAACGAGGAAGCGAATAAGTATTTGGTCAAATAAGATCTGAGCTGAATAATATCATATGTAGCTATAAAATTATGGGTGGACGTTAGGGAAATTGTCAAACCATGGACTAATGCAATCAGTTTACTGGAGTCATGTAGGAAATGATCTAGAGTCCATATTTCTTCACAAGAGGGAAAAGTTTTCAAAATAAATTCAGTTTAGACCAATTCCAAAACAAGATGCAGCCCATTGCTGCAGCACGGGGCTAAACAGACAGGCAGTTGAACAACTGATTCATGGGCAAACCATGGGGATGCAGCTTGCAGAGGAGCTGGGGAGCCAGGCTTTGGAAAAGGAAACACCATAGGCATTTTCACCTGCTATTTGAGAAAAGCCAAACCTCTTTAGTTTGGGAAAACAAAACAAAACAAAACAAAATAAACAATGAAATAAACTCTGTAGCAGAGATATCCGAACCTTCTGAGATGACGGAAATGTTCCCTCTGTGCTTCTAGCAACATATGGCTTTTGAACATTGGAAATGTAGCTAGTGTTGACTAAGAAATTGAATTTTTATTTTTATTTAATTTTATTAATTTATATTTCAATAGCCACATGTGGCTAGTGGTTTCCATATTAGATAGCAGAGCTGCATAGATACAGAGAATGTTCTTTTTAATGGTACTGAAAAAATGTTTGATAAATTTCAGTATCTATTGCTAATAAAAAAGTCTTAATTAAATAGGAGTAACGGTTACTTCTAAAGCATTATAATAAACATATATATCTCAAATCAAAAGCCAGTTAAATGCATAATGACAAAACACTAAATTCAGAAAGAAGACAAAATTCAGAATAAAAGACACTGCCACCACCATTATTTAATTTTACTTCTTTGCAAGGGCTATAATTAGAATTAGAGAAATGAACCAAGTTTTAAAAATAATTGGATGGAGAAGAAAAAATTATCTTCATTGGCAGATAAAATGGTTTCTCCCCAACATTCCACTATAAAAATTTTCAAATATGCAGAAAAGTGAAAGGCTTGTACAGTGAACATCTATATATCCACCACCTAGATACTAACAGATAACATGATTTTATTTCAAAAAAATTCCTATACCTGAAAAAACATTAGAGAAAAAAATTGAGAAATCTCTCAAGGGGTCAGTTAAAAACTAATAAACACAATAAACAGCTATCCTCTTTATACAAAACAAACAGTAAGAAATATAATTAAACAAATGATCTCACTTTAAATGATAATGAAATATTAAAATAATGAGTCAATAAGAATTGTTCAGATTATATACAAAGGAAAATATATTTCACTGAGTCGTGTAAAATAAGGCTTGAATAAATGAAAAACAACCACTTGTGCTTGGGAAAATATCACTCAATATTTTAAAGGTGCAAATTCTCCCTACAATAATGTTGAAATTATTCCCAAGTCCAGTAAAAAAAAAAATGTGATTATTTTTACAAAAATTATTTTTAAATTTATTTAAAAAAATAAAATTGTGAAAAATTAGGAAATCTGGGGGAAAAAACTAATGAAGGGAGAATAACATGAAAAATATTAAAATCTTTCCAAAAGATATAATGTTTAAAACAATGGTACAAGAATAGACAGGGAGATCAATGGAAGAGAATGGAGCATCCAGAAATAAATTGATGGAAAAATGGAGGCTCAGTATATGTTTAAAATGTATTTTCAAACCAATGGGGAAGAGTTGCACTATTTAGTAAATGTTCTTGGTTCACATGGATAGATTTGAACAAAATAAAACATTCCTTACTTCTTAACAAATTCCTGACAGATTAAAGGTATAAACATTTTTTTTTTTTAATATAAACATTCTAGAAGAAAAGTAGAACTCTTTGTTGGCAATCTGAGACTTAGCATGACAGGAAACCTGGAAGTAATAAGCTAAAAGCTAGAGAAGTTTGACTCCTGAAATTTTCAAGTGTTTCTATCTAACACAAAACATTATAACCAAAGTAAAACCACAATGCCAACAGCTTGGAAAATATATTTTCCCCACTTGTGATTCTTAAAGAACTAATTTAATAAACAAAAGTCCTTATAAATAAATAATGAGACAAATAATCCTATAGGCAGCTGGACAAAGGATAGGAGAATGCAGACAATATGAACAGAAATACAAATCACCAATAAACATATTAAAAGTGTACATACTTGCTTACAAATAAAAACAATGAGATACACTGCTTATGTCTTATAAGCAAAGATTTTTAAATTATAAATAATACTCAATGTTAATAAAGGCCATGGAAAATTGGAATATGTATGCATTTGCTAGGATGTTGATAAGTTCAAATTAAATTGAACAACAGTTAAAAATTAGGAAAATCTAAGTATGCTGATGTGGGAAGGTGCCCAAAAAGATAGTGTTAAAGGAACAGCATGTGTAGCATGAAATAATTTTTGTTTAAAAATTATATGCAGATTTATATATTTATATTGAAATAGAGAATGTACAGAAGTATATACACCAAACTATTTACAGTGTTTATTTCTCAGGAGTGAGATGAGAAAGGATAGAGAAAAATGTTCCTAGGGCCTTTGTTTTTCTTTTTTTGCTCCCATTTTTCTACTCATCCAACCACACACTGGACAAAGGGGAGTGTGATCAACATGGCTTTCCCAATCACATTGTCACCCCTCATAAGCTACATTGTTATACAATCATCTTCAAGATTCAAAGGTTCTGGGTTGTAGTTTGATAGTTTCAGGTATTTACTGCTAGCTATTCCAATTCTTTAGAACCTAAAAAGGGTTGTCTATATTGTGTGTAAGAGTGTCCACCAGAGTGACCTCTTGGATCCTTCTGGAATCTCTCTGCCACTGAAGCTTATTTCATTTCCTTTCACATCCCCCTTTTGGTCAAGGAGATGTTCTCCATTCCACGATGCTGGGTCTAGATTCCTCCCCAGGAGGCATATTTCATAGGGACTTTTATCTCTTCCTCTACAAAATTCCAAACCTTTGAATTTTTTTTTTTTTCATTTTTATTGAGAATGTTCAGATACCATACAATTATCCAAAGATCCAAAGTGTACAATCACTTGCCCCTGGGTACCCTCATACAGCTGTGCATCCATCACACTTAATTTTTGTTCAATTTTTAGAAACTTTTCATTACTCCAGACAAGAAATAAAGTGAAAGATGAAAAAAGAAAAAAAAGAAAAGGAAACTCTAAACCTCCCCTATCCCTAACCAACCCCCCTCAATTGTTGACTCCTAGTATTGATATAGTACGTTTGTTACTGTTTATGAAAAAATGTTGAAATACTACTAACTGTAGTATATAGTTTGTAATAGGTATATAGTTCTTCCCTATATGCCCCTCTGTTATTAACTTCTAATTGTATTGTCATACATTTGTTCTGGTTCATGAAGTGATTTCTAGTATTTGTACAGTTGATCATGGACATTGCCCACCATAGGATTCAGTTTTATACATTTCCATCTTTTGACCTCCAACTTTCCTTCTGGTGACATATATGACTCTGAGCTTCCCCTTTCTACCTCATTCACACACCATTCGGCACTGTTAGTTATTCTCACATCTTGCTACCAACACCCCTGTTCATTTCCAAACATTTAAGTTCATCCTAATTGAACATTCTGCTCATACTAAGCAAGAGCATCTACATTTCTTCCACAAGGCAGGAGGGAGAGTCCAAGAAGGTAGAGAGGCAAAAGAAAGAGGAAACAAAAAAATGACAGCTAGGAAGCAGCAAAAGGAAAAATAACCTTAAATCAAAGTAGAATAAAGAATCAGACAATACCACCAATGTCAAGTGTCTAACATGCTTCCCCTATTATCTGCATTCACCTTGGTATATCACCTTTGTTACATTAAAGGAAGCATAATACAATGATTCTATTAGTTACAGTCTCTAGTTTATGCTGATTGCATCCCTCCCCCAATGCCTCCCCATTTTTAACACCTTGCAAGGTTGACATTTGCTTGCTCTCCCTCGTAAAAGAACTTATTTGTACATTTTATCACAATTGTTGAATACTCCCGATTTCACCAAGTTACACAGTCCCAGTCGTTATCTTTCCTCCTTTCTTGTGGTGTCTCACATGCTCCCCATCTTCCTCTCTCAACCGTATTCATAGTTACCTTTGTTCAGTGTACTTACATTGTTGTGCTACCATCTCCCAAAATTGTGTTCCAAACCACACACTCCTGTCTTCTATCACCCTGTAGTGCTCCCTTTAGTATTTCCTGTAGGGCAGGTGTCTTGTTCACAAAGTCTCTCATTGTCTGTTTGTCAGAAAATATTTTGAGCTCTCCCTCATATTTGAAGGACAGCTTTGCTGGATACAGGATTCTTGGTTGGCGGTTTTTCTCTTTCAGTATCTTAAATATATCACACCACTTCCTTCTTGCCTCCATGGTTTCTGCTGAGAGATCCACGCATAGTCTTATTAAGCTTCCTTTGTATGCGATGGATTGCTTTTCTCTTGCTGCTTTCAGGATTCTCTCTTTGTCTTTGACATTTGATAATCTGATTATTAAGTGTCTTGGCGTAGGCCTATTCATATCTCTTCTGTTTGGAGTACACTGCGCTTCTTAGATCTGTAATTTTATGTCTTTCATAAGAGATGGGAAATTTTCATTAATTCTTTCCTCTATTATTGCTTCTGCCCCCTTTCCCTTCTCTTCTCCTTCTGGGACACCAATGATATGTACATTATTGTACTTTGTTTTATCCTTGAGTTCCCGGAGACGTTGCTCATATTTTTTCATTCTTTTCTCCATCTGCTCCTTTGCGTGTAGGCTTTCAGGTGTTTTGTTCTCCAGTTCCTGAGTTTTCTTCTGCCTCTTGAGATCTGCTGTTGTATGTTTCCATTGTGTCTTTCATCTCTTGTGTTGTGCCTTTCATTTCCATAGATTCTACTAGTAGGTTTTTTGAACTTTTGATTTCTGCCGTATACATGTCCAGTGCTTCCTTTACAGCCTCTATCTCTTTTGCAATATCTTCTCTAAACTTTTAGAATTGATTTAGCATTAGTTGTTTAAATTCCTGTATCTCAGCTGAAGTGTATGTTTGTTCCTTTGACTGGGCCATAACTTTGTTTTTCTTAGTGTAGGTTGTAATTTTCTGTTGTCTAGGCATGGTTTCCTTGGTTATCCAAATCAGGTTTTCCCAGACCAGAACAGGCTCAGGTCCCAGAGGGAAGAAATATTCAGTATCTGGTTTCCCTGCGGGTGTGTCTTAGAAAATTGCTCCACCCTTTGATGCCTCGGGTCACTGTGCTTTTCTGCCCAGCAGGTGACGCCTGTTAGCCTATAATTCTTGACTGGTGTGAGGAGGTATGGCCATGTTCCCCCAGGCTCTGGGTTCTGGTTCTGAATGGAAAGGGCCCCACCCCTTTCCTCCTAGAGAAGACAGACCCCCCAGGTGGAGGTCATTAGCATTTCAATGGTCTCGCTCTCTGCTTGTGGTGTCTCCACCCTTCTCTGTTGCACAGCCCTGGAAACTGAAAATGACTGTGGCTTTCTCCACTGAGCCAAAAAAGAAACTGATAGTCCCCTTCAGACCCAGTCCAAGACAACCCTCCGGCTCTCCCAGGTCAGTCGTCACCCAAAGCCTCTGTCTGTTTTTTGGGGCTGCGTACCTGTAGTGAGCAGTTCACACTCGCTACTTAAAACCCCAGTTGGAGCTCAGCTGAGCTGTATTTACTTGCTGGGAGAGAGCTTCTCTCTGGCACCACACGGCTCTGCAGCTCGGGCTATGGGGGAGGGGGTCTCCCGACCTGGTTCCGCAGGTTTTACTTACAGATTTTATGCTGTGTTCTCAGGCATTCCTCCCAATTCAGGTTGGTGTATGATGAATGGATGGTCTCGTTTGTCCCCCCGCAGTTATTCTGGATTATTTACTAGTTGTTTCTGGTTTTTTGTAGTTGTTCCAGGGGGACTACTTAGCTTCCACTCCTCTCTATGCCGCCATCTTGCCCGAGTCTCCAAACCTTTGAATTTTAAAAATTTAACTTATTTTGAGAAAATTATAGAGTCATGAAAATTTTGAAACAATGAACATTTGTTTCATAAAACAAAATATCTAAATCTACTGAAACATTTTAAGGAAGAGTAAGAAAAAAAAATAAAAATCATGGAGAAAAAGAAAAAACAGAACCAATTCTGTGGCTCTTTAGTGTGAGGAGACTGGTTGTTAATGTCACAGCCCCATGCTTATCATGTCTTACTACATTTGACTTAACTGTGTTGTGACCTGTATATAATTTTCATTCCATTGGGTGGACCCAGCCATTTTCAGGTAATAATTTTGTTACCTGAAAGTCCTCATGGAAGGAACATGCCAGGCATTATTATAGATAGATATCTGCAACTGGAGGACCCACCTGCCAATTGTGGTAGAGTCTGTGTTGCTTAAGAGGGGCAGAGCCGGTGAATCTCCCTGCAGCACGATGCTTCCTTTGTGACTGGGTGGACCACACCTCAGCTTGCAGCAGATCTTATAGGCTACAACTGATACTCCTAAGACCTACCCTTTGTTGTGTACTTACAATGTGCCAAATTCTGCTCTAAACTCTTTGTATCATTAGCTAATTTGAATCTCATTAACAACTTCATAAGGTTAATACCCACTTTATTATTTTCAGTGTAAGATAAGGAAGCTGCAGTTTCAAAGAAGTTCAGTAACTGTGCCAAGGTCACATATCTATCTGAAATGGAGTTAATATTATAATCCAGTATTTCCTAGTTCTAAAGTTCATACTTTGCTACAATACAATGCTTCCGGTAGTGTAGTGGCTAATGCAATGGATATTTTTTTTGTAGGGGGAGGGGATGTTAAGAAAAAATCTTGATATGTGAACATTAAAGATAGTTAGAAAGAGCAGGGATAAACTTGTACAAGGCCACTGGCCTTCTTAAATTTCCACTCAATTTTCAAAGCTATTGTAACCTCCCAAGACAGTCTTAACAAATGCCTAATGGCTGGGAGAGGGAAACAAAAAGCTCCAGAGGTAAAATTATCTTGATGGTAAGAAGAAAATGGGGTCAAAATCTGACTCATGTACTAAATATCTGAACACCGGAATCTGATGCAGTCTTCTTAATGCTAGTAGGAAAGTGGCTCCCTGAATATAGATAGATGCTTTGGGAGCAGAGGCTATATTGGAGTGGGGCACCTTTGGATGAGATTTCTCTGGGGCTGGGGTCAAGACCTGCACTAATGGAAGTGACTAAAATATGAGTTCAGACCCAAGCAATCCTGCTTCAGATATGGATGGCACACATTGACATGCTGCTTGAACAGCAGCAGCAGTGGATTTCTTTTGCCTGGGTCTTAAGATATTGAGCAGTTCTCTGGCTTTGCCAGCAACTGTAGTGATGAGATGGGTGGGATTCACTCTGATGCGGCTGGTCTATAGAATTGCTGATGATGTTCTCCATCCTTAAGGGAGTGGAAGCCTGCTCCAGGGCCAGTTGGGAACAGACAGAACCGGCCTTTGGAAACTCTGGCATTATTATAGATAGATATCTGCAACTGGAGGACCCACCTGCCAATTGAGGTAGAGTTTGTGTTCTTGAAAACGTTGGAGCAAGAACTGTCCTTGGAACAGGAAAACTGGATTTCCTGCTAATCTGAGCTAGAAGTTACCTAACAATGTACTCTGGGGCAAATTATCCACAAATCACATTGTGAAACAGCAGTAGCATACCCCAGATACATTCTTTATAGTGGGAGTGGGATTTTTGAAGGGAAGAAAAATTCCCCTGGACCAAGGCACACTCCTGGAAGTTCTGAGAAAAATGGTATTTTATGACCAGGAAGTATGAATATCAGCTTAATCCCCAAGCAGTGAAAGAAGTTTCTGATTTGGCAGTAGTTCCAGAATTTTGAGCACAACCAAAACTTGACACACAGCAAACCTGGGTGGGATATAATCCTCATACAGCTACTGGCTTGTGAGCAGTAAGTACAGGAAACCTTCTATCTAGCATATAATCTGGTTTACAGGAGTTATGGCAAAGTGGCAAGTAAGTAAGACCCATCTTTAAGAATTAAGTGTGAATGCCTTACAGAAAAGATATTTCTTTGGACTGCTGGTCACATGAGCCTTTAGGTCTCTTTCTCTAAACAACAAACTGATATACTTATTCTATATTAAGTCTTCCTTCTTAGTCATTTTCACTGAATAACAATCTGAAGATTTCAGGTGGTGACCCCTGATTCAAAGCCTTCCCTAGCAAGCAAGTCACTAAAGAAAAGACTTATAGGATCTGGGAGAATGAAGGAAAAAAGTATCTAAAAACCCCACCTATTTATGGCAGGAGGGAGCCTTTTCCCCTCATGGCTGTGGAGTATTTACCATAACCTACTGTGCTCCACACCTTCACAAACAAAAATGAGATTCATTTATTTTCAGAGCTGACTCTTGTAGAGAGCAACCATCCTAAATCTAGAAGAGATTTACTAACTCAACTCTCTTCCTGATATTACCAAGCCTTGAAATTCGCAGTTGATCTAGATGCAAGTTTTAAGGGGTGGTATAGCTAGCCTTTGCCTTCCACCCTTCACCTTCTTCTAGCACCAGATCTCACCACCAGCATTACCAAGTAGTTCCATTGTGTGCTGAACACCTCCTTGTGTAGCAAGTACGATGAGAAATATACCCCTCACATTGAATGTGAAGGGATCCATTATAAAAATTAGGTCATGCATGGTGGAGCCATGTCATAAACACAAATGCTACCTGGACATTGGTTTCAGACTGTTTATTTTCTTTTTTGCTCGTGTTAAGTCTTTCATAAAGTGTTACTCACTTGTTGCCCTTGCTTGCCCCAAATAGCGTCACAAACATGCCCCGAACTGAAATTGTCAAGCATAATTGTGTTTCTCTAAAAATTGACAGGGTTTCAAGTACTTGGCTCATGGAAACTCCTATAAAACTTTCTTGTCCCCTTCTCTTTTCTAGCACCCATATTCCCAGAGTCTTTTCTCTCTACTACCCAACAGGCTTCTCTTATCCCTTCACTCTATTCCTCAAATCTTGAGCAAGATGCCTGCACTGTCCAGTAAGTCCAAATGCGCCAACTCTTGCTCCATGAAGCCACTGTGGGGAATTTAGCTCCCTTTTTAATCTGATTGCTTTCTTGTGAAAAATCCTCTTCTAACCTTTCTCTGCAGAAGGAGAAGAGAAGTGGTCAAACAGAGGTGGGGGACAGACATGTATCCTATTCAGGTTAATAATTTTTATCCCATGACACTTGTTGGGAATCAATGTTATTTTTTGTTGTTGTGATGATAGTCTCTTCTTCATTCAGGTTTAGGCCATTTTTTTAGATTTGCTTTGTAACAATTATTAGCACTTCTTGTTATCTTGCCTTAAATTTAGGGACCATATCATACCACAGGAGTACAGGATTTTGTATTTCTTTTGTCCTGTATAAATGCTTTCACATTAGTTTAGTCTTGAGATTATTTTGGTTTAGAAAGAAGGATTGTGACTTTCTCCTTTAGAAAAATTTGCTGGGTCCCATGGTTACTACACTAACTGCATGCTTAGGGGCACATATAATGCAAATCATTCCCTTAATGGCTATAGATTTCACATGGAGAACTCAGACATATGTTTCCCATTCTTTTCTCTTTTATGCCGCATACTTATGCTGAATAGTTTTATTGGTAATATGGGAGATGCTGGAATATTTACAGGACCATGGCCATGGGAGTGTGCTGTTATTTGGACCATGCCTGGATAATGCCAAGAAAATCAATCAAAATGGAAACTTTTAGTCAAGCAACCATTTAAAATGATTAGTATAATGCTAATAGCTTTGAATATTTAACCAAATTAACAATTGTTTTGATGTGATACAGAAATAAACTTAGCAGAGTACCTTGCAAACCCTCTGTTTCTTAAAAATTAAGAATTTTGAAATTTGTACAGTTGCAACATCCCTCAGGGAAGCATAATTCAATTTCTGACTGCACCACCAAGTTGCTTATCCATGCTGGGCTTCAGCATCCTCCTTTATAAAATGAGTTACTTAATCTTATTTTTAATTTTTGGACACCTTTGGGAATATAATAAACGCTATGAACCCTGCCTGTTGATAAGTACATATATGAAATTTGCAAACAACCTCAGGGGTTTACAGACGCCCTGGAAATAATCCTTATGTCCTTTAGGGGTTCATGCTAAAAGATTGTTAGGACAGATGATCTCAGTCTTGTTTGGCTTAAAATTTTATGATTCTCTGAATTTTCCCTCTTGTAATTCTGACAGACTCATGTATTCCCAGCCATTCCTTTAGCCCAAGCTCTCCTGGTGCATATTTTGTGGGGGTTGTGGATATGCTAAAACATTATGCCTTGTTGCCAATAATTCTTCAGCCTCTTTGTCTTCTTTTGGGGGTGGGGATGAGATGAGAAGGAAACTCTTAACAAAGGTATACTCTAGATCTTTCTCACAACCCTCCAGGAGTGACTGACAAGCACCACCTTCTGGAGAAAATGTGTCATCAAAGTTGATGGCCCCTGCCATAGCTGTGCTTTCTCAGGAACCCAGGGCCAAATCTCTCCCTGCCTTCAGCATCAGCCTTCTTCCACATTTCTTAAGCAATATCATTTCCCCTTATTCTGAAGGGTAAATCTACCTTATGCCTCAGAGGGCCCAGAAAATAGTTTAATTCTGAACATGCAAATTCTGTTAGTTGAAAGAATTCTGCTTTTCATTAGCAATCTTAGCAAAATTCAGATAATTTGAAGATACTAGATTGTAGTTCTATTAAAGCTGTATGCCATGTGACTTGAATATGAATTATTTAAATTTTCGTGAAGTAGTTTAAGATACTTTCAGAGGGAATGGGCAGTGTGCTAAGAAAATAACAAATGATCCTGGTGGATGAAACAATGACAGATTGATTCAAATAATGCTCCACCATAGCCCCATGCCTAATGAAGCATAAAAAAAGTATTTGGTTTAAAAGATTGATTTTAAGCAGGCAAAAGATTTTTCTGGTAAACAGTTAAACTTGCTCTTTCACATGCATGATAACTTTTTGTACATGCTATGAATTTAATTGTAAAGTGAAAAAATTTTAAATAACAGAATTGCCTGTAAATTAGACCATTCATGGATAACGTTTATTCTGTTTCATAAAATGTACTTTTCTGTTATGATTTTTATAGATCTCACTTTTGTCTCAGAATTTTTTTCTCTGATTCACTGGGGTCAAACCAACGCTGATAATTTGGAGAGGCAAGAATGAGTATGTTTCCTGAGAAATGATCTTTTTCATCCCAATAAAACAAATTATTTAACACTTGTTCACAATGGCATTTTAGAGAGAAAACATCTGAAATTTGAGTCAGCTAATGGAATGTTCCTTTAGGCCTATCCTATCCCAAGGTTGGTTGGCTTTCCAGGGAGATAAATTGAGTAGAAGGAAGTTTGCTGTGCAAAGTTGTATAAATGAACTCTTGGAAACACAGACACTGAATGCACTAATATATTTCTTCTGCCATTTTTAGCAGAAAGGAGGGCATTTATTGTTTACTCCCAGACAAAATTTCTGTAACCTATCTAAAATTTCACAGCCTGCAGAGTGCTTTGCTCCTCCCAAGGGCCTATTAGTCATACTGCAGATTTATATTTATTTTTTTTACTTACTTTCCAGATGGACCTATATATCATTTCATTAAAGCCAAATGTGGTTTATGAAATTTGAGAATAATAACTAATTATGCCAGAGACAGTACTTGAGTGAGGCAGACAGAGGGCATTCTCAGGGATATCAGTAGTAAAACTAGAAGTGTCTAGCATTTTTGGGGTACCTATTATATCCCAAGCACTTTTTATGTGTGGATATATGTTAACTATACAATCTTGCACTCTAGGTATCATTATGATTCCATTTTGTAAATACAGAGATGAGGCTCTAAATAGTAATTGTTAGAACTGGAGTTTGAACCCCAGTCTATCTGGTCTAGAGTTCACATACTTGTCCATCTGCAAGGCTGCCCCTTGAAGTTAACCATTCAAACTTGACAATCTTGAAGGCTTACTAAATTGTATTTTTTATCTATAACTAGTAACTGGCAAGTGTAGCATTATTAAAATTCTGCATAGTTCATCCACAGATACTATTTTATCTTTAAATAATATGCCTTGTTGGTAGATGAAAAACACCTTTTAATCAGTGCTGTTTGCCAACCATCTCAGAGTTTTTTTTTAGCTGAAAGATCATAAACCTAAACACACATCAAGCTATCGAGTTCATTATCTTTTAAGAGTTTATTTAGAGCCACCTTTAAAAAAAAGTGCCACAATGGCAAGAAGAGAATCATAAATACAGCTGAGGTGCTAGGAGCTCATGCATAGACAATGAAAGGAATAAGGCAGAGGCTGATAAATCAATCCAACACAAAGCTTTGGCTTAAGACAATGAAAGCAATGATAGAAGATACTTCAAACCACTTTCAGAGAAAAGAAGAAGCCTTATATAAATCAGGGAGGTAAAATCCAGCAGAAAAGAAATCTCTACCACGCTCCTGTCATCATGACTATGGGAGAATTGTTAATAATTACTTCAGACTGAGTTCGGGCAGTTGTATTAATTTTAAATAGGGGTCTGGCCAAAGAGAAGGAAGTCTGCCACATGCCAACATCCAGTCTAGCACCAGGTGCCTCTGTGAAGGAACAGATGTAAACACAGAAATTTGCTCAAATTTGCCAGCAGAACCTATCAGTCCCTCAAGCCAGCAGTCGACATCTAGAAAATAACCAGAAACGGTCTACTATAAACAAAGAGAATTGGAAAAGGATTGGAAAACTAACATCCAGGTTTTGAGACTGCTGAAAAAGGCGAGGATGTGCTATCTATTCACACAGAACAAAGACACGTGCGTCAAAGAGGTGGCCTGGTGATCTGTGAGAGGGACAGATTCAACCCCCTCAGGAATGGGATTTGGAGCTGGGACCAGGCAGATCTGATGGGGCTGTGGGTGGGGCTTGTAAAATGAATGGGCATCTGTGCAGAATCATTCACATACTTCATAACAAATAATGAAGAAATTTTACTGAAATGCTTCCCCGGGAAGGCCCTGCAAAACCTGTGTGTCTGTTTCTGAGTTAAGAACAGAATGTTCACAAACTCGAAAACAATATGCATTTTTATTGTGATTATTTTACTTTGTGATGCCATAAGTTTGGGTTTCCAAGTTCACAGCTCAAAGGCTGACTTTTTCCTCTTAGGTGTTTTGCTTTGGTTTAGATATCTACATGTTTGGAATGGCCAGGATTCCAACAGAGCCTTGGTTAACTGAGAAAAAAGATTAACAAACTTTTAGAGTTATCATTTAAGACACAAAAGTAGAATTATTTAATAAAGTTAGACATCAGCATTAACGAGCACTTTAAAAAGTTTTTACAAAAATATAACCCTAATAAAAATGGGCCTCTCTGTGACCTATCTCAGTATGTCATACATCAAAGAAACATCCCTCTGACATCCAAAATGGCATGGAAAATAAATTTAAAACATAGGAAGGGCTCCTGAAGAGGCAGCAAAGAGGTCTGCCATTCACAACACATAGAAAAACTGCTTTAAAATTTCTCTTTCCTACTCTCCCTCCCAAGAGTTCACATAGCAGAATTGCTGCCCTGAGTATTTGTCTGATGCTCTCAACATAGATGCAAACTTTCGCCTCCCCAGTTCGGCCAGATTCCATGTTCCCCTCTGTTCTCTCTCTCCCTCACACATTTACACCCAGGACCAAGGATAGGAATTATTCTTTATACAGAAGTGACATGTGCTTTCTCATGGAAATTAAGTTAGCCTTTTCAGTTTTTTCAGTTCTTCATGTTCTTCATGCCAGATTAAAGCAGCAAAAGGCCAAGCACTGATATTACCTCTTCCTTGGGTAGAAGGAGGGTATGTATATGCATTTGGTAGTGATTTTTTTTTTTTTTTTTTTTTTTGGTCATGTAAAGAAGACTTAAAAGACCTAAATGTAGTCACATAAGTGAATATTCATGGTCTTAAGAAATGTGCATGGCAGTATTAAGTATTCAAGGTGCATAATGTATACAACCTACATTTAAGGGATAGAAAATAAATTGATAGACAGATGGATAGGTGGAATGATACAGCAAATGTGGCAAAATGTTAAAATTGGTGGGTCTGAGTATTTTGGGGTGGGCAGGGGTATGTTGAAGTTCTCGATAAGGGGTTTGTGTTATTTTTGTAATTGTCCTGTAAAATTTCAAAATAGAAAGTTAAAAATAAAAGAACCAAATGCTTACATAGGTGTTGAGACTCTTTATTTTCAGTAATCTTTAAATTGCCAATTACTACTACTTAATAAATCCTTCATTCTTATTTACCCTAAACCTTTTGTGTCAAACCCTGAGAAAGACAGCTATACTTGATTAACATAGATTCAACTCCTGACTTTTCTTATGATATAACATTATTATTGAAAGGGTGCTCACATTTTGGGAACTCTAGCTATGTTGAGAGATAATGTTAGACCCTTAATCAGAGCCCAGCTTATCTGGTTTTCAGTTCAATGCTGTTTCTAGCACCATTAGCTAAGAAAAGGTGTTAGTCACAGAAAGGGGAAAAGGATGGGTAATAAAATTAGGGATGCCTGAAAGAGGTGGCCTGAGTGAGGTGATGTGCCAGTCCCAGTGTGCTCGCCACACATCCATTTCTGGTCCTTTGCTGCTCTGCTCTATATTGTAGGGAGACTCACCCATGTGCATCTCCCAGGCTTTCTTGCTTGCTGGTTAATGGCCAATGGGAGACATTGCTGGAAGGTAGGAGGGGAGAAGGAAAGAAGAAACCAGGGTATTTCTCCTACGACTACTTATTTCATTCAGGCAAAAGTGACCAAACTTGACTTGAACTTACAAGAGGCCATTTACCATCTTTATTTATACCACTTTGGGTGGATGGGTGCACATTTGCTGTCCCTGGTCACACTGTGAGTGGGACATAATCTATGATAAATGGAAAAATTCTGAATTATGAATCTTACCTTCCCAAAAATTTTAAATAAGGGACTATGGATATGTAGCTTGCAAATTTTCCATGATCCTTAGTTAACAAAAAAATTAAACAGGTAACAGGATGTTAAATTTGACTTTTCCCATTGTCTCAGATTTTCAGAGAGAAAAATGTTGTTGCCCCTTCCACAGCCTAAAGCAGATGCTAGACCACCTATGCAGAACACACTTGGAGACTGTGAAATTCCTGGCCAAGATCAGCCCACATCCACCTCCTGACTCAAAAAGGTATGACCAAGAGTTCATTTTGGGGCTATAGAGTTTGACAATAAAATTTCTTTAAAGGGAGAGTTATTTGTGTGCTGAATTTCATCCCTCCGCCTCATGGAACAGGTAGGAAGTACTAAACTCTTACCTCAACCCAAATGAGGGAAGGCTTCAAGAGGATCCCTGAAATGACTTTCGAACTCCTAGAAGATGCAAGGACTGGAATCTGATTCATCCCTGAAAGAGTGTCCATGCACGAGTCTTGTGGCAGAGCAAAAGGACAGATGAGAGTAGGGACCAAACTACTTCCTCAGTTTGGAAGGGCAAAGAGAACATTTTCCTGTGGTCAAGACGCCAACACATGGAAAAGGTATCCTTGAAGAGGGACTGTGTAGGGATGAGGAGGAGACCTAAGGAGAGAGAGGGACAGCTCAAGGTCAAGGGCTGCCAGTAGGTGGAAGGGAGAGACATAAAAATACCCATGTGAAAGTTATGTTTGGATATCTATTGGATCCAGAGGCACCCATGACAGGTTATGATTCTTCCAGTCAAATAAGACCTTTTCTGAGGACCCCTTCTCCCCAAATTTACCTGACCTTAGAAGATAGGAGACAGGCATTGGGTTGGTAGTGGTGGAGTTATTAAGAGAGAGGACTGATTATGCCTCTCTTCCCCAGTGCAAGTTTTCTTGCTTGAAGGAGGCCCAAGCTAGGGGAAGGGAGAAATTTATAGTTAAATGAGAGTGTGAGGCATGATGTTGCTCTGGACCAGAAGAAGGAAGAAACTACTTATTTAAAGACAGGCAAGAAAGTGAGTGACAATAAGAAAGCACCCATAGCTCCCTCTAGGCAGCATATGAGGAGGCTGCCTACAGCTCTATTGTGAGGGTGAGAAGGAGCTGAGACCAGGCTGAGGGGAAGGATGGGCCATGATCACATCGGCTTGAGAATGGGAAGCAGAGGCACACACGCCATGTACCCACCATTTGTTTGTTGGGAAAATGGTGAAATGGACTTGGGATTCTCTTTCGGAGAGAGTCTGACAAAGGGCCTAACATGTAGCAGGCGCCCAATTTTTGTTCAATGACGATAATGTGAGCAGTGGAACACATCTATATACCTCATGTTCTAGACGATTCTTTGCAAATCTGAACACAAGCATCTGCTAAAGAGGAAAATAGGCTTCTATTCATCATTTGGATGTAGGAATAACCATCACTACCAAAAGTATGACATGCCTAATGGTTAAGCAGGGCCTAGTCAGCAGAGACCCATGTTTCCTTGGACTAGACTTGCTTGAGGAGTTTCAATGAAGGATGACTATTAACTCCCAGGCTAGGATTTACCTATGAGGCTGATCCTGTGATTTACCAATAAAACTGGCCTATTATTTAGATAGGGTTTGTAAGAGAAAATACCCAAGTTGCTGGAAGCAGGATGGGGGTGACATAGGCATCTTAAATCTCTCTCCTTTATGTCCACCACCAGCTTGCTCCTTGGGGTTTGGAAGCCTCTGAAGACTACTCAGTTACACACTGGCAGGCCAGCCCCCTTCTGTTTTGCTAGAATTATGTAAAGGGACAGTTTTTCTTCCTCTAATCTATACTAAACCCAATCATCAGATATGATTTCCTGAAATACCACATTGTCCATACTACTTTTGCTTAAAGTTACTTAGTTGGGGCTTGTGGTTTACCAGATAGAATCCAAATTTCTTAGTCAGTTTTCAAAGGTCTCCATAATATTGGCTCAACCTGCTTTTTCAGCCCAAACTCCTACTATTCCACTGATCTTGCCTCAGGGAGCTACTCAACACCCCCTGAGTAAGAAACCTCTTCTTTCTCCCTTTGGCTCATGATATTCTTTCTCCCAGAAGTGCACTGTCTCCTTCTGCTTTGTTGTTCTATCCATCATTTAAAGTCTGTCTCAAATTGCTGTCTCTTTCATGAAGCTTTACGTATCCAACCCACTGCCATCCACAAGTAGAGGTTAGCTCTCCCTTAGTTGGTTTCAGCTTTTTTTATAGAATTTAGCAAAAAATTGTCTTGTATTTTGATAGTAAAATGACCAGCCCCCATAGCAAATGTTTGCTTCTTGAGGGTATAAACCATGTCCTATTTTCTTTATATAGTTTATTGCATTTCATGAAACAGGGGTTAATAAGGTGTTGAATAAATAATTTAAGAATGAATTAATGATTGGATTAATCATTTTACCCTTTTAGCATTTGGCTGGTAAATCAGAGTCCCTTCTTTTCCTCTGACTTCTCCCATTTTGGATAAGAGAACAATATTAACGTGTAATTGTATTTCCCTTTCAGGAGCATGAATATGCTGCATAACTAACTCTCCCAATTTCTTATCTTCTGTTTGTATTATCTCTGCAGAATGGTGACTGCAATAGCCCCACTCCCTT
Organism: Choloepus didactylus; assembly: GCF_015220235.1. Taxonomy (NCBI): domain Eukaryota; kingdom Metazoa; phylum Chordata; class Mammalia; order Pilosa; family Megalonychidae; genus Choloepus; species Choloepus didactylus. The sequence goes on from NC_051315.1 coordinate 38,772,432, forward strand.
TGATCTGGAATGAATGGATTGCATTACTGTTTACATTCCCATCTCTAATCTGATTGGATCAAGTCTCATTGGCCTCTAGCTAGACCATCTGAGGGAATTCATCACCTAAAAAACATGGGAGAATAGGTTTGATGGTGTCTGTATCTGTCCTTAGTTTGAAATTTAAATTGAAGATTCACATACATTTCTTAGCTATGCCTGCAAGCCAATCAGTTAAAAACTCTCCTCTATATAAATGCATTCTGGGAATGTTTCATATTTTACAACAGAAGAAGGCATTTTTAAATGACTTTTAAACAAAATTTTAATTAGGTTTAAACAAAGAATTTGAGTGGAATCATTTCACCTGCAATGACACCCCAGCCACTATGAACAAATGATTCCCTTTCAGATGTTGACAGAACTGAAAAATTGATGGTTTCCACTTTCAATCCCTCCATTCTCTAATATCCCCTACATAATGCCACCAAATTTATCTTTCTCACACTCCCCCTTATTCAGAAACATTACTAGCTGTTTACTAACCACCAAAAAAAGTTCAAACTCTTTAGGTCAATGGTTATTCACCTTGGCTGTATATTAGAATCATCTGGTGAAGTGTTTAAACATGTTGATGCCTGGAACACTTGAATTAGAATCGCTAGGGGTGAGGTGCAGGTGTAGGTATTCTTTTTTTTTTTTTTTTTTTTTTTCCTATGCCTCTCATGCTATCTCTTTAATTTACTAGACTTTACATGTGGATTTCTTATAGTGTTCACCACCTTCACCACTATCTATATAAGGGCATCTACATTTCTTCCACAAGGAAGGAGGGAGAGTCAAAGAAGGTAGAGAGGCAAAAGAAAGAGGAAACAAAAAAATGACAGCTAGGAAGCAGCAAAAGGAAAAATAACCTTAAATCAAAGTAGAATAAAGAATCAGACAATACCACCAATGTCAAGTGTCTAACATGCCTCCCCTATCCCCCCCTCTTATCTGCCTTTACCTTGGTATATCACCTTTGTTACATTAAAGGAAGCATAATACAATGTTTCTATTAGCTACAGTCTCTAGTTTGTGTTGATTGCATCCTTCCCCCAATGCCTCCCCATTTTTAACACCTTGCAAGATTGACATTCGTCCGGCGCCCTCCCGCTCGGTCCCACGCGTCCTGTCCTCGGCCGGCAAGGAGAACAGAGGGAAAGAGGGAGAGACACAGACAAACTGACACTTGAGGCACACAGCGGCAGTGAATGCAAGCCTTTTACTGGAGCCAGGAAGAAAACTTTCTCTGTTACATATTCCACGCGAGGCCTTACACCCCGTGGGAGAACAACCTCTATGCGGCCGTCAGGCACGGCTCCCTGTGGGCTGTCTCTCCGAGGCTAGCGCGGGCACTTTCTTATATACGATAGTTACAACCAATGTGCAGGCACTACGTAAGCGTGTACAATAGGCTAGCAGGCAACCGCCGCCCCATGCGTCATATGCGGAAACGGGATGCAGGCGCCATCTTGGCTCACTCGATGGGCGGGGGTAACTCGAGAGCAGGTCTTGGCGTGTCCAACAGGCCCTAACTCTAGAGCAGGTCGCGGCCCGTCCACTAGGCCCCAACCCGGGAAGCGGCTCTCCACATCTCCCCCTTTTTTATATATTTCACCCAGTGTCTCCATTGATGAGTGTACTCCCGTGGGCTTGAGTGACCCACTACATGTTTTGGTGCTTTGGGGAGTCTGGACTAGGCCCCTGCCATTTCACGGCAGAACCTCTGGCACCGACCAGAATGCTTACCTCATATAGAGACCGGAGAGCCCGTGAGCTGGAAACGACGTGACTCTCCCTACCGGACTTTGCCTTGTAACTGGGTAGTGATAGTCGGGACAGGAGAGTGGCATCCAGCGTCAAAGGCGTCACTAGGCGTCTCTGTGCAATGGCCAGAGCCCCGTGCGGCCGTCACCGGGCTCCCGCCTACGAGACTCGCCTGAGACAAAATTTGAGACTGCTGGAACTATCAGCTAAATCCGGGATATGGCTATGGACTCTGCCGCGAACCCTGCCCCAGAGTGCCCCACCCCGAAGGGGATCGATCAGTCGAGAGCCTGCTGTTCAATATGAGGGAGGAGTAAAGGGAATCAACGATAGTTCAGCGAGTCGGGGGCTCAGCAGTGACAAGGCGTTTTGTCGATTGTCGATGGCTTAGCTGCTGTGGGCTAGGTGAAGGAGTCACAGGCGGAGGGAGGTTCAAAGTCCAACAGTTCAGAGAAGCCGGAGCGCGGCGTCGGTGCGATGCCTTTGCGACCGAGAAAAGCCTCGTGGCCGTCGAGCCGACCGATGGCGACGGGGTCGCGGAGGATTGGCTGGTCCTCCGGAGCAGTGGTCATCAGAGGTGGCGAGTTGCTGGTAAAAGATAGCACCGGTCTGCTTCCTCACAAGTTGGACGATTCTGCGAATGATGCATGGTCCTAAAGCAAGAGCTAGAATAATTATTATTAGGGGGCCAAGAAAGGGAAGGATATATGGGAGGACGAGAGCGAAGAAACTGGACCAATAACTGGCAGCCTCACGATCTCTTTTACGTTTTTCCAGTCCTTCCCGGACCTTCTTTAGACTGTTCTCTGCAAGACCTGTGGTATTGGCATACACACAACACTCTTCCCCTAGGGCGGCACAGAGGCCTCCCTCTTTGAGGAGCAGAAGATCGAGGCCTCGGCGGTTTTGGAGCACCACCTCAGAGAGGGAATTAATAGAATTTTTAAGATGGGAAATAGCGTCTTGTAGGCGACGGATGTCCTCGTCGACAGCAGCCCGGAGATGAGTTAGGGCGAGACTGTGACTGGCTAATGCAGCAATCCCGGTACCAGCGCCTGCAAGACCTAGGAGGGTGGCAACCGTGAGGGCGGTGATGGGTTCTCGCTTTTGCAGCCTGGCAGGAACTGCAGTTGTTTCCAGGCGGAGGAAGAAGTCTTCCTCACTATGGTATAAGACCCTGTAAGCAGGACTGCTTTCCACTTCCGGTTGTGTGCGGACTGGATGTCTCCGGATGGGTTATAGCACGAGTTATTGATGCGCTGGAAGAGAAAAGAAAAACATTTTTCTCAGGGAGAGACTTCTACCCTGGAAAGGTTATTAGTAAGGGGAGCTTAATTTTGGATACTTGTGAAATTACAAGATGGCCAGCGTAAAATCTGGGGCATGGCTAAGGCCTTTAATTATAGCTTTAAAACCTAAGTAATGGTGGAGCAACACAGGGTTGTCTTCAAACAGAAAGCTCACCATGTGCTTTATATCAAAATCATATTTGAACCAGAGCCCTGATTCGAATTGTTATGTCTCCTAAAGATTTTAAATGCTTCTGAATCAAATTAATATTAATTCAGAGCAAATTTTTCCTTTTCCACCTTATAGAGTTTCTTTTAATCCACAATCTTAAATTTTTATGCCGCTGCAAAATAAAATTATCAGCAAACAAAGATCTGTAAATTAAAAGAGTTCACCATTTTAGTACAGAGTGCATGCAGCTATATGATAAGATTCCTTTAAACTCTAAAGACAATCCATCAGGGAAAAACTTTCCAGTGCATGTTATGGAAATGATTTGTACTGTGATAGTACAATGAGGTTTTTGTTTTGTTTTATGTTATGTTTTAAAGACAATTCTAAATCATCTCTCTGGAAAGCAAGACCTCAAACTCTTTATCAGGACATTTCCTTCTCTTATGCAAATAGACAGTCCTACATGGTGTCAAAAGTATGAGCAGACAAATACTGTTTTATTTACTAGTATAGGAAATTTTCTTAATAGTACAATTCAACAGCAAACTGAAAGACGTGGCTCCTTTGTCCAGATCAAATTTTTGTTTATATAATTTATATACTCAGCACCTCTTCTACATGGCCGCCACCATGAACTATGTTTCCCCGAGAACAAAACCATGCAGTCTTTCCTCAAAGCAGCACCACAACATGAATGCATCCATTCCAGTCAACAGCATCAAAATGCCCACCGTAAGAAAGGAGAGTTTCCCAAGCAACACACGGAACACAACTCCAAGAACGTGGCTGCCCCCAGCAGTGTGCTCTCAATGTCAAGGAAACATTGCCCAGGTGGGAGCTCCCATCTGCATCCAGTCCACCCTTTCTCGCCGGCTCTCTCTTCCTCTAAGTGCCTGGACCGCTGCACACACTCTCGCCTCCCGGGTGGCTCGCGGCCAACCCCCAGTTCAAGGATCGCGCGAACGGTCTCCCATATAGGGACTAAAGGTGGATTCAGACAAACGTTAGTCCGACGCGCCCAATCTATATCGTGACCAAACTTCAGCCAGGAAGGCAGACCGAGGCTGCCGGAGGAGGGAAACCAGGGGGCAAAAATTTCAACATCATTAAGAAACTTCTGTAGGGAGCTTTTCCTAACTGAAATACCCCTCTGCTTCAGGAGGGCTTTTAAAGGAGCTAACAAGGGTAAACTTTCAGACTGCCCCATGCTTGCAGTCGGCACTGTACTTTTAGCTAACAAAGATAAACTTTCAGACTGCCCCATGCTTGCAGTCGGCACTGTACTTTCAACCACTCGGAGAGCTCTTCCGAGTCCCCGGGACCGCCTGAGAATCCACGGGCCCTGACTCTCACGTAAAAGGAGCACTCACCTTCTCGCGCTGGCCGGGCGCAGGAAGTCCGCTGTCCACCACCAGCTCAGCTGGTCAGAGCTTGGTCGAGTGTTCGAAGGCCCCGTACGGGCCACCACTCGTCCGGCGCCCTCCCGCTCGGTCCCACGCGTCCTGTCCTCGGCCGGCAAGGAGAACAGAGGGAAAGAGGGAGAGACACAGACAAACTGACACTTGAGGCACACAGCGGCAGTGAATGCAAGCCTTTTACTGGAGCCAGGAAGAAAACTTTCTCTGTTACATATTCCACGCGAGGCCTTACACCCCGTGGGAGAACAACCTCTATGCGGCCGTCAGGCACGGCTCCCTGTGGGCTGTCTCTCCGAGGCTAGCGCGGGCACTTTCTTATATACGATAGTTACAACCAATGTGCAGGCACTACGTAAGCGTGTACAATAGGCTAGCAGGCAACCGCCGCCCCATGCGTCATATGCGGAAACGGGATGCAGGCGCCATCTTGGCTCACTCGATGGGCGGGGGTAACTCGAGAGCAGGTCTTGGCGTGTCCAACAGGCCCTAACTCTAGAGCAGGTCGCGGCCCGTCCACTAGGCCCCAACCCGGGAAGCGGCTCTCCACAGACATTTGCTTGCTCTCCCTTGTAAAAGAACATATTTGTACGTTTTATCACAATTGTTGAGCACTCTAGATTTCACTAAGTTACACAGTCCCAGTCTCTATCTTTCCTCCTTTCTTCTGGTGTCTCACATGCTCCCAACCTTCTTCTCTCGACTGTATTCATAGTTATCTTTGTTCAGTGTGCTTACATTGTTGTGCTACCATCTCCCAAACTTGTGTTCCAAACCATGCACTCCTGTCTTCTCTCACCCTGTAGTGCTCCCTTTAGTATTTCCTGTAGGGCGGGTGTCTTGTTCACAAAATCTCTCATTTTCTGTTTGTCAGAAAATATTTTGAGCTCTCCCTCATATTTGAAGGACAGCTTTGCTGGATATAGGATTCTTGGTTGGCGGTTTTTCTCTTTCAGTATCTTAAATATATCACACCACTTCCTTCTTGCCTCCATGGTTTCTGCTGAGAGATCCGCACATAGTCTTATTAAGCTTCCTTTGTATGTAGTGGATCGCTTTTCTCTTGCTGCTTTCAGGATTCTCTCTTTGTCTTTGACATTTGATAATCTGATTATTAAGTGTCTTGGCGTAGGCCTATTCATATCTCTTCTGTTTGGAGTACGCTGCGCTTCTTGGATCTGTAATTTTATGTCTTTCATAAGAGATGGGAAATTTTCATTAATTATTTCCTCTATTATTGCTTCTGCCCTCTTTCCCTTCTCTTCTCCTTCTGGGACACCAATGATACGTACATTATTGTACTTTCTTTCATCCTTGAGTTCCCGGAAACATTGCTCATATTTTTTCATTCTTTTCTCCATCTGCTCCTTTGCGTGTAGGCTTTCAGGTGTTTTGTTCTCCAGTTCCTGGGTGTTTTCTTCTGCCTCTTGAGATCTGCTGTTGTATGTTTCCATTGTGTCTTTCATCTCTTGTGTTGTGCCTTTCATTTCCATAGATTCTACTAGTAGGTTTTTTGAACTTTTGATTTCTGCCGTATACATGTCCAGTGCTTCCTTTACAGCCTCTATCTCTTTTGCAGTATCTTCTCTAAACTTTTTGAATTGATTTAGCATTAGTTGTTTAAATTCCTGTATCTCAGCTGAAGTGTACGTTTGTTCCTTTGACTGGGCCATAACTTTGTTTTTCTTAGTGTAGGTTGTAATTTTCTGTTGTCTAGGCATGGTTTCCTTAGTTATCCAAATCAGGTTCTCCCAGACCAGAACAGGCTCAGGTCTCAGAGGGAAGAAATATTCAGTGTCTGATTTCCCTGTGGGTGTGTCTTAGAAAATTGCTCCACCCTTTGATGCCTCAGGTCACTGTGCCTTTCTGCCCAGCAGGTGACGCCTGTTAGCCTATAATTCTTGACTGGCGTGAGGAGGTATGGCCATGTTTCCCCAGGCTCTGGGGTCTGGTTCTGAATGGAAAGGGCCCCACCCCTTTCCTCTTAGAGAAGATAGACCCCCTAAGGGGAGGTCATTAGCATTTCAATGGTCTCTCTCTCTGTTTGTGCTGTCTCCACCCTTCTCTGAGTCACAGCCCTGGAAACTGAAAATGACTGGGGCTTTCTCCACTGAGCTGAAAAAGAAACAGATAGTTCCCTTCAGAACTAGTCCAAGGCGACCCTCCAGCTCTCCAAGGTCAGTCGTCACCCAAAGCCTCTGTCTGTTTTTTGGGAATTCGTACCTGTAGTGAGCAGTTCACACTCGCTATTTAAAACCCCAGTTGGAGCTCAGCTGAGCTATATTCGCTTGCTGGGAGAGAGCTTCTCTCTGGCACCATGAGGCTTTGCAGCTCGGGCTATGGGGGAAGGGGTCTCGCAACTTGGATCTGCAGGTTTTACTTACAGATTTTATGCTGTGATCTTGGGCATTCCTCCCAATTCAGGTTGGTGTATGATGAGTGGACGGTCTCGTTTGTCCCCCCGCAGTTATTCTGGATTATTTACTAGTTGTTTCTGGTTTTTTTTAGTTGTTCCAGGGGGACTACTTAGCTTCCACTCCTCTCTATGCGGCCACCTTGCCCAACGTAGGTATTCTTTTTAAAGCTCTCCAGGTGATTGTAACATGCAGTGTTAAGACCACCATCTCAGATGACCTTCATGACATAGGAAGTGGCAGGGCATGGGTGGTGGAGCACACAGGATAAAAAGTAGGCAAGAAAGAAAGAGAAGATAGATCAATCATAACTCAGGGAGAGAACTGAGCTAATTGAGATGTTGCTTGTATATACTCTGAGTATGAGAAAGATACAGTTTTCACTTTACTTTTACAAGTACAAACAAAAAATGAGCCCCACAATCAGCCCCTAGCAATTAGTCCCTTAGCCAGCTCTCAGTCCTTAAATCTGGTGCTGGCAGAGTTGTCAGTAGTGCAGCCTTTTGCAGGTTCCTAGTGGTGTCTTGTAGGCCACTGTCTTCATTCTGTGCCTATATGACCCAACCCTGCCCCTTCCTACGGACAGAGACTGCTAAGAGGCAGAATTGCAAGAGCAAGGCTATATTTTCCCACTGACTAAAGATGAAGAGGAAGATCAAGTTCTGCCTGTCACAGTGATTCAAAAGGCTCTTCCTCCCTGGGGCAGAATTAGGTACAATTTGTGTCACAGTCTACCTGCTAAGACTTCTGTCCTAAAGTGAAACAGAGTATCTTGAAGGATATAAGTGATATTGCTGCGAGTGGACAGAGACAGCTGGTACCCTCTAACTCCTTTTAAGGGTATTGATACCTATGTTTTGCCACAAGACCTGGGGTGAGCTTTACTAGATGCACTTTATTACTGTGCTTTTGAAAATGTTTCCCTCTAGTCATCGTTACGAGGTAATGTATTAGGTAATGTCTTGAAAAATGGCCAGAGGGCTAAAGTGTCAGCTTTACAGCTCACATACCTGAAAATAACAATATTGGTTTATTATTTTTATACTCCAATTTCTTCAAAATGCCTCATAAACAGAAATTAATGGTGACAACTCTGTCTCTGTACTTAAACACAACCTTACCATCACATAATGCTGAGAAAAGCCAAGGCCACTAACTTAATATTTTAGAGAATTCCTTTCTCTATTATCCCATCCAAGGGTACATTTCCAGTCAGTTTTGTCACAACAATGAGAGCCAATTTCAGTTATCCAAGATTCACTAAAATCCACAGGCAATCCCCTAATTACATTTTGTTCAAGAGTTTCCACCTCTGTTCCCATGTCATCTCCTATCAGAATTACCAAGTACTAACAGAAATATGACCTGGTATATCTGCCTAAAGGCAAAAAGCCTAGCTTGAAATATGAGTGTGCTAGCAAAGAAATGATTGAATCATTTGGAAACCATGCTTCCTTTTTTAAAATTCATTCATTCCTTCCTTCCTTCCTTCCTTCCTTCCTCCGTCTTTCCTTCCCCCGCCCCCCTTAGATCTCTCTCTGTCACCATATATGTGTGATCCAATGTTAATTGTTAATTTTCTGGAGGTCAAGAACTTACTAATAAATGAAAAAACACCTTAATGTCTGCAGAAGTCGGGGGAAAAAAAGGTTGGTTTTGGTGCATCCTTTGCAGAAATCACTATAGGAAGCATCACCTTCAAATACAAAGTTTGGTCACTTCTCCAGAATAATGCCTTTCAGATTTTTAAAGGTGAACTGTATTAATCAATTATATATGAATTAAGCACATACCATGTAAAAAGAATTAAAGCTTTATCTCCATAGTCATAGATTCTAGGAGATTTTAATCTAGTTGAGATATACACACTTTCCTAGGCATTCTCCTGGGACTTTCAATAAACTATTAAAACTTTCTTATGATACATTATTCATTTACATGGATGTCATTCTCCCAAAGGTTAGCAACTACATCATATTCATTTTTAGCCCCAGTGCCTCACATTGTGGCTAATTCACAGGAGGTAATTAATGTTTCTTGCATAAATGAGCCCTCACAATGTAAAGATGTGTGTAAATATGTATATACACATATATACAAATGAAATTATATTAAATATGTTATATATATCTGAAATTTGGTGTGCTTGTGAAATTAGAAGGAAATAAATGGCAAATATACTATAATATTTCCATGATGTCAGTGTTGGGAAAAAGGGCTATGTTCAATTTTCTTTCAGTGTTATAGTGCAAGAAGTATCCTTCAAAATATATAGGCAGGAACTGGGTTGGTCTGCATTTCCACTGAATCCCTGATATAATAAAGTCCTTTATTACATTTTTCTGGACACAAGTTTTAAGAGCTTTTCCATGAAGCAGATTTTGCCATTGCTGTTTTTAAATGAGGTCCTGAAAAGACTGTAAAGAAAAGAGAGATAACCTCCATCCAATTATGTATCTCTGCATTAAATGGAAATGCACAATAAAACGTGTGATATGACATAATTTTTATTACCTGAATTATGTGTTCTAAGATCCAAAGACTAAAACAAACAAAACAAAGGTTCCAATTTTCTCCTCTGGCATGCTTGGAGACAAATGTCCTTTAAAATGTGTACATCATGAGAATGGAATGCGCTCAGAGATGAGCTGAAAGTTTAAAAATGCGAGCTTCACAGCTGTGGCTATGCACTTAGGCTCAGCAGGAGAGGACAGGTCCCCTTCTGGCCATCAGGCAAGGAGTTCTGATGAGCTCACCAGGGAATCACAGATAATGCTCCCTGTCCTGACAAAACCACACAGAGGCCTTGGGCAGAATGGATGCAGGTGCATGGTAATAATAAGACCTTACATTCACATAAGTACAATATAATTGGTTTCTCACTACAAGCCTCTGAATCAGGCAGAATAGAGATCTGTGCCAAATTATAGACAAGGAAACTAAACTCAGGTGAGGTTTATTGATTTGCAAGACCCCATAGTAGAAAAAGGTGAAACTTTTCTACTGGAAATAGAAACTAGGATCAGATCTCTCACTGAGGTCAGAGGATCTAAGTCCTTCCCATCCTGCTGTTTGCTGGCCATAACCCTCTGCAAGTTTCTCAAGCTCTCTAAGCTTGAGCAGCCTCATCAATGAAATTATCTCATATAGTTACTCTGAAGGTTAAATAACGTGTGAAAACAGTTTGGCATAATAGCAAAATGTTATGCAAAGATGATGTCATGTTTTACTTCAACCACCTCCCCCCAAATAATAACTATAGTTTCCCAGAAGTGTTGAGTCATAAAAACAGATACACAATCCATTATCTGCAATTCCCAAATCCCCAAAGCTCTGGAACCAAAATTTTTGTAACTCATTTAGAGGAAAATCTTACCTGAACTCACATAATCATATTTATTATCTTGTTTTTCTTTATTTGCTGTGAATATTTATTTCACTGCTGAAATATCAAGGTTAAGAGCTGCTATCCCGTACCTGTAGGATATTTTATGCAATAACTACTAAGGTAGTTACAACACTTCCAGTCCCAAGCTATGCCTTGACCCCTGGCCCTGAAGCTAGCATGGTCCTTTGAATAATAATTCTTAGGCTGATGTGTTGAATGCTAGAACCAAAAGGTATATTGGAAAATGGATGAACAAAGACTCTGGGCAATATAAATCCAGGTTTGAATCCCCAACCTATACATACATCTTACCAGCTCTATACTCTGGACAGGTTAATCAAATTTCCTAAACCTTAGCTTCTCATCATGAAAGTGGGAATTTTTTAAATGTTTTTAAGGATGTAGTAAAGTTTAAGTGACACAGCATATATAGCAGTGCTTTGTGTGGTGACTGATTCATTTTAAGTGTCCTGTAAAGGTTAAATTCCTTTCCCTTTTCCTTTGTTGACATTTCCATGGCAATTCCATTAACAGAAATCTCTGCCATAAGGTTATTTGTGAAGTTTTTCTTCAAATAGTTGATTTGTTGTGGTGGTGGTTGTTAATTAAAATAGCTGAGGGTTGTTATTTTCTTTTTTCTGATTCTTAGTCTGGATCTGTGCCATCTTAAAGTCCAGAAAGTTGAATTGGTTTAATTCCAATATCATTCTGCCAAGCTATTTTTTTTAAAAGACAAATTGTTTTAATAATAGATGAGGTTTATAATGCACGTGTCTCACAGTTTGCAGGAAACAGAGCGAAACATTCCTAAGTGATAGAGTGTGTTTATTGTAGGTCAACTAATTACATTTCTCAAAACAAAAATGTATGAAATTTGATGGTTGGCTCTAGTCTGTGGAGAATTGTGGAGCACACACCATACCTCAGCTATGATTCATTGTGATGCTCTGAAGGCTGCAGCTCAGGATAATAGCGCATGAACTTAGGATGACTAACTCACTTGTAATTTTAAATAGGTCTGAGTCAGATCGTTCTCTCCAAAGTTTAATTACAAAAAGTCATAAATGCATGAGTAAAGTTTCCCTCGAGTGTTTGACTTTCTTCCGCTCCTGAGTGCCAGCACAGGAGCCACCTCAAGCTCCATGAGGAGCTGCCTGGTGAGAGCCTTGATGCCCTCTGCAGCCCTTTCTCCTCAAAGTACGGGAAGGATCATGTGTTTATGAAGATGGCCCTGAAGATCAGTTGGGAAATAAAGCACAATTCAATAAATGGTTATTGGACTTAGAGTCATTGTAAAATAAAATAAACCTCATTAATATGGATCCAAAATACCAATGCCAGGTGAAATTAAGACTTAAATATGAACAGGAAAATTATTATAAGAAAACATAGAAAAACGTGATCTCAGGATAGGGAAAGAGTCTTAAACGAGACAAAAGGCGCAAAGGAAAATACTTCCAAATTGTACTACAGTAAAATGTAAAATGTCTGTGGAACAAAACAAACCAACAAACTTAGAAGACATGCCACAGACTGGGAGATGATATCTCCTTACAACCTACAAAGGATTAGTACCTAGATTATAAAAGCCATCCTATAAATCATTAAGAAAAGACTAGTAGCACAGTAGGAAAATGGGAAAGGGATATGGACCACAGAAGAAGAAATCTGTGACCAATAAACAAATGAAAAGATGATCAACCTGACTGATAATCAGGAAAAAGCAAATGTTAACTAATTTAGAAAAATTTTTGAAGTTCATAATACCAAATGCTGGAATGGATATGGTGAAATGGAACATCTCAGATGCTATTAAGGACAGTATTAATTGAGGACCAATTATTTAGCATTATCTTCTTAGGATTAAGATGTACCTACTCCTTCGGGCCCAACAATTCCATTTCGAGATCACAACTGATCCACAGAGAGCCCCCAGTGTGCTCTGCATGGGTCACATGTACACTGAGGTATCTGTCCCTGCAGCCTTGAGGACAGGTGCAGAGGGAGGGACTGCAGTGGTCTGCAGCACTGGCCTGGTCCCCTCTGGACACTCAACAAGGTGCCTCATCCATTTACATGAATATGCCATATGTGTGTTTTCATTTTTCTGTGCTTGACAAAAGTTGAGCTGTGCTGCTCAGAGACTTGCTCCCTCATGTTCACAAGCAGCTATACATAGGGATGCTGACTGCAGCATTGTTTAAGATAACAAAACTTGGAAATCAACTGAAAGTTCTATTCCAAGATTTCCAACTGAGAGAGGCCTTCCTCCAAGAGGCTTTCTAAAATAGCATCTTCTTTATCTCCTCTATTGCTGTCTCATTATTTTGTTTTTTTATTTTTTGCTTCATCCCTCTAATCAAAAGTGACATTCTATTACATATTTGCTTGTTTTCTATATATCTCTACTGCTAGAATGTAAATTTCACAAGGGCAGGAAACTTTGTCTATTTTATTTATTTCTATACAACCAGAGCATAAAACAGTATGAAATGAGAGAGTAGGAGGTAAGGTGGCAGAGTAGGGAGCTCCAGGACTCAGTTCATCTTCCAGGGCAGCTAGTAAACCAGCCAGGAACTGGATGGATAGAAGAGAGAAGTTTGGAAGATGATGTAGAAATGAAGATTATCAGTCAGGGTAACTAAAAGGGTAAAAAAGAGAGACAAAAAGAAGATATGAAATATACAAATCAAAAAATAAAATGGCCAAACTAAGTACTGCCTATACAGTAATATCATGGATTGTAAATGGATTACATTTCCCAACCAAAAGACACAGATTGGTAGAATGGATTAAAAAAAAAAAAAAAACTATGATCCATCTATATGCTGTCTGTGAGAGACTCACCTTAAACCTAAGGACACAAATAGGTTGAAAGTGAAAGTTTGGAAAAAGATATTCCACACAAACACCAGGGTGCCACAAAATACATGAGGCAAACACTGACAAAACTGGAGGTAGAAATAAACCTCTCTACAGCAATAGTTGGAGACTTCAACACACTACTCTCATTAATAGATAGAACATCTAGACAGAGGATTAATAAGGAAACAGAGGACTTGAATAAGATGAGAAATGAACTAGACCTAACAGAAATAAATGGAACATTGCATCCAAAACAGTAGGATGTACATTCTTCTCCAGTGCTTGTGGATCATTCTCCAGGATAGACCACATGTTGGGTCTCAAAACAAGTCTCAATAAACTTAAAAAAATAAAAAAAAAAAAAGGAAATTATACAAAATGCTTTGTCTGATCATAATGGAATGAAGCTGGAAATCAATACCAGGCAGAGAACTAGAAAATCACAAATATATGGAGGTTAAACAATACACTCTTAAAGAAGAAACTGCAAGAGAAATCAGTAAATATCTTGAGAGGAATGAAGAGGAGAACACAACATATCAAAACTTAATGGGATGCAATGAAGGTGGTGCTGATAGGGAAATTTATGGCCCTAAATGCCTACACTAAAAAAGAATAAAGAGCTAAAATCAAAGACCTAACTACATACCCAGAAGAATTAGGAAAAGAACAGCAAACTAACCACAAAGCAAGGAGATGGAAAGAAATAAAGATTACAGCAGAAATAAATCAAATTGAGAATAAAAAACCATAGAAAGAAATGACAAAACCAAAAGTTGGTTCTTTGAGAAGATCAGTAAAATTGACAGACGCTTAGCGAGACTGACAAATAAAAAAAGAGAGAAGATGCACATAAATAAAATCAGAAAGGAGGGGGGACATTACTACTGACCCACAGAAATAAAAAGGATCATAAGAAGATATTACGCTCGACTGTAAGCCAACAAATTAGACAATTGAGATGAAATGGACAAATTCCTAGAAATATATGAATAACCTCCACTGACTCTAGAAAAAATAGAGTACCTCAACAGAGCAATCACAAGTAAAGAGATTGAATCGGTCCTCAAAAACCTCCCAACAAAGGAAAGTCCAGGACCAGATGGCTCCACAGATGAATTTTATCAATTATTCCAAGAAGAATTAATCCCAATCCTGCTCAAACTCTTCCAAAAAGTTGAAGAAGAGGGAACACTTCCTAACTCATTCTATGAAGCCAAATCATCCTAATACCAAAGCCAGGTAAATATGCAACAAGAAAAGAAAATTACAGACCAATTTCTCTAATGACTATAGATGCAAAAATCCTCAACCAAATACTTGCAAATCAAATCCAACAGCACATTAAAGGAATTATACACCATGATCAAGTGGGTTTTATCCCAGATGTGCAAGGATGGTTCAATAAAAGAAAATCAATTAATGTAACACAAAACATTAACAAATTGAAGGGGAAAAACCACTGATCATCTCAATAGACAAAGAAAAGGCATTTGACAAAATTGAGCATCCTTTCTTGATAAAAACAATTTAAAAGATAAGGATCAAAGGAAAATTCCTTAACATGATAAAAGGCATATAAAAATGCACAGCTAACATCGTACTCCATGGTGAAAGACTGAAAGTTTTACTGCTAAGATCTGATAAAGATGAGGATGCCTGCTGTCACCACTGTTATTCAACATTTTGCTAAAAGTTCTAGCTAAAGAAGTAGGCAACAAAAAGAAATAAAAGGTATCCAAATTGGAAAGGAAGAAATAAAACTTTCCATATTTGCAGGTAGCATGATTTTATATATAGAAAGTCCTGAAAATTCTACAACAAAGTTACAAAGCTAATAAAGAAGTTCAGAAAAGTGGCAGATTACAAGATCAGCATGTTGCAAAAATCAATAATGTTTCTATACACTAGTAATGAGAAATCTGAAGAGGAAATCAAGAAAAGAATTCCATTTACAATGGCAACTTAAAGACTCAAATATCTAGGAATAAATTTAACCAAGGCTATAAATTATCTGTACACAGAGAACTACAAGACATTGCTAAAAGAAATTAAAGAGACCAAAATAAATGGAAGGACATTCCATTTTCATGGATTGGATGACTAAATGTAGTTAAGATGTCAATTCTACCCAAAATGATTTACAGATTCAATGCAATCCCAACTAAATTCTAACAGCCTACTTTGCAGAAATGAGACAAGCCAATTATCACATTTATTTGGAAGGGTAAGAGGTCTCGAATAGCCAAAAACATCTGGAAAAAGAAAAAGTTGGAGGACTCAAACTTCCTGACTTTAAAGCAAATTACAAAGCTGTGGTGGTCCAAATGGCATGGTACTGGCATAAAGATAAATATATTGACCAACTGAATCAAATTGAGAGCTCAGGAATTTCCCTGACATCTATGGTCAACTGATTTTTGACAAGGCTGGCCAGTCCACTCAACTGGGACAGAACAGTCTCTTCAACAAATGGTGTGGGGAGAACTGGATTTCCTTATTCAAAAGAATGAAAGAGCACCCTTATCTCACACCTTATACAAAAATCAACTCGAAATGGATCAAAGACCTAAATAAAAGAGCCAGGACCATAAAAATCCTAGAAGAAAATGTAGGGAAGCATCTTCAAGATTTTGTGGTAGGCAATGTTTCTTAGATTTTATACCTGAAGCACAAGAAATGAAAGAAAAAATAGATAAATGGGAACTTTTCAAAATTAAACACTTCTGTGCCTCAAAGGACTTTGTCAAGAAAGTGAAAAAGACAGCCTACTTATTAGGAGAAAATATTTGGAAACCACAAATCCAATAAGGGTTTAATAGCCAGAATATATAAACAAATCTTACAACTCAACAACAAAATGACAAACAACCCAGTTAAATAATGGGCAAAAGATCTGAATAGACATTTTTCCAAAGAAGAACTGCAAAATGATTAAAAAGTACCAGAAAAGATGTTCAACATCACTAGCTATTAGGGAAATGCTGTAAAATCACAATGAGATGATATTTCACGCCCACTAAAATGGCCACTATTATAAAAACAGAAAACTACAAGTGTTGGAGAGGATGTGTAGAGATTCACTGATAGTGGGAATGTAAAATGATGCAGCCACTGTGGAAGACAGTTTGGTGGTTCTTCAGGAAGCTAAGCATAGAATTACCATATGATCCTGCTACTAGATGTATATCCAGAAGAAATGAATGCAGGGACACAAACATTAATTTTCACAGAGATGTTCAGAATGGTATTATTCACAATTGCCAAAATATGGAAGCAACCCAAGTATCCATTAATTGATAAATGGATAAACAAAATGGGGTGTATATATGTATGACAGAATATTATTCATCTGTAAGAAGGAATGATGTCCTGATGTATGTGAAAACATGGATGAACCTTGAGACATGATGTTGAGTGAAATAAGTAAAACATAAAAGGAAATATTTTATGATCTCGCTAATGTGAACTAATTATAATAAGCAAGCTCATCGAGTTAAAAACTAGAATATAGGTTACCAGGAGATAGAATGAGGGTAGAGAATAGTGAGCTGATGCTTCATATGTGCAGAATTTTTAATTAGGTTGATTGTAAATATTTGGAAATGGATAGAGGTGATAGTAGCACATTATTGTGAGTGTAATTAACAGTGCTGAATTATGGGTGTGATTGTGGTTGAAAGGGGAAGTTTAGGGTCATGAACATCACTAAAAGGAAAGCTAGAGGATAAAACATGGGACTGTATAATCCAGTGAACCCTGTTGTGGATGATGACTGTGGCTAATAGTACAAAAATATCAGAATGTCCTACCATGAACGAGAACAAATGTATGTCATTATTACAAAGTGTTAATAATAGGGTGGTATATGGGAAAAATACATTAATGCAAACTATGGACTATAGATAACAGTAATATTTTAATATTCTTTCATCACCTGTAACAAAGTTTCCACACCGATGCTAAAGGTCAGTAACAGTGGGGTAAAAGGGGTATCGAGTTTTTCTTTTTTGGAGTAATAAAAATGTTCTAAAATTGATGGTGGTGCTGAATGCACAATTCTGTGATTATACTGAGAGCCATTTATTGTACACTTTGGATGGATTGTATGGTATGTGAATATATCTCAATAAATCTGCTTTTAAAAAAACAAAACAGTATGAAGCACAGGAGACATTCAACTATATTTTGAAGATTGAATGAATGTCATATTCCAGTTAAAGTTTGTATATTCATACAATTGAATACAATACAACAATTTAAGTGTCTGAATTAGGGTTCTATGTACCAACATGGATTAATTTCAACAACATGTTTAGCAAAACAATATATACATCATAACACTATATAAAAATTGAAAACCTATAAAATAAGTTTTATAACATATAAATATTATAATATATAAATATAAAAATATCTGGATGATATGTATATATATATACATATATAAATATCTCTCACTCTCTCTCTCCACATACCTAATTATATAAAATATGCTTGGGAAAAATACACACCAAATTGAGAAATTACTGGAGTTACTCCTGAGAACACAGCAAAGGAAATGGGAGAAGAGAATAACACACATGGGGCTTCAATTGTATCTGTAACATTTTATTTCTTTAAAAAGTGACACAAATATGACAGATGCGTTAGTACTTGATAGATTTGCATAGTGGATACATGGGTGATGGTTACATGCTTTTGTACTTTCCTGCATGCTTGAAAGATTCCATAATACGTTTTTAATGTAAAGAATAAAAACCTGTTTAGTTGATAAACAATTTACTTTGTGTCTATATAAGCAAACATTTGGAAGATCTGGCAAATTTCAGAGTCCCTGGGGATTTTTTCCACCTAGTTTCAGGTCCTCTTCTGCAGCATGAATCAAAGGCTTCTTTTCCATCACCTCATTTATTCTTTTTATTGAATACATAAACATGTAAGTCCCTTTATTAGAAAAAATTGTACGTATTAGTGAATATGGTCAAGAGTTTCACATCCGTGGGTTAATTCTTTAAAAATTAGAACCAATAATTAGGATTCTATGCTCTCTTTATTATACTGAAGTGTCTTGTGTAATCAAATTCTATTGTTGGAGGGACAACTTGTACAAATTTCAAGAAAATTAGAAGACTCAGATGAACACCAAGCTCTTCCCTACCCTCTGCAAGGGTCTCAGTGATTTTCTTCCTCACTTCAGCATGCCTGCGTGGGTGAACCCAACACATAGGAGGTGAGAGATGAGGGTGATTCTCAATTACCGACTGTTTTCTTCATATGATCTTGACTGATGTCTTCATTCATGTGCCCAACTGTTAAAAACTGCATTTGCTCACCAAAGCCAAACAACTTTAGTCTTAGAGTCTGGGAATATTTTTCATATGATCTGTAAAGTTTGTAAATTCTGGTTTGCAAATTAACATCTTCACTTCCAACATTAGTTTTGGCTTTTCAAGCTTCTAGTATTTTCCTTGTGTTTAAAACCAGTCTCTTAATATTCTTCCATATTTGCAGTTTCACTTTCGTCCTCATCTTCCTCGTCCTTACATAATACTGAGCAATTTGGGGTTCTTTACTGTTCCTACTTTCCATCGTAATCTCCTTAACTGTTGTCATTATTCCTGTAATACCCGTGTTGTGATATGCATCTACCCATCCACTGTCGCCATCATCTTCTTCAATGACAGCCTCCAACTTATCTGCATATTCCATCTGTTTGCACCACTTGTAGCATGGTGCATTTTCGGTTACCAAAAATTATTTGCCTGTTGGAAGGTATGTCTTCACTTTCATTTCTTACTTCTTCCCCTGTAGCCTCTTGCTATGTTGGTCAGTGGTGGACTAAATTATCTAAAACTGCCACAAACTCTTCTGGGGTGATAACATGTTTCTTTAAACTTTGTTCTCTAAACTTTGACCCAGGTCAGATACTCAGCCACTTCCAATGCTTTTCCCTTCCCTCGCCGTGTGAATTACGCGACGGGGTGGGAAGGGCTGCCGGGACAGGGGACCGAGTGTCAGAAAATGTCCTCGTCGCTGCCGCCCCGCTGGCACCCGGCCGCTGACACGCGATGAGAGGGCGGCGGGCGCCAGGGCAGAGCGGGCCCAGCTGTCAGCGGCCGCAGGGAGCGCAGCGGGGCTGAGAGACGAGCCGGGAGAAGAAGCGGGCGCACGCGCACCCCTGGCCCTCAAAGGGGACCTGTCTGCTTCCCCTTTGCTGCACTAGCGCCCCCTTCCGGCCCTCCTCTCACTCTCCCACCACGGCTCCCCTGACTCTGGGCCTCACGTGACCTTTCCTAAATTTGACTTGAGAAGCAAAGCAGAGAAAAGCTTACCAGCTACGGACTTGGGCTCTGAAAGTTTCCGCCTCCTGCAGCTGTGTTACATGGCTCAATAATATGTACTTTCTTTCGCTTCCTGCCCCAATCCCCACATCCTGGAAGTTCTACAGAGCTTCCTCTGCGTGCTGGGGCAGGAGTATATACTGGGCTGCAACTGCCACTGCTTCTGATTCTGGGAAATGTGCACTTGAGCATCATGTCTCACTCTGATGCTAAACAGCCCTTTTCAGGCTTTTAATAGATTCTTGGGGGAGGAGGAAGAGGAGGCTGAGGTTAGCTTTGTTCACTTGTGAGCCTGCCTCAGTCAGATTGGCATCTGGCACCAAGCCTACCATTTAGTCAAATGGAATTGTTTTCTGTTTCACACACACACAGCAGGAGCCCAAGCCTTCTGTCTCTATGCCTGCAAATACATTGCATTGGCCAAAATTATCTTTAACCACACACTGAGGTGTAAGTTCAAAATTTACATTCTTTGGCATCTGTAACTGTTGTCAAGTGATGTTCTGTTTTTTTGAGATGGCAGTGGATAGAGATGGGAGAGGAACCTCACTTCAACTTATTTCCACTATCTGTAGTCAAAAGAATCAAGACATCGAGTGAGAGGATAACTTCATCCAATTCACACACAGAGGATTTTGAACTGTTATATGAGAACCTCAGTATATTTTTAAAGTAATTAGAACTTTCCAAATCACCTCCTCCCCAGACTCCCAATCCCACAGAGGGCTAGGAGTAGGGTATAACCCCACCCTCTCCTTCAACTCCTATATGGCTCTCCTCTAGCCTAAGAGCTACCCCAAACCCCCTAAAACCTGCCCACTTCTCTCACTCCATATAATGAGTCCAAAATCTTCAGAACTTAGAACAGGGGCCAGAAATCTACGGACTGAAGGACCAGATCCAGCCAGCTGCCTGTTTGGATAAATAAAGTTTTCCTGAAATACAGCGATGTCCATTTCTTTACAAATTGTCTATGGCTACATTTACACTGCAATGGCAGAGTTGATTGGTGTCGACAGAGACCATATGGTCCACAAAGCCTAAAACGTTTACTAACCTGACCTCTTACTGCAAAGTGTGCCAACACATGTATAACAGAATCCCATAGACTGGTGAACTGACCAGGTTACACATTATGGCCAAGAAACAGCAGATCAAAAAGATGCTTATATTCAGTTTGTATCAGATTAATGCCAAGTGAGTGGCAAAACTGGAGGCCAAATGTGCACACCTCATTGAATTATTTTCTAAATATTACAAAATCTATTTTCTAGCATTACAAAATCAAGGAAGTACGCCTCCACAAAATTGTCTCTTCTCTTGATAAGAAATTGTTTCTTGCTGTCCCCTCAACTAAAACAATGAAATAATCCAGGGCTTTAATTTCTAATCCAGGGCTTTCCTATCTCCATGATTCATTCTCTTTATTCAAGCCATGGCTGCTCCCTTGTTACCCCACCCCCCACAGCCAGGGGCCAAGGTGACTCTGACACTGTTATAGCCTGGGGAGGCTGACAACATGTAGCTAATTAAATGCCCTTTAAAGAGTATGACTAACAAGCTTCCCCAAGCTTTAGGTCATTTATCACCAGTGAGTGACTACGATTTTCCCTTTTATCTTAGGAGAAAACTTCTCAGGGAGATGCTGACCAGACATAGAAGGCAAATAATATACCTTTCTGTGCTCATACCGCTCTATGAGTTCCTAATCCACCTGAATGATCCAAGCTACAGGAATGTATTCATTTCAAATAACTCCCATCTAGAAATTACTGTAGTGAATGATGCTGGTTTCCAGACAGATTGTAACTAGAGATATTATATGCACAATAATGTATTTGGTAAAGTGAACTAATCAAAGAAAAATCTGCTGTGGGTATTTTTTAAATATCTGTGTCCTTTGCGGTGATCGGCCTGAGAGACAGAGCCTGGAGGTCATGTAACTCGGGGCAAGTCACTCAACCTCTTTGGGTTTCAGTTTGACTCTGTGCAATGAGGAGTCTGCACCAAATAACAAGAAAACCATCTACCTAGTTTGCAAAATACTTTCACAAGTCTTGTTATCCTATGTTGTTATCCTGTGATATTAGATAAGTTGTGTATCTCCCACATACCTAAATGCCATTCAAATTGATTGAACTAGCTTGGCAGTCCTGCATTAGTCTAGAATTAGGTGCAAGTAAGATTCTTGTTCTCCATTGTACTCTTCTATATAACAAAGATGTTGCTCAAGCAATAGGGTATTCTAAGTCTTGGGATTTTCTTTGTTTCCCAATATTGGAGGTTGGTTTTTACTGACCTATCCCCACTATTTACCTCATCATCCTGTGCACTCTTTTCAGTTAACTGGCCTCAGTTAAGTTGCTGTCCTGGGCCTAATATTAGAACGGAGCTAAGAAACCTTGGAAGCCTCAGGGCACTGGGCCTAACTCAACTAGAGGCTGATTTTTTTACTGCAAAGTGATCACTGAGATGCTATAGCATGTATGAGTCTTAGGTGCTCCCTTCTCCCTTAACTAATGATGCTCAGTTAATCTTGTGCAAAGCATTTTGCCTGAGCTCGTCTCTTTCCCAGGCAGCTGTGTTAATTCTGGTGGAGTCTCTGTGGTGAAAACCTCAGAGCTTGGCCTACATTTTCAGAATTCCTGTGCAGACAAACATGTACTTTGTTTCTGACTGGGTGGGTACAGAGGTGGAGTTTTGTGAACTACAGAGTATATTTTTTGGGAAAGGCTATGTGGTAAATGAATTCATACCATGTTTAAGTGGTGGATGGAATGTGGAGGGGTTAAGACAAACTGTTGAGATCTTTCCAAGTTGTCAAATGTTTTCTCTGAAATCTGCGTAAAGTCAAGCTTAGATTTCCTCTCCCAACATTCTGGGCTGGTTGCACTGTAACTCTGTGGGGACATACCTGAGTGGTTGATATTGAAAGGCTGGAGTAAAAATCTTCTGGGATAATGATTAAAAAAAGATGTAGAATCTGCCTGCCCAACAGCTGAGAAGTTGAAGTGGAAAAACAAAAGCAATTTCCAAAAACGTTTTTTGTCAGTAACATTCTCCTAGTCAATCATGCCATCCAATTCCAAACACTTGGAGATTTTAATGCAATTCTGATGTTTCAGAAATTAAGTCTAGTAACCAAACATCAGAAGGCCTGGTGAGATGCTAAGTCCTAGATCAAAACAAGAATTAAACTAGAAAAACGTTAATTGTTAGAGTATCATTCCTGATGGGATAATTTATTTTATGTGCCCAGAGAGAGGAAAGAAGTTGCTCTTCAGTTAGAAAATGAAATAAGCTGCAGTGCACATGTCTTACCAAACATCAATTTTAAAGATATTTTTGAAGTCTTGAAAAAAACTAAGCAGCACAGAAAGATTTTTGGGGGGCATATTTAAGTAGGCACCATTGAATTGGCTTTACAAACTGTCGTTTAGGGATAATGGTTTCCTAATTTGTTAGAACCCAAGCCAAACTCATTTACTTCAACTAGAGTAGCTCCCTTTATTTTTCTTAATGTCTTCTGATATTGGGGTTCACTGTGTGATGTCATTTGTAGATATGTTAAAAGTATTGAGAAGCACTGGATTAGGTTATCTCTGAAGACCCTTTTGGTCTCTCAAGCCTACAAGATGGAATGAACCAGAAAATGAATCAGGGAGAGAAGAGAGTGAGACATTATTGGTTTTCTACCTAAATCCTACTCCCTACTCTCACCTGACTTTGTTCTGGTACCTGGAGCTGCCATAGATTTAGAGATGGAAATCAGCCCAGTCCAAAAGTTAATCTGCATTGGTCTATGCCAATCACAGAACTCTCAATGCTTAGACATAGACAAGTAATTGAAATCTGGGCTATCTGGAACTAAGGGTAAATTTATGGAGGGTGTCTGGAAAAGATTTTCCTTACTAGAGAAAACAGATGTACAGTAAAGTCTCTTTGCTCTGCTGGAAGTCTTCATTAGGACCAAGACTACATGATTTGTGGGCTCAGTGAAAAATTACAATGTGGGGTACCCTTGTTCAAAAAGCAGGAAAAGAGCCTTTTCCTTTCTTTTACCATCTCTCTTGACCTGTCATGATGTTTTTCATTTGCTATTTAATATCGTGCTCCCTTAGACACAATGGCAGGTGTGGAATGAGGGCAGACTCTTACAGGCACTTGGGTTCTCTCCCTGTGACTCAGTGTGCAGAACATGCATGACCCCAGCCCTCTCTGAACTTGTGCCCAGATCCCCGATGAGGCAAGAGGGGGCAGCAGTTGCTGGGTAGGAGCCAGGGTGCCAGTGGCCCAGAACCTGTTCCAGCAAGGTGATGAGGCAGGACTGAATGTAAGTCAAGGCTCCAAGCCCTTGGGACATGCTCCATAGTCCCGCTGGACTTCACTAACAAAACATAGATCCAGAGTAAAATTACTAAGAATTTCAAGATGATGGCTGAAGAGCATTAGACCCCAAGCATGGCACCCTTCTGACCCTGCAATCACCTTGCATGACTGCACTGGCCACCCCATGAAGCCAGCCTTGGTCCTCATGTCAACATGTGTTACCTGAAACTGCCTCAGTCGTCTTGAGACCATAGCAGAACACGGTCAGCACATTGAAGAAGCCAGAGAAGAAAGAAATGGCTAAACAACACCCATGTTGCTTTTTAGGTGCACATGAATTGAGACAAGGGAAGAAGGTCACTGTGGGCTTCAGGGATAGCTTGAGGCAAAATTACAAAAGAGGTGAGGTTTGTTTTGAGCTCTCCTACCTCCCTTATAATATACTTCATCCTTCAGAGAGCCTCCCCTTAGTAAATATCCTGGATTCTATTCTCGCTCATTCCTTCTAAGAGCTAACTAGCACATGTAAGTTACATTTTTATATAAAGGTTTGACTGACCAGGTCCTGAAGTTCTTTTAGAAACCTCATGATTGTATGATTTTTCACTGCCTGCTCTGTGCTCCTCTTCCATAGAGAGACCTGCCACAGTGGACCTCTGGGGACCTCAAGAATTTCCAAAATTTATAAAACTCTACCTCAACTTATGGGGTTAAAAGAAGGATAAATGACATCCTCTGGGGAAAACAGCTTTAGAGAAGAAGTAGAATGAAATGAGGGTCTTGAAGGATGTGGATTTGATAGTAGATCTGGAGGGAAATCCATTCCATTTTGGCAAACAGTAGGTATACAGACATGGGGGCATCTTCCTTTGTTCCAGAGAGTGGGATAAGACCCTTAGAAGCCTTTTCACCTGTTTCCTTTGCCTGTGTAGGCACTAAGCATGCTTATCAGACATTTTTAGAGGCTAGAGCAGGAGACTATAAATTATGGTTCACTTTTCTACTCTTACAGGTAAATAATAAAGGTTAGCAGTTCATAGGGTCAATGATGATAATGGAAGGATAATGTTTGAGTGCTGACTACTGACTGGCTCCTCAATTTCAGAAGGGGGCATGGAAGAGGTATTTCCTCAACAGAATACATGCTCACTGCTGTGCACGGGGGAGCAGGGCTTACTTTTCCACCTAGTACAAACCCGTCAGTGAGCGATATTGAGTTGGAAGCTGTTTCAAAAGTCAGTGTTCCTGACTTCCTGCATGCCCACACGAACATCCTCTGGGTCTCTCCCACTCTTACCTTTTGGTCACAACCTTCCTGCCAAAGTCTGATTACAACTGCTCCCTGTTTGAACTGGTGAATTCTTTACAGTGATATCAGAAAAGAAGGCTGAAAGTTGTTGGAAGTTTCTTCCATAGTAGATTAGCAGCACATGAGGGAATCAAGCTCATGCATTATTCAGAGGGGAAAAATGTGGGCTTCAACTGAACTTTGAAGGAATCAGCAGCTTTCCAGAGGAGAGTGACCCATTGTTCAGCTTCACAGAACACAAAGAGCAAGCCGGATTCCTTACAGCATAGCTAATGGGTGCCCACAGACACTGAGGAACTGGCCAGCAGACAAGTTTTATGAGCTCTGAAATCCTGTGCACAGTGACCTATGACTGATCAGAGGAAGGATGTTCACCCTTTCTCTATTTCTGTAGGATGACAACTCAGTGACACCCAGGTCAGGGGTTTCTAGAGGATGTAGTGGTATCTACAAATGCCAACAGCACCAAGGTCCCCACAGAAGGGCCATCAGGCAGATTAGGTTGGGCTTTATGCCATCATCTGACAGGTTCTTTCCTGAACACGGGAAACCTTTCCTGCATTATGGAACAAGGAGAGAATTGGTTTGAAATTCAATTTTTTGAAATGCACTTGTGCTTTCCTGTGACCAGGAAAACATATTCCAAAAGTGAGAGAAGGAAATCCTGACCAAAAGGATCGAGGGGAGGCTAATAGGGCCTTTAGTCTAGAATATTTGCAAGAGTTCTGAAAAAAAGAGAAGGGTAAAAAGGTTGCTACTACAATCCTTTTGAAGTCTCTATCAGACCTTCTTCATTATGCAATATCTCTGAATAAACCCTGAAGGCATGCATCTCATTTAAAAATTCAACTGTAATGCTTACAACTCTTGTTCACAGAAAACCCAAGGCATTTTACTGGTATTCACTTACTTAATTTTTAATAGTTAAACAAGAAAAATAAAGATTTAAAAATAATTATTTCAAGTGACATGGAAAAGGAAACAAAAAAATAAAGGAAAAAATAGGCAAAAAGCAGAGGAGATACATGGATCTGAATAATAGATGAAATTGTATCTGTGGTTCTGGTGCTTTCTACAAGACTGGCCATCAATGGACACAACTGTGAGGCATGAGTTTCTAGAAAAAATGTATTACCTGCATTGTGAATAATTTAATTTTAGAATTACATAACTATCTTTGTGGTGAGTGTATTTATGATAAAGTCACATCTGCATAACACATTAAAATTTCAAAATAATATAAACAAGCATCCCACGATAAATACATCTTATTTCTTAAGCAAGGGAAGGAAATGACTGGAGCCATGGTGAAAGAAGCCACTGGATGCTGGCATTGCTACCAGAGTAAAGGAAGATGAATGCAAGGAACAGGGAAATTATCTGGAATGGTCCATCATTTTCATCCACTGTTACTCTGTCATCATTGATGCATTAGCCAACTTAATCAAGCCAGAACTGTGTTCCTGGCCAGCATTCAACTTTTAGGTTTTACAGTAGAATTATTTCCCCAACTATTACACATGCAATTTCTTACACTTATTTGCCTCTGGTTCTTTTAGTGGAAAGTGAGAATAATACAGTTTTGATGTGATTTGAGGAGATATTATCCAAAATGTAACTTGGGGTCCTAATGGGGCAGGGGGAACCTGGGCCATTTTCTTTGGTTTTGGACACTTCCATACCTTAGTTTGCCTGACTAGTTGGCTTAAACAGAAATTTATTGCCTCATGGTTCTGGAGGCAAGAATTATGAATCAAGGTGTCCTCAATGCCATGCTTCCGCTGACGTCTGTAGGGTTCTGGCAGGGCTCAGCAATCTATGATGTACCCTGGCATGTGATGTAACAACTCAACCTCTGCTCTGTCACATGGCCATCTCTCTATCTCCTGCTGATGGTGTCCAAGTTTCCTCCACTTATAAGGACTCCATTCATATTGGATTAAGGGACCAGTCTGGCCCCATCTTAACTAATAACATTTTCAAAGATCCTATTTCCATAACTCATGCTGATGGGACCGGGTGTTAAGACTTGACTATACCCTAAGTAACAATTCAGTCCATAACATTCTAGCACACACTCTTTTAGAGTAAGGAATTGGATAAATTTAAATTATTGGAGAAAAGATCAATGAAGAAACCAAGTGGTAACATTGAAAATTACTCTTTGAATATTTGTAAACTTTGTTGTCTGTCTAAAAACCTCAGGAATAAGGATTAGAAACATGCAAAGAAGGTATCATAGAGACAAGTCAGTAAGTGTTGAAAACAATTCTGAGAAAACCTACTATCACCTTGCAATCAACCCAGTTGCCCAGGATATACTATTCAGTGAAACCAAGAAATGTCCAGTCCAGCTGATTTCGGTCACCTTAATAACTCAACAGACCATACAGGAAACAGATTGATTACATAGAGATTAGCAGTGCCTATAGCTAAAAAATTTAGATTGCCTTTTAATTTTTTAGATCAAGTTTTATAACTATATATATGTCAGAAACATACAGAACTCTAACTGTAAATATAATTCTTATGCAATAAGAGTTTTTAAATTGTTACAAAGAATTTGCTGTATACAAATTTTGTTAAACTTCACATTGCTTCTCATTATCCACACCATTTATTCAGCAACTAATTATGTCAGCCTTCCTTGAATCTTATCTTCCTAACTAGATTGCAAACATCTAAAATCACAGTAGAAATGGCCCTTTAAAAGCCATCCATCTATTCCTTGTATCCCCTGAATGAAAGGAATAATTTATAGTTGGTTTTTACAATTGCTTGGGATCCAAAATAATTATCATCTTACTGAAGATACTACACATCAATATTATTCAATAAATAGTTAAAATTATTATTTAAATTCAAAATATCCAGCAGATTCTCCTATATCCCACAGTCCTAGCTGTGTGCCATACACTGTGCCCATTCTTTTCTAGCTGTGTAAGCTAAGCAGGGGAAGGCCTCCTTATTTCTTAATGGGAGATCAACTGGGATTGCCAGAGTATGCAGACAATATTTCTTTAAAATAATGCCTAGAACATAACAAATATTTGTGGTTATGGAAGGAGGCTGATTCTAAAATTTCCCCCAAATATTTTATTGAATCCACTTGAAAATTAGATTAGAATAAAAATGGAGAAAATATATCAGATGTTTTAAGACTATGTTTCATAAAAACTAGCTAATTAGAATGGTAAACATGGTATACAATACACTTTAGGTTAAATATTCTTATGTTTTGTGTTTCCAATAGCACACAAATTCTACTTATAATGCATCTATCTGCCAATTGTTTTCCTGTAACATTTAAAATATGCCTATTACTAAGATTATTCAGTAGTGAATTTCTGGTCAGTAACTAAATTAGAAATATTCTGGGCAGATCAACATAGAAAAAACCCTGGTAAATGAAATTAGCTTATATTTATTTATACCCTATGTAACCACTGCTGTGTTCACCAAACACTTAAAAAATGTTACCTTGTTCATATTTTCCTTTGCAAGTATTTATTAATCTGTGGATTAAAATGATCTGCCATTATTAAATGTGCTTGATTACAAAGGTAGGAAACTGATTTGTTTTGGGAAAAAATAATTGATAGCCCAAATTTGATTTAAAAAACTGCTATTATCCCATAATGAGTATTTCTGATATTTTGTAAAAAGTACAGTTCAACTCACATAGCACTTAGAGAAAGATAAAAATAAGTATTCATAAATTTATTTAACAATATAAATAATGCTTAGGATTCTTATTTAAAGTATACTTTAGGAATTAAATAATATTTGGGAAAGCTACATGAACCATCCAGGTCACCAGATTTGCATTACTTAAAATCTTTAGTGTTTTTAGGCATAAAACTTATTTACAAGTCAATAATTCATCCCACCTAAAAAATCATTTATTTATTCAACAAATACTACTGAGCTTCTACCATGTTCCAAGTGCTGGGGTGATGACTGGGCATAAAGACAAGATGAAAACAGATGCAGAGTCTTTCATATGAATATTTAAATTAGGAAATGTATTTCCCAAATAAACAAATTATCTCCGAGTCTCACCCTCTCTCTCTGATGATGTTTGAATTCCTAATGCTGAAAGTTAAATGATTATGGCTTCTAAAACAAGAAGCAGTCATTATCAGAATTTTGTCTACAGCTTATCTTTAAGTACATAATTTGTGTGATTTCTTAAGTCATTATAGTTTTAAGTTAACAACTTTGGATATTGTTAAATAAAGTAATGGGCTAGTATTTAGTTTCTAGATTGCATGAGTTCATTCATATCTGTACTCTACCACTTAGTAGATTTGTGACTTTTGTTGGATAACCAAACTGTTCTGTGCCTCAGTTTCCTCATCAGTAAAATAGAAAAGATAATGGTGTATACCTGGCAGGGTTGTGGTGATGATTAAACAATTTAATAGCTACAGAGTGCTTAGAATAGTTCTGGAACATAGTAAGTTCATAGAAACATTTTTATTTAATTTTCTACAGTTGGGTTAACGATGTGGTTTTAAAAATACAACAAAATGAAGGTAATCCAATGAACAGTGCGTGGGTGAGAAGTTTTGGCCTGACCTTCAGGAGACCTCGGGTTGAATAATAGCACGGCCACAGCAAGGTCTGGCAAGGCAATCAACGGTGCCTGTTCTTCCTGTGAAGATACAGAACATGGGTCCACTCTGTTTCTGGATCTCTCTCTGTTGTCCATTCTTCCTTGTCACAGGGACTCAGCTAGCTTTCTCCTACTCATATGACAAGTGAAGGAGATGAACTACCTGATCTCCAGGGTCCTGTCTACCTCTAAATTCTGCAAAACTGTGATTCCAGTGGGGCCATAATTCAGGACATGGCAATATTCTTATTAATGAACAATTTGGTTAGAACTTATTTTTTCAAATGGTATTTAGTGGACATTATTGAATAACGTTAATCCTGCAGAGAGTTTCTTCTGTAAATTAAAAAAAGTTAACAGAAGATTTTTAGCTTAATGAAACTAACTTTCACTTTTATTTGACCATTCCAAATAAATTCACCTTTTGAATCCAAGATTCAAATAGAGAAGCTATTTTGATTAGATATAGAGTGGGCCAAATATGTGTACAATTTTAAAAATTCTTCAAAGTGCTTTTGTACCTATCATTACATTTTATCTACCTCGACAATGTTTTCAGAAGGGTTCTGTACTGAAAACCTATTATCCCAGATTTTCTATCAGATACATTATTGATCTGTGAGGAGATCAATTGTGTTTTTCGGTCAATTCTCTTATATATATGCTTTTCTTTTATGGAAATTTTAATTTTTTAAAAGTTACTTTGGAAAAGTCAGTTCAAAAATAGTCCAGTTACAGTTATAAAAATAAAAGCAAATTATACACCCAAGCACATTCTTGAGATTTAACAGCCTTCATAAGCAGCAGCTATATTTCCACACATGGATTTTTAATCATTGTCACATCCTACTCAAAAACTATACATTGGAGACTATATTATTATTTGAAACATCACCATGGTATTTAGATATATACAAGCACACATATTGGGCTCTAAAGAAGTACACTTGTGGGAAGAAAATAATGTTCAGCTATCTTACATTGCCTTGAGATTTTCTTATTAAAAATCCTTAAATTATTGTGACACATTGAGGACACATCTGAAAAATGAAAAACTTTGAGAAAGTTCAATTTAGTAGTTTGGATCTTTCTTGACTGAATATCATCTCCTACAAAATCTAACAAATAAATTGTGCAGGTATCCATCATGTTGATGAAGAGAAATAGTCAGAAAAAAGAACGGTCAATTCAGGGATTACACATCACCAGTGTACTATTTCTCAAATCCTTCTTAAAAATAAAGCAGAGGCAAAATTAAATCCAATCACTCTGTCAATATATATATGGAACATCTGCTACCTGTTTTTACCCTTGGAATACCCTATGAATTAAGATACGGCATCTTTCTATGGTGGTTTACAATTTAACAATCATAAGCACATTAAACAATCCCTCCAGCTCCACTACAATCACCCAATCTAAGGCACCATCATCCCTCCCCGGACTTCTGCATGTCCTCTCTGCAATTCCCATTGCCCTCCTACATAGAAGTCAGAAGTCAGTGATCTTCCATTATACTTAAAACAAAATCCATACTATTTAGCCCAGTGAAAAAGAAAGAGAATAAGGAGGAGGAAGAGGAAGAGGAGGGAGATGGAGAAGTTGTTCTTGCTTTTTTTCCTACCTTCACAGCTTTCAAAGCAATACACAGTCTGGCCCTGCCTATCATTCTTACCTCACCCAGAGCACAGCCTATATTCTCCCACTGAAATGAAACCCATGAAAGTAGGTGTCTTTCTCTGTCTGCTCTTTGTATCTGCATTGTCTAAAACAATGTCTGGCATGTAGGGGTAAATATAATAAATATTTGTTTAAAAATAAATGAATAAGAGAGTATTATAGCCTTTCTATATTTTGATATGTTAAATTTTCAAACTGTCTACAGACTTCAAAGAACAGGATAGTCTTTATAGGGCTGTAATACGTAACAAATTAAAAAAGAAAATAAAAATATGGGCGTAATAGTAAGCTTAAGGTAGATCTCCTATGAGGTAAAACTTGAGATGGATTTAGAATAATAATCTGAATTTCAATAAGTGAACATGAGGGAAGCAATATAGCATTCTAGGGCAGTGAAAGATCAAATGTGAACCATGTGTATAGGTGGGAAGAGGACAACAAGGAGGCTAAACTAATAGACCCAAGCATTCAAACTAAGGAAGAGTAGAAACTAAAGGTGGATAAGAACGGTTAAACCATTAGGGGACTTGAAAAGATCATCAGAGGAGATTAGAATTCATTAACTAAGAAAAAAGAGGGGATTATATGTTTTTGAGGAAACTGACATCATGACCACAGTGGCGTTTTAGGAAAATTCATATTGGCAACACATGCAAGATGATGGCCAATGTCACCTTTGGGAAGAAGGTGATAAGAGGAAGGCTAGTATGAAGTGACAATGAGAGTAGAAAGAAAAAGACAAATCAAAGTAGACAAAAAGAACTGATGGAGAGAATTTGAGTAAGTGAGCAGGGAGAAAAGGCAGTAAAAACTTAGAAGACACCATGTGTACTAGAAAATGTCCTTTCTTCCATTGAAAAGGAGACTGGAGAAATGTGAAGCCTCATTGCTTAAACATCAACATTCAACCCCCAAAGATAAGGGTGTCCTGTGTGTCTCAATTTCTTCCATCTTTCTTCATACTTGAATAAAGTTAAGGTATGTCATTCTAGAATACTGTTATTAGAATGTAGCTCCTCCAACATCCCTTAGTTATATATCTATACTTATATGGTTTCCTATTACCAATCAACAAATTAAGTGATTCAACAAGAACTCATAGGCCATATATGATAAGCATCCATTAAGGTGCCTTCCTATCACCGGATCTCTGCATACCCTAATCCCAGAAGAGGTTCCAGCTATAATTCCCAATTGGGCATTCAAGCTGGGCCAATCAGAACATTGCCTAGAGATTTTTATCCAGCAGACAAATAAGGAGAAACAGTATGGCAAATGGTCAATCTGGAACTCTAGAGAAAAGGCCCATAAATTTGGAGCAGCTTTGCTCCATCCTTTCTTTTTTTTAAATTCTGAACATTAACATATATACATAACAGTGATAACTTTCAAAGTATGATTTCACAAGTAGTTAGAAAGCAAATTTCAAAGAATGTCATGGGTCATAGTTCCACAACTTCAGCCATTTCCATTATTGTAAAATATACATACAGAAAGGTGTCAACTCTCGATATACAGCTCAACAAGCAGTTATATAGGTAATTTCAAAAATAGTTATGGATTACAATTCCACAGTCTCAATCCCTTCCCCATTATGCAATAGAAGGTATATACAGGAAGGTGAAGAAGACCTTCAAGGCACAATTCAACGAGCAGCTATAGAGCAAATCCCAAAGGATGCTACAGGCTACAGTTCCACCATGTCATTTACCTCCTTCCAACCATTCCAACACCCCAGCATCCAAAAAAAAAAAAAAAAAAAAGGATATATATAATTATATAAAGGTTCAGTATTCATAGACCTTTGTTAAATCTTATCTTGTTTGTTGCTACCCCTTCCTCTCACTTAATCTCTTTCTCCATCTTCACGGTGCCTGGGCAGTGAGCTCCCTAAGTTGTTCATATTGAAAGGGGGTGTTGACAGTATGGGGAAGGGGGCTGTGTCTGATTGTTGATCTTAATGAGGCTGTTGCCTCTGGGTTTTAGGACTTGTCTGGTTTAGGAACACTCTGGTGAATTTAAGTTTCTGAAAGATAAAACTTAGTGAGTGAACTTTTTATGGAATCTCAGGTAGGGATGTGGTACTTGGGGGCTACTTTTGGTAAGGGCATGGTGTGCCGTGGCCATTTGGGATGACTAGCTGGAGATTCCATAAGAGATAACTCCAGGATAGCCTTTTGACTCTATTTGGGATCTCTCAGCCACTGTGACCTCAGCTTGTTATCTTTCTTTTATCCCTCTTTTGGTCAAGTAGGCATTTTCAATCCCTCATTGCCAGGGCCAGCCTCATTCCTGGGAATCATGTCCCATGCCACCAGGGAGATTCATTCTCCTGGGAGTCATGTCCCTCTTGGGGTGGGGGGAGGTTAATGAATTTATTTACTGAGTTGGGCTTAGAGAGAGAAAGGCTACATCTGAGTAATGAAAGAGGTTCCCTGGAGGTGTCTCTTAGGCATAATTATAGGAGGGCTCAACCTCCTACTTACAACCCTAAATTTCACAAGATCAAGCCTCAAGTCAAGGGCTTGATTTATTAAGTAGTGGGTTCCTAACTTGACTTAATATATATTCTATCCAAACATAAGTGGTCAGTTTTTTACATTATCTTCACTTAGTTGTGCAATCATCATCACTCTCAACTTTAAACAAGTATCATAACATAATACATCCCAGAGCTCTTATCAGCTATTAATAATTCATCTCTAGCACTAGTGTAGAGTTGGTAAGATATTCCTATTAAATATAGCCTTTAATATATAATGGGTAGTTTTTCCATACCACTCTGTTGTTAACCTTCTGCATCAATGTCAAACCTTATAAGTATATCATGCTAACATTTATTTAGGTTTGTGGTGCTACTCTGTGGGTTTAACACCTTTAAACAACCATTTACAAACCTGTTCTCCTTCAGTGCATCACTGATACTTATAATCCCATCAATGAACCATAGTCACACGTGACCATTCCCATACTGTTAAGATCACCCTCATTATCATTTCTGTACATATTAGATTATCATTCCCCCTTCACTAGCTTCTATCCCTAAGTCCCCTATAGTCTACATTATAAGACACTTATTCTACATTTTTCACAGAATTCAAATTAGTGGTAACATACAATATCTTTCCTTTTATGTCTGTCTTATTTCACTCAGCATTATGTCTTCAAGGTTCATCAATGTTGTCATATATTTCATGACCTTGTTCCTTCTTACTGCTGCACAGTATTCTATTGTGTGTATATACCACATTTTGTTTATCCACTCATCTGTTGAAGGACATTTGGATGGTTTCCATCTCTTGGCAATTGTGAACAATGTTGCTATGAACATCAGTGTGCAAATATCTATTCGTGTCACTGCTTTCAGATCTTCTGGGTATATACTGAGAAGTGCAATTGCTGGATCATAGGACAATTCAATATCTAGTTTTCTGAGGAACCGCCAGACTGTCTTCCAGAGTGGCTGTACCATTATACAGTCCCACCAGCAATGAATGAATTTCTCCACATCCTCTCCAGCATTTGTAGTTTCCTGTTTGTTTAATGGCAGCCATTTTTATTGGTGTGGGATGATATCTCATTGTGGTCTTGATTTGCATCTCCCTAATAGCTAGTATGTCTCCATCCTTTCTTATGCTGGTTGTTCAAGCCCTCTTTGGTACCTTTGAATCTATCCAATACATTTCTTTTGTATATATATATTTTTCATTTTCTGTTTTCTGTTGCATACAACTCAAATAACCGTAATTAATACCTAGTGTAAAATACTTTCAGAACTGGTATCAAATAA
Organism: Choloepus didactylus; assembly: GCF_015220235.1. Taxonomy (NCBI): domain Eukaryota; kingdom Metazoa; phylum Chordata; class Mammalia; order Pilosa; family Megalonychidae; genus Choloepus; species Choloepus didactylus. Next base: position 38,807,836 of record NC_051315.1, read on the forward strand.
AGATGCAGATTTTTCTTGTGGCATTGGTAAATGAGGCCAAATGTAACTTTGGAGCTTGGAAAGAAAGCTTGCATATTAATAAAACTCTTTGCAAAAGTTATCTAAGAGAGGCAAGCAACACTTGAGTCATTAACACAATATTAGACTTCTGTTTGTCTTTCTCCTCCCAGATGACTGGTATTTTTGGTAGGAGGTTTTCCTAACCTTTCCCCATCTTACCACCTCTTTCCCTCAAATGGAAAATTCTAAACTGGGAGGGTATAAGAACAGAGCAGATGTGGTCCTATTTATAAAGGTAGAAGGGTAGAAAAGTTAAACTACTAGAAATAAAATGTGAGTTCAGACAGGAGGCTTCAACCCAGAGTGATGCTAGGTTCCCCTGGTAACTGGGATTCTAACAGTTGCAAGTGCTTAGCAGGGTTGAGACACCCACTCATCTATGGGTGGAGAGCAGATGAAAAGAGCAATACCTATTTCTGAAAGTGGCACCCAAGGAGAGTTCTACTCATCCAGAATAGTTTTTCAGTTCATTAACTAAAATACTTTTGCATTATGGTTTGTTGGTTTTGTATTATAGTTTACTTAAGAATATTTTATGAGATGCTCACAGAAGCAAACTAAAGTTCCTTTAAAAACAAGAATTAACAAGAGGAGTCTAGCGGTATGCCTTCATTTGTCCAAAAATATTAATAATGATAGAAGATTACTATACATGCTGTCTACTTGTTTGTTAGTTATTAAAAATATGGTTCTTGCTCACATGAAACTTGCTCTGATGGAGATGCAAACATTAAATAAAAAAGCAACAAAAACTACGATTATGAATTGGTACAAGTTAATGAAGAGAAAGATCATTATGAAATGAGCAACTGATGAGGATTTAATTTATTTAGTAAAGAAAATCGGAGCTACCTTCCCTGAGGAAGTCCTATTTAAGTTGAGTCTGGAAGAATGACTGTGTATTAGCCAAGGAAAGGGGATGAGTAGGGTGAATTTAGAGGGCAGGAAAGAGCATTCCAGAATAAAAATGGAAAGCATGTACAAAATCCTTCTGGCAGGAGAGAACTGTGACTTCTTAATTCATTAGAATAGCTACATCTACTTATATAAGATGTTGTGTATTCTTTGCTGTAGAAATGCTTGAGGACACAGACTAGAAACATTCTTAAAAAATATTTGTTGATAAATGTCACTTGTGATTTTTCTCTCCGGTAGCCAATTCATAAGCTATTTATTCCTTTAGACTAGAGACAACTGAATACATATTATCAAATCTATGACAAAAGGATGTAATTCAATTTGATGTTAAGATGTAGTGAATAAAAATAATTTCCACTACCTTCTTCTTGCTGTACCATCAGTGAATGCATAAAAACAATACCCAACATTTTGCAGTAATTGCATTGTAAAAGTTCTTAACATGTGATCCCTCATATTCCTGATTTCATGTCCCTCAATGTAAAATGCTTCTAACCAACAAAGTGCATTCTTTACCACAGCCTTCCATTTAATGATTCAGTGCAAACGATGGAAAATATATTCAAAACATTATAGGAGTCTATTTGATAAAGGCTATCTTGACCCATTAAAAGATGTTTTTTTTAAAAAGCTAGATTTGATGAACTTGGTAGAAATTTGCAAACTCTGTGGCCACAGAAAAGAGCATTTTCACACCTATACTAGCATGGAAAGAACCTAAGATAAAGCTGCTCAACCTCATCCTCTTTGATGATTCCATTCTGCTTATTTGCTTTCTTTAACTGTATGTCACAGAGGATTCCTATAATGACAACAACATAAAAGCCTCTGCATTCAAGTAAGTTTGGGAAACATGGGACTAATAAAAGTTAAAAAGACATATCGCTAGAAGAATTTTCAGAGTCCTAAAATGCTGATGTTTTTTGTTAATCTCTTAGAAGGAATATTGTTTCTTGTTTTCTAAAACCAGACCTTTTATTCAAAGACTAAAAGAAATACCTCTGAACATTGCATGGATTTTAAGAACAGTGCTTCAGAAATGCTGCCCCAGGGCATCACTGACTTCATGTCTACCCTCTAAGATGAGAAAAATATTAGCTTTTCTGTCATGTCTTCTGAGATCTACCACAGCCCTGACATGCTATCAACTGTCGTCTCCAAGTCACCTCTTTAACTCCACCTTCTTCGCCCTTCTCTTCATGTAAAAATGTTCAGGATTTATACCTTTACATTTCAGTTATTTATGCATATATTTGTTGTCCAAGTTATTTGCATTTTATTTTATTTTTCTCATTAAGCCATCAATACCTTTAGGTTAGAAAAAAATGTTACCTATTTGTGTTGTAGTCATCTTCCAGCCTTCACCTGCTGAACACACACACAATCTAGAATAGGCCTCTGCCCAGAAACAATTCCAGACAATGTAGCAGCCTGACCTTCTTTAAGAGCAATGTGCAGTACTGCAGTACTGAGTGGGATGCAAGAACATGAGTCTGTGTGCATTGTTTGTCAATGGTGACTGCCTCCAAGGGCAACACCTAAAGCAAAATGGAATCAATATTCAGCAGAGTCAGTTCTTTCACAGCTGAAATGAACCTGCAGGAATCTTGTTGTCACAGATACATTCTTGGATGCCTGCAATTATAAATTTAGCCACCCACCTGCACACACTCAAGGAAAATAGCTCCCTTGGCTTTGGAATACATCCCCCTCACAGTGGGCCAGACATCAAGCCTTGAAAGGCCACAAGGATGAGTTAGGAGAGATTGATTCATCTGAGTCCAAGTGACATTTACAGGAACCTTTAGGGGGCAGATTGTAATTACAGGATTTAGGCTTCAGTGTTGCTCTTGATTATTCATTTCCTTTTATTTCCTACGTCCTTTTTGTGCCTTGCCATCACAAGATATTAAATTCCCTTTTATTTGAGTGATAAAAGAATACAATGTTTTAGTGAATAGTCTCGTTCCTGGGTACTGCTATACATGACACAATAGTTTGATAGTTAATTTTGATTAGCAAAGGCATTTTACTGTGAGATGTGAGACTTAGAAAATATGTGCCTGGATCAATCACAACCATATGCGAGGTCTTGCAATAACAGGGCCACTATTAGGAAAACGACTCTCCTTGTAGAGTAATATATGTACAGAAAATAATCTGAAACTCTCTGTCCATACCATATTTCTTAGAAGTTGTTAATTTGGAATAAATCCTATTTATGCTTATTTACTTATCCTATCTATGTCACTCACACAAAAGTGAATGACGAATGAACTTTCTTTCCATACACAATTTAATTGATGTTTCTTATTTGGTGGTCATCAAAAATGGGAGCTTCTTTTCTATTAAATACTTATCTGTGACAATTATGAGTCTACCCTTGCTTTTGAAAATTCAACTGAAATGTTTTCACCAAAGAAGGGGGCCATTGTCCCAAATGGGGAATTGTTATCCCTTCCTGAGATCCTCTCAGCTTTTGTTGGAAATTTGCTCCTCCAAACACTGACCCAGCTCAACCCCACTTGGTTTCTCAGAGAAGATGAGGTCATATCCTGGTGTGGTGGCACTCTGCACTGCACTGCCCCAATAATCTCACTATAGCTTGTTTATAAAATAAAGCTCAGAATGTTAGATTGTACAGCTAGCTAACAGAGGAGGGTACTGTCTGTGTGAGGAACACTACTTGATTCATATTTTCTTTGATAAATTAAAGTCATATTTCTTTGATGTGTCAACAGTGATGACTGAAAGAGGATTGCAGATTCTTTGTACTAAGCAAGAGACAGAAAGTGAGGGAGAGAACATGAGAGCAAATGAGATACTTCTCTTAGATCAAGCAGGGAGAACAGTATTTCTGGCAAATAAACTCAAACCCAATGCACAGTCCTTGGAATGTAATAGTGTAGTCTAATGATGTGAGAATGGCACTAGTAGGAGGCAAATATGAATGGAAATAATTATCCTTGGCTAGCTAAGGAAAGAAAGAAACTGAGGGCACGGAAAAGATCTGAACGTTTGTGTGAGACAAGAAAACAAGGGCACACATTGAAGGAACAGGCGGGAAGAGGAAGATGCAGTTCCCGAAATAATTTGGGGCCATGACCAGAGTGTGGTACTAAGACTCTTTTGTCTTCTCTCTCCTTTTTCTGTCATTCTGCTGATATCCTGTTAGCATCATTTCAAATATGCAAGACTCAGTTTATCCCTGTGCCAAACACATATCACACCTGCCAAAGTAAGATGAGAAAATGAACTCTATGTACAATAGTTTCTCTAAATCCATTTAAAATAGTCCAATGCTGTAGTCCCTGAAGGAGGATGGGTACGTAGCAGGTGGCTATCATTCTCTCAAGGAGGAGGGAAGCTTGGGGAGTAGGTTAGAAGAAGGAAGGAAGGTGATCCATCCCCTTCCTCTTTAGGTGGGGTAGCTTTCTAAATGGTCTCTGTTCTCACTCAACCCCACATTTAGGGGTTTGCCAAGGTTACCTGGTAATTCCTTTAGGGGCTAAGTCACTGCCCTTCCCTCTCTTGAAGATCTCATTTCCCCAACAGGATTCCCAAGGCTTCAATGGATAAATTGAGGCAAGTTGCTGAGTGGTCAGTCGGTCCCCCCTGTGGGTCTTTGCCCTCAAGCCAATGCTCTAAGAGGGGGTTCCAGGGAAACAAGCTCTACCCACTTTTGTATATTGTATCTGAGCACAAGCTGGGAGAAAGAAGAACTCACTGTTCCCCCCAGGGCTACACAGAATTCCAGGCATTCCATGGAAAACTCCAAGACGCTTGACAGCAGTGGTTGCCCCACTCCCAGACAATGCACACTTTCTTTAAGAAGGCTCCTCCAGCTCTCAAAAATGTAACCCAAAATGTGCAATCAGAATCTCATCAAAAGACAACAGAATAGGGATTAGGCTGAATGTGGAAGCTGCAAATAAGGTGGTGAATTTGAAGGCACTATATATAACACTAGTTTCTACAAGCTGAATCAAATACACTTTTCCATGCTGAGGCCTTAGTTATAAAGTGACATGAATGGTGCCAAGAATAACTGGATGTCCTGGTAGATCAGTAGTATAGAGGCATTCTAACTGAAATCTTAAAATACTCTTATTAAATGGGTTTAGAAAGAATACCTAGAGATGCTCCCTCCTTTGTTTTCAGGAATCATTACAAAATGGCGGGGGTGGGAGCCATCGCAAATTATAGAATATTGTGCTGACAGCCCTAGCATCATAGGCTTGTAAAGGCCTCATTGAATGTGACAGCCTGGAAGTCTAGGTGGCATAATGAGGCATATATGCAATGTTTTCAAGGAGGCTGGCAGCTATTTCACAGCTCTTTCCCCACAAGGCATGTAAGCTCCCCAAATTCATCTGTCTATTTTCATATATTTTCTTTCTTTTCATTGTTCTCCCGTATATCCCATGCACTGACATTCAGTGGGTTGTGCCAGATTTCAAATATATACACCCCTCCTCCCCCAGGGGAAAAAAAAAGATACTCAGACTTCTTGACCATTTGAATTAAAAGTGAACATCTTACTAGAAGAGCCATGATCAAAATTGTTGTTCTCTAAAGATAGTTTCATGTAAAATTTATGGCTTGCTTTATTCAGGAATTAGATTTTGCTTGAAATCATCAATGTTACTTTGCATCAACTTTTTAAAATCAATTTTACTTAAAATAAATAATCAACGTTCATATAAGACAAGTACATATGATATTTCTTATTTTAGAGATGGACAATATAGAGTAAGATTGAAATTATAACTAATAAGGTGCTGTGGTCTGAACAGGGATTATATAATTGCAATGTCCCAGTTTTCTGCAGAGACTAACCTCAATTACACATAGGATGAAGTATCAGGGTTTGCACTTTCCAATAATGTGCAATTAAGAAAATGTTATAACTTAAATGGTGAAAATTTTATGTATGGATATGCAAAGGGGAACAGATAAGCCATGAAATTTATGTTTTTATTTTATAGACGATCTTCCAAATGTATTTAACCATACAGTTCTGTCGTATAACAAACTAGTTTTACTTGTAAGATGAGACAATAACTACTATTACCTTTTCCAAGTAAAGAGTTTAGTCATCTAAACAACCACACAGCCACTTCTCTGTTAACGAAACAACTGGTAGGTGAAACAGATCCATCTGCCATTTACGTACTCCAATACTTTTTAGGGATAAAAGCACATCTTAGTAGAATGGGCAAGGGATTTGAGTTAGATCTTGGGAGACCTCCATTTCCTGTACTTTTTAGCTATGAGAAATCAAGCATATTCATTTTTTCCAGATATAAAATAGGAATTGTAACCCTTCTCTCATAGGGTGCTGGTTGTGAGACTTTCTGAGAGGTCCTATCTGTTTAATTCACTGTCTTTCTTTCCTCTTCTTCTTCCTCCTCCTTGCTTTTGCTCTTTCATTTGTTTTGGGGTCCATATTTCTGACAGCAACAAGGAATCCATTGTGAGAAACAGTCACCACACTCCAGCCCAGGAAAGAGGATTTCCAAAGGGTGGGTGTGGATAGGCGGGATTGGAGAACAAACTGAACAGTTTCCTCAGAGAGTCCTTCTGCTAGTAGGTTCCCAGATCCCTATATTAAGATCAACCGAAGCTGATGATGGGCCTCATTGCTCTGTCCACCTGTAGATCTGATGGAACCTGGTCTCACTACCTCAGGTGATGTCTGTGCTCAGGCCTCCTAAGGATTTCTTAGAAAAGGTCGCAGACAGATCACAGTGTTTTATAGAAACATTTCACCTTCTACCTGCTCACTACATGGAGTGCAAGAGACACAGTCACAATTTGCAATTCACACAATGTCTCATTAGCCATAACACAATTACCCCAAGGATAAAATCATTGTCGTCGTCATAGTCATCATCACCATCATCATCATACTGCTAACACTTTACTATCACTGCCTTAACTGTGTAAAGTGCTAAGGATGGATCATCCAACATATTATTTAATGCATCAACATTATGAGATAGGGAGTATACTCATTCCCAAACCACAAGCTAGGAGACTGCATTTCCCACAAGGTTAGAGGAGTGGAGCCAGAATTTGATCCCAGGCAATTTGACTCCAGAACCAGCCCCTTAAACCAGAGTGCTTTTAGCAATGACGGACTTCTCTTTCATGTGGAGCAATCATCCTGCTCACTTCCCATTTCTAATCGACTACAGCAATTGCTGTTCTTGCTGAACCATTCCCAGCCTGTCTGCATTACCTGAGGCATCTAGCTGACTCCACATGCCTGCTTGCAGCCCCTTATCAGTGATGTCAATTTCATTCTCATTTCTTGCTTTGCAGCTTTTTCTGAAGTTCACCCTTTCTTTGATTTCCCCTTCCTGCATCTTCTGCTGTTTCTCTGGCTCCAAGATATTATGTTTTGTTTTTCCTCCTTTCTTCAAATGTGGTCTTTCTTTTTTCAGCTGTTAGCTGTCTCCCTAACCTCCCTCCTACCCCCAGCCCATACTTTCCTTCCCTTTTAACTTGCCTCATCACATCCTCCATAGTAACAATTAAAGGCTAGGAAAGCCTTTACAAATCACAAAGTACTGCAGAAATGTTAGTTATTAATGATTAATTTAAATGCCATTATTCTGAGAAACAGTGTTGTATGGAGTAAAATGAGAGTGTGTTTTCCTGTCAAGTCGGAACCAAGTTTAAATTCTGGTATCACCTCTTACTAGTTGTATGTACTGAGCATACTGAGCCTCGGTTTTCTGGTGTCTAAATGTGAATAATAATGCCACTACTTCACAACATGGTTGTGAGGATTTGACAAGACATATGATGCTAGTAATTACCAATGTTTATGAGTGCTGCTAAGGGTCTGACATTGTGCTAGATATCTAAATGTGTGACTTAGTGTAGGGATAAGTGGCGGAGCCTATAATTCTCATTTATGGAAGACAAAATTGAACTCAGACAGATTAAACAAATGTTCAGAGTTCCCTGATGAGGAACACCTGGGGCTTGGCCTGAGCAATGTCCTAGAATGAGGCTCTTAATCGTGATACCTTTTGGCTCCTCTACCGAATGGAATACATGAAGTGTCCTGCATTGTCTCTGCTGCAGGGAAGGAGCCCCTTTTCCCCTTAATATTGGGCCCCGAGTGTCTGCTGGTTGCTCTCAAAACTAGAGGGCTGGAATCTTACCAATGAAACCTCAAGGCTTCCCACAGGAAATCCTTACCTCTCTTTGAATTCTCTATCCAACTGTTATTCACATTGGAAGTATTCATTGAAATATTTAGTTTTCTTTCTTACTAAGAACTCTTTTTAAAGATACTTATAAAAAGTAAAATTGTCAGATAGTTACTATAAATGTGTACAGTTTCCTAGAAAAGTAGTGTTAAGAAATATAACATACTACTATTATATTTTGGTGTCTTCTTTTTTCAAGCATAATTAGATACTGTGGGTAATTAACCTGCAATTGGCCAATCATAGTGTACTTTGACATTGCTCAGAATGGCTGGTGCTCTTTGATATGAATATTCTGATCAGGTAATTTCTCTATAAATATTTTGAAGTGATATTTATACACACCATATTTTCTACATGTAAAATGTTTTAAGAAGAATATAATATTGCATGTATATGATAAGGAAGAATAAAGGAAAGTAACATACAATACTATAATTCATATTTCAATGTGACTTCAGTAGAAAACAAAATGAAACAGATGTTTTCTCCTCTACATAGAATTGCCAGGAATTTGACAGATACAAATGTGTTGAACTGAAGAATCAAATATCACAAGAGTAATATCACTGATGGAATTTTCTAAAATGGTGACAACTCTTAGTCAAGTTCCAGAATAAACAAATTACAACAAAATCCCAAGATAACTCATTCCTTAATAAGCAAATATGGATAAAACCTCTTAGGCAATTTGTTCCCATTCTTTTCTCAGCTCCCTTCTAATTTAAGGCAGGCTGAAGTTCTTATATTTTTCAGTGTATGCACATAGAGGCAAGAACAAAGCTGGTTGGGGATATAGTGGGCAACCTTATCTAGGGAAACTTCCTCATACAGGACCAAGAATAAATAACCAACAAAATAGGAGATTTCTGGAATTACCACTGCTATTCTGGAAGTTCCAGCCAGTCTCAGGACCCAGACTGGTCCCCAGTGATATTAAGCTGGAGTAAATAACTGCCTGAAGGTAGTTCCATGCTGTACCTGGGCCCTGGATTGTGGGCTTTGCATCTGAGCCACTGAAACCATTATTTTCCCCAATTGGCTTTACATAATTGCCCTATTTATTTTATTAACCTTGCAATAACATGACTTGGCATTTTATTGTATTGATTTTTTTTTGGACCTCACTTACCTTATTATGGTGGAGTTTTATTTCCAATATTACCGTGAGTCACATATTAGATACATTCTTGAAAAATTCAGTGTATATTAAAAGAATGCTAAAATTTGTGTTTCTTTAAAATGTCATTTGGAGTTAGGTTCTAGATTCAGATAATTTTAATGAGTTTATCTCCTACATGAATATCAGTCAGTCCTCTCAAAAGTCCTGTGAGACACAGAACACTTCTTTGCTATGTGATAGCATGCCCTCACACTTATGGATATGTAGTATCTTTGGCTCCTACTCACTAAATCCAGTAGCCACCCGCTCCACAACCCTGTCCCTGTCAATAAAAATGAATCCACACATTCCAAAAAGCTGCTTAGAATATAATACTTGTTCCTTTGAGAACCACTAATAGAGGTTAAAATTACGGGCTTTGTAGTCAAGAAGATTTGCATTCCAATGCTATCTTGGTCTTTGGACAAGATTTTCAAAATTGAGATTAGCTTGGAGTTCATCCCTATTTTGGAGTCTTCAGAATACTTTGAAATACTTGAACCAAATAAAGTCTTTCTTACCTAAAATTGAACCTTTTTTTTTTTTTTCATTTAGCAAATTTCATGGCTGTCTATTATGTTCTAGAGTTCTTTCATAGTCACAGAGGTAAAAAGAAGCATGAGATAAGAAATCCTTGCCCTTGGGAAGGAGTAAGAATACTGAGAGAAACAGATATGAAAATATATCACTGCAATAACAATTGGAAATGAATTTTGTTAGTCTAGAGTTTCCAGATTAAACAAAAAAATCAGGACACCCAGTTATATTTGAATTTCAGATAAACAATATATTAGTTAGGGTTCTCTAGGGAAACAGAATCAACGAGAGGTGTCTCTGACTATCAAATTGTAAAAGTGACTCATGCAACTGTGGGTATGCACAAGTCCAAATTCTGTAGAGCAGTCAGCAAACTGTCAACTCCAAGGAAGATGTCCGATGAACTCCTCAGGAAACGAACCGGCAACTTCGACGAACTCCTCAGGAAATGCTTCACTGGGCAGCTGAAGAAGAAGTGAAGGTCCTCTATCTGTCTTGCTTATAAATCGTCAACTGATTAATCGGATTAAATCCAGCCAATTGCATTCTCTCATTGTGGAAGGCACGCCCTTTGGTGAGTCATCAGTCACAGCTGCAGTCAATTGACTGATGATTTAATAAACCAGCCTGTTGGTTTATTAACCAGCCTCAAATGTCCTCACAGCAATTGTTAGGCCAGTGTTTGCTTGACCAGACAGCTGGGTACTATCACCTGGCCAAGTTGACACATGAACCTAACCATCACAAACAACAAATAATTTTTCAGTATAAGTATGACCCGTGCACATTAGGGCATATTTGAATTTCGATGCATGGGAATACTTAAACTGAAAAGGTTATTCATTTTTTATCTGAAATTCAAGTTTACCTGGACATTCCAATCTTATCTGGCAAGACTCTGTTAGAGGCTGATGTGATCAGTTTATTAGTGTTAACCCTCACTTTACCTATGTCTTGTTGAAATGATTTAGTCAGTAATATATACAAAACTTTTAAAGCCTAATATAACTTCATGTATAACTGAGTGCATATATATATATATATATATATATATATATTTTTTTTTTTTTAAGTGATCATTTGCCAGTAAGCCAGTTTACTGGACTCTTGGTACACAGAAAAACTGGATTTAGAGTTTAAAAAAAAGAAATTACTTTTAAGACATTATTTTCTTTCTTTTCTTTTCTTCTCTCTCTCTCTTTTTTTTCTTTTTTTTTAAATCTAAACTATGTTTCTTAATCTCGGGGCCCAAGGCCATCTTGTATGATCCCTCTGAAATAATAATGAACATTTTGTGTATCTCTGCACTTTTCTGGGGGAAAGGATCCATTAGCATTTCTCAGGTTCTCAAAAAATGTTTAAAAATCAAAACATATTAAGAATAACTGGAATCCAAATAAAGTTCAAAACAACTCAGAGAATAAATCACAAAGCCCTCATTCCCTTTCCTAAACATACATTTTCTAAGAATTTCGCTTCCTCTACTGAAATACTTCATGCAGAGAGAGGCTATTTAAGTTATAACAACTCCTTGGGAGAAGGAGATAACCAGCTTATCATTCAACAGTGTACATAAATGAGTAGCATTTTCAACATGACTGGAGCACTTTCCCTCTATATTTCCTTTTGTTATCTCATGTTAAATGGAATAAAATGGAACAACAACAAAACTTGTGGCTAATTTTATTATTCAAACTTTACAGATGCTCCCTAAACTTCTACCACCTTTTATCTCCAAATATATTTTTTCCTTTTTTTCTTTTTTAGAGTCAACATTACTAATCCTTATTAATCAGCGTGCTGACTAGCCTGTCAAGGTGTTATGCTCTTCAAATGAGGGCCATACTATATACTCCAACAATGAGAATTCTTTCCAGCAGAAATTCTATTATCCCTGCCACTTCCATCTTTTATTAGTTTCATTCATCTGAAAAAATGGGATGAATATTGCCTATTCTGAAAGCTATATGCAAACAATTGATATGTAAAAGAGCTTTATAAACTGTAAAGTTCTATATCAACTGAAAAGATCAAAGCTATAAGGCATGAATAAATTCAGATGCATAATAAAAATTCAACTGTCATTGAGTGTTCACTAAATTCAAGACACTATATGCATTATCTCGTTTAATCCTCAAGCATACCTACAGCACCTGTTCTATTTTTATTTATGATAGAAAATACAGAAAGAGTAGCCTTTAACATATCCAGATCATGTTTGGAAAAGACAATAAGGTAAACAAATTTATGATATGTCTGGTCAAGCAAAAACAAAGAAACACAAAAACAGAAGTGAAAAAATGATAAAATCACATGGTGGTAGACATACAAAGGGATCAAAATAGACCTGGACTGATTGCCATGCATTGTTGTATACTCCAAAAATGAAAAATGAAACAGAAAGCATTTTATAGCTAGATACTAGCTACCAAAGGAAAGTAGTAGAGGAAGTAGAAAAGACGCACAAAAGGAAATAGATCAACTTGATAGCAGAAGCTCCCCCTGGGAAAAGGAAAGGGGGTGATGGGGAGGGCAAAGAAGATCTATCAGATTTTGCTCTGTACACATGAGCGCTCTTTGATTCTTGTATAAGGCTTTGAGTCAAGGGCATGCATTCAGATAGCAACAGCAATTTTAAAAACACATATAAAGAGTTTGAGCAGCAAGAACACCTATAATGAATTTGGGCAACACAGCCAAATTGTTTTACTTTCTGCTTACTTCCAGGACAGCCACTATAATATCATAAGTGAAACGAGGAATAGAAAAATAATTGTGACAAAATTCACATCTGAAAACAAAATTAAATCCTCCTTACTTATATGCAGTTGAGAAATTTTTACTTTGTTTCAATCATCTGAATTGAGCTATGCCTTTCTGTTTGAAATTAGTTCATATGTAAAAACATTTAAAGTGGATGGATAAATTTCTCAGGATCTGGGGGCATTTGCAGCTCTGATAAATAAAAAAACAGAAAAAAGCACTTTGTCTTGGAAATAATTATTTAGTATTTATATGTTCTTTGTTTTACATTTGCAAACTGTACTTTATGGTCACTTTATATAAAAAGGAACAGTTAATTTTATATTTACGAGGTGCCTTCAAAAGATATCCTGAATTCCCTGTTCTGCCCTTTTCCATCATAATCACCATCTATTTCTGATACCGTAAGAATAACTATTGCTGTTTTTTGCAAAGTCCTTATATTTTACAAGTTTTTCATTATCATTCACTGGCTGTTAGAAGAACAAATGAATAGAATCCCTTTAAGTGGGGTTTGGGCGCTTGTTTGTGGGGAAGGGTGAGATATCTTCAGTCAGAGAAGCCAGTAACCCTCTTTGGAAGACAGCTTTTCCAACTCCATGATTAATGACAATACAGAGAATTAATTAGTCTATATGAACTAGGTGATGTCAGTGTTCATTGGAGACCAACAGATAATCAAACACTGATGAATAATAACAGAATAAAAATTTATTAGGAAACCCTGCCCCAATTAAGATGGCAGAGTGAATGTTTCAGGACTCTGTCCCCTCACAGAAGCTTTGAACAACCAGCAAGAATTGGCAGAAACATCTTTATCAAAGCTCCAGAAAACAGTAATAGGATGAGTGCTGAAACAAGAAAAGGCCACCTAAAGTAGGCAGGATCATGCGGTGCCCTGGCTGGCCCCTACCCCACCTTTCACCAGTTCATCACAGAGCTCAATCCTGTTCCCAGTGCAGATCCCTGGTCCCAGTTCCACCGGGAGCAGTGTAACCCTCTTGCACACACTGGGAGCATATATGTCTGCCCCAATGTATCTAGTGGGGTCTAAGGGATGAACCATCCCAGAATTTGCTCTGCATGTAGAAGGCAGTTCACAGAGCTTTCTTACAGAATGCTGTGTGCGAACAGTCAAGTGGCTGCCTGGGGAAAGGGATTGCTGGCTGTAGGATATACAGTGCAGTGCCCAGGACCACAAGGGAGCTGTTTCCAAGGGAAGAGGGGACATTTGTATCTGTGTGAACAGGGAAATTACTTGGGGCACACATGCATGCCCAAGAAAAGTCACATGCACAGGAAGGATTATGCTTTGGCTTCAAGCTATTCTCTAAACTCATTGTACAAATAAACACTGAAGGAAAATGCTCACACCGGTCAACCTGAAAAGACAGAGAAAGCTGGGAAAGTGTTTATCTTTTTTTCCCTTGCCTGTTTTTTTTTTTTTTTTTTTTTTTTTGCTAGCTCCTGATATTCAATGACAGCTCTGTCATAACACTAGCTGGATACAAGCCTAAGAAACAGATGCCTTAGCATCTAAATTCCAGTAATATCACATTACACATTCAAATATCAAAATATCCAGGTTTCAACAAAAGATTACAATACATACAAAGAAACAGGAAGTCATGGCCCAGGCAAAGAAGATTAAGATATTAGAAAGAATCATTGAGGAGGGCCAGAACTGGGACATACTAGACAAAGACTTTGAAAAAAAAAATGGTCCTAAATATGCTCAAAAAACTAAAGGAAAACATGGACAAAGAACTAAAGGAAATCAAGAAAACTATAGATGAACACAGAGAATATCAGTACAGAGATGGAAATTGTGAAAAGGAACCAACAGAGATGAAGATCACAGTAACAGAAGTTAAAAATTCCTTTGAGAGTTCAACAGCAGAATGGAGCTGGTAAAAGAAAGAATGAGTGAACTTGAAGATAAAACAATTGAAATCATGTAGTCTGAGGAGCAGAAAGAAGAAAGAATGAAGAAAAGTGAACAGAAGCTGAGGACCTATGGGACATACCAATCATACCAATAATACATATTAAACATACCAATATTTGCTTTATGGGAATCACAGGAAAAGAAATGAAGAAAGGAACAGAGAGAATATTAAAAAAAAAAATGACTGAACAATTCCCAAATTTAATGAAAAGAATTTCATTTAATGAAAGACATGAATATAAATATTCAAGTTGCTCAACAAATTCCAAACAGGATAAACTCAAATAGATTCAGTCACAACACATTACAATCAAGCTCTCAAAGGCCAAATGCAAAGAGAGAATTCTGAAAACCACAAGAAAGAAGCAGCAAGTCATGTACAAGGGAGACTCTGAGATTAAATGCTGATTTCTCACTGGAAATCATGAAGGCACGATGAGAAGGGGATGATATATTTAAAGTGCTAAATCTAAAAAATTGCCAAACAAGAATTCTTTATCCAACAAAACTGTGTTTCAAAACTGAGGGAGGGATTAAGACATTCTCAGATAAACAAAAGCCGGGGGATTTTGTCACCACTAGACCTGCCTTACAGGAGATGCTAAAGGGAGTTCTTCAGGTTGAAAGATAATTGACTGAAGCCACATGAAGAAACAAAGATCTCCAGTAAAGATAATGACATGGGTAAATATAAATACCAGTTACTATCCTATTTTTGATGTGTAATTCCATTTTTTACCTTCTTCTGGATCTAAAAGGCAAATGCATAAAATGTAATGATACCTCAGTAGTTTTGGACTCAATGTATATACATGCAATATGTGACAAGAACTACATAAAGGTGGGGGGACTGAGGGATATAAAAACATAATTTGTCCATACCATTGAAACTTATGTTGGTATCTAAGCAATGAGAGTGTTATAGACTTAGGATGTTAGACTTCAGTTCCCTGGTAACTACAAAGAAAATATTGGAGTATATGCAGGCTCTTAGAGACAGAAATTAGAGTGCAGGTTGTCAGGGGTAAGAGGAGGGGAATAGGGATCTACCATATAATGGATGTAAGGTTCCTTTTGGGAAATAGGAAAGTTTTGGTAATGGAAAGTGATGAGACTACCACAACAGTGTTACTACGAGTAATTTAACTGAATGGTATGGTTGGGAGTGTTTGAGTTGGGAAAGTGTATATTGTAAATATGTTTCCACAATTAAAAAAAAAAAAAAAAGAATGAGCAACTGAAGAGACTGACAATTAAATGCAATACATGATCTTGGAAAGGATCTAATAATGGAGGAGAAAAGGCCCAAATGGACATTTTTGGGACATATGAAATAATTGGAATATATACTGGAATGTCTTTATCAATATTAAATTACTTGAACTTGGTAACTACACTTAAGGTGGATATGTATGTGAATATTCGTGTTCTTAGGAAATGTACAAGGCAATATTAAGTGTTCAAGGAGCAAGATACATGCAACTTAAACTCGAGTGTTCAGAAAATGGATTGATAAATAGGTAGGCAGACCAAGAGACAGAAATATAGATAGATGGATAGAGAGAATGATACAGCAAATGTGGGAAAATGTTAAAATTGTTGGATCTGGATATCTGGGATATAGAGATATGTTGGAGTTCTCTCTATGGGGTTTATATTGTTTTCATAACTGTCTTGTAAGTTTGAAAGTATTTCAAAACAAAAATTTTAAATTCATATTAGACCTTTACCATGTGCCAAAAACTTTACATGTATTTTTTTTTCTTAGTATTTATAACCTAGAAGAAAGGATCTATTCTACCCCCTTTTTAACAGATGGGCAACTGAGGCACAGAAAAGTTAAGCAGTTTGTTGAAGGTCGTACAGATAATGGGTGGAACAGCTGGAATCTGAACCCATCTGACTTCAAAATCTTACGCGTTCTCTGAAAGCTCAGTATATATCAGAATAACATTATTGCCATTACATAGTAAAGGAAAAATTCTTCCCACTACACACTGGTGTACATGTGTGTCTCAGTCTTCTGAAATGATTAGCTTGAAAAAGTACCACAGGTTCAGATTAGCTTCAAGGACAATGAGTGACATAGAGCATTGAGGATGAACCAGTACCATGGGACACCAATTAAGGTACATGCTTTGTGACAGCAAACACAATACCATCTGTGTTGCATTAGCTCACTGGAATGGACGTATCAGCTTCCTGGCTCCCAGCCATCCTATATGTTTTTCATTTTGTTCAGCTCATTTTAGATGGGCTTATTTTATTAGGGGAGATGCCTGGGTGTTTAATCAATAACATGAAAATAGAACCTGGCAGCTTTCTAGGAGATTAGAGAAGTTCTTATGTGTCCTGTGCAGGCACTCACAGACACACAGAAACCAACTGCAAAAACATCCAGGCAATGCACACTGCTTAGAAGGAATTGGCCAATTAATCTTTTCACCTCTAAAGTGCTAGTGAATTGGGGGCCAATTTAGATTAAGCTGAATCAGGTTAGAGTGCTGATGGAATGTCTCATGTAAGAAAACCAGCCAGGGGTCCCAACACCTTTAAAATGCATTTATTGATAGTGTTTATTTTAATACTGAAGCTTCTGAAAGATACACTATGTTAAGAATCACAAGCAAAAAATATAACAAATGCAGATGCAATGGAATCAGCATGAAAATAAACCTTATGTTTTAAGTATTTTGGAAAAACTTATTGGAAAAGATGAATTTTAAATTATGACTTGGAGTCAGGAAATCAAGTATTTGCCTTCCAGAGAAGAAAGAGAACCCCACAGATATGTCATCTTTTATATGTATGGACATCCTTTTGAGAAATATATGTATGTGTGTATGTAGTATGCATGTAGTATGTGTGTGTGTGAGAGAGAGAGAAAGAGAGAGAGAATAAATCCTCTAAGATAGAAGAGGAATAAACCTCCTAAAAACTAATGCAGGAAAGCTATGGTATAGCTAGCTTTACAAAACTACAGATAATAGTTACAAAACTATAGATAATCTGATCAATAATTCTCTGAAATAAGTAAGACTACATTTCACACTAATATGCAAGACACAAACACACTCTGCAAAGTAGATCTTGATTATACATTCAATTTGGACACATTCCAAGGGAGTTTAGTTGTTGACTAAAAAAAAAAATCACTGAATTATGAATTGGTTTGGCCTCCAAGTACGTTCTGTAGTATCATGATGAAAATGACAACACTACTACAGTGAAATGTTGCATTTGGAGACGACATTGCTGTCATTTTAATATGTGGGGGTGGCTGAAATGATTTTCCACACTGCAAACATACTTGGCTAAATTGCCAACTCTACCTGTTACACTGTTATCCCTCAATGGTTTGGGCTGAATCATCATTCTTTCCTTGGAACTTCTTCCTGAATTCACCCAACAGCAGGCTCTGCAATTCTATGAGATCTGACCCAGACCTATGGGGGAAAGTTCAGGGCTATTGCTATTTGCAAGGCCATGTAACTCCCCAAAGTAGGGCAGCCTAAGACCCCTTACTGGCTCCCTGCCTCTACTATCAGTTTTCTCCAACCCATTTTCTATACTGGCTGCCAAAGTGATATTTCCAAAATGAAAATCTAACCATGAAACCTTGGCTTAAAGCCCTTAAAATGCTTCCCGAGTGCCTACAGAGCAAATGGTAAACTCCTTCACTTGGCTTATAAAAACTTCAAGATCTGGCCACTGCCTAAATGTCAAGTCTCATCTGTCATTTCCTGCTTTGCTCTTTGTAAGCCAACAATATTGAACTACTTAGAGTTCTCTGAGCACACCAAGCTCTCCGCTGGCTCCCTGCCTTTGCATATGCTGTGCCTGGAACAGCCTCCCCTGCTTGTATGCCTGACAAGCTCAATCATTCCTCAAGTCTCAGTTTAAAGCCTACCTCTTCTGAGAAGGTTTCCTCGAGTCCAAAAGCAGCCTGCTGGGCCCCTTCTCTGGTGATCTCACTCCACTTTGTGTTACAAATGTTTGATAGTACACCTCTCTTATATTCTAAGTTATTGAGGGATGGGACCATTCTTTCCATTTTTTATCCCTGGTATTATGGATAGTGCCTGGTATAGAGTGAGGCTTGTGGTGCTTTGAAGCTGTTAGGTAACCCCAGAAAAGTCCATGTTCTTTTAATCCATCCCTGTGGAAGCAGACGTATTGTGGGTGGGACCTTTCAGTTAGGTTGTTTCAATTGAGATGTGACCCAGCCAATTCGAGGTGGGTCTTAATCCTTAACCGGAGTCCCGCATGATGATAAAAGAGAGAAACATCTAGGGATGCTATGAGAGCTCAGAGAGAGAAAGCCCCCGGAGGAGCAGAGAGAGCCTCTGAAGCTAGAAGCTAAAAGCAAAGGAACCCTGAAAGAAGGACCAGCAGACACTGGCCATATGCCTTCCCATGTAACAGAGGTGACCCAGATGCCAGTAGCCTTTCTTCAGAGAAGGTATCCTCCTATTGGTGCCTTAATTTGGACATTTTCACAGCCTAAGAACTGTAGATTGTAACTTAATAAATTCCATTGTAAAAGTGAATCCATTTCTGGTATATTGCATTCCAGCAGCTTTAGCAAGCTGAAACAAGGCTGAATATGAATGAGCGAATGCAACATAGACATTCTCCTCAAGTGAAAAGGAGAATGGTTCAAACAAGTAGAAGCAACCCAGGACTTGATTTGGGCACACAAGGCTATGTTTCCACATCATGAGAATAACTACTGCTGTGAGTGTCAGTGGTCTAGAAGGTCCTGTCCCCTGTGCTCTGCTCAGCTCCCAGACTAACCAGAGAGAGCATTTTATGAATCACTCAGAAGTCCACCCTAATTATTTAGCAGCCATTTCTTTGGGTTGGAGGTTTTGAGGGAAATTATTCACTCTGTTGGTCTGTGCAGAGTTCTGAGATACTGTTACCTAAAACTGACCAAAAATCAGTTCCTAAACTCCATTCTCTGAGTGGTTGCTGTTCTCCACTACCTTGGTAATGAATGAGAGGCAGTAGAGCACAGTGATTGAAGGCACAGACTCAGGAGCCTCCAACTGAATACTGACTCTACTGCATTCCCTCGATGCCTCTGTCTTCACATCTGCAAAATGGGGAGACTAATGGAAAAATTTCAGAGTGATTTTGTGAAGATGAAATAAGTGAATATATGTAATAAGTGCTTAGAATAGTGTTGATCACATAATAGACTCCAAATAGGTGTAGCTATTATAATCAGTACGCCTTTGGAAAAAAGCCCTACTCTATTCTCCCTGATATGAAATGGATAATAGCTGCCCTCATCTGCATTGCCATGGAGCCCTTAAACAACTCCAACCTCCCACATACTATAAGCAACAAATAAAGATGAGCAGCAGACGCCCAAAACCAATTGCAGCAACTGCTTGGGATCCTGTCTTTCATCTTAACAAGCTTCTACTCTGATCTGAGTTCTGCCTAACCTGAAAGTCTTGGTTCTTCAACCAGTCCTGGATCTGGCTACCGGCCCTTTGGGATTAGTGTTTAGATAGTGTCATAGAAATCTAAATAAAAATTTGCTCATGGACACTGCTGTGGCTCTCCCTCTCTAGACCCATGCGACATCCAATAGAATCCTCTACAGTGGTTCCTCAGAACTCATTCGGAACAAGCCCTCCACAAAAGGAAAAGACTTGAGGTGAAGAGGAGGTTTCTGACACTGCCATTGGGGACTGACTCGCAAGGAACAACCAAGAATGGCTTGAAGAGCCTCCTGCTGATTCCCTCGTGTCCCTTGTAATCACAGCCAACCTTAGAGCTGACACTCACTTAGAAATGAAAAATACAAAACTCCCCAGGAAGACCTAGATGGATACAACTTTCTTTAAACACTCTTTAGGTACTGGGTGAAATGGCTTGCTTCTTTAGGATTTCCTCCTGGGTTTGATTGCCTCTGCTTTTCCTCACCGGTGGTAAAATGCCTGAGAATGTAGCGTGAGGGGAAGTTCCAAGATGGCGGAAAGTTCTAAGGTGGTACCAATCCTGCTGTAGCCTAGGCCTTCAGCCAGGTGGTCAAAAGCACAGTAGTTATAATGTACATTACATCAATAAACGTCCACTCATGGAAGCTGCCCCATGAACCTGCAGCAGTGGTGGGTCTTGTTAAGAATTTGAAGCTTTTTATTTGAAGTAACACAATTTTCAGACACTGCTCTTGTTTTGGAGTTTCAGCTATTGGTCCATGGACAGTTTGCTCAGAAAACCATCTCACTGCCTGAGATTTAAAATCACATGATTGCAAGCTATCGGATGCAGGTACAATGACTGTTGGCTGCTGCTGCTATGTCCTAGCACACAAGTTCAGCTACATCATTTAACATTCTTCTTAAGAATTCCAATATAGACTCTCCTTGGCCTAATCTGTCAATGAGTAGATATTAGCAAGGTGAGGGCCTGTACAAAATATATCAAAGAAGAAAGACCCAATGTAAGTTACAAACCTATAAATCCAATTATTCCCCTAGAATATGTATATGAATTTCACATTCAATATTTTCCACTCATTTTTAGAATTCTGTGTCTGAGACCCTAGAGTCATTGTTCTGCTTAAAACATAGTCTTTTCTCAGTGCTTTAACAAATTGACTTAAGTATGTTTAATTCTGAGATTATTCATAACCTTCTAATATTTTGTCAGGTCAGAGACTAACCTTTTAGCCACTTGATGAGAGTTTTGTCCATAATTCATACCATTGATTCTATTATATACTTAGATTCAAATAATTTACATGTATTGGGATCCCTCCTGACTGAATTTAAAATCCAGTCACAAAACCTAGATGCCTGGAAAACTTGACTGAAAGTAGGAACTATAACCTAGCAATACTATGTGTCTACTGTTGCATACTGTTACATTTAAGAACCAAACTGGCCCAATATGGACATATTCAGTCCAAAAAGACTCATGTAAGGGTGAGAAGGACAGGTGATGATCTAATTAGACTTTGAAAACAAATTGGATACTGGATGTTGCATTATCCTTGATAATAGAGAGGGGATATACAGAGGGAATCTTTAGCTAAACATGCCTAAAAATGAAAAGGTGCCAGAGAATTGCAATCATCAAATGCTCGCATTCACTCCAAGGTTAAACTGGAAGTAAACAGTCAATAACTTTTTCAGTTTCTTTGGGGAATGTATTCTACAATATCATTCCTAGCTCAAATGAAGTCCCTAAAGTTTTTCTAAGGCTAGTTTCATTGATAATCTTATAAAAACAAATTTTTCAAAATTAAATGTTTCAATTATGAAAAGTAATATGATTTTATTTAAAAAAAGATGTCTGTTTATACAGATTCTTCATAAAGGCTACCTCCTGGAAAGGATGTTTATATGGAACATACTAACACATTTAAAATAACTCAGACACTTAACCATTAAATAAGGCTATTTCTTAATAACAAAGCTACCAGAACTGTTCATAAAAGGCACATTTCTGTACACCTTCTCTTTATACAAAATCAAAATATAAAAAGATCATGGACAAAGTATTGGCCAACTCATGTGGAATTATAATGATTTCAGCTTTCCAAACTGTGGGAATGCTAAGACTGAGCATCCCTGCCATACCAGACAAAACATGGGAAATTGAAGACAAAATATTTGAGGCAATCTGATTTGACCAGGCTTGTATAGTGACAACTAAAGTGAAGTGAGAGCCCGATTTAAAATGAGGCAAAACACAGAAATTAACAATTACCTAGAATATCTGTACACCTGGTTGTCCTAAATGTAACCCCAAAACTAACATGTCCCAAACTGAAGCTGTTATTCTTCCTCCACCCCATTTTGTACAACCCTGCTCTTCTGCTGGTGCTCTCTGGCTCAGTTTTAAAGGTGTTACCAATTCAAATGCATATGGGAATTTAGCATACAATAAAAGGGGAACTTCCAGTCAGTAAGAAAATATGGGACATGCAGTAAATGGTGTCAAAAAATAGTAATTCATTTGGAGGAATAAAAAATTGAATATCTACTCCATTCCTTACACTAAATTAAATTGCTCTAAAGGTTAAAAAGGGCTAAAAGGAAACAGGTGATTTTTTTTATCACTCTAGAATGGGAAAGGTCTTTATAAGAAAGATGCTCAATTCAAACTATATTTAATTTTTATGAAAAATAACATAGACTGAGCAATAGATGGTAAGCAATTGAAAAAATAAATGCAGCACATTTGAAATACTAAATGATCATTTTAAATTAAGTCTTCAGTGTATAAAGAAATTTGACCTATAATGCATTAGGAAAAAATAGGCAAGTAGAATGAACAAAAAATGCACCCACATACATACCACACACATGTTCAAACTCCCTAATAATAACGTAAATGTAAATTAAAATAAAAAAGGATACTATTTTCCATCAAATAGTCAACTAAACCAAAGTCTGATTACAGTTTCTGGAGATCAGAGCTGCCACATTTCACATATTGCACAACCCCAGGGGGCACCATTCACATAAGATTGCATGTCATATATTATGAAAGCCATGAGGGAAACAGGCTTTTTCAAATGCTTTCTGTTCACGGTATTGTAAATAATAGATCTTAACGTTTTAAATGCTTTAGCCTTAGAACTAGCATTCCATCTTTAGGAATTTACCTTACCCATGACCACTGAGTACAACCTGGAAGGCTATAAACTGCACAATTTCAGAGGATCCCATTCCCATAGTCTAGGCTGTGAATGCCTCCTTGCAGAAGTTGGGCAAATAAGTGGCTCCTGACTTTGGATGGCTTCTCACACATGTGTGCAAAGCCCTGTGTGCAAGGATGTTCATTTGGAAGAGTCAGAAACACTGGAAAAAAATATCATCCACTAGGGAATCTGCTTAAATTACTTGCAATACTTATATAGACTAGAATAAGATGAGGCCATTAAAAGAATGAGGTAGTAGAACTCTACAGGTGCTGGTGTGGGGAGCTCTCTAAACTATATGTTTCAATGAAAAAAGTAAAATTCAGAGTTGTGCAAATAATACACTCTAATTTGTATTTCTTGGAGAATGTTTGTGGTTTGTTTTCGGAAAAGATATATAACTTAAAAGTTTGCTAACAGTGGTTGCCATTAAGAAACTAGTGTCTGAAGGTGGTGCTTATTTATCAATGTAAACTTTTTATGCTCTGAAAATGTTGTAACTGCATGTATTACCTTTGAACAAAACAAATAACCTTATAAAAAAGGAATTCAATTTTTTACCCTTCAAATTGAAAAAAATATATATAGAAGATTAGTAACATTTGGGGAACCTGAGGAAAACTATTAGAGAAGAAGTTGGGTACATCCCAGAGTTATTTCATTATCCTTCCAGAGAATACCAAGGTACCATTGCCAACAGCATAACCGTGGATCAACAATAGAGGGCCAGAGAAAATCTGATTAAATTCAATGACTGGGCTCACAGTAAGCTAAAGCAATTAGAGAGACATTTTTCTATGGTGACATTCAGTAACCAAATATTTTGTTGTGGTTCAGTCTTCTACAGTTCCAAAATTACAAATCATTTAAATTCAGAATTAAGATTATATACATATGTAATCATTCTTCTCTTATTTGTAAGTTCTGTACTACAAAATACTTTTTAGAATCTAAACTAAAGATGTGATTCCTTTTCTGTCCTAATTTTTATAGAACACCAAGAAAATGATGTTCATTCTTGAAAATTTAAAAGATTCTAATAAATATATTAAATTAGCTATTGGGTATTTGCCTCTATCTCTTTGCACTATTTTTAGTAGTGGGTATTCTAGGGAGATATATATATAAAATCACACACACATATATATAATGTGTGTGTATATATATATATGTATGCAAAATCTTTCAGAGTCTACTTTGAGCTAATAATTTATCCCTTTAAGTAAAATACAGAAGTCTTACAATCATATAAGTCCCTTTACCCTCTTCCATTTATCTTATATTAGAACTGCATAAGAACTGCATCTGCATACATTAAAAAACCAATCAGTTTTTGTTTTCAACATTATATATTTTTCCAGTTTGCTAATGCTGCTGGAACACAAAACACCAGAAATGGATCAGCTTTTATAAAGGGGGTTTATTTAGTTACAAAGTTACAGTCTTAAGGCCATAATGTGTCCAAGGTACCTTCACTGGAGGATGGCCAATGGCATCCAGAAAACCTCTGTTAGCTGGGAAGGCATGTGGCTGGCATCTGCTCCAGAGTTCTGGTTTCAAAATGGTTTTCTCCCAGGACGTTCCTCTCTAGGATGCAGTTCCTCAAAAATGTTACTCTTAGTTGCTCTCCGGGTGTTTTTCCTTTCTTAGCTTCTCTGGAGCAAAAGTCTGCTTTCAAAGGCTGTCTCCAAAAGGTCTCTGAAAGCTTCAGCTCCTCTTTTAGCTTAAGTGCATTATTCAAAGTGTCACTCTTGGCTGTAGCAAGCTTGATCCTTCTGTCTGAGCTTATATAGTGCTCCAGTAAACTAATCAAGGCCCATGCTGAATGGGTGGGGCCACACCTCCATGGAAATTATACAATGAATGATCACATCCACAGTTGAGTGATCACATCTCCAAGGAAACATCCAATCAAAAGTCTCCAACTCAATCAACACCAATATGTTTCTTGCCCACACAAGACTGTATTAAAGATAATGGCGCTTTGGGGGACATAGTACATCCAAACCAGCAATATATATTTCTGTATTTTACCATAGATTCACACTATGAGTTTTGTCTTACCTTCTTTGGAAGGCCTGTCCAGTGGCAGTTCGGTTTTCAGAGCCTTTGCTATGCAGCTTTGGGTCTGTCCCAGGCATGTGCTTCTCAGGTATTAGGCAAGGATTTGGGCTGTGGAGTTCACTGTAGTTCATATTTCAAAGCCTTGACTATGTTGTTTTCAATCTGTGTGTATATATATATATGGAGTTTGCATGGCTGGTTTTGGTTTACACATAGCGTTAGGAGATCTCCTTCTACAGCTCTTTTCTCTCAAAACATCCCCCTCACACTTCAGGGATCCTTTCACCTGGTCTTCTGTTGAGAAAGCCAGGGCTTCTCTTGGCGTTTTAACTGCTCATACTGCCCTGCCACACCATGGGGCTACACTTGCTTGGGGTTATGCATTGTGAGAAAAGAGAGAGAGAAAATGATGTTTACTCCTCAATGTCCCCCCACCCAAACATACTTATAAGATTACAAGGGACAATTTTCCTGGTGCCTATGGGCAGAAAGATGGGTTTAACTCTTTGGTATTATGTGGCCAAATGGCTACCACATGGTGCAGCTGCATGACTGAGGCCATCATCAGTCAGGACAAGGAAGGAAAAAAGATCATTTTGGCCAGGAAGACAAGGTTTCCATTGGAGTTCTTGGTGTGCAGTTTGCACAGAGGCCACCCTGAGGTCAGAGACATAGGTTAAAAGAGGGGAAAAAAGGTAGACATTCACCTCCTAAGAGCTGTCCTTCAAGTTTTTGTTCCTTTCCCCAGACTTCTTGCTGCGGTTAACTTTTCAGAGTCCTCAGGTAGTTACTTTTTGTGTGTTGTCCAGAGTTTTCATTTGTAATCAGTGGGAGAGTTAGGCTATAATGGGCTTATCAATCTCGACCAGCACCAGACTGTAATAACACTGAAATTATGGAAAACTATGTGTCAAAACATTTCCTCCATTTCCTATGATGATTTCTCTTCTAATCTAAGAGTACTTTTTTGTTTCATCTCCTTTCCTCCACTTTTTCCCTTAAGTTGCTCTGCATAGGTCACTTTTTTCTGGCCATAATTTTTGAATGATAGCAACACCACTTATGTGCTGAGAAATAGTTTTAATTTAATTTTGTTATTTCAAATGCCTTTTCATTAAATAGAGTGTGTTGTCTCTCATGGAGGTATATCTCTGTTTTTGTTTGTAAGTTCCACAAGCTAAGTAGTTTAAGACAACAGAAATGTATTATCTCACAGTTTGGTGTTGCCTAAATCAGAACCCCTTAAGAGTCATCTTCTCTGAATTATGACATGATGCTTGCTGCTTCTGTTTCTTCTTTCACTCAACCTTACCGCTTGTGACCTACCTCATCCCAGAGGCCAGGTTGTAAACAGTAAAAATCCCTTGTAAGCATAGTCACTCCTGTAGCTGCCCTTGCTACTATTTTGCAGTGTCATTCTCCTGTAGTATGTCTAAATAGAGGCTAACTTGTATTTCCCTGGGCCAGCACATATCCCTAGATTTCACAGGTCTTATCAGGAGCTCACTGGTTGGATTTCTCACGATTGTGATGCCGAATCTGTATCCTGGCTGAGGTCTAAGGATTGGCGTGTGGATTCTCTTTATAATCCCCATTGGACCTAACTTCACAGTGTTTGGCTGATATTCTTCATAGTTTGCTATTGGGACTTATGGTTATACTCTTGTATTATAATTTTTTTTTCTATTTTGTCATTTGTAATGTTGTTACTGTTTCTCTGTATGTTTCAAAAGCTTGAAACAGAGCAAAAGATATTTTCTAATCCATTTTTTAAAAAATGAATAGAATTTGTGCTCTTAACTTCTGATTTTAACCTTCATTGTCCTTTGGCAATCCCAGTCTACAATAGCATCTTCTTTTTCCTACAGCAGCAAAAGATCACAGAATCAATGCGTGAGGTACTCTGGACTATTTGGGTACAAGTTTCAAATGTATAGCCATGAAAGTCATACAGTTTTTAAAATTTCTTGAATAAATATTTGATGGGATTTTTAGCAAATGCATAAGTCACTACTGAACCTCTATTCAACAGCAACTCCAGAGAACAATCTCCTTTATGATCCTATTCCTTCTGCATATGAAGGAGCTTCCAAAAGAAGGGATGTGCAGAATTCCATCAAAGATAAATGACCCAGAAAATGGGAAAATCACTGACAAAGGATAATCTAGACTATATTAAGAACCCTACAAAACAATAAGAAAATTATTTCTAAAAACCTTCAAATGTGTAAAAAATGTGCAAAATATTTGAACAGGTACAACACAAAATAGGACATCCAAATGGCCAACACACATAGGAAAATCACAGTGAGGCACCTCTACTCACCCTCTAACATGGCTAAAATTTAAAAGACTGGCAATAACAAATATTGGCAACGTTTAGAACAACTCCTACATTGCCGGTAGCAGTGTGAAATGGTACAACCACTTTGGAAAAAATGTTTGTCATTTTCTACTGCAGCTAAACATAAGCCTCTCCTAGGACCCTGCAATTTATTTTGGTATATACACCAAGATACATGTATAAGGAAGTCAAGAGCATCTTTATTAATAAGATCACCACACTTGAAACAACCCAAGTACCCTATGAGGAGAATGAGTACATAATTTGTGATATACTCATTAAACAGAATACTATATGGCACTAATTAAAAGAACAAATGATTATTTCATGGAACAACATGGATAAATCTCACAGATAAAGTTGAGTGAAAGGAACACGATACAAAAAAAATACATCCTGAATAATTCAATTTATATGAATTTTAAGAACAGGCAAAACTATTTGTCAATGACAGAAGGAAGAATAGTTACCTCTGGGAAAACACAGTACAGAGTAGAGGGAGGCATAAGGGAAACTTAGGGGATGATTAAAATGTTCTATATTTTGATCTGAGTGGTAGTTACCTGGATGCATGTACACGTAAAAATCACTGAGCTATAGACACTTGAGATTAGTATCCTTTATGCACTTTACCATGTATTTCTCAAGTAAGAAAAAAAAAAAAAAAAAAAAAGAGCAAATCAGGCCTAAGTGGAAATGGGGTTTTCCTGACTCTCTATGGAACATTTTCCTAAGGCTACATGACAAGTGCTTGGAAATACTGACCTGAACATTTAGAAACCACTAAAATAGCTTCATGTCAGTTGGTCTCAGTGAATAATTAGATCCCTAGTTAGGCTCTAAGATACCTCTGAATATATTGAGAAA
The DNA here is from genome assembly GCF_015220235.1 of Choloepus didactylus. Taxonomy (NCBI): domain Eukaryota; kingdom Metazoa; phylum Chordata; class Mammalia; order Pilosa; family Megalonychidae; genus Choloepus; species Choloepus didactylus. Next base: position 38,836,393 of record NC_051315.1, read on the forward strand.
AAAGAAATACACCAGGGACAAAGTCTTGGAGTATAATGAGAGAATAATAATTTTCTAAAATGATTTCCACACAAAATTTTTCATATTCAGAGATATGCATGTAGCATGGAAGGCACTCATTAAATAGAAGTAAAATCAAAGTATTTGCCATTTCTGGGGCACTTTCTATGTGTCAGTCACTATTAAAAGCTTTATATATTTAATCTCATTGGCTTTTTCCGACAGCCCTGTGAGATAGACTGTTTGTTTTGATAGGCTTTCTTTTTTATAGAATTTTCAGGTTTACGGAAGTATTAAGCAGAAAGTACAAAGAGCTCCCATATGCCCCCTCTCTGCTATACATATGAGCCAGGGAGTTTCATCCTCATTTTATAGAATAAGGAATTAAGGCATAGAGTGACATTATAACCTGTCTAGGGTGCAAAGCCAGGTTGTTAATCCAGATCTTCTCAATGCCAATCACTTCCTCTTGAATACTATTTTCAAAACCTGCTTCTAACATATTTTTATTTTTGCCTAGAGTCTGACAACAAAAAGACAGTAAAGACTTTCTGTGACCCTAGTTCCTCAAACAGAAAAATACCACAGTTGCTGGACAGAAAGATCACTTGCTTAAAAGTATTTTTGAAAACATGACATTTTTATCTAAGGGTAAATTGTCACTCTCTCAGGGAAGCTTTCTTTTATATCAAAACTCAGCCTGCCTTATGGTAAGCCCCTCTATCTATTTTATACTCTGATTGTATGCTGTATTTCTCTTTTTTGACATTGAAAAAAAATAAGAATTGCTTAAATTGAAAAATACAACTAAGTATTTTAATGTTAGTCTTAGAGGGAATTTGTGTTGTTCTCAGAGTAGCTCCAGAACCCAGCAAAATTCCTGGCACCCAATAGCTCCTTAATTTACATTAGTTGAATTAATCACCTAAGATGCCTTCAGCTGCAAGAAAAAAAAAAAAAAAACCCTGAAGGAAAACGGCTAAACCCAAAAGGAAATGTGCAATGTCCTGTAGTAAGAAGCTCAGATGTAGGGCAGCTTTAGGCGTGGTGTGTGGAGACTCCCACTCTGCTTCTCTATTGTTCTCTTGTTCTTTCTTCCATTTCTGGTTGGCTTTAGCTTTAGGCTGGTAGTACTACAGCAACAATTATTTCAGAGATGACAATGCCCAGAGACAGAAAAGGTGCCATGTCTTCTGCGTTTAACTCTTAGGAGTGAGATCTCTTTCCCTAAGCACTTAGTGATTTTCCTCTCAGGTCTTATTAGCTAGAAATGGGACATGAGTCCATATCTAAAGCAATCTGTGGTGAGGGGAATGGGATTACTGTTGACTTCAGTAGATCAGATTTTGCCCCACAGGGATAAATGGCCACCAATTCTGTAGAGGGAAGGGGTGGGGTGGTCAGAGAAACTTGATATTTGTTGTCCATTCATATGCTACCTGACTAATAATGGTGGGAATTTTGAGAATTTTGAGTCAATTGGAATAAATATTTTTAAAGTTCTAAGGAAGAGTTCTGTGGATCCAGGGCACTAATAGAAGTTGTAACAAGTCTTGGGGTTTACAAAACAGTATGTCACTGTTTATGGAATTCAATAAACTGATGTTTGATGATCTATTAGAATCTTCTTTTAGGATTCTTCAAAGACTACACTCCAGCAATTACTGCCACCAATAATTAGCAAAGAGAATTAGGAAAGCCCACTGATCCACTTTGGAATTATCTTTAAGTCTGGTTAGTAAGGAAGATCCTTATAGACTTAGGGCAATTTGGCTAAAAACCCACTCTGCGTTCTATTCACTTTGGTAAACACGACCCTTATTCTAGGATAGGAGAAAGGAATGGGTCCCTGTTCTAGTTTGCTAATGCTGCAGAATGCAAAACACCGAGATGGATAGGCTTTTATAAAACGGGGGTTTATTTCGCTATACAGTTACAGTCTTAAGGCCACAAAGCGTCCAAGGTAACACATCAGCAATCAGGTACCTTCACCGGAGGATGGCCAATGGCGTCCGGAAAACCTTTGCTAGCTAGGAAGGCAGCCGGCATCCGCTCCAAAGCTCTGGCCTCAAAATGGCTTTCTCCCAGGACGTTCCTCTCTAGCAAGCTTGCTCCTCTTCAAAACATCACTCACAGCTGCACTCACTGAGTTCCCTCTCTCTGAGTCAGCTCATTTATATAGCTCCACTGATCAAGGCCCACCCCGAATGGGCGGGGCCATGCCTCCATGGGAACATCCCATCAAAATCATCACCCACAGCTGGGTGGGGCACATTCCAAGCAAATCCAACCAGCACCAAAATGTCTGCTCCATAAGACCACAAAGAAAATAGCATTTGGGGGACACAATACATTCAAACCGGCGCAGTCCCTAAGCTGTTTTTTGCTGATTAAAAGTTGAGGCTATGGGTGTGGCATATGGAGGTCTGCAGCATTCAGTGGCATCCTAAAGGGGAGAAATGCAATGCTTCTTGACCGACACTACCCAAAGCTTCCAGATTGTGGTAGCCCATCCATGAGAGACATCAGAGCCTAGTGTGATAGAAAGTGGAAAGCTCCATGGACTGTGGACAATCTAACATTGGGCATGATAGAAATAGTCAGATAGCAATGCCTGATTCCTATGATGATATTACATGTGGAGGACCTGGGATGCGTGAACTTTGTTTCCTGATTTCGCTCAAGGCACTCACTGGGGAGGGAAGTTAAGTACCATTTAGGGAGGCAGAGATTATGAAGACTCTTCTCACTACAACAGTATCTATCCAATTATTCATTCAATTGTTGATCAAAAAGACTGTTATATGCAAAGCACTATGCAAAATGTATAGGATGTAATGGTAAACAAGATAGATATGGCTGCTTTCCTCAAGATGTTTAATCTAGTAAGAATACAGACAAATGACAAGGCAATTGGAATAATGTGATAAGGGTTTTGTGGGGGTGGGTATACATCCCAGTACTTAGCTCCTTGTAAGGAAGATAACTTAGAAAACTGACCATAATAGCTCATGGACTCTGAATTTGGTGTTATGATTTGGGCTTGGCAGCCTCCTAAGGGCTGAAATGGTTGAAACACTGCCTATTTTCCATCCAGTGCTTCCTTGATGTCAGGACAGGACTTAACAGGTATTGCCATGAATCAGAACTAATACCCAGTTCCCAAGGTTCCACAGATGATCAGAAGAAGGCGTATTATTAGGCAGAAGCAAGTCCAGGCAGTTAGCATTCAGCAGGCTGCAGGACACAGATAGGTAACAAGTGGATGCTCCACCAGGTGGTCACATCCTGCTCTAGGCCAATCTGGCAGCAGATATTAGGTACTGTCATGGCCCAAGGGGGCTTTTCCAACCGAGAGGCCAAAGAAGATGCCAGGTATGGTATGAGACATGAGCTTTTTTCGGGGCTACTTACAGGAATAGAACAGGAAGTCAGTGAAGCTGCTGTGAATAGCAGCTGGTTCAGAGCTCAGTGTGAAGGTACTCTGCACTTTGGGGGGAAATGGTCAAGCCGTTTATAGGGGCTTGAGACAAAGACATTCCAATGGGTATGAGAGCGTAAGCATAGGAATGGGAGTCACGTGACATAGGGAAGGGTTGCTCCGGGAGTTCAGGAAGGAGGTAAGCTATAGATTACAATTAGCTCAGGGAGCCTGGTTTTATAAGGAGGGTAGGTTAAACCTTAAATGATCTAGTTCATGCAAACTGCTGTGTGCACAGTCTTCAAGGCCCTTAGGGAAGGTCCTGGGCCCAGGGCTCCCACAGGTATAAACAAGTAGTTGGCTTCAAAGAGATGTTGTATCAGGAATCAGGTTTGGGAGTCCCAGATACAGGGGTTGAAAACCAGATCAAAGGAAATAGCAGAGAAAGTTAGGGTACTGGGCAGCAACTTAAGATGTTGACTCAGGATTGAGAATCAGGAGGCTTCAAATTAAATTAGGCCAAGGGTTCTGATACTTTGATGGACATCACAATCACCTGTGCAGCTTATCAACCTGCTCGTACCTACACCTCATCCCCAGAGATTCTGATTCAGTCATTTTATGGCTAGACTCGACATTCATATTCTTAAAGAACTCAGCAAGGAATTACAATGTGCACCCAAGGATGAAAACTGCTGCATTACAAGAATGGAAGGCTAAAGGTGAGGAGATTATTACAAGGCATGCATGTGTGTGTATATCTGTGTGTGTGTATCTGTGTGTTGAGGAGAGGGGAAGGATGAGCAATAAGAAGACCTGTGCTAGGCAGAATAACTTCAATACATCCTTCTCTGCTGAGAAGGGGAATACATTGTTTTTTGTTTGTTTGTTTGTTTTTTAAAAAGGGACACTGAAGAGGATTTCAAACTGTGCTAAGGGACACTGAAGAGGATTTCAAACTGTATGTAGAAAAGGTGGCTTCAGGGTCTCTTAGGAAGTCAAAGGAAATGCTAATTGTATCACAGTAGCAGCAGGCTGCCTAATTCTGCCCCTTCCTCTTCACTGTCTTACAGTAGCCCTCAACATTCAAGACCTTATGTGTCTCCTGGATAAATAGCCATAAGCCTCATCATGAAAAAACAGTCACACTGTCCTTTCTCTCTTCTACTACTGAAATCCATGGAGAGCATGTTTTAGGTTTAAAATCAAAGCCTCTCTTCTAAACAAGAGCTAACTGATCAAGTGGCTTGAGTCCACCTCTGGCAGCATAGTCTAACAAAAAGCCCGTTGCCCATGAAGAGTAATGATTTTGCAGGATGTGGTAGGCTGAAAAAAATGCCCCCTTCCCCAAAGATATAGTCACTTCCCAATCCCAGGAACCTGTGAATATGACCTTATATGGAAAAAGATGGGATTAAGTTAAGGATCTGGAGAGGAAGCCCTTACCCTGGGCTATCCAGGTGGGCCCAAAATGATATAAGTGTCCTTGTAAGAGAGAGGCAGCAGGGGATCAGGGCAGACACACAGAAGAGGAGGAGGCCTTGTGTCTTAGTTTGTCAGGGCTGCTTTGACAAGTGCCACAGACTGCTGTGCTTAAACATCAGGGATTTATTGCTCACGGTTTGGAGGCTAGAAGTCCAAAATCAAAGTATCACCAGGCTGTGCCTTCTCCAAATTCTGTAGTGTTTTGGTAGTGGCTTTCTGGTGATCAATCTCTGCCTCCGTCACATTTCTTCCTGTTTCTTCTACTTCTGTGTCCAAATAGCCTTTGCTTTTAAGGACTCCAGTAATACAGAACTTAAGGCCCACCCTGATTTCAGTTTGGCCTTATCTTAATAGGATCTTTGAAGATCCTATTTATAAATGAATTCACACCCATGGTACCAGGAGTCAGGATTTGAACATGTCTACATGGGGGACATGATTCAATCCCCAACAAGATGTGACTATGGAGGCAGAATGGAGTGATACAGTCACAAGTGAAGGAGTGCTATCAGCCACCAGAAGCTGGAAGAGGCAAAGAATGGATGCTCTCCTAGAGCCTCCACAGGGAATGTCTGCTGACACCTTAATTTTGGACTTCTGGCTTCCAGAACTATGTAAGAGAATACATTTCTGTTGTTTTAAATCTCCCAGCTATGATAATCTGTTACACCGGAAACAAATATACCAGATAAATAACAAACATGAATTTAATTAATTTTATCATTAGAGTGTAGAAAGTTCTTATGAAAAAGAATCTTGTGCTCACAACATGTTCCTCACTCAACAAACTTCTTTTGCTGCTCCTGGCAAGTGGAAACTGCCAAGGAAGATTACAACCAGGTGTTGTTTGTTCATGGAGAGGAAAACAATTGCCTACAGACAACAACAGATTCTTGTATATCACATTTTTATTTTCTGTTGCTTCCAGGGAATGATACAAAGGGAGGAGCTGCAGAAGCACCTTCACTAAGTTATAATTTATTACCATGCTCCTGGGTTATAGAAAGAGCAAAGGCAGGGTACAGCCATAGATAGAACACTTCCAGGTTTTCTTGCTACTTGGCCTTGATAATGACTTTCTCCCTTTGTGAATCTCCATTTCTGCACATGTAAAATGGGGATGTGGACTAATCTCATGCAGTGACTATAAACTTACATTAGAACAAAGATGACACAGTATCCAGCTATAACAGGTGCTCAAAAAATTATCATTACCCCTGTCATCATCTGGATGAGTAGCTCATAATTCACCCCTCTTTGCTTTGAATTCTAGGAGACTCAGAAATAAATTCAATGTTTGTTACAGGAACTCATTAGCCTAAGTGATTAGCATATGGTAGTTTATCTTTCTATTTATATTTTAAATTTCTAATTTTAATAGCCTTATTATAAATTGTTCTTATCATAAACTACTTCAAATCCTTTCTAAAAACAGACTAAGTAGGCATAATTAATAAATGATGAATTATTGTCTGTTCATCAACCTAGTGAATATACTCATTTGGTACTGCTTGTCCTTTGTTTGCTTTGGTGGGAGGCGGAAAAGAGTAGGGGCTAAACACATTTAGAAGGGATCAATGCCAGGCCCCTTTAAGAAGTCAGATTGTACCTTTCATCTAGGAGGAGATGCCCATGCGGGAAAGGACTCCCCTTTTAAAATGCACCTGTTTAGAAATGTAACAAGGCCAAGCTTTGGGAGAGCAAGCTTTGGCCAGGAGAAACTAAAGGACTTCTTAGGGGCATAAATGCCAAGAATAAGTAACAGAGATGTGTGAGAAAAATCATTAAAGTCTGCCTTTTAAATATCAGACAGCAGAGTATAAGTGGGCATTAAATTCTCAAAAATTATATGGTATATCCAGATGGGAGAACAATAAATTCTATATTCTAAATATGATTTAAACTATATAACCTAAATGTGTTTATAATACTTCTAATCAAATAGTTATTTTAACTGATTATATATTGTAGTTTCTGCAATGATATTCAAGTTAATTCAAGGCAACTGAGGAGACTGAGTTCAACCCTCTTTCTCAAGCATGCACATCTGAGGTAAGTTCACCTCAGTTCTGGCTGGAGCACCATGGTCAGGAATCAACACTGATCCCAACACGGACTGCAGCAGCCAACACAACAACAGGACGTTTTTTTTGTTGTTGTTTTTTTAAAAAATCCCATTTCCAAGAATTAATAGGCAAAATGGTAAGAACAATTATTTTTAAAGTTTGTATCTCAGTCAGGAGGTGATGGCTTAAATGCATCAAGGTAACTTACTTTTTTTTTTCTTAATCCAACCCCACCCTACCCCAAAACAATAGCAGCTATTTTCACAAGTTATCAGTCATCTCTTGGAGTCAGATGGGAGATTTCTGATGTCCAAGAATACTAGAAATAAACATAAATATTTCAGATGATAGCAACAAGTATATAGGCACAATGCTTGCCTGTCCTTCTGTGGGCAAGAGTCCAGAGGAAGCCTCAAACTGCCACTAATTCCAAGTAAGAGCAACCCTCCCACAGCTTTCATGCCTCTCTTGGGAGGATTAAAAAGGGGGCCACAGATGCGGGGGCGCGCGCGTGCACAGGCGACTTGCAGAGGGACGGGACAGAGCGGTGCAGCTGCCGCCAGATCTGCTTTTGGTCCACGCGGGTCCAGCGTCCGCCGTGGGAGTGCGTGTGGAGAACATCTCACCCGCAGCCCCGCGCTCCTTCCCGAAGTGAGCCAGACCTGCGTGGTGCACTACACGGGGATGACTGAACATGGAAAGAAATTTGATTCCTCCTAGGACAGAAACAAGCCCTTTAAGTTGACACTAGGCAAGCAGGAGGTGATCCGAGGCTAGGAAGAAGGGGTTGCCCAGATGAGAGTGGGTCAGAGAGCCAAACTGACCATCTCCCCCGACTATGCCTATGGTTCCACTGGTGCCCGGGCATCATCCCACCAAACGTCACTCTCGTCTTTGACGTGGAGCTTCTAAAACTGGAACGACAGGAATGGCCTCCTCCCTCTGCTCCCTTTTCTTAGATCTGCCATGGAGGGTTCTGGCGCCTCTAAACACGTGCACGTGAATCCTTACGGAGCTTTTCCTGATGTTCCACTGCACACTTTGTATAAACATCTACCCAGACTGAATGTGTTCTGTCACTCAGCTTCGCATCCGGCATCTCCATTTCCTCTACTCCTTTCTCCTCCTATATGTGTTGACTTAAATGATAGGCCATAAACCTCAAATTATTCATTTTTTTGTTTGTTTGTTTTGGTTTGGGGGTGATTTCAGTTTCAGTCTTTTGGATCTCGGTTTCCAGTTAAGTTTATGTTCAGATATTAATAGCACAAACAATGGGTTAACTTTAGAATAGGAATTGGTGTTTACGGGGGAGGGGGTGCAAGAACTTTATTTTAATTTTTTCATTGGATGAAATTTTTATCTATTATATATTGAATGTTCTTGCTGCTGTGCTGCAAAGCCATAGCAGATCTGAGGCGCTGTTGGGGGCTGAATCATTCTCCAAACTAAGATGTGTCCTTGTGTGGAATTAAAATCCAAATGGGAAAGAGGAGAGCCTTGGCTTCCAGCAGTCCCACACTATCCTCCCCTCAAACCCTCTGCCTTTGAAGGCAGATGGTTTTCCCTGCGGTGTTGGACACTACAGGTATCTGTCCTCGGGCCAGCAGGGCCTTCTGAAGGTTTTTTCATGGCCTGGCTTATTTTTTTCCATCCTGTGGAAAAATCTAATGGATTTTCAGGACTTTCATCTCCTTTTCATAGCTGTCAAAGCTCTACCACTTCCTAAATTTTGAGAACTTTAATTGAAAGTGTAAATTGAAGGTGCTGTTCGTAGACACCTTCATGAAAGCCCAGCCATCGGACAAATCCTTGATTCGAGTGTTCTCTTAAGAAAATGATGCTGGTCATTGCACCTTCAGCATCTCCTATTTTCTGATGTTCAGCCCCCACTGCTGATCTCAAAGTTCCCTGGCTTTTTCTTCCCCCTCACCCCTTTGCTGACCTGTGTAGTGATTTGGTGAGAGAAATAGTTGCTGCCCCACACCCCACCGTCCCATCTCCTGCACCATATATGAGTTTAGAGTTATTATTGCAATGAAAGTGTTTTATGGTGGCTTTTCTCAAAAAGGGGGGTGGTGGTGGTGGTGGTGGGCAAAACATCTGTAGGCTCCTGGCAAGAGCCTGCCTCCTTCCACCCTGTTTTCCTCCCCAGACTTACGAACTCTCACTATCTGACATCATCTGGACAATTCTCTATACCCTCCATCTCTGTTAATGTTAGCCACCTGAGAAAGTCTAAGACACCCAGGTCACTCTGCACCCTTCCAGAATCAAATCCACACATGGCTCTATACCCCTCCTTTTTGAATACCATATCCCCAAACTTCCCAACCCTTGAAACACTGCCAGGGTCTTCTGGAACTTTCAGTCCAATCATTCATAAAACCTTCATATCCTCAAATTCTTCTGAATGTTCCCTTCATCTTCTTGCTCTAATGTAAACCTGGCTCCCATTGAGGACCCTGGCCCTCCTCAAAACCTCTCTAGTGGCGGCTCTTTTCTCTCTCATCCCTTCTACTGCAGGCCCTCAAAGTGAACCAGATATGTTTTTTTTCTCCTCATTCTCCTTTCAGACCATCAACCTTTCTTAAAAATCCAGCTTTGTATCTAATGTCATCAAATTATCCCAACCACCACTCCCAGGTCACCCCCTCATTCTTGGATGAATTGGGCTGCTGGCTCACTCTCAGTCTCTTAAAATACTACATACATTTGTGGGGGTTTCAATACCTACACATCAATGCTCTGGACTCTCGGGGTCATTTACTCCCTCTTCTGCAATGTCCTAGAAGTTATGTCTTGTATTCCACACTACTTCAACCACTCATTCACATACCCATAACTATGTTTTCTCATGAACTAACTGCAATGTCTTCATCAACTCAATTTCAAGCATCCTGATCTCTGACTGCAACCACTAAATTCTTCTTTCCTTCCTATAGTACCTTCAACCCCACTGGAACCTCAGTTCATTGATTCCAACATCTTTTCACAGGACCTAGCTCCCTTTGGCTTGATTTATGTCCCTTTTGTGGCTTCAAGACTTTTTATACTCTGATTGAATTGCTTCTCAGTCTCTGCTCATTATTACTCATTTGCCCAATCTCTTTTATTGGAGTCTCAGAACTTAATATTGAATCTCTTTTCTTCCCTATCTTTGTAACCTTGGTCTCCTCCAGACTTTAACAGCACTAAACACACTTCCAAATTTTTACCTACAGCTCAGGCTGCTCCTATGAACCCCAGACTCATTTATCTAATGCCTATTCTAAATCTCCACCGGGATGACAGCCAGGTGAAACTCATTATGTCCATAACTGAACTCATCATCTTCATGTACCATCTATTTCTTTCATTATCTTCCCTATCTCAGGAAATGACAACTCCATCCTTCCAACTCCTTTGTCCAACATTGGAATCATCCTTAACTCCTCAATTTCACAATCTAAATTCAATCTGTCTGACTAATAAAATAAGAACAAAAAATAGGGGGATAAGGGTTGTGGAATGTTTTGGGTATTCTTTTTTATTTTTAGTTTTCATTTTTTCTTTATTTTGGAGTAATGAAAATGTTCTAAAATTGATTGTGGCAATGAATGCACAACTGTATAATGACACTGTGGGCCATTGATAGTATATTGTGGATGGATTATATGGTGTGTGAACATATCTCAATAAAATTGCATTAAAAAATAAAATAAATTCAATCTGTCAGTAAATCTGTCATTTTCTTATCACTTCCACCCCTATCACCCTGGTCCAGGGTGACCATATCCTATCTTGATGATTATAACAGATAAACTGCCCTCCCCTTATGATATATTCTCAATGCAGCAAGAAGAGTGATACTTTAAAAATGGAAGTTAATGCTTTTCATTTCATTCTTCACACTCTGTTATATCTTCCCCCGACCCAGAATTCCTTTCCCTTCCTTCTCTGCCTTATTTTCCTCCATAACACTTATCATCATTCATATATATACACTACGTTTTGTATATTTTCAGTCTCCCTCCAGTAAAGTATAAGTTCCACAGATGCAGGGAATTTTTTCCATTTTGTTCACAGTGCTTGACACAGAGTAGGTGGTGCTCAATCTTCTTTGAATGAATAAATCATATTGTGACAGCAGACCACGGGAAGAGCCCAGTGCCTAGAGAAACTGAAAGTCCTAAAAGGAGTTGCCCTGCAGCGTTGACCCCTTTAGAGACTGACACCCACAAACAGCTTCTCAATTAAAACGCCACAGAGCTTCTCTTCCTGCTTGCAGATCTCCTCCGCCTCCTTAACCAGACCCTTATCCTTTCCACTAGTTACTGCTTTCACTGACCTGACTACATTAGTATTTATCTACACACTGGGACAAAATGTTTGCAGGTATGTAGTGATTATCCCTCACCTCTAAGTCTTGTGTTATGTTCACCACTTCACCTGGTGCCAGGCACAGTCAATCCTCATTGAGGATTTATTAATTGATTAATCTTATACAGCAGAACCAAGTCCTTTACTCCTGTGCTTCTCAACTGTTGCAGGCATCACTCTTAGGGATTTGACACATGTGCTAGGGCCCATAAGATGACCCCAAATAAATAGATGCTTCTAACTGAAGCACAAATTTTACTCAATTATGGGTCATTTAAGATATGCTTTAATGTTAAAACAAATTGTGGTCTGTTGCAGAAACAGAAAGTTCACATACATATTAGGGCTAAGGTGGTTTCTATAGGCAACATCCTGTCTCTGATCCCTAAGGATCTGTGTTACCTCTGTGCTGTCCCTCTTATGCTGGGGACTACCAGATAGAAAATACAGAAGACACTTTTATTCACAGATTCATATAGAGAAATATATGTTCCAAGTTCAAGGATGATAACCATTATGAGGTCAAATAGATTATTTACAGCAATCATAAATGCAGCTTAACAGAGACAATAAGTGCAAAATGCAAATGATCCTTATTTCTAAGAAGAGACTGGATAGAGAGATGTTTAATATTTCATAAAATTATTCACAGATGGTACCACCTTGTTTCCTGGGTCAAAAATCATGACCTGGTACTGATGGTTTAAAAACTATATACTTCTGTCTAGAGTCAGGAATGGTACATCAATTACTTTATTTGAATTTTATTCCAATAGTTAAGTATTCTTGCTAACGCTAATAGATAATATCCCCACATTGATCTTCTGGTACCCTCTGAAAATACCTCCTTTGTTATGCCACTTTCCATGTAGTAAGGCAAATTCCTAACTAAAAATTATTCTTCTGACATACCTACATAAGACACAGTTGTATCCTACTTGTCTGTTTCTCTTGCTTTGACCAGATAGCGTGACTGATTTTAGAAACTCATTGTTGAATCTGATGTTTGTTTTCAAAATCCTCATTTCAATGGGAACACTCAAAGTGTGATTTGCAGCTCTCTGTCAACTCAGACTTTTATCATTTTTTATCGTGATTTTATACAAAATCAGAAGAACCTTGTCTATTTTGACAGCAGCAATATGATTGTAATTCTTATTCATTGACTCTCAAGCCTCTTGAGGATCCACTTTGATTGTATCAGTTATATTTCTGTGTTGCTCCCGAAAATGACTTCAGGCAGCTCTCTTTCTTTCTAACCATTCTCAATTTCTATGCATTGTGCATTTGTCACTGAAATGGACTCACACCCTCACCTCTGCTTCAGAATCTCTTCAATTTGCCTTGTCTGTGTTTGATCATGTTTACTTTAAGTTGAATTCCAGTTGTCCTTGTTACTCACAAAATCAAAGAAATATTACCACTTGATGTTGACTGAATTCCTACCATCAAGAAACCGGATAAATACACTCTGTCTCAAAATGTATCTAAAAATAAATAAAGTAAATTTAAAAAAATAAAGCATTCATGCACTTATCCAAGCTACCTCATGGCTATCTCTATCCCTATGCAGCACTGATGAATGGGAAGTATGTCTGTGTTATCCAAAATTACATCAGGAAAAGAAATGAGGGGATTTATGATTTCTTGAAGCTCTGAGTGGCTCTTCTAAAATGCAGAGCACAGTAGAGAAATACAATTTTATCAGTCATGGAAAACACTCTTACACAATTTTCTTTAAAAAAAAATAAGAAAAGGAAAATGAAAGAAATTCTCCTGCATGACAAAAACAGATATTTATGATACAAGGAATGCTCTTAAGAAATAGTGGTTGAGACAGAAAGCAGATGTCAAATAGTTAAGGAGATTCATATCCATTTATAATCCAATGGGGTATTAATTTACATAAGCATATTGTGGACAGAATTTTAAACCACCAGGGATAAATCCAAGAGGCTTTTTGATTCATTTAACATAGCTACGTTAATCAGTCTAAACTGCAATACCCTTCAGAAATTTCTAATTGCAAAGTAGGGAAAAGATCTTTTAATGGCCCCGAAACCAGTTTAAAAAATTAGGGGTGTTTTAGCATATATGAAGAGAATTCAGTAATAATCATAAAGAAATGTAACAGGCAGCCAGACCTAAATTTAGCTGTTGTATTCGTTCATAACATCAAAGATGTATTCTTAAATTCTTAAAAAAAAAACACTCTCTAAAGGTATGACCTACAAAATTGAGTCTATATCAGTGTGCATAACCAGTTTATTGGCATAAAATATATCATCAGTTGGTTTTTGAATCTCAAACTCTATTACAAATCAACAATCCAAGAGAAAAAAAAACAGAGGAACAGTTTGAAACAGCGATTCAGAGACTACCCAAAACATACAAAAAAAATGTTGAACACTAATAATCAGAGAAATGCAAATTAAACTAATATTTTATATGCAACAAATTTGTGATTTAAAAAAATTGGCAAGTTACAGGAAAACAACTCTTACAATATTGGTAGGGTATAAATTGATATAACACATTGGAAAGAATTTGGCAAAATATGGTGATGTGGAAAAGATGCCTATCTTATGACCCAGCAGCATTTGCACTGCTGGGTACAATTTTCACAGAGGTGCACAAGAAAATGAGGGCAAAAAAATGTTCAGTACTGAAATATTTGTACTAGTAAAAAAAATTGGGAAAAATGTTACATATTCTTATAATAAAATACCAAATAGCAGCTAAAACGAATAAAATGAAACTCCATGTATCAACATAGTTGAGATTCAAAGGTTGAGTGGAAAAAAAGGCAAGGTGCAGAATGATATTCAAGTATGATGCCATTCGTAGGAATTCTAAAGTATGAAAAGAAATATAATCTATTTGATTAGTCTATCTATCTATCTATCTATCCATCTACCTATCTATCTACCTATCATCTTGCTAATATAAAGCCATGCACAAAAATAATAAACACTCAATATAGGATGGTGATGACAATAGGTGGGGGGATAGGGAAGAAGTGATAGAGAAGTGGCACTCTGAAGGTTTCAATTTTTTAAAAAAATGGATTATTTCTTAAGCAGAGTTGTGGTCACATTGGAGTTTGTCATATTATTCTGTATATGTTTGTGTGTATATATGTATATGAAATAATTAATTAAAAATCAGTTAAATCCAATGTTTGATTAAGCTGGTGTGCCAGTTTGAATGTATTATGTCCCTCCAAACACCATTATCTTTGATATAATCTTGTGTGGGCAGACCTCTCAGTGTTGATTAAATTGTAATTTTTGAGTGTTTCTGTGGAGATGCGCCCCACCCAACTGTGGGTGATGAATCTGACTGGATAATTTCCATGGAGGTGTTGACCCGCCCATTCAGGGTGGGTCTGAATTAAATTACTGGAGCATTATATAAGATCAGACAGAAGGAACAACCAAGAGGGACACTTTGAAGAAAGCACAGGAGCTGCAGATGAGAGACAGTTTGAAAACGGCCATTGAAAGCAGACTCTTGCTCTGGAGAAGCTAAGAGAGGACAAATACCCCAAGAGCAACTAAGAGTGACATTTTTGAGGAACTGCAGCCTAGAGAGAAACATCCTGGCAGAAAGCCATTTTGAAACCAGAACTTTGGAGCAGGCACCAGCCACATGCCTTCCCAGCTAACAGAGATTTTTGGGACACTATTGGCCATCCTCCAGTGAAGGTACCCAATTGCTGATGTGTTACCTTGGACACTTCATGGCCTTAAGACTGTAACTGTGTAACCAAATAAATCCCCTTTTAAAAAAGCCAATCCATCTCTGGTGTTTTGCATTCCGGCAGCTGTAGCAAACTAGAACAGCTGGTATGAGCCATGAGCCATATTTCCAAATTTCCAATAAGATACCAATTCTGGTACCATATATGACTTGATAATCTGTTTACATTTTCTTTTCCTGCAGATAAATGCTAAGGTGGAGATCTTTAATCAAGCTGTTAAAACAAAAAAAGAATAACTGAGAATAGCTAAATCCTACTCTGCAATGAGCTTTCTTCAGCAAATCCCTTCATGTTAATTTATGTTACAGACAAACACATGCACACCTTGATCGTTATCCCCTTCTCTCTGTAGATTGATAAAATTTCTTTGGCTTGTGGCTGAGTCATTGTCTTAGTTGTGGGACTGTATCATCTTCTTTCATCTTCAGCATATTTCTTTTATGCTCTGTGCTTGTAAAGATCACACACAACTATTGCATTCACTAAGAGTCTTGTTATAAATGTTTAATAGTTTTCTACCCTAACTGAAAATCAATTGGTGCCGCTTGCTTGTTACTCGTTTGTACTTCCATCTTTTGCAGATGCAAAAGCACAAAGAACAAAGATAACTAGTGCAAGGAGGTTTCAAATTCAGATGTGACAGGAGCCAGGCAAATAACTCAAACGAGTGATACAGGCCAGAGGTAAGAAAACAAATTGGAGTTTATATTACCTTCTTTTAGACATAGTCACTAGTCTTGGGAAATAAAAATGCAGGTTCTGTGTTGCCAGATTCTCCAGTTGCTCAAAAGATGCAAGAAATCCAGATTTGTATGTGAAATCTTTTCTTCCTTAAAAGTTTGCAACTAATTTAACATATAATTTTAACCCTGTTTTGGCCAAACCAAGCACATCTGGCAGCCATAATTAGTTGGGTTGCCACTTAGAGACCTCTGATCTACACACTATGGGAACTGCTGTTGAAAAGAAAACAACTATGCTTGGGATGAAAAAAAAAATTGGAAAAAAACTCCCAACCAACAAAATACCCTATTTTCCTAAACAACAGACAGGGTTACTCAGTAGTTCCTTGGAGAGTACACAAAGGGGAAAGTGTCTACAGATGCCATCTGGAAGACTGTACGCTCCAGGAAGCCACCAGACCCTCTGCACAGGGACTGCTCCTTGGGCTTGATCCTTGCCACCCATGGGAAGTATTTAATTAGAGGCAGGACGATGCTCAACAAGAGGGCTGAACAAGAGGTGAGTCGCTGTATTAGGTGATCCTTCAACTTCTGTCATTAAAAAAGCCTCTCTTATCTCACTGCCCTTCCCCCTACATAGGACCCAACTCCCAGGGGTGTAAATCTCCCTGGCAATGCAGGATATGACTCCCGGGGATGAATCTGGACCTGGCATCATGGGATTGAGAATATCTTCTTGAACAAAAGGGGGATGCAAAATGAGACGAAATAGTTTCAGTGGCTGAGAGATTTCAAATGGAGTCGAGAGGTCACTCTGGTGGACATTCTTATGCACTATATAGATAACACTTTTTAGGTTTTAATGTATTGGAATAGCTAGAAGTAAATACCTGAAACTACCAAACTCCAACCCAGTAGCCTTGACTCTTGAAGACAATTGTATAACAATGTAGCTTACAAGGGGTGACAGTGTGATTGTGAAAATCTTGTGGCTCACACTCCCATTCACCAGAAATTTATTGAGGGGAGGCTTCATGACTGAGGAGTGCTCTAGAAGAAACTCCATAGTGTACGTCATCGGATCTCTTCTCCTTTTCCCTGCAAACTGTCTCTGGAGTTGTGCAATCCACATTCATACCAAACACCAGTGTTCACGTGGGGGGAAACTGGTTTGCATTCGTAATTTAGTGAGTTTCTCCAGTTTCTGTTTTTAGGTTAAAGAAGCAAAGTCTCATGGCATTTGTGAGCTGTTGTTTCTCTGCAGGAATGCATGCAATATTCATGAGATGTCTTAATCCCAAGGGATATAAGGGCCAAAGGAAGTTCAACAAAGTATACTTCTAACTCATCGCCTTGGTCTTCTTATCAGGCCTGATTCAAAACTGAAGTTTTAATATTCACCCTTTCTATAAACAAAGTAAGGATTCTCTAAATAAAAAAGAAGGCAATCTGCCAGTCTTCTGTTTTTCACCACATAAGTTTGAAGGAAAATTCATTTGTGTAGGGTTAGAAAGATTAGATGCATAAATAGTATTTAAATGGATT
Organism: Choloepus didactylus; assembly: GCF_015220235.1. Taxonomy (NCBI): domain Eukaryota; kingdom Metazoa; phylum Chordata; class Mammalia; order Pilosa; family Megalonychidae; genus Choloepus; species Choloepus didactylus. Next base: position 38,853,718 of record NC_051315.1, read on the forward strand.
TGTTCCCGTGTGGTATTTGGGTTAGTTTAATAAAAACCTAGGATTTTTTCAGAGCATTGGTTTCAGATTAAATCACTATTCAGGGCAAATGATTTTAGACAAAAAGGGGAGGTAATTCTTACCTACCAAGCCCTAAAAATTTTACATGTACATTTTAATATGTAGAACACTTCCACTCCATAGGACCAGTATCCTTAGTTTATAAAGGAGAAACAAGAACAACGAAGTCAGGTAAGTTGCCCAAATTTACACAGATAATATATGGTAATCAATCTCATGGCTACTTGATTTCAAAACTCATGCATTTCTCATTATATCAAGATTTCTTGAACTGAAATCTATTGGAAACTTGCTCTTATTTAAAAAACCAAAACATCTCTGCTCAGAACTACATGTAGGATCAATCTTTGAACTTGGTTCCACATGTATCATGTCAATATGTTGGAAAGCATGGCTTCTGAGTTGTTTTTTCTTAAGTGCTGTGATTTGGTGAATAGTCAACAGAAACTGGATGCCTATTTCATCCATTGCTTTAAGAAATAATTTCCTAAATGAATGCTCCAGAAGGATCCCTGTTTGTTGTTGTGATTGTTATTATTTTACTTTTATGAAGTTTGTGTTAGCAGGAAAAGGGTTCAACCACTAATGTTTGTTTACAAACCAAGAAGACAATGGTCAGTTAGGGTTTCAGAAGAATATTATAAAAGCCAAGCAATTAAAGGAAGCTGGTCTGTTTAGCTTTGCATGTCATTTTCCTTTCCTTTCTCTTAGTTCAGTTTTTTCTTACAGGAAGTCAGGATGCAAACACTTCTGGTAGAATAGACAAAAATCACAACAACTGGAATCTAGGCTAAAAAATATTATTAAATACAGAAGTGATCATGTTTACAAAAGTCTGATTAGGGTTGTGATACTCTACTCACCTCCCAAGATATCTCAGAAAAATGCATGTTGGGTAAAAAGAAAATTTTCTCCCAAATTATCTTAAGAGGTTATAGACTGAAACAGCTTTTTAAAAATATAAAAAACTGCCTGAATGGTATTGAAATTATATCTATATAGGTTTAGATGTAGATGATGATGCTGATTTAGATACAGATACATTTCTCCTACTGCATGCACATGCACACACACACATACACTCAGGTGAAATAACTTGGAACCCATCTCTTGCTTTCAAAGATAGCAGTACTGGCAGATCTAAACTTTTCTAGTCATGTACCTGCTTTCAGATGATAAAGGATGACAAATATAATGATTAACATGAACAGGGAAACATTTGGCAATTATTTTTCACCCCAAAGTTCAGAAATTAATCTATGTTCTCATGACTAGCAGATCACCAGTGCTGGTCATTTTCAGCACCTCACTGAATAAATGCACAACAGTACTCATTTAACCCTGAAAGTTGTGATGTAAATAGCTTCATAACCATCTGCTCACCAATGAGAAGGAGTAAAAGATCATTTTCAGATTACACAGGATGTGACTTCATCCAGCATATAATTAAAACAGACTTCATGCAGCACCAACATCTTGTGTAGGCATTGCATCACTGTTATTTTTTTTTTCATGATACACATTAATGCTTGGGATATGTAAGAAATATTTGCCAATATCAAGTATTTGGAAAGCAGTTTAGACTCTACAAATTATGTGAAGGATCAAGAGCTCTGCAATGATCCTTTATGATCCCCAGAAGCTTGTCTTTAGCCCTGAGGTTGAACTTCTCCAATACCAACAATGGGTACTTACAGTTCAGGCTATTACACCATGAGCTATAGTAAATTACAATTCAGGTAGTATTACTGGTAATAATGCAAAAAAAATTAAGAATAATTCCACTCTTTAGATGGTTCTGATATTGAGATGCCTACTCAAATGATCTGTTTTAACAAGTCATTTGATATCTGTTGTTCATTCCTAAGTGGCAGGAAACAAAGCATTTAAATCTTGGTTCCCCAATTACTTGGGATTTATATCTCTGTAAACACACCTTGGAGTATAAAACAAGACTCATTCTTCCCTGTTTATTTCCACATGCATGAACTTAGTAATCATCTCAATCTTGGTGCAAATACAGTTAGTGTCATTCATTTAGATACATAAACATATACCAATTTGTATTATTATTAAGCACTTTACATGCATGACTTAAGTTTTCCTGAGATTGCAAGCTCATTGAGCACAGCTCTGTGGCTTATATTCTTTGTACTACTTTGTCACCAAATGCAATCCTAATTTCACAGTATGTGCTTAATTAATAGCTCCTAAAGTTAATCCTTTGGTTAAGTGCTGATTTCTCATTGGAAACCATGGGGACCAAAAGGCAGTGAGAAGACATATTTAACACGTTGAAAGCAAAACATTGCCAACCAAGAATTCCATAAAAAAAACTGTCTTACAGAAACAAGGGAAGGATTAATACATTCCTAGATAAACAAAAGTTAAGGGAGTTTGTTACTACTAGACCTACCCTACAAGAAATGCTAAATGGACTTCAGCAGGTTGAAAGACAACTGACTGAAGCCACATGAAGAAACAAAGAACCCCAGTAAAGATAATTTAATAGGTAAATATAAGTACTGGGTACTATTCAATTTTTGATGTGTAACTCGACTTTTTACCCCCTATTGGATCTGAAAGGCAAATGCATAAAATACAATGCTAAATCAATGGTTTGGGACTCAATGCATAAATATGTAATTTGTGACAAGAACTACACAAAGGTGGGGCAACAGAGGAACTTAGTTTATATATGCTATTAAAGTTATGTTAGACTGGAGGCGGGGCAAGATGGCAGTGTAGGGAGGTGCAAAATTTAGTTAGTCTCTAGGGAAACTAGTAAATATCCAGGAACAACTAGTAAACTGTCTGGAACAATCATTTGGGGGATATCTGTGAGTGGACACACATCATACACCAGTCTGGAATGGGTGAAAGGACCGAGACCACAGTGTAGAACTGTAAGTAAAGCCTCCAAAACTGCAGAGGCATTGCCCCTCCCCCACTGGCATGGCAGGCTGAGTTGGAACACTTCCCTGTGGGAATAAGAAGTGGTCTCTGCTGGGAACAAGGGAAGGTAATGCAACCAATCTCCAACTGTGATTTTAGTTAACAAATTTGGGCTACTGAATAAAAGCTATGAGCACAGATAAACCCAGAGCAGGCAGGAAAGGAACCCTGAGTTCTCTCCTGGCAGAAAGGAGGCAGGGCTGATGGAAAAATAAATACATAAATAAAAACAGAGGTTTTTGGAGACAGCAGAGCTCAGAATACTGGAAAATGGCTGTGTCCCAAGAAAAGGGGCCTATAGAACCAGGTACAAACTCTGGCTCTTGACTAGAGAAACTGGAGGGCTGGGGACTGGCTCTGAAAATGGAATTTCTTTCTTTTTTCTTTTTTTTTTCTCTCATTCTAAGTAGCTCATTAGAGAAAACATCAGGTAGTTTCAATTGTCAGCGCCGACCCAGGCAAGGGTGGCATTAAGATAATCAGAGAGACAAAAGAAGACGTTAAGTGAAGGAGATAATTCCCTAAAAGGCATATCTTCCCTAAGAAAAGGGGAGCAGGGCCCAGCTCAAGTGACTGTCCTCCCTCAGTGAATTCAGACCCTAGGGCTTGGTGGGCAGAGGGAAATTGAGACAGTTTAAGCTAAGCTTCTAACCACCCTCATCCCAAGCAGGGACAGAGTTTGCTGAGAATTAAAGGCACTGCACCTATTTATGCCAGTGGGGAGCTGTGGGCTGACAAGCACCACCTGCTGGACAGGATAGGAAAAGCACAGAGTCTAGAGGCCTCACAGGAAAGTCTGACAACTTTCTGGATCTCATCCTCAGGGAAACCTGATACTGATTACCCCTCCTCCTGAGACATGAGCCCATCTGGTCTGGGAAAATCTGATTGGGGTAATCAAGGAAGCCAGATGCCTAAACAACAAAAAATTATGAGTCACACTAATTAAAAACAAAGATATGGCCCAATCAAAGGAACAAACTTATACTTCAAATGAAATACAGGAGTTAAAACAACTAATTAAAGATCTTCAAACAAATATGCTAAATCAAATCAATGAGCTGAAGGAAAAAGTGGCAAAAGAGATTAAGAATATGAAGAAGACACTGAGTGACCATAAAGAAGAATTCATAAGCTTCAAAAAACAAGCAGCAGAACTTACAGGTATGAAAGGCACAATAGAAGATATGAAAAACAAAATGGAGATATACAATAGCAGATTTGAAGAGGCAGAAGAAAGGATTCATGAACTACAGGACAGAACATCTGAAATCCTACATTACAAAAGAACAGACAGGGAAAAGAATAGAAAAATATGAGCAGTATCTCAGGGAATCAAAGGACAACATGAAGCACATGAATATATGTGTCATGGGTGTCCCAGAAGGAGAACAGAAGGGAAAAGGGGCAGAAACAATAATGCAGGAAATAACCACAGAAAATTTCCCATCTTATAAAAGACATAAAATTACACATCCAAGAACCACAGCATACCCCAAACAGAATAGATCTGAATAGATCTACCCTAAGACACTTAATAATCAGATTATCAAATGTCAAAACAAAGAGAAAATTCTGAAAGCAGCAAGAGAAAAGCGATCCATCACATACAAGGGAAGCGTGATAAGACTGTGTGGATTTTTCAGTAGAAACCATGGAGCAAGAAGGCAGTGATATGATATATTTAAAGATACTGGGAGAGAAAAACTGTCAACCAAGAATTCTATACCCAGCAAAACTGTCCTTCAAAAATGAGGGATAAATTTAAATATTTTCAGACAAACAGAAACTGAGAGAGTTTTTGAACAAGATACCTGCTCTACAAGACATAATAAAAGGAGCACTACATGCAGATAGGAAAAGACAGGAAAGAGAGGTTTGGAAGGCTAGGGGCATATATGACACCAGAAGGAAAGACAGAAGATAAAGTCTGTGGTCAATGATGATGACTAAATGTACTAATAAGAATTTTTTTTATATGAGGGAGAACAAATGAATATCAACTTTGCTACGTGTTAAAACGGGGTGGTATTGGGGAAAAAGTACAATCAATGCAAACTAGAGTCTATAGTTAATGGTAACTTCCATTAATTGTAACAAAGATGTTACAATGTAAGATGCTTCCATTAATTGTAACAAAGGCAATAGACCGAAGCTAAATGTCTGTAAGAGAGGGATATAAGGGAGTGATATGGGATTCTTGGTGGCAGTGTTGTTGTCTGACCTTTTCATTGTATTTTATTTTATTTTTTCCTCTACCTTTTATTTTGTTTTATTCCTCATTGTTTTCTCCTCCTCCTCTTTCTTTGTGGTAGAAATAGAAATGTCCTCATATAAAATGAGGTGGTAAATGCATAACCATATGATCATACTGGGAATCATTGATTGTTTACTTAGGATGGATTATATGGCATGTGAATAAAACCATTTGAAAAATAAACAGAGGGATACAAGTGCTGGAGAAAATGTGGAGAGAGGGTTGTACCTATTCACTGTTGGTAAGGAAATAGAATGGTGCAGCCCATCTGAAGGGCAGTGTGGTGGTTCCACAGGAAGCCATATGGTCCTGCAACCCTGTTATTGGGTGTATACTTTGGAGGAACTGAGAGTGGGGACATGAGTGGACATTTGCATACAGGTGTTTGTGGTGGCAGTATTCACGATCTGCAATGGAAGGAGGTGGCTGAAGGGTACATCGACTTTTAAACAGAATGGTGAATTATGGTATACACATATGTGCTGGTTTGAATGTATTATGTCCCCCAAAATGCTATTTTCTTTGATGTAATCTTGTGTGGGCAGACATATCAGTGTTGATTAGATTGTAATTCTTTGAGTGTTTCTGTGGAGATGCACCCCACCCAACTGTGGGTGATGACTCTGATTGGATAATTTCCATTCAGGGCGGGTCTGAATTAAATCACTGGAGCCATATAAATGAGCTGATAAACAGAGGGAACTCAGTGAAGCTGAGAGTGACATTTTGAAGAGAAGCTACAGCCAAGAGGGACACTTTGAAGAATGCACAGAAGCTGAGAGAGTAGCTGCAAATGAGAGACAGTTTGAAGATGGCCGTTGAAAGCAGACTTTAGCTCCAGAGAAGCTAAGAAAGCAAAAACGCTCCAAGAGCAACTGAGAGTGACATTTTTGAGGAAATGCAGCCTAGAGAGGAACATCCTGGGAAAAAGCTATTTCAAACCCAGAGCTTTGGAGCAGACACCAACCACGTACCTTCCCAGCTAACAGAGGTTTTCTGGACACCATTGGCCATCCTCCAGTGAAGGTACCTGATTGCTGATGTGTTACCTTGGACACTTTATGGCCTTAAGACTATAACTGTGTAACCAGATAAACCCCCTTTATAAAAGCCAATCCAACTCTGGTGTTTTGCATCCCAGCAGCATTAGCAAACTAGAACAACATACAAGGGAATATTGAGTGGTGGCAAGAAGGAATGAAGTTGCGAGGCATGCAACTAGGTGAATGGATCTTGAAGACAGTATGTTGAATGAAATAAGCCAGAAAAGAAAAGACAAACATTATAATGCCTTACTAATACGGACTAACAATAATGTGCAAACTCTGAGACTTGAATCTGGGAGCATGGGTTATCAGGGGAAGGTGTATTGTAAAGGTTCCTAGATTGTAAGCTTTTACAGCAGTCACATCTATGCATGAATTGTAATGGTTATTTCTAAATTCTGAGATGCTGAGCTGTTTGTGTGTGACTTAGTCAGTCCCTGGAGCTTCATGCGTCTGTCTGGCACCTGTGAGTCAGAGCCAGAGTTCGGCAGCTTTGAGTGTCTGCATTGCCCCATGAGCCAACTGTTAAAGAGGCTGAAAAGGAGATCATACTTCAATTGGAGATATGAATGAAATGGACTTGGTTGAGACTGGGAGAGATCAGACTAAAAGTTAGAGGATGATATTGACTGTGTTTTAAAACTTCGGCATCTGTGTGGGGCCAAAGGAAGAGATGTTTATTTGGTGCAAAATCTGTATTTTCTGTAGCACACTATATAATTTAACATGCATAGTTAGTTTTCTCAATACATTAATTAAATGGAACCTTGATTAGAGAGTGAAATTGGGTTGGCCGGTATAGTTATAGTGTGAAGCTCCAATACATCCCAGAATAATTTGGGCAGAGAACAAAAAATATTTGCAAAGCCCCCTTGAGGGACTGGGGAAAAATGTGGAAATATTAAACTTCCCTACCTGGGGAATTCCTGATATTTTTGCAAGCATTGGTGACTACCAGTTTAGTAGGCTGAGCCCCTGATCTTGTGGCTCACCCTTATTAAGCTTGCTAAGCCTACTTATAATTTCGGCCTGATAGTCACCCCCAGAGAACTTCTTTTGTTGCTCAGATATGGCCTCTCTCTCTAAGCCAACACTGCAGGTGAACTCACTGTCCTCCCCTGCTATGTGGGACATGACTCCCAGGGGTGTAAATCCCCCTGGCAACATGGGGCATTACTCCTGGTGATGAGCTTGGACCTGGCATCATGGGATTGAGAAAGCCTTCTGGACCAAAAGGGGGAAGATAATGAAACAAAATCATTTCAGTGGTCAAGAGATTTCAAATGGAGTTGAGAAGTCATTCTGGAGGTTACTCTTATGCATTATATAGGTATTCCTTTTTAGTTTTTAGTTTATTAGAATAACTGGAAAGAAATATCTGAAACTGTTGAACTGTAATCCAGTATCCTTGATTCTTGAAGACAAGTGTATAACTATAAAGCTTATATGGTGTTTCACTGTGTGATTGTGAAAACCTTGTGGCTCACACACTCTTTATCCAGTGTATGGACAGTTGAGTAGAATAATGGGGAAAATAAGTAAATGGATAAAAGTGGGGGAGGAGAGGTATGAGATGTTTTGGGTGTTCTTTTAACTTTCATTTTTATTCTTATTTTTACTTTTATTTTTTGGAGTAATAAAAATGTTCAAAAAATTATTGTGGTGATGAATGCACAACCATATGATGATAACTATGAACAACTGTATACTTTGGATGATTCCATAGTATGTGAATATATTTCAATAAAATTGAATTTAAAAAGTTATGTTGGTATAAAGCAAACAAGATTGTTATCAATTTAGGATGTTAAATTTAAACCCTGGGCTGGTTTGCATCTATTGTGTCCCCCCACAAAATCCATATTCTTTAATGCAATCTTGTGAGGGCAGACTTAATAGTCTTTTGATTAGGGTGGGACCTTTTGATTAGGTTGTTTCCATGGAGATGTGACCCACCCAACTATAAGCGAGACCTTTTGATTAGATCATTTCCATGGAGGTGTAACCCAGCCCATTCTGGGTGGGTCTTAATTAGATCACTGGGGTCTTTTAAGAGAGTTCATGGAGAGAAGAAACTCAGAGAAGCCGAGAGAGACACTTTGGAGAGAAGCTAAGAAATATAAACCAGTTTGCCCCCAGGAGAAGCTAAGAGCCAACACAGACTCAAACACTTGGAGACACTGGGAGATGCAGACTGAAGGACATTTGGAGATGCTAAGCTAAGAGATGAAGCCTGGAGTTTGCCCCAGAGAAACTAAGAGAGAAATGCCCTGGGAGAACAAGCAAGGATGCACAGAGGCTAAGAGAGAGAAGCTAAGAGAGACAGAAGCCCAGATACATTTTGCCGAAAGTCATTTCGAAACCAGAACCCAGGAGAAAAAGACCAGCAGACACCAGCCACGTGCCTTCCCAGGTGACAGAGGTGTTCCGGATGCCATGGGCCCTTCCTCAGTGAAGGTATCCTCTTGATATCTTAGATTGGAAACTTCTATGGCATTGGAATTGTAAGTTTGTAACCTAATAAATCCCCTTTATAAAAGCAGCTTTAGTAAACCAGAACAAACCCCATGATAATTACAAAGAAAATATCAAAGAATATGCACTCATAGAGACAGAAAGCAGGGTACCAGGGGTGAAGGGCAGGGGCAAGGGGGAATTAATGCAATGGGGAGGGCAGGGTTTCTCTTTGGGGTGAAAGGAAAGAAACAGTAATGGTGGTGAGAGTGCTGCAATATTGTGCAGGTGACTAAACCCACTGAATGGTACGCTTGGGAGGGGCTGGGACAGGAAGATTTTATAAAGACATATATTTCCACAATTAAAAAAGAAAGAAAGAGAAACTAAAGAGATAATGACAATTAAATGCAGCACATGATACTAGATGCGATCCAAGAATGGAGGAGAAACAGCTTGATAGGATATCATTGGGACTTAAGAAAAAAGTTGGAATATAGATTGAAAGCTTTATATCAATGTCAAATTTCTTGAACTTGATAACTGCACTTAAGGTGATTACATAAATTAACATCCTTGTTTGAAGAAAATATACATGAAAGTATTATGTGTTCAAGCAACCTGCTCTCAAATGTTTGGAAGATATATAGAAAGACAGATAGATAGGAAGATAGAAAGATGAGAGAGAGAGAGAAAGAGAGAGAGAGAGAGAGAGAGAGAGGGAGAGGGAGAGAGAGAGAGAAAGAGGGGGAAAAGGCAAAGGAGCTATGCCAGTTTGGCTATATTATGTCCCCCAGAAAAAGCCATGTTCTTTGATGCAATCTTGTGGGGGCAGACTTATTAGTGTTGATTAGGTTGGAATCTTTGGATTAGGTTGTTTCCATGGAGATGTGACTCGCCCAACTGTAGGTGATAACTCTGATTAGATAATTTCCATGGAGGTGCAGACCCACCCATTCACCATGGGCCTTGGTTAGTTTACTAGAGCACTATATAACAGCTCAGACAGAAGGAGCTTGCTGCAGCTGAGAAAGACATTTTGAAGATGGCCGTTGAAAGCTGACATTTTGGAGCACACCATTTTCTTTTTTAATTCAGTTTTATTGAAATATATTCACATACCATACAATCATCCATGATATACAATCAACTGTTCACAGTACAATCATTTAGTTATGCATTCATCACCACAATCTATTTCTGAACATTTTCCTTACATCAGAAAGAATCAGAATAAGAATAAAAAATAAAAGTAAAAAAAGAACACCCAAACCATCCCCCCCCATCCCACCCTATTTGTCATTTAGTTTTTATCCCCATTTTCTACTCATCCATCCATACACTAGATAAAGGGAGTGTGATCCACAAGGTTTTCACAATCACACTGTCACCCCTTGTAATCTACATTATTATATAATCGTCTTCAGGAGTCCAGACTACTGGGTTGGAGTTTGGTAATTTCAGGTATTTACTTCTAGCTATTCCAATACATTAAAACCTAAGAGGTGTTATCTATATAGTGCATAAGAATGTCCACCAGAGTGACCGCTTGACTCCATTTGAAATCTCTCAGCCACTGAAACTATTTTGTTTCATTTTGCATCCCCCTTTTGGTCAAGAAGATATTCCTAATCCCATGATGCCTGGTCCAGATTCATCCCCGGGAGTCATATCCTGCATTGCCAGGGAGATTTACACCCCTGGGAATCGGGTCCCACGTAGCAGGGCAGGCAGTGATTTCACCAGCCGAGGTGGCTCAGTTAGAGAGAGAGAGGGCCACATCTGAGCAACAAAGAGGTACTCAGGGGGAGACTCTTAGGAACAATTATATGCAAGTTTAGCCTCTTCTTTGCAGTAACGAGCTTCATAAGGGCAAGTCCCACGATCGAGGGCTCAGCACATCAAACCGCCAGTCCCAATGTTTTGACAATATCAATGCCAGTCCAGGTGAGGAAGTCCAACACTTCTGCACCTTCCCCCAGCTCCTTGGGGTGGGGGGGGGGGTGCTGTAAATATATTTTTTATTCTCTGCCCAAATTACTTTGGGATGGGAGCACGCCATTTTGAAATGCTACCTGGGAGCAAGCAGATGCCAGCCACGTGCTTTCCCAGCTAACAGAGGTTTTCCTGATGCCAATGGCCTTTCTCCAGTGAAGGCACCCTACTGTTGATGCCTTACCTTGGACACTTAATGGCCTTAAGACTATACCTTTGTAACCAAATATACCTCCTTTATAAAACCAATTCATTTCTGGTATTTTGCAAAATGGCAGCATTAGCAAACTGGAACAGGTGCCAAAATGTTAAAAATGATGGATCTAGGTATCTATAGGAGGGGTATATACTGGAGTTGGGTTTGTATTACTTTTGCAACTGTCCTTAAGTTTGAAATTATTTCAAAATAAAAAGTTAAAAAATTAATCTTTTGGGGTGGGCAAAAGAGAATTATTAATCTCCACTCTAGGCTCTCTTTTCCTCATGTAGAATAAAGGAAAAAATGTGTAACAGAATGAAAGGAACATTTCCCATTGCCTCAAAATTGGCTCTAGAGCAGAGCTCAGTGACCTTTTACTACAAAGGGCCAGCTAGTAAATATTTTATGTTTTTCAGGACAAATAGACTCTCTATAACATATTCTTATTCATTGTTGTTCTGTTTTGTTTTTCACAACCCTTTAAATATATAAACACCATTCCTACCTCACAGACCATAGAAAAACAGAGGGGAGGCAAGATTTGACCTATGAGTCTTAGTTTCCTGATCCTTGCTCTAGAGTACAGAGACAAAGCAGTGGGTGCTCCGTACTCTACAGTCTGAAGAGCCACCAACAATGGGGGCCAGACTCATTTCTCCAGGCTTAATAAGGGAGAAAATCCCACTCAATTACCTCCCTCTCTTTATCTATCTCTATTGCTATCAACCATCCATCTGTCTATCTATCTATCAATCATCCATTTATCTGTATCGATCTGCATCTGTCTGTCATCTGTCATATCTGTTGCCCTAGCCTGTGGACTAGCCTGTGTCTGTGAGCACCAGCATTGAGGTGACTGCTCCACAGAGGGCAAAACATCTGCTCAGGGTTACCCGGAGAAGAGGTGGCCACCAGCAGAAGAGGACCACAACAGGAGCTAGGTAAGTTTGGGGCTGCTTACTATTTTCCCCAACAGCATTGACACATAAAAAGAGACTTTGGAGAGCAGGTGGAAGACATTTCTCAGAAACATCCACTGTATACATACCCCCAACAATTCATGGCCCCAGCTGAAGCCTGTCTTGGAGGTAGAGGAAGAAATGTAAGTAAAATCAAGCTTGAGATTCACAGTGTGTTGATAACTGTCCAAGATGTTGTTAAAGGAAAAGAAAAGGCATTTAACAGAGCACGGTTGGAAGCAGTGATTGAAAATAAATGATAATGTTTCATATTTGTACCTGTGCCAGTTTGTATATATTATGTCCCCCAGAAAAAAGCCATATTCTTTGATGCAGTCTTGTGGGGGCAGACATATTAGTGTTGATTAAGTTGGGACCATTGGATTAGGTTGTTTCCATGGAGATGTGCCCCACCCAAGTGTAGGTGATAACTCTGATTAGATAATTTCCATGGAGGTCTGGCCCCACCCATTCAGCCTGGGTCTTGATCAGTTCACTGGAGCTCTATAAAAGCTCAGACAGAAGGAGCTCACAGCTAGCTGTAGCTGAGACAGACATTTTGAAGATGGCCATTGGAAGCTGATGCAGACATTTTGGAGAATACCATTTTGAAATGCTACCTGGGAGCAAGCAGATGCCAGCCACGTGGCTTCCGAGCTAACAGAGGTTTTCTGGAGGGCAATGGCTATCCTTCAGTGAGGGTACCCAATTGTTGTGCATTACCTTGGACACTTTATGACCTTGAGACTGTAACTTTGTAACCAAATAAACCCCCTTTATAAAAGCCAATCCGTTTCTGGTATTTTACATTCTGGCAGCATTAGCACCAGAACAGTACCCCACTGAGTAGAGCCATACACATTTTCTTTCTTTCACTCTCTCTCTTTTGTTTTCTCCTGCTAGAGGTGTCCATAAACTTTCAAATTCAAGTCTTTTAAAAAAAATCTACTTGTCTTTGCTGAGACCTGCAGGTTGTAAAGGGAACTAGGAGATATATTGTTTCTCCAGAAGCAAAACTGAGATGATGAAGTTCAAGTGATTTATTAAGGAAGTGCTCCCCAAGGAAACCAGAAAGGAAGTAGTGAAGGGAGTAGGAAAAGCAGGACAGGGAAGGGGAGGAAGTCAAGCAAGGGGGAGATCTCAGGCAAAGTTTCCCCAAGGCTAGCTTCAGCCTGATCCTGCAGAAAATCAGGGATTTTGAATTCTGCCTCTCAGTAGTCCCCACCCACGTCAAGCGGACAACACATGGAATCAGTGGTTCAGGGCGACTCTTGAGGGATGTAAGTACCCAGCATTTCTGGTGCTCAATCCTGGCAAAGAGGCTCCAGAATCCCGTGGGCAATCTCCCGATGGGAAAACAAAAATTATAAAACTGAGATCCAAGAAGATCTGGGCAGAGAATCAACATTATCTGCTATACATATTCACAGACTGTTAGAGTGGAAGAATCCTTGGGGAATGCAAAATCGTGGCATGCTTTGATTAGTTGTAAGTTGTCTCTCTCTCACATGCATACACATTACCAATAATAAGGTGCCAAAAATCTGTAAATGATTTTTTCCCAAATAAAACTTGTTTAGAATGTTAAGATTATCTCTGTAATAATGTCACTCTTATTAGCAATCCTATGTGCTTTCATTACTGGAGGAGAAAGGTTTGAAGGTACTTGTTGCAGTTTGCTAATGCTGCGGTTATGCAAAATACCAGAAATGGATTGGCTTTTATAAAGGGGATTTACAAGGTTACAAATTTACAGTTCTAAGGCCATGAAAGTGTCCAAATTAAGGCAGCAAAAAGAGGATACCTTAACTGAGGAAAGGCCGATGGTGTCCTGAAACACCTCTGTCAGCTGGGAAGGCACATGGCTGGTGTCTGCTGGTCTTTTGCTCCTGCATTCTGGCTTCAGAATGGCTTTCTCCAAAATGTCCTTGGGCTTCTGCCTCTCTTAGCTTCTCTCTCTCATCCTCTGCACAGCCTTGCTTATTTTCCAGAGTGTTTCTCTCTAAATATCTGGGGGTCCTCTCTTAGCTTCTCAGGGCAAACTGTGGGCTCCATATTGTAACTTAGCATCTCCAAATGTCCTTTAGTCTTCATCTCCCAGTGTCTCTGAGCATTTCCATCTGTGTGGGCTCTCAGCTCTCTTAAAGACTCCAGTGATCTAATTAAGACTCACCCTGAATGGGGGGGAGGGGTCACACCTCCATGAAAATAATCTAATAAAAGTTCTCACCCTAATCAAAAGGCTAATAGTCAGTCCCACAAGATTGCATTAAAGAACATGGCTTTTCTGGGGGACATAATAGATCCAAACTAACACAGCATGACTCTAGGAATGGGACATAATTCAGGCCGGTCTTATCTATGCTACAATTCATCTTTAGATACTGATACTGTGGTTCTGTTGATAGTTGTGGCAATTATAAATTATAGCTCATGAATTGTGGTTTTATAGTTACTTTGGATTTTTAAAAAATTATCTGTGAATAAATTTGGATTTATTTCTAAATAGGCCTATGGGAAGGTATACTGCTTGCTATAAAAATATGCCAAAAATTACTACTCTAGTAGAATCCAGAAGGCAGCTTGGTATAGAGGCAAAGCAATATATACTAACGATTAAAAGTGTGCAGTTAAATTGCCTGGGGTCAAATACTGGTTATGCTACTATCAAACTGTTTTTCACTGGACAATTTGATTAACCTTTTATATCTAAATACCATCATCTATAAATATGACTAAGATTGAGACCTGCATTATCAGGTTGTTGGAGACTAAAGGAGATCATACATGTGGAGTAATGAAGTACAGTCTTAGCACATAATAAGTGCCCTATAAATGTTCACTTTTATTAAGGACATGGTTTCTGGACTTGGAAAGATCTCTACCTACCTCTGTGTCTTTGTCCTTGGGGAGGTAAGCCTAAATTTTGTCTCAATAAGTAGAGATACTATTACCATGACTGGATTTCTGTGAAGATTAATTGCAATAATATGATATATGAAATACCCAGAAGTGCATAATAGGTGTTAGTTCTCTGTCCTTTTATTGGATACACAGATACCCACCACAACATGTAGGAGATGTAGCATGAACACCTTCATTGACTCTCTTTTGCACTAATCTAGTTTAGCTTATGACTTTTATGATGGCAGAAACCATTCTACCTCCACAAAGTTCTACTGCTAGAATATATTCCTTAAATGAAACTGACATTTGCATATGCCTGGCCTCAACCCTGTTTGCTCCTGGAACAACATGAACTCGAACTACTCTTGAGATAATTCAGTGGGCCAAGAGAACTGAAAACTTTCCCCTAAATTAAGGACATACTACCAGAGACTAAATACTCATGGGTTTGGCAACACATTAGGTAGAGTATTTCTGTGCCTTGACTCTAGCAAGGCTTCAACACAAAGGAAGCCCAAATATTCACAGAGCAGTGCAAACTGTTCTGTTCCCTTCAAAATCAGTCTCTTGAGTCTGCTTATAGCTTCTGGCTTAGCTGTTCTCCAAACCTCATTTTCTGGTTCTCAAAACATAGTCTGGACTTCATTAGCTAAATTGAGAAGAAGCTAGTTTGGATAATCAGATACTTCCTTTAAAAAAAATCATTTAACTTGGGATGAAGTTTGCTGCTTAGAGCAAACATAATTTAGATCATCAAAAAAAAAGTCATTGTTTTACTCTCAATTGTGTTAAGGGTTTAGAACCAAACACTGCACTCATGAGCAGTGTTTAGGGTCTCTATTCTGATTGTGCCAGCATCCCCATGCAGAGCGGATACCCTCTGTGTTAACAGTTTTGAGTAGTGTTATGTTGGGCCAGAGGATGAAGGTTCTTCCTTTGTTCACCCCTGTCTTCCAGAAGAAGTCTCCACTGAAACCTCAACTGGATAAACAGAGGTCCCAGGGGAAGCCACCAGCAGGGCCCTTCACTGTGCACACACATTTCCTTCTTCTTTCAGACAAATGCAATGCTCCGACTTCCTTCCGTCAAATGCAATGCTCCAACTTCCTTCTGTCTACCCCCTCATCTCCTGGTTCAGTCACACACCAACATCTAAAATTACATCACAAGTAATAATCATGTATTACAATTATAATACATAATTATAATAATTATGTATTACTATGTGATTATTATGTAATTATAATTATTATGTAATAATAATTTGCTTTCCTCCCTTTCCCCAACATGACTACACTCTCCACTCTTCACCTTTATAAAAACCAAGAGAAGGTGAATGAGGTGACATCTTAAAATTTCAAGGTTGCCTTGTGTCCTAAAAATAAAAAATTTTGCAATCATTTTCCTGTAGCAATTTGTATGTGTTTTGTTTTACTCATGATTCTCTAGCCAACTGCTGTTTTAAGGCAAGTAGTGATATCTTAGACCAATAGGTGTTAGAAAGGATCCTAGAGACATTCCCCTTCATAAAGGAGGAATCTAAGACCCAATGAATTATGAAGATTTATCCCCAATCACACAATTATTAGCAGCAGAGTTGCTTTGAGACCCCAGGGTCTTAGAACTTCCACTCCTCTATCCAGGAACCCATTGTTTTGGTTGACTGAGACAAATTGGCCCTTTCCTTGCTGACAGAGCTTTCTGAGCACTCCCTGATAACTCTTGGTGAATAACTCAATGGGGCACTGAGCTTCTAGGTCCATATTGTGTTCCTGGACATCTAGCTTTCTCCCTTTAATCCTTCTCTTGAGTCATAACTGTCCAGGGCCTTCTCTAAAGCACCTAGATGATTCCTCAGTTTGAATCAGCCTCTTTCCTACTTTTCTTCTATTCTATCCTCCTCAGAGCTGTTACCAGACTCACTGTCCCTTGGTTTCTACCTTTCCTGAAAGTGGCTGCAGACTTCATCACAGATTTCCAGAATCCTCCACATCCTCAATGACTTTGAACACAGGCGAACGAACTCTTTTCAATTCAAGAAAACAAAAATGACAAACAAGAAGGAGTATTAAAATTTTACAACTGTACAAAGTTCTCCCAAATCTTGGTTCCAATTAACTTGAAGTCAGATTCTAGCTCTCCCCTTTTAATCCTGAGGATGGATTTTCCCAAAGTCCATCCTGATTTTTCCCACCCTCTGCGTTATAAACAGGCATATATACTCCTTTTTCCAGATACCTCCTTTCCCAGTAGGCAGGCCCACAGAGGAAATCCAGGCAGAAAAATATGGTTGTCTTATTAACATGCATTTTGACAATCTCAATTGGTATAGAAGCTGTGCCTTTAGATATTTTTATTCTCTCCATTAACTGAAATTAGTAGCTTCATTCTCCCACAACAGCATTTTTATAAAATATTCCGAATTTTTTAAACGGGATAATGCAGCATATTACACTTCCTCTTGAAGATTAAAAAGGAGCACAAACACAATCTAGGTTCTGAAAAGTTTTTTCTGCTGTAAAAAAAAAAAAAAAAACTGTTTAATTTTGCTTAAAGTCATTATTTACCATAACAAATCTATTTGGCTGTGGAATCTCTTCATGTAAGTCCATATTAACATCCGAAACCACACACTCTTGGAAGCATTTGCTAAACTAAATGCAGCACCAATTTGCTATAAATATTTCTTCACTGGAATATCACATACCTTACCTGCTCCTTCAGAAAATAATTCTCCACCTAAAATGTTTAACCTCATTTGCTTCGTATTTCCTGTATAATAGGAACTATGCTAAATTTGTTACATATTTCATATTTTTTAGTTTAATGCCCATAACTACTCTGTAAAATAGGTATTGTTAGTTCCATTAAACAAAGAAATTTGGGTTAAACAATATATCAATTAGAGGTTTTTGAAACCTCAACTCACAATGACCTAAGTAACAAGGAATTTTTATCTCATAGGTAGAGTGATTCTGGGGTAGATCAATTCATCAGCTCAGTGACATCATCAATCACCTGGAATCTTTCCATCTTTCTATTCCTCATCTTCAGCATTCCCACTTTGTCAAAGGTCAGCTAACTTTACAGTCATAAGCATATCATGTAGATATGACAATGAACAGAAGCAGACAAATTTCTCTATAAGCCCCATGAAGGAAAAACTCAGACCCTCCATAATCATTGATCACTCATGTTGGCAGTTAGAGAAACAGTTAAAATCTCAACAAAATGATTGATCCTTAATATTTTACTGAACTCACTGTAAGCCTTTCCTATGCCTATCATCATATCATTTAAGTATCCTTGTTAAAATTTGCTTAGTTATCACTACAAAGTCCATCCTTACATCCCTTGCCATCAATTTCTCCTTTTTCCTGCCTGAGTGTCACAAGGCCCTTCTCTCCTATTGACCACAATTCTCAGAGAAGGTCTTAGGTTGCACCACTGTAGAAAGGAACATTTATAATTTTGATGTCTTAAGTAAGACTTGGTAGACACTCAGCTACTAGCCGATTTAGCATTTCTCTTCCCCCTTTCCACAGTAAATTCTTAGTAAATAAGGTATAATTTTAAATTCTTAATTTGTGGTCCAAGTTTCTACAACCTTGGCTGACTTGTTTTCATTTCTCATTGGATACACCACACCTACATCACAGTACCACGCTTATCCAATCATTGTCAAGGGGAATGACCTCTAGGATTGGCTTGGTGTTGCCCATAGAGCTGCAGATAGGGTCAGAAATCCCTGCCTTTTCTCAGGAAATAGTGATGCACAAACAGAACTGGGATTTTATCAACAAAGAAGTGGGGAGGGGCTGTTTGGTAGAGATCCAAAATATCTGCTGTAAGTATCTTATTACCTGGCTATGAAGTACACAAATTTAGTAGATTCCCTGAAGGTGCATAGCCATACTCTTCCATTCTAATATATCCATACTTTTGTGCACCATGCCAAACTCACTTTGAGTGTTTGGGTATCAAAGGAGCAGCCTTATTCTTCTTGGATCCAAGTAGCTAGGTGGACTCCAAGAAGAACTGCTGACCTTTAGATTTAGAAATACCATTACAAATTACTAGTTGTCTTAGTTTCTCAGCAGCTATGGGACAATTACCACACAACGGGGTAGCTTAAACAATGGGAATTTATTGTGGCACAGTTTTCGAGGCTGGAAGTCTTGCCTCCTCCTGGGTTTGGTAGCACACTGGCTGGCTGACAATCCTTGGCTTTCCCCTCACATGGAAATGTTCTCTCCTTTCTCATCCGGGTTCCCCTGACTTCTAGTTTCCAGCTCCTCCCCATGGCTTTCTAAGGCCTCCAGTAATGGGATTAAGCCCCACCCCGACTCAGTTGGCCACACCTTAATTAAAATAACATCTTCAAGAGATCCTATTTAAATGGATTCATACCTACAGGGATATGGATTAAGATTAAGAATATGTATAAATTTGGGTACATGTTCCAACCTACCACAGTAGTACACACTTATAATATCTTTTATTACTTCTGGGTTAAAATGACATCAGCCTTCATTGTGCAAATATCAAAGGCAGTGTGGCAATGAAAAAAAAGACTTACTTTATGAGAAAGAATATCCTAACCCAAGAATTTGTAGCTGAAGAAATATACTAAAAGGAAATAAAAATGACCCAGACACAGGCGATTTTTTTCCCTGATTCAATCCAACCAGCTTGAAATTTTTTGGCACAATTCACAAATCTAAAAGATTTTGAGTCTTAAAAACATGAAAGCTCCAGATGGTTTGATTGGCTCTGACATCTTTCTATGATTGTATTTTGTCAGAGCAGTCACCTAAGAGCATAACTCATACAGATTTAAGTTAGTCCCTTCCAAAAGTGTTCAAAAATGATAGCATCAAAGAAGAAGGCAATAATAAGTTGATGTTTCATTATGAAATGATCCACATAATTCAATAAAATGTCAAGGCCAGAAAAAACTTACACAGCAGTGAACTGCAGACATTGGTTCAACTTTATCCAAAACAATTATTGGGTGAAGATGGTTTCGAATTGATCCAGATGTTCACTAGCTTCTAAATATTTACACTTAGAGAAAAGGAAACCTCTATATATGTTAGCCATTTTTCTAAGTCTACCTGGCCAGCTAAAGCTGACAGTCTGAAAACCAAAGGGGAGTAACCTGGAGATAGCAGGAAATTAGAATTTTTGAGGGTTTTATAGTTGTCCTTATGTTCTCACTATTTCAATAGCTTTTGATAATTTTTTTTCAAATTTTGAGTCAAAGTATGTTTTTGAGTCAAAGTATATTTTCTACCTTCCTGCCAATCTGTATGTTTAGAGAGTTGGGCAAAGTGCTAAGTTAACATGAAATAGAGCTCACCAAGATGGCCAGTCATTGTCAAAACTAGTAAACATGATGCATTTACTTTCCCTAGAAAATCTATTTTGTTTCTCTTTTCTCTTTCTTTCACTGTTGGTTAGCCAGTTTTGCCCTCTTAGAGAAATCTGTTCTTGAGAGGAGAAACACACACACACACACACACACACACACACACACACACAATGTGTATTTAATGGATCTTTTATATTTGAAAGCTTCTCTACAGAGAAGGCTTTGCATTCTCTATGAAACAACTGTCATCCAAATATTTCTGAGCCTCACAAGTCTTTGGATATAGGGAAAGTAATATTAATCCTTATAGCACAAATTTCACATCTTGCTCTTATCTGCTAACCAGGTCCTTTAATCTTTTGCAAATTCTTCTCCATCTGCCCAGTCATCCTGGGCAGGTTTTTCCCATGTGTTCATGAATTAGTCCATCAGCCATAGTCATCACTGGGCCACATGGTGTTTTTCACAGTCTTCTTATCCTACTTGAGCTCCTCTTGGTCAGTGCCCTTTCCTCCTAAGACTTTGGCTTGCCTCACCTCTGCCATGGCTTGTGTGGTCCACCATGAGAATGCCAATGCTATGCTGGAACTACGTGCCCAATGGTCACAAACTAGCCCATCCTTGAGGTACTTCAAGTAAGTTGGTGTTTAGTAAAGAGGAAGTGGTTCTTGCTGTGTCTGAGACACACTATTTCATCCAGAAAGTCTAAATATGATACTTATGTTTGCCCTTATTTTTCCTTTTTCTATTCATTCATTTACCAAGTGCTTCCCAGTTTCTTTAGTTAAAAATGAATGAATTAAACAAGGACCCTATGTGAATCAATTCATTCAATAAGGCTCTTGGTGGGCCTGCCTCCTGTTCTCTTACTCTCTATTTGTGCAGCCCTAACATTTGTTCTCCACTCTTCCCTGCCTGGGAGACCCATTTCTTGGATTGCATCATCGGGGCTCACTTGCCCTCTGGCTTCTAGGTGGATTTAGTCCATGGAAGTCAAGCAGGAGAGCAGAAGGCAAGAAAGAAAGGTTGGGATAGTTATTCCACCCTCACCCCAATTCCCTTCCTGCCTTCTCATTGTTTTGACAGTGGCTCTATTTTCTATGGCCTAACTTCCTGTCACATGGGCCATCTGTCAGGACTCCAGCTCTCCCCAGGTCTGGTAATGCCATTCCCACCTCTTACCCCTTCAGGACTGTTGATGGCCTAGCTTTGTTTCATTACCCTCCCTCTTTTGTTCCCTTTACTCTTCCTGTCCCTCTATAATGGTCTCATTTAAAATCTCTTCAGTTAAATCCTTTGAGTATATATATGTTTATTTCTGAAAGACCTACCATATCCAGGACATCTTCTACTACAAAAGTATGTGGTCAGTGAATGAAAAAGGTATAATTCAATTGAACAAATATTAAATGAGAATGTAACAAGGGCAAGGCAATGGCACTATTGAGAATACAAAGATGAAAAAGACATGGCTCCTATCCTTGAGACATGTACTATCTTAAAAGAAGGAAGATGCAAAACATATTAAAATAATTACAGTAAAAGGAATAATTTGTGGTTCTAGAAGCAATTGTGGCATAGAAAAGGAAAAAATTATTTTTGGCTGAGTGGTCTGAAGATATTGCAAGTATAGGGTCTTACTAAAGAAGAGAGAAATAAGCAGCTCATTTAGAGTGGACAGCATGAATAAAAGAGCAGAGGTGGGGAGGTACAGAATGTGTTCAGGGCAGGCTGTGTACTCTCATTTGGGGTCTGGGGTCACTGAAGGAGACACTACTGGAGAATCTGAGCTTTTGTCAATTGTATAGGCAATCCTATCCAACACATTACATGTCATGTCCCCAGCTCAATGACAGTCAAATTTGATGGTTCAAGTACAAAACCTTTAAATGAGAAACTGTTTTGCACATATGTTTATTTATATTGGAAAGAATGAGATTACTGGAAGCTGCCCAGAATGGGTTCCTGTTGATTTTTAAGACATTTAAGGAAGTAGACAGTGTTTTCATTTCTTCTGATAAAAAGATATGATTTCAGAAATTAGAGTAGGATTTAAGTTATTGCATAGTACAGTGTTTTGCAAATGGTAGGTACTCAATGAATAGTCATGGAAGAAAGGAAAGAAATTGCAATGAAAAGAAAACGCTTTGCTTAATTTGACCATGACTTGCAAAACTGGTTTTGAAACTATGTTCTATAGGTACTCTATAGAGCTGCAGAGAAGACCTCTTTTCCCCATTATACACAAACACACACACACACACTACTCTCAAACTAAAAAATTTCATTTTTATGTATTTTTTACATAAGGGGGACTTGAACAAGATTTCCTTTAAGGTAAATAAGGGTTCCATGGCTTAAAACTTTCGAAAATCACATTCTTGCAATCACTGAATATGGACTCTTGAGAAAGGACAGGTGTACCTTAAAAATTCTGAGGGAATTTTGATGCCAAAATCCACTAACCTGTTTAAGAAAACTTTAATTATAAGGAAGAAGGACAAAAGAAATGTTGTGATGAGCAAGAAGAAAGATATGTAAATAAGGATGGTTGAACAAGAGATTCTAAGAAAGTATGAGCAAATGTGAAATTGGATAGGATTAGGAAACATTCTTATTTTCTCTAATTCTTATTAACTACACATTATTAAAGGTTTTAAACAAATTGAAATTAAATTTTAGATACCATCAAATAAATACCGTCTTATGTAACACTGACACTTTCTATGTAGGGATTCATGGACAGGAATGCAGAATGGAGGACAATCATTTTTAGATAGAAACAGATCTACTAAGGGGGAATAAATAATAACACATTAAAAGCTATTTTCTATACAAATCTCTGAACTTGAGAAAGGAGAGCCATGATACAGAGCATGAAAGTGTACTACAGATAGTTGGCCAGGTAGAAGAAGCCTTAGTTTTCACCTTCTTTGGGATGGTTAGGAGGGAGGACCCAACATGTTTGAATGAGTAGAGGCAGGAAGCCTGGAATGAGGGTAAATTCTATGGTGGGAAATATTCAGTAAAGGTAAGAACCAGATGAAAATAATAGCCATATTAAAATTAGTCTTGCCTATGGGAAAGAATTTGGAACAAGATATATAACCGCATCAGATCATAAACATGAATATAGAATGGAAGACTATCTTAGTGAAGTCTTAGCCATCTGGGGGATTGGCTATGTGCCATTACTCTGGGGAATTTCAAGAACAAATTTTGAACCTTTGCTTATAGCTAACATATTCTAACCAATTATTAACTTTGAAAATAAAGTAAGATTGTTAATGCAAGCATTTGCAAACCAACTTGTTTAATTATGGAATGTGATTGCTAAATTCTATCAGTTAGAAACTTTTATTTGGAGCATGCTTGTTGCTGTTCATCTTTTGAGTGCTCTAATAAGATATATGGTAATTACTCTATGCTTATGGCCTTAAAAAGCAAGTGATGCTCAGACTGTGCTCTCATTATGAGAAGTAATATACAAAAGTAAGTAAATGCCACTTCTATGTGATACTTTTCCTTGGGGACCTTTAGGCAACACCAACATCAGATATATTGATAAAGGGAATGGGGAAATAAATTCCATCCAGAATTATGAACCGGATGTTACATATCAGGGTGCACTGATGTTGGTTGGAGAGTGTCAGCAATATGAATCATCTGTCTAATGCTATGAAAAGAAGCCACTTCATCATAGTTGGGGACATGAATTGTTTTGCCAAAACATTTTGCCAAGACATAGGAGCAAGCAAAATACAAAATTCCTTCAAATGATATAGAAGAAAGAGTATTCAAGGCAAGCCTGACTGACTTTGGACAAAGTCCCCAAATCCAACCCACCCATCACCCTTTTTATTTGACAGAAGAAAGGAAAATTCACTCACAGAACCATTTGGCAAGGAAGATGTCATTCTGAATTGGTTCACTTGGAAAATATTTCTGGCGTCAGGAATAATGTGAACCTTTTCATTAAGGCCCTATAGTCAGCATTACAGCTATTGTTTTAAAACTATGAGACATTTTGGCCAAACAGACATTCTGGAACAGGAGGTTGGAGACAAACAACTCCGAAAACTTTCCTTTGCTAGAGGAAATGATTCTGCAAGCTGAAATCAAAAGCAACATAGCCCTGTTAATTTTTATGCAAGCCAAAATTCACAGACATGTGGAAACGGACATTCTTTAGAAGGTTACCTCTCCTTAGATGACCTGCAAGTGAGATGTGGATCCACAATCATTACTTTGCTGACCGGCTGGCCTTGTGAAAGTTCACCTCCCCAACATGAGAACAAAGACTGATATGATAAAAATTCAGTCTGAGAGCTTGGGTATATAATCTGTTGTTCCTTGAAAGAAACCTATTCTATCTAACAAAACTAGTAACAGGAGTTCTGATTCCATTTGTTGGGCTATTACAGACATTTGTCAGTTGGAGTTTCCAGCATTTGTAGGCACAGATATGAACATTCAAAATGGATTGTCAGAAACTGAATGAAAAATAGGGTGGGATGGGGGGGGGGATGATTTGGGTGTTCTTTTTTACTTTTATTTTTTATTCTTATTTTGATTCTTTCTGATGTAAGGAAAATGTTCAAAAATAGATTGGGGGTGATGAATGCATGACTATATGATGGTACTGTGAAGAGTTGATTGTACACCGTGGATGATTGTATGGTATGTGAATATATTTCAATAAAACTGAATTTAATTACAAAAACGGATTGTCAAAAGATGATTTTTACAGAGCCATGTAACAGTCATTTCACAATATTTACTTCTTATTCAAGTCAAAAGAAATAGCTGTCTTCTCACTGAGATTTAAGGTTTACATTTTTAGCTTTACGTACACAATTTATAAGGATACGATTTTTAAGGAAATGAATATTCTTCACATTAAAGTTGAGAATTGAAGAGGCATACTTTTTTTTAAAGAAAATTTGTTTTATATTCTGTGTGGTAGTTTGAAGCTGTTATATGCCCCAGAAAGGGCCATGTCTTTTAACAATTCCTGTGGATGGAGATCTATTGTAGGTGGAATCTTTTGATTGTTATTTCAACTGAGATGTGACCCACCTCATTCAAGGTGGGTCTTAATCCTCTTACTGGGGTCCTTTATAGGAGGATAAAACACATACAGAAGCTGAGAGATGAAATTAAGAGAAGCTTATAGAGAAAAGCCCTGGAGAATCTAAGAGAGGAACTAAAGAAGCTCAGAGAAGAAGCCACTGAAACTACAAGCTGAAAGCAATGAAACCAGGAATGAAGTACAAGCAGACACCAGTCATATGCCTTCCCATGTGACAGAAGTGTCCCAGATGCCAGTAGCTTGTCTTTAGAGTCCAGGTACCATCCTATTGATGCCTTGGCCTAAGAACTGTAAACTGCAAGTTAATAAATCCCCTTTGTAAAAGCCAAGCCATTTCTGGTACATTGCATTCCAGCAGCTTTATCAAACCAAAACATTCTATCTCCATGAAGGAAATGAATTTCTAATGCAATAAAAAGATAGTATGAAGAAGTGTGTGTGTGTGTGTGTGTGTGTGTGTGTGTGTTTCTGGAAAGAGAAATACCTTTCAACAGATTTTCAAAGATTCATGACCCAAAAAAGGTTATGGCTACTAATGAAGTGTTAGTTCACAGTCATCTCCTTGGTTCTAGTCTAGTCAACTTTGTTGTAAATATTAGATTGAACCATACAAAACTGACAATATTTGCCTATTTTAGACTTACAAAACAGCAATTTACAAGGTTTAGTATAATATCCTAAAAGAATTCATAGGATGAATGGCAAAGCAAGAAAGAATAATGAATATGTTTAACTCAGAATCAAGTCTGAAAGAAATATTCACAGTGGGAAGTAATGGGACTTCTGAAAGTAAAACTCACAAAAGTGTGGAGGCTTCCCTAAGGCTGGGCCTCCAGGAGTTTTTGTTTTTTTTTCTTTTTTTTTAATCTCTCAAGCCTAGTCCATGCTCAATCTCCAGCAATTAGTCAACTTCCCTTTAAATATCCCTATGAGACGCTGGATCCAAGGGAGGTTTATGATCCAGGTCTGTATCTGCCTATCTCTCCAGTTTTGTTTTGTTTGGGGAGGGTGAGAGGGTTGCCATATGTGCTTAATTATCTGATGGACCTAAGAGTTGTTTTCAGTTTTTGAGTATTTTTCTTGTTGTGAGGATGGGAGTGACAACTTCCAAGCACTTTACAGGCCAGACTGGAAAACCTGACCTTTTACTTTTTATTTTTATTTTTTATTATTATTTTTTTTTATCTTCATTTTATTGAGATATATTCACATACCATGCAGTCATACAAAACAAATCGTACTTTCGATTGTTCACAGTACCATTACATAGTTGTACATTCATCACCCAAATCAATCCTTGACACCTTCATTAGCACACACACAAAAAAAACAAGAGTAATAATTAAAGTAAAAAAGAGCAATTGAAGTAAAAAAGAACACTGGGTACCTTTGTCTGTTTGTTTCCTTCCCCTATTTTCTACTCATCCATCCATAAACTAGACAAAGTGGAGTGTGGTCCTTATGGCTTTCCCAATCCCATTCTCACCCCTCATAAGCTACATTTTTATACAACTGTCTTTGAGATTCATGGGTTCTGGGTTGTAGTTTGATAGTTTCAGGTATCCACCACCAGCTACACCAATTCTTTAGAACCTAAAAAGGGTTGTCTAAAGTGTGTGTAAGAGTGCCCACCAGAGTGACCTCTCGGCTCCTTTTGGAATCTCTCTGCTACTGAAGCTTATTTCATTTCCTTTCACATCCCCCTTTTGGTCAAGAAGATGTTCTCCGTCCCACGATGCCAGGTCTACATTCCTCCCTGGGAGTCATATTCCACGTTGCCGGGGAGATTCACTACCCTGGGTGTCTGATCCCACGTAGGGGGGAGGGCAGTGATTTCACCTTTCAAGTTGGCTTAGCCAGAGAGAGAGGGCCACATCTGAGCAACAAAGAGGCATTCGGGAGGAGGCTCTTAGGCACAACCATAGGGAGGCCTAGCCTCTCCTTTCCAGCAACTGTCTTCCCAAGGGTAAAACCTATGGTAGAGGGCTCAGCCCATCAAACCACCAGTCCCCTATGTCTGTGGTCATGTTAGCAACCATCGAGGTGGGGTAGGCGAATACCCCTGCATTCTCCAAAGGCTCCTCAAGGGGGCACTGCATCTTTTTTTTTCCTTGTTTTTTTTTTTTTTTAACTTTCCCTTCTTTTTTAAATCAACTGTTTGAAAAAAAAGTTAAAAAGAAAACAAACATACAATAAAAGAACATTTCAAAGAGACCATAACAAGGGAGTAAGAAAAAGACAAATAACCTAAGATAACTGCTTAACTTCCAACATGTTCCTACTTTACCCCAAGAAAGTTACCTAATATAGCAACATTTCTGTGAACTTGTTCCTATTATATCCATCAGAAATTAACAGACCATAGTCATTCCTGGGCATCCCCAGAACGTTAAATAGCTTATCTGTTCTTCTTGGATTATTGTTCCCCCTTCCTTAATTGCTCTCTATTGCTAGTTCCCCTACATTCTACATTATAAACCATTTGTTTTACGTTTTTCAAAGTTCACATTACTGGTAGGATATAATATTTCTCTTTTTGTGCCTGGCTTATTTCGCTCAGCATTATGTCTTCAAGGTTCATCCATGTTGTCATATGTTTCACCAGATCGTTCCTTCTTACTGCTGCGTAGTATTCCATCGTGTGTATATACCACATTTTATTTATCCACTCATCTGTTGAAGGACATTTGGGTTGTTTCCATCTCTTGGCAATTGTGAATAATGCTGCTATGAACATTGGCGTGCAGATATCTGTTCGTGTCACTGCTTTCCGATCTTCCGGGTATATACCGAGAAGTGCAATCGCTGGATCGAATGGTAA
This sequence comes from Choloepus didactylus, assembly GCF_015220235.1. Taxonomy (NCBI): domain Eukaryota; kingdom Metazoa; phylum Chordata; class Mammalia; order Pilosa; family Megalonychidae; genus Choloepus; species Choloepus didactylus. Next base: position 38,881,837 of record NC_051315.1, read on the forward strand.
CTCTATATCTAGTTTTCTAAGGAACTCCCAGACTGACTTCCAGAGTGGCTGAACCATTATACAGTCCCACCAACAATGAATAAGAGTTCCAATTTCTCCACATCCCCTCCAGCATTTGTAGTTTCCTGTTTGTTTAATAGCAGCCATTCTAACCGGTGTTAGATGGTATCTCATTGTGGTCTTAATTTGCATCTCTCTAATAGCTAGTGAAGCTGAACATTTTTTCATGTGTTTCTTAGCCATTTGTATTTCCTCTTCAGAGAACTGTCTTTTCATATCTTTTGCCCATTTTATAATTGGGCTGTCTGTACTATTGTCATTCAGTTGTAGGATTTCTTTATATATATGCAAGATATCAGTCTTTTGTCAGATACATGGTTTCCAAAAAGTTTTTCCCATTGAGTTGGCTGCCTCTTTACCTTTTTGAGAAATTCCTTTGAGGTGCAGAAACTTCTAAGCTTGAGGAGTTCCCATTTATCTATTTTCTCTTTTCTTGCTTGTGCTTTGGGTGTAAAGTCCAGGAAGTGGCCACCTAATACAAGGTCTTGAAGATGTTTTCCTACATTATCTTCTAGGAGTTTTATGGTACTTTCTTTTATATTGAGATCTTTGGTCCATTTTGAGTTAATTTTTGTGTAGGGGGTGAGGTAGGGGTCCTCTTTCATTCTTTTGGATATGGATATCCAAGTCTCCCAGCCCCATTTGTTGAAAAGACCATTATGACTCAGTTCAGTGACTTTGGGGGCCTTATCAAAGATCAGTCGGCCATAGATCTGAGGGTCTATCTCTGAATTCTCAATTCGATTCCATTGACCTATATGTCTATCTTTGTGCCAGTACCATGCTGTTTTGGCAACTGTGGCTTTATAATAAGCTTCAAAGTCAGGGAGTGTAAGTCCTCCCACTTCGTTTTTCTTTTTTAGAGTGTCTTTAGCAATTCGAGGCATCTTCCCTTTCCAAATAAATTTGATAACTAGCTTTTCCAAGTCTGCAAAGTAGGTTGTTGGAATTTTGATTGGGATTGCATTGAATCTGTAGATGAGTTTGGGTTGAATTGACATCTTAATGACATTTAGTCTTCCTATCCATGAACATGAAATATTTTTCCATCTTTTAAGGTCCCCTTCTATTTCTTTTAGTAGAGTTATGTAGTTTTCTTTGTATAGGTCTTTTACATCTTTGGTTAAGTTTAATCCTAGGTACTTGATTTTTTTACTTGCTATTGAAAATGGTATCTTTTTGTTGAGTGTCTCTTCAGTTTGTTCATTTCTAGCATATAGAAACATTACTGACTTATGTGCATTAATCTTGTATCCCGCTACTTTGCTAAATTTGTTTATTAGCTCTAGTAGCTGTATCGTCGATTTCTCAGGGTTTTCTAGATATAAGATCATATCATCTGCAAACAATGACAGTTTTACTTCTTCTTTTCCAATTTGGATGCCTTTTATTTCTTTGTCTTGCCAGATTGCCCTGGCTAGCACTTCCAGCACAATGTTGAATAACAGTGGTGACAGCGGGCATCCTTGTCTTGTTCCTGATCTTAGAGGGAAGGCTATCAGTCTCTCACCATTGAGTACTATGCTGACTGTGGGTTTTTCATATATGCTCTTTATCATGTTGAGGAAGTTTCCTTCAATTCCTACCTTTTGAAGTGTTTTTATCAAAAAGGGATGTTGGATTTGTCAAATGCTTTTCAGCATCTATTGAGATGATCAATTGATTTTCCCTTTTGACTTGTTAATGTGTTGTAATACATTGATTGATTTTCTTATGTTGAACCATCCTTGCATGCCTGGAATGAACCCCACTTGGTCATGGTGTATGATTTTTTAATGTGTCTTTGGATTCGATTTGCAAGTATTTTGTTGAGGATTTTTGCATCTATATTCATTAGGGAGATTGGCCGGTAGTTTTCCTTTTTTGTAGCATCTTTGCCTGGTTTTGGTATTAGATTGATGTTAGCTTCATAAAATGAGTTAGGTAGTGTTCCGTTTTTCTTCAATGTTTTGAAAGAGTTTGAGCAAGATTGGGTGTCAGTTCTTCTGGAAAGTTGGTAGAATTCCCCTGTGAAGCCATCTGGCCCTGGGCATTTATTTGTGGGAAGATTTTTGATGACTGATTGGATCTCTTTGCTTGTGATGGGTTGGTTGAGGTCTTCTATTTCTTCTCTGCTCAGTCTAGGTTGTTCATATGTTTCCAAGAAATTGTCCATTTCTTCTACACTATCCAGTTTGTTGCCATACAGTTGTTCATAATATCCTCTTATAATTTTTTTAATTTCTTCAGGATCTGCAGTTATGTCACCTTTTTCATTCATTATTTTGTTTATATGGGTCTTCTCTCTTTTTGATTTTGTCAGTCTAGCTAGGGGCTTGTCAATCTTGTTGATCTTCTCAAAGAACCAACTTTTGGTGATATTTATCCTCTCTATTGTTTTTTTGTTCTCTATGTCATTTATTTCTGCTTTAATCCTTGTTATTTCTTTTCTTGTACTTGGTTTAGGATTGGTTTGCTGTTCATTTTCTAGCTTCTTCAGTTGATCCATTAGTTCTTTGATTTTGGCTCTTTCTTCCTTTTTAATATATGCGTTTAGTGCTATAAATTTCCCCCTTAGCACTGCTTTTGCTGCATCCCATAGGTTTTGGTATGTTGTGTTCTCATTTTCATTCGTCTCTATATATTTAGCAATTTCCCTTGCTATTTCTTCGTTAACCCACTGATTGTTTAGGAGTGTGTTGTTTAACCTCCAGGTATTTGTGAATTTTCTAAGTCTCTGATGGTTATTGACTTCTAATTGTATTCCATTGTGGTCAGAGAATGTGCTTTGAATAATTTCAATCTTTTTACATTTATTGAGGTTTGTTTTATGTCCCAGCATATGATCTATTCTGGAGAAAGTTCCGTGAGCACTAGAAAAGTATGTGTATCCTGGTGATTTGGGATGTAATGTCCTGTATATGTCTGTTAAATCTAATTCATTTATCAGATTGTTTAGGTTTCCAATTTCCTTATTGGTCTTCTGTCTGGTTGATCTATCTATAGGAGAGAGTGATGTGTTGAAGTCTCCCACAATTATTGTGGAAACATCAATTGCTTCCTTTAGTTTTGCCAATGTTTCTCTCATGTATTTTGTGGCACCTTGATTGGGTGCATAGACATTTACGATTGTTATTTCTTCTTGCTGAATTGCCCCTTTTATTAGTATGTAGTGGCCTTCTTTGTCTCTCAAAACATCCCTGCATTTGAAGTCTATTTTATCTGAGATTAATATGCTACACCTGCTTTCTTTTGGCTGTAGCTTGCATGAAATATTTTTTTCCATCCTTTCACTTTCAGTTTCTTTGTGTCCCTGTGTCTAAGATGAGTCTCTTGTATGCAACATATTGATGGTTCCTTTTTTTTGATCCATTCTGCGAATCTATATCTTTTAATTGGGGAGTTTAATCCATTTACATTCAATGCTGTGAAGGCATTTCTTGAATCAGCCATCTTATCCTTTGGTTTATGTTTGTCATATTTTTTCCCCTCTCTCTATTAATATCCTTTATTGTACCCATACCGAATCTCTTTAGTACTGAACCTTTCTCCAAGTCTCTCTGTCCTTTCTTTGTTTCTCTGTCTGTAGGGCTCCCTTGAGTATCTCCAGTAGGGCAGGTCTCTTGTTAGCAAATTCTCTCAGCATTTGTTTGTCTGTGAAAAATTTAAGCTGTCCCTCAAATTTGAAGGAGATCTTTGCTGGATAAAGTATTCTTGGCTGGAAATTTTTCTCACTCACAATTTTAAATATATCGTGCCACTGCCTTCTCGCCTCCATGGTGGCTGCTGAGTAGTCACTACTTAGTCTTATGCTGTTTCCTTTGTATGTGGTGAATTGCTTTTCTCTTGCTGCTTTCAGAACTTGCTCCTTCTCTTCTGTGTTTGACAGTGTGATCAGTATATGTCTCGGAGTGGGTTATTTGGATTTATTCTATTTGGAGTTCGCTGAGCATTTATGATTTGTGTATTTATGTTGTTTTGAAGATTTGGGAAGTTTTCCCCAACAATTTCTTTGAATACTCTTCCTAGACCTTTACCCTTTTCTTCCCCTTCTGGGACACCAATGAGTCTTATATTCGGACGTTTCATATTATCTATCATATCCCTGAGGTCCATTTCTATTTTTTCAATTTTTTCCCCATTCTTTCTTTTATGCTTTCATTTTCCATTCTGTCATCTTCCAGGTCACTGATTCGTTGTTCAACTTCCTCTAGTCTTGTACTATGAGTGTCCAGAATCTTTTTAATTTGGTCAACAGTTTCTTTAATTTCCATAAGATCATCCATTTTTTTATTTAGTCTTGCAATGTCTTCTTTATGCTCTTCTAGGGTCTTCTTGATCTCCTTTGTATCCCATACTATGGTCTCATTGTTCATCTTTAGTTCTTTGAGTAGCTGCTCTAGGTGGTGTGTCTCTTCTGATCTTTTTATTTGGGTGCTTGGGCTTGGGTTATCCATATCATCTGGTTTTTTCATATGCTTTATAATTTTCTGTTGTTTTTGGCCTCTTGGCATTTGCTGAACTTGATAGGGTTCTTTAGGATTTGTAGACCAATTGAAGTCCTTATCTCTAATTTATCAGATCTACAGCTTCGTGGAGTACACTTTCTCTAAGTAACCAGCAGTGGCGTCCTCGAGCCACCTGTTCTCCACAAGCCAGTTCTCCCCTGCTTAGCCTTTTTGGTGAGTGGGGGAGTGAGTCTTGTGGTGTCCAATTGCGTGTGTAGTTGGTGTTGCCCGCCCTGTATATGGGGCGTGTTTCTGGGCAGTCAGGGATGGGGGGTGGCTCTAACAATCAAATCTCCCTGGTGATCCTAGAGTTTTAAAGCTGCTGCAATAGTCTAATCCTTCAGTTCAGTCCTGCCACAGTTTGTCTCTGCCACTGACCCACAAGTCCTTGGTATTGGTGTATGGCTCCTGAGACTTGCAAGTGGGCCCCTCTTCCAGGCTCTGCACCCCCTGGTCCTCTGTTGAGGGATGACTGTGCTATGTCACAGGTGAGTGCCGTCCCCCCAGGGCAGTTCTGGGCTGCTGGGCTGTGTAGGGAGGCTCCCAGTCTGCTGAAATGATGGCTGAATGGGGCTTTGTTAATTCACACTGCTCCACCTTCCCAACTCTGGGACAATCAGCTGAGGTTGCAGGGAAGGCTAATGTCCACGCCCAGTTTTGTGGTGTGTGCCTGTTATTTGAAGTGCTTCCATCACACTGAGTTGTCTGGGGCAGCTCTGGGCTATGGGGCTGGCAATGAGCAGGAGTGTTTCCTGTCCACCAGGATGATGGCTGTGAGCGGACACCCCCCTTTTCTTGGGAATTTGTGGTGTTTAGTGAATTTTCTCAGCCACTGGATTATTGCCTTTTGTCTCAGAGCTCTCTTAGTTCTGCTCTTGTCTTGACCTGCCCAAATTGCAAGTCTTTGAAGCTTTCTGTATTGGGCTTCTTAGAGTAATTGTTTTAGAAAAAGAAAAAAGGATTAAAAAAAAGGGCCCTCCTCAGAGATCTAATGGGCTATTGAAATGTTAAGAGACAAAGCAATTAGGGCCATTAAGGAAAGGTCCACAGGGCAGAGAGATCAGCTTTTCTTCGGGATTTGCATATGAGCCTCAGGGCCTGAGCTCTGCCCTTCCCCTTTCTATGTTCACCAGAACTCCAAAAATCCTCCGCTTTTTTTTTGGAGTTTTTCGTGTTGTTTTTTTCTATGCCTGTCTCCTCTCTGCTGGGCTGGCTGCTCTCAGATTCTCTGGTGTCTGGTCTCAGTCTATCTATGGTTGGAGTTTGGGTCAGTAGAATGAGTTTCTGATAAGGGCTGCCACTGCAGTTCTCCCTTCTCCTTCCCGGAGCTGACAGCCCCTCCTCCCACGGGACTGAGCCTGGCAAGGAGGGGTGCGGGTCCCCTGGCCACAAAAACTTACAGATTTCGCTGATCTCAGCAGTTCCACGTTTTCATGAGTGTTGTATGAAGTATGCCCAAAGTCAGATTGCTCTGTGGTGTCCAGTCCACGCAGTTCCTGGCTTTCTACCTACTTTCCTGGAGGAGTAACTAAAACATACAGCTCACCAGTCCGCCATCTTGCCCCGCCTCCCCCTTTTACTTTTTAAAGAATTTTCTTTTGTCCATACACAGCAGAACCTTAGGTTATCATAGTGGTTGTTATTGTCCCTATTTGGTTAAAACAAATTTGGTAAATGAATGAATAGATTTAAATGCCAAATGCATCTCATTTTTGCTACTTGTATTCACTCTTTTATTTCTGAAGGACACCACCTCAATAAACCTGAGGAAAAACTGTCTTCAGATAAACACCCTAAAGGCAGCAATAAAATTAAGTCTTCACTTAATTATTTTACTCATGATCTGGATTTTCTTGTGTGACTGAGATTCTTTCTGAATATTACGCAAAATGTTAAGCTGATAGATGTTCTCATAAACATTGAGGACTGGAGGTTTGATGTGCCCAGCTCCCTATCATGGGACTTGCCCTTAGGAAGCTTGTCACTGCAAAGGAGAGATTAAACATGCTTACAAGAGTCTCCCCCTGAGTGCCTCTTTGTTTCTCAGATGTGGCCCTCTCTCTCTAGCTAAGCCAACTCAGTGGGTGAACTCAGTGCCCTCCCCTCTTCATGGCACCTGACTCCCAGGGGTGTAAATTTCCTTGGCAACGTGCGATATGATTCCCAGGAATGAATCTGGACCCGACATCATAGGATTGAGAACATCTTCTTGACCAAAAGGGTGATGCGAAATGAAACAAAATAAAGTTTCAGTAGCTGAGAGATTCCAAATGGAGTCAAGAGGTCACTCTGGTGGGCATTCTTATGTACTACATAGATAACCCTTTTTAGGTTTTAATGCATTGGAATAGTTAGAAGCAAATACCTGAAACTATCAAACTGCAACCCAGTTGCTTGGACTCTTGAAGATGATTGTGTAGTAATGTAGCTTACAAGGGGTGACAGTGTGATTGTGAAAGCCTTATGGATGACACTCCCTTTATCTAGTGTATGGATGGATGAGTAGAAAAATGGGAACAAAAAACTAAATGAAAAATAGGGTGTGGGGGGGTTGGGGTATTCTTCTTTACTTTTATTTTTTATTCTTATTTTCACTGTTTCTGGTACAAGTAAAATGTTCAAAAAATAGATTGGGGGTGATGAATGCACAACTATATGATGGTATGGTGAACAACTGATTGTACACTTCGGATGATTGCATGGTATGTGAATATATCTCAATAAACTGAATTAAAAAACAGTCTAAAAAAATATTAAGCTGAGAGAAAATACATCATAGCCCTCAGAAGGACCTTGGGAGCTCCATGCTCTACTTTTATAGGAAAGTTGAACCTCAGAAGACATGGCCAGATCAATCAGGTATAATTTCAACATAGTGAGCTTTCATAGCATTTTTAAAAACAGAAGATAAACAACTATGAAAGAGTGTTGTTTGTGTGGTTTTCATACAGCTTATGAGTATGGGAAGGAGAATGCAGAAATCACACATATTATGGATACTTAAACGAATAGCCTTTTCAGAAGCCGACCAAACACTTCACTAAAACTCACCCTATAAAAGTTAATTATGAAATCCAGCACATAAGTTCAACTAGAAAAATATTTAAGTAAATACTTCTTTTTTTTGAAATGATAAAGACTCAACATCACTACAACTAGAGTATTAATTCCTTTCACAACTGCCTTTGTAAAACTTCCTTTTTTATATTCAAATTCATCAGGTACTGTGAGATGAGACTATTGTTTCTATAAACAATTGCTATCAAAGCATGATGTTGCTACTGGAAAATAAAAGCCAAAGATGATTTTTCTCTCAATGCACTTGTTTTTTAAATTTATTGCTTCATGGCTTTCATTCTGAAGAACAATTAGATAATTGAAATAGTGGAAATGTTAGGTAATATAAAAATAATCAGAAATTATAAGCAAAGCTAAGGCACTAGCCCCTGTGTTTCACCCATAAACTGTAATTCTGCTAGAAGCTGAGTCACCCAGTGGACCATCGACCTTCCAATTAGAGCTTTAGGGGTAAATCTCCTTTTGCAATTAGTGCAGTATTTAAAAGTAACTAGTAATTATGTAATTTTCAAAAGTCTCTACTCATTATGACAAAGCTACTCAGGGGGAAAGGGAATACATGTAATGTAATATAACAGACATTGTATAAATGGTTCAGCTGCATTAGTGCCATTGTCATTTACTGAACAATAAGTAATGGTTCAGTTCAGTCTAAAGCTCATCATGTACAGTGTATTTACCATGCCTTACAGGGTGGGTGCAGGTCTTTTCTTTACAATGTGTAATACATCAGAATGCAATAGAAAAGGGACATCCCTAGATCCTTCCTAGGAATCAGTGTGAAACAAGTTTGTATTTCAATCCGTCAAAAAGAAGATTGCTTCCAAAATGGGCCTGGAGCCATGAATTAAGAACAAATGGAAGTGGTCAGAAAGGATGTTGCTGTAATTAGAGAGATACACTGGTGTTCTTACCACTCAGTTGTTGACGCAGTACACAAGGGATTTGGGTAGAGATGATGACCTATTTTATGTAAAGAGTCACATCAGGCTTTCTTTGTTGCCGTTTGTCTGGCTGCTCTCCCTACAAGCCTTAGAATTGTGATGTATGGGTTACGTGATGTTTTCAAATTTAGCAAATGCTGTGATTTATGTATTTAGAAACACGTTTGTTTCATCACATATTGATATTATTGTTCAGTTGACTACAAGATATCAATATTGATATAAAATAATTCTAAAAACTTCAATTGGAGAACAAAGATTTCTTATCCCTTTTCAGTCACCATTTAAACCTTCCTGCTTTATAAATCAAGTGTAGTAAATATTAGTGATATGAATGTAATTACATGGCATTTGTCCATGTTTGTTACAAAGGTTAAATATATTTTTCTGCTATGAAAAATGGCATTAAATCCTATTATTTCTGTCAAGCTGGAGACAATTCAGTGAAAACTTTTCATATTATCTTTCTCCTCCTCAGACTCTTTTTGTGTCTTTCATCAGTCTTATCTCCTGTCTCCTGACTCAGAGGAAGGATCAGCTACCTCTACCCTAATTGTGAATGTTGGTCTGCATCTAACTGCTTTCATGCCAGTTCTAAAGCAACTCTTATGAATAATCCTCTTTCTCTCTTCAAGCATATTTTGGATTTTTTTCTCTCTCTCTCTTTTTGTTTCATTTCTGTAGTCCCATCCCTTCTACCTAAAATATGTTCAGAACTTTTGTATTCTAATATTTTTCCCTTTACCGGGTTGGCCCATGAAGCAATCACCATAGCATTCTTTTCTTTCTTTGCCTAGATGCTTGATAATTAGTCTATACCTCTTTCCTGTGAGGCCTCGCTTTCACTTTAACTACTTACAATCTGACTTCTGCCCCACACACATTTCTTTTATTGCCACTAAAGCCACCAAGCTCTTTTCAATCCTTCTATCTCCTCATTTTTCTGCAGGATTAGGCACTGTTGGCCCCTTTCTTAAACTGCCCTTTCCTCTTAAATAGTGTGGCATCCAATTATGTAGATTACCCTCCCAGGTCACTTTGAGTCCCCTCCCATGGGACTCTACTTTCCTTAGAGACAGACTGTCTTCTTTATGTTCACAGTCACACTGCCAGCCCCTGCTAGATATTTCTCCTCACCATTCTGAACTCAATCTGTCCCAATCCAATGTCAGCATTCTCCCATCACAATGTGCCCATTCTTCTGTCTTCATTTGCTACCAATATTATCATCTTCTCCCAGCTCAAAATATTAGAATCATCTTTGCTCTTTTAAACCATTTGGTTGCCACATTCTATCAGTTGGTAAATATTGCCTGCTCTGTCTCAATGATTGTTTTCACATTTGTTTCTTCCTTTCCATGCTCACAGCCATCATCCTAGTTCTAGCTATTATTTACTTGTGGAAACCCCTAATCTGCCTCTATGGCTTTAGTTTCTCCTCTCTTAGTAATGGTCTGTAAGAGATGTTTCAAATGCCTGACATGCATACAAGTCTCAGCATTTGCCACTTTCAGTATCTACAGTGGCACTTGCAGTCTGCTCCCTTTGCTCCAGCAAATAGGTCTTTACAAACAAGAAATCAGTCCTGGCTCTCAGACTAGTGATACTGGCAAGATTATCAATGAAAATGATAAAGCAGAGAGTTGTAGCATTTGATCTTTGAATAGTTCATGCAACTCTGACTCCATGTCCTCTGCCATCCTATTTGTGTTATCAAGTAAAGCAACAGGGGCAGCAGCCAATCCCTGACTTTCCAGAGAGACTTGACCTCTCCTCCTTCTTTGTTTCTATAAAAGGATATCTTACTTAATTAAGGATGCTGAAGTAGTTTTCCTGGAGGAAAGGGCCTTTCCTGGATCCTGGAAGTTGCACCACAGATGTTGGGACTCATTCCCAAATGCTCACAACAATCCTGTTGTACACATGAGAACACTGGAGTTCTGAGAGGTGGGATGACTTGGCACAGTGGAGTTGAACCCAGCTCTGTTTGACTCTCATGCTATGCTTCCTTGCCCCGTTGTGTGGCCTCCCTGCGATAACTCACCTGACCTTGCCAGACATCTTCCTTGCAGAATGCTGGAGGATATGATTGTCTCAAGCCCCATTCTGAAGAGCTAGGAGAGAGAACGAAAAGCAGCAAGCAGACTTCTTTCAGATGAATGAGGTCTTGTACCAGGTTCTTGAGGCACATGTCAATGTGAAATTCTGTTTTGGGCAGCCCTTGGGCTCTTTCCACTGTCAAGGGTTCACTTTATATCCAGGTGTGTTAGTTTCCTAGGGCTGCCATAACAAATTACCACAAACTGGGTAGCTTAACAAAACAGAAACTTATTGCCTCACAGTTCTAGACATTAGAAGCACAAAATTCAGATGTCAGCAGTGTTGCTTCCTTCTAGAGGTTCTGAAGGAGAATCTGTTCTGTCTTCTCTCAGCTTCTGGTGCCTGTCAGCAACCTGTGACCTGCTTTGTCTTGGATCCACATCATTCCAATCTCTGCCCCTGTCTTCACATGGCCTTCTCCATGTGTCCTCTCCTGTCTCTTATAAGGACACTTGGCATTGGATTTAGGGCTCACTGGGATAATTCAGAAGGATCTCATCTTGAGATCCTTACCTTAATTACATCTGCAAAGACCCTTTTTCCAAATAAGGTCACATCACACTTTCCAACAGTAGGAATGGGACATTTTGGGAGAGGGGGTCATCATCACTCAACCCACTACACAAGGTATATAGAAATTCCACTGTTCAGAAAGCAGGACATTTTGTGGTATAGATTCATTGTTTGGGTCTCCAAACAAGAAGGCTGTTTCTTGATGGCTATCAGAAAATTTCCTTTGTCTCTAGTGAGACTACTGACAGTTTCATACTTTAATTTATTTTCCACATACATAGTGAAATTGCCATGTTAAAAAATATTAATTTTAAAAAGTTAAAACCTATCTATTGTCTTAGAGAAGCTGCTAGCAATTCTGTTGACACCCAGAAATGCAATATTGCTTTTGGCATCTAAACATCACTTTTGAAATGTAGAGATCTAGGGGCATATTTTTATATCTCCTCACAACACCCTAACAATGGGTAACTGTTTAGACTTTTCTCTGAGAGCCTGTCCATAGTCAGAGTCTGCTTTTCTAAGACAAAATCTACTATGTGACCTTTCATATCTATCAAACAGATACAACCCAAGAAGCTTAATGCAAGCAATTATAGACATAGCCTCATAAACTAACACTGCCTGTAAGAAATTAGGCAAACCTGGAGTGACAGGAGTATATTCTGATTTTTCACAACTGTTATTTGAAATTCTGGATTGCACACAGCATGCTTTCATAGCTCATCACTTGACAGAATCTTAAAGGCCTGGAGTTTAGATCCTGACACTCTCTGTGGCACATGCTGAGTTCAGCTCTTTTTAGAGACATGGGTATTGATTTTTCTTTTCCCATATTTTTAATGTCAGGATACATGTGTGCCGGAGGGCTAAAAGTCATGAGGACTGATGCTAAGCAAAGTTACTAAGAAGGCAAAATTCCAGCTGCTTGCCCAGTGCCTTCATGTAAGGACTCTGTTAGTACTATCCCATCCTCCCTGGAAAACGCTGCATGTTCCAGCCCAATGAAATTACCTGGTAGGTGTAACAGTTCTGTTAGCCCTTGCTCAGTGACAGTTAATTATTATGATTTACAACACCCATTCTGATGGCTTAGTGAGTGCTAATATCTTAACGAGATCTCTCTCCCTCTTCCTTGAATATTCTTCACTTCTCCTCTGCTCCCTTGAAAAATTAAACTCACCCAGCACAAATATAATTTCTTTGAATAATTTCTGATTCTCCTTAGGAATAATAAGTTGCTTTTTACTCAGTGTTCCCATTATACTTTCCACAGATCATCAGTGCTACTTCTTAAAAGTTGCATTTTATTTTATTATTTTGAAAGTTTGCATTTTTGCCTATTCCTATTAAACTCTCAGAGTTTCAGAGACTGGAGCCCCAACTTATTTTCTCTTGTGCTCCCAACATGTAGCATAGTCTGGACTTTAGTAATTGCTCAAGAAATTCTTATTGAATAAATAAATGACTATAATAACATGCAATTTCAAGTTCTCTCAGTTCCCCCAAGCTATACAGTCTTTGAGAGGTTAAGCAGAAAACATTCTGGTGTCAATCCACAGTGAAGTATCCTTTTGAGCAGATTTTTCTCCTGAAATATCAATCCAAGGACAACAGTTACTTAATGTTTATAGCATTCAAATCTTACAAACTTTATCAGTAAACTTTGTGTCTTAGTTTGCAGGGTTGCTATGCAAATACCACACACTGTGTTCACTTTAAACAATAGGAATGTATTGGCTCACAGGTTTGAGTCCAGAAGATATCCAAACTCCAGATATCGGCAAGACTTGCTTCGTCCTGGAGGCTGTACTTTCTGGTGCTGGCTGTACCTTTGAGCTGGTGCCTTAAGACAAGGGTCATATCTCATCCACATTTCTTTCTCCTTACTATTAACTTACATGCACAAGAGTCTCAGCTTAAGCCTAAACCAAGATTGAGGATTATGTGACCTAAGTGCATCTGGAAAACTAGGACCAGGATGTGAGAGAGGCCTATTTACCTGAGGAGGGGAGAGTATGGGGAGAAGGGCTCCTTCTATGGAAAAAGAGTAACAGAGGATTTGTAGGGAGTGGACAGGAATGGTTCTGAGTGCATCTTGTTTCCTATTGGGGGTTCCATGGTTCAATCTCCATGCAGCCCTGCCAAGTCCTACAGTGAGGTTTGTAACAACAGATCTAATGTCAGTTAAAGCTGATATTTCTTTAAAATCCCCAAGGGGCACCACCATGTGAATTGACAGCAGCGTTGGGATGGTCCCTGTCCAAGAAGCAGCAGTATGGGTGGCAGCAGGATTGGCAATGGTGATGGCAGTGACAATAGAGATGGAGGCAACCTTTTGCCAGTGCTTTCTGTGGCTTTGGCAATTAGCAACTTTGCTAAAGAGATGGTCGCTTCCACCTTACAGTGATGTCCTCTCCTTTCTGCTTCTGTTATTTCCAGGTTCTTTTTACAAGGCCTCAGTAATAAAGATTAAGGCCCACCCTGATTCAGTTGGTCACATCTTAACTAAAAATAACCTCTTCAAAAGGTCCTATTTATAAATGGGTTCACACCCACAGGAAAGAGATTAAGATTAAGAACATGTTTCTTTCTGGGATACATAACACAATCCACCACATCTTGAGAAAGACAAAGCCCATAACCAAAGAGCTGCTCTGTTGGTAGGCTTGTTCACCAGCCAGGGTGATTCTCCATTGCTCTCTTATGGATGCCAGAGAGTATTTAGCTGCAGAATGTTCCTGTCCTAGGACTTGGTAGCCAAAGTTCCCTGTGATTAAACAATATATTCTTAAACAAAAGAAAAAGGCTATGTATTTCACTATGAAATCTATTCATTTGCTGATTCTTTTGTTTTTCTGGAAAATAACAGCAACCAGTGATTCCAAAATCTGACAAGTCAGAGGGAAAAGTATTTGGGGTTAAGCAGGACTTATCTTCAATGCCTCCCCCAAATCACATGTCAACAGTCATCCATGCTACTGTGTAGTTAGGCTATGACCAAAGACATTCCACGGGCTGAAATTACACTTCAAACACAAATTAGGCTAATCCATGTAAAATGAGATCTACTCATCATTCATACTGATGTGATTACCTCCAAAGTAACAAGAAACAAAAGGATAATGCACCCTCATCTCTTATCCTCAAAACATGATGAAAGATATTCATAGTCATACATTACTGAATTATTTCCTGTTGCTCTAGAAAACCACACTAAATAGCCATTTTTCTTGTTGTTACTTTTGTGGTCCATAATGTGTAATCACAAACATAAGATCTAGATTTTGTGGGAAGTTAGATACATGCTGAGTTAGTCCTGAGAACTACATCATCTTGATCAGCTTTGAATCACTTGCTTTGGCAGATACATTTGAATAGTTCCTAGGTTTCCCCAGAAACAGATACAAGAAGTTGAAATGTCCCATTTTGGTGATCGTGGTTAAGCAAGACATAGCGTATGTCAAGAAAAGGAGAAAAAAAATCTGGTCTCACCAACACACTCTAGTTTGCTAGCTTATTTCTCTCCTGTTACAGAGAAAAATGTGTTCAGATGTCTTTCTTTAACTGTTTTGTCTGTATGCTAATTCAGTTAGCTTACTTATTTTCTAATTCCATGTGTTTATTATCTTTTGCCTACAATATACTATTGCTTGATTTTCTTACATCTCAGTTTTGAAAGTTCTTTAATTTTTCCAGCTATGCCCTTAATCCTATCATATCTAAAAGTTACTTAGGACCCTGCCATTTACTATCCTTATATAACTCTGATCATTTTTTCTTTCCTGGCAGCTCCTCCTTTGCCTCAAATATGAGGATGGTAGCATGAATAATCAAATAAACCCACAACTCATTAGCCTCATACAGAATTTTGTACAAGTTAGCTTAACTCTCTGAACCACAGTGTTCTCATTAATCTAATCTACCTTTCTCACTATACCCCAGACAAGCAAAATTAGGCTTAAAATAACTAATACAAGATAGTAGCCCTATGATTACACCTCTGACATGCTTTGTGAAAACATCGTCTCCTATCACATGCTTCCAAAGTCCTTCTCAAGATCGCACTTGTGCTCCAAGGCCAATTCCTCTCGTCCATCACTCGGTATGCAGCTCTATTTCTCCCTCCTCTAGCCCATTGAGCAGTCTCTGTGTTCTCTGATGATTCCAAAAGTGGCAACTTGCCAATGTTGCCACAGTTGCCTACCAAAGGCCATAAGGCAGAAGTGTCCATCCCTGTAGCAAAGCTGCCAATTGCCAAAGCCACAGAAAGCACTGGCAAAAAGTTGCCTCTATCTCTAATGTCACTGTGGTCACCATTGCCAATCCTGCTGCCACCGTACTACTGCTTCTCGGACAAGGGACCACCCCACCCCAATGCTGCTGTCAATTCACATGACAGTGCCCCATGGGGATTTTAGAGAAATAGTTGCTTTAACTGACATTAGATCTGTTGTTACAAACCCCACTGCAGGAATTGGCAGGGCTGTACGAGTATTAAACCATGGGACCATGGGATCCCCCAATAGACACCAAAAAGCACTTGGAACCATTCTTGTCAACTTTCCACAAATAACCTATTACTCTTTTTCCATAGAAGGAGCTCCTCTCCCCATACTTGTCTCTCACTAGATAAATAGGTCTCTGTCACATCCTGTGTCCAAGTTTTCCAGATGCACTCAGGACACATAATCTTCAGTCTTAATTTAGGCTCAAACTGGGACTCCTGCACATATAAACTAACTTTAAAGGCAAAGAAATGTGGATGAGATATGACCATTGTCTTAAGGCACCAACTCAAAGGTGGCAGCTGTTACCTCTACTCACACTCTGTATGCAAAAACATAAGATACATAGCCATATATATGTGCAAGGGAGATAGTCTTGCCATACTCAGGAAGAAGGAGAGAATTGACTCCTGTGGTCAACTAACAGTGCCTTCCATAAAACACTTCCCTGAGTCCCTTATAGTGAGATTCCAGATATAAACTTGATTTGGTACTGATTCATTTGAGAAAAGGAGGGCGAGGAGCTTCCACAGAACTTACGTAGATTATGGCAAAGGCAACCTCATTCTGGAACAGGTACCCATAGCAGTGACTTCCTGATTCCACAGGTAGTTTCCTCTTTTGGCAGATTTCTGACAAAGGCTGAGATATCATTCTAGAGCCAGCAGCCATGAGTATGTTTTTCTGATTCTATATTTAGTTTTTCATTATGGCACAGGCAGCAGCTTCCCCTGGCCACTCACTTCTGCTGTGTGGACTTGAAATGCTCCCTGGAGCCTCAACCTAGAATCTGTCTTTTAAGCCCTCCAATGGTTCTGTAAGTCATGGAATACCTTGTAATAAATCCCTGGATTCTGTTCTCAGTAATTAAACTCGGAGCATTATACCTTTTATGCCTCCAAAGCCTAAAATCTCCTTGAAGATCTCTGGCTTGAATTTTTACAATGCACATACAATGCACATTGAATTCCAAAAAAACATTTACTAAAATGTATTCTAGTCTATGAATTGCCTAAACCCCTAAAGTCAAAGGATATAGAAAGAATGTTGATTTTTCCACTACTTATACAATCCTACACTCAATTCTCAATGCCAATTCCTTCTTTATTTCATAGATACCAGGAAGTCTTTTTATATGGGGGAGGAGAGATCCAAGACACGTAGTGAGTGGAGCCAGACCAGAGCTCCCAAAGAAGCTTTCTTTAAAGAGTCTTTTATTTAAATTTCAATTAAAATGTCCTTTGTACACGTGGTGAAGTATTTAAGGGGTAGTGGACTTATGTCTGCAATTTACTTTGAAATGTATCCAGAAAATAACATGGAACAAAGGATAGCAGGACAGATATGTGATAAAGCAAACAATAGTAAAATATTAATGGGGTAGAATCCAAATGGTGCACATATGGCTATGTATTGTAAAATCCTTTCAACTTTCCTGCGTGCTTGAAAATCTTCATAACCAAAAGGAGAAAAATCTCATCCATAAAAGGTAACATGTTTCATGCACTTGTACAAACAGGACAAATAAATCTGGAGAGAAAGTAGCAAATCTCACTCTTCCTTTGATTTTACTACTTGTAATTTGAGATATAGTCATCCATATTTTCCCTTCTTATTACAAACATATAAAACATATAAACACAAGTACAAGGATTTGATTTTAAATGGGATAATACTATATTGTATTTTGTAAATTGCTTTTTAACTTGACAAATGCAGCAAGGATATCTTTCCAAGTCAATTCACATAGATCTAAGTCCTTTTATAAGGAGCATATTTCAGAATATGAATTACCTAATTTTCTTCAGCTATTCTTTATCGATGGTTGTTTGGATTGTCTCCAGTTCTCAGTTATCAAAAAGAAGATGTGATAAATTTCTTAAATATGTGTGTGTCTTTACATACTAGTATTTTTATCTCTAATAAATTAGTATCTGGGAGTAGGATTACTGGTCAGAGAAACATATATATTTTAAATTTTAATTAGTCCTTCCAGATAACTTCCTAAGAAGGCTGTTTTTACTCCAAGCAAAAGTGAATGCAAGTCTTCCTTTTCCTATCTATAGTCTCACAAGCACCAGCGATGATCGCTTATCATTCATGGGCATCCTGACGGAGATCTTGATACATTTTAGGACTTGTTACAGAGGAAACAAGACAAAAGAATGGAGAGAACCCCAGAAAATTTTGCTATCTTTCAACAAATTTAGATACATTTAGTCTCTCAGCTTCCTGACCTGCTTTAGTTCTGTGACCCTAATTTGAGACAGTACAGTCAAGTATACCTTATAAAATGGGAGGGATACATCAATGTTCCAGAACTGGAGAGTGGCAGAAGTCTGACACACTCTCCTCTTATGCTGCCTTCAAGAGAGAATGGGTCAAAGGGTGATGCCAAACATGGAGAAGGGGCATTAACAAGCACCGACAGCCTAGCAATAGAGCTTTCCAGGCTCACTTTGCAAACAAGTAAATCTCACCACTTCCCTGTTCACATTCTCCTTGCATGTAAAATGAAGATATACCTTTCACATACAAAGAGGCCCACCCTATGTGGTGAAAGCCAACATTTTAGCCATGCCTCTAAATATGTAAGAAAATCTTATTTATCCCAAAAAGAAAATAAGCAAAATGAGAAAAAACAGAAAACTGAAACAAAATATGCCTTAGTCTGATTCTGGGATACCTGAGTAAATATTTTGCACTACCCTGCATTATCTATTGTGAAAATATCTCTCCTCCATGGGATGGAAGCAGCTGCTCAAATACTTCAAAGCAAATGATTAGGTCATTTAAAGCACATATTTCCCCCAATGATGGAAGAGGTAGAGAACCATTCCTACTAACAGATCACATCATTTAAAAATGCCGTTTTAATAGAAACACATCTTATGTTAAAGCTGAAAGGGATAAATGCTGTATTTCCTTTCTTCTCTTTACTGGTCAGAAGGTTTCTTTTTCAAATGACCTGGTCACTATATTATCTCAGTGTCAGAAAAGCCCAGGAAATATGACAGGCCCTAAATAAAAGATAATGCTTCTAACCAAAAAGTAAACTAATTGTTGAAGACTTTGTATGTGGGAGAGTGGGGCAAATAATTCAAAGTTTCCAGGTAACTGGACACAGTGTTGACTGTGGCTGTTCTAAATCTTAGGAAAAAAAAAAAAACAACAACTTTTCTTTGGATTATGTCTTCAAGATCTCAGGTAACCCAATGTCTGGGGAGTTTTCAAATCCTTCCAGACATTCTGAACGGGGCATTCTGCAAAGAAAAGAAGTTAACATGGGCAAGGCCAAAACACTAGGGGATAGACCCTTTTATTTACTCTATAACAAAGGTGAAAAGTTGCATTGATACAATATTAACTCAGTGCACTGTGGATCAGTGCTATTTTGGATTGTGGTCATTTACTATATTACTTGCTCCCATGTAAAAAGAGTAGAAACAGGAGGCCTGGGGCTGCCTGCAGCTTGGAATAATTTCTATGCCCACACACACACACAAAAACACTATTCTGGAAGGCCCTAGGATGGGCAGCCTAGCTCAGCTCTTACAAATCCAAGGGAGAATATATGTACTTTCCTTTGGGTTACCTCCTCAACATTTCAAATACAACATCAAGGTACTGGCATATGAAAAAGGAGCCAAGAAGACCCCCTGTCTTGCTTTTAGACTTTTAGCTAAGGAGAAACAGTCTTTTCAAAAACTCCTTAATTTAATCCAGCCCCATAGTTCTTAAGAGGAGGTGATTTTGCCCCCCAGGGAACATTTGGCAATGTCTGGACACATTTTTTGATTATCACGACTTGGGGTGAGAGGTATGTGCTATTGGAACCTAATGGGTAGAGGCTAGGGATGCTGCTAAACATCCTAAAATGCACAGGACAGTCCTCCACAACAAAGCATTATCCAGCCCAAAATATCAATAGTGCTGAATTTGAGAAATGCAGATCTAGCCCACTAAGGGCTGGCATATGACCATCATGAACAGATTTAGGGCTAATGCAGCAGTAATGAGTCCAATAACTTCCTTAACCTTAACATCTCCATTCCATTTTCTTTCCCTCCTCCTTTCACCTCCCCACCCCTCCCCTCCACTGCAAAATGAAAAGGTTGGACCCCTTGATACAAAATCATTAAGAATTTGAAAATGGTGATGGCAGAGCATTCTATGAACAAGACCCTATGCAAATGCACAAGGTGCATGCCTGTAAAGCTGGCTCTGCTTCCCTCCCACCCCAATAGTTTCCTGGGGAGTTCATATTTACAGAAATGCAAAAGAGAGAAGAACACTAACATATTTTAAGCTACTATCCTGCAAGGCCCCCACAAAATAATTGAGCAGGCTTGGCAAAACACAACACTAAGGGCATTCATATGAGAGGCTGAAGAAATTGCATCCCCTGAAATTGTGCAGCACACAACCAGCCCACACTTGTGTGCTGGCTATGAACCCCAGTCACACAAATAACTCCCTTTTCCATTCCTGTGAAGAGAGTTGTAATACATAACTACTACCTTTCTCATTTCCCACAAAGTGAGAAATCGTTTCATTAATCTGACTCTTTGATCTCTCCTTTTGTAATTAATCACAGAAGAGGGTGTTTTTAATTCATTAGCCTCTAGCTCAATAAGTATAATTAATTTTTCCCTGCATTCATCTCATAAACAAGTATTTTTCATGTTTTCCCTAAATATTTGATGCATTAATTTATGGATTTTCCATGATAGCATAACCCATTTATAGATCATTGTTTAATCTTGATCCACACATTACTTGAGGAAGCACTAGGTCTATGAAAGACCTCCTTGTAGGTGGGAGGGATTGCCTCATGAACACTGAGCCAACACAACAGATTAGCTTTCAGAGCGCAAAGTGATCTGGGAAATTATCTTTTCCCATTCTCTCCTTGGTACAGATGAGGAACTGAAAAGTAGATTTGTCATAGGACACACAGATCGATATTGGAAGAGTAAAGACTAGATCCTAAATCCAAAATCTCCTGATTTTCAGTAGGATCACAGTACAATCGTGTGCTTAAATCAGACCCATTCTTGTAGAGAAAAGTGACATTAAATGCTTCTGTCAGTATGAGAAAAATCAATGTCTTGTGAATAATTATAACAGTGATTTAGATTTGACAGATAGCATGTCAGCAGATACCCAGTGAGACTCTGTGAACTCATAGTATCACTGTGGTACCATTACTTGAAATGGATGCTGTTTGTCATTGAAAAATATTAGCACCATCGTTAAGATTCCTTATGTGTTGTCACTGCAAACCCTCTCCCTTCAGGTGTTTATAACAAGCCCCTAAGCAATCTGTTCATATTCAGACATACAAAGCATAAAAATTCTCAATAATAAAAATACATTAGAAGCATTTACTAAAAACTCAAAAACATCTCAGACATTTTCAACATTTTATCAAACAGAAAAGTGAATGTTTACAATTCAAACTTTATTTTCAACAAATTAAAATTGAAAATCATTTCTAAATCTTGAAAGAAACATTTTATTCTTTCTCCACATATAACAAAATCATCAGGCTTATTGCCCTCTGGAATGATTTCACTTTGCCATTTTCTTTCCCTTTGAACTTCGAGTAAATGTTCATCTTTTCCAATGTAAGAAAGGACAATTCTTATTACCAGACTATATAAGTTTTAAAGGGAAGGAGACAAAGCTTCTTTAGAAGCTCATCCTTCTGAACGCCTCTGTTATATATAGCTAATTGCTTTATTGCCAATTCACAACTTACCATTTCTTGATATTCTTTGCCCCAAATGGCTGATAGGATTAAAACTTGGCTTTAAATCAATATTAGATATTAAGCAAAAGTGGGTCACTCCATAGATCTGAAAAAGGCATTCATGATTTCTATAAAAGTGAGTTCTCCTCTAAGGAGATGTGTTTGGAAACTTTGTGAGCCAACTCTATTTCCACCATTATAAAACACTGATAGGGAAGAGGAATGGTTTGTTTCCAAAACAACATACCTGATATTTCCTCACAGTAGTGTACAGGTTGCATTATTAGCCCCAATTTCTCATCTCTCCCAGTATCCATACTCTTTCCTGTGTGACTTCGCAATTCTGCCCTTGGCCTTGGGCTTGACCATGTGTTATGAGTATAAATGTCTTTTGCCAGTTGATCTCTTACACCCTTCATTAAATGAATGAAAGAATAAAAATAAATGTTGGGCGAACACATTTTTACATCATGTTTATCAGATTCATAAAGCATTTTCTAACTCAAATATAAATGCTCCTCAACAAATGTAATCTCTCTGATGATTTAATCCAAGTCAGAATCTTGGCCTGAGACTTGCTTTGAGAATGGATATTTTTTCACAATGGAAACAGTGCAAACTAAACAAATACCTAATAAGGGGTAGAGAGATTATAAAGAATTTTAAAATATTAAATTAAGTATCTGAAATTGGATTGTGCCCTTGGAAACAAATAACTATTTTTCATTTACTTCCTGTACAGTAAGCAAAATGCATTTAAAGGTTTAAAAAATCAATGTTTCATTACCTGAAGACCTTGCTGACGATTGAGAATATTTTTCTATTGTTGACATCTCATTAAGATTATTTAACAACTAAGCAATCCATTTACCTCTTTGGTGCTAAAATTGATATATTTTTTCAAAATACAGTCCCGTGTTTTCAGAAAAAAAATCCATAGGGTTTGACCCAATGTCAATATCTATAACTGAAAGGTGTGGAATAAAACGAAACAATAAATGTGTTGAGTCAAGAGGACAGAAAACATATTAAGCAATAAAGTCTTGCTTTAATGCTGCCATTAAAAGTGGCAAAGATAAAACATGAATATTCTTTATAATAAAAATGTTTAAAAATTGCTGCTTTGCATTGGTTGGATGTTGACAGCATTTGTGTTGCTTCATTTTATAACTATGCCTTCAAAAGCATGGGTATTTTGGTTGTTATCTATTTTCATAGACAGAGAATAGAGACATTTCCCAGATTCATTTGAACATAAAAACAAGATTTCTCTTGTGTATTTTTGACATAAATCCAAACTTACAGAAAGGCTGCAAAAATAGTACATAGAATTTTCATTTATCTGTCACTGAAATTTTCTAAATTTTAATATTTTACCATATTTGCTTTATCCTGCCCATACTCACCTCTAAATATATATAATATTAGAACTGTTTAAGGGTAAGTTGCAGAAATGATATTATCTTTACCACTAAATATTTCACTGTGTACATTCTAAAAATAAGATGGCTTCATTACATAACCACAGTACAATTATCAATGTCAGAAAATTACCATTGATACAGTATATCAGATTATCATTCATTTTCACCAGTTATCCCTATTAATGATGGCAATATGCCTTCATAGCAAAGGAAAATCTCAGAATATCCAGAAAAGCCAGTTGACCAAGATGGTGGCATAAGACACTTCAAGGTGCTGTTCCCCCACAAAAATCTTTGAACAACAAGCAGAAATTAGCAGAGCTGTTTTCCTCAAAACTCCAGACAACAGTTAATAGTTGCAGTAATGGGGCGAGTGCCAAATCAAGAAAATGCAGCTTTAAAGGTGGTAGGAGAGGAGAGAGATTGCCATATGACAGAGATGCAAGCTAAGGAAACCCAAGAATTGCTGCAAGCCAGCAGCAGCGTGCCACACGTCAGGGAGAAAGAACAGTCTTGCTGATGTCTTGATTTTGGACTTTGGATCTCTGAAACTGACCAAGATGGTGCCATAAGTTGCTCCAGGGTGCCATTCCCACACAGAATCTTTGAACAACTAGCAAAAAATAGCTGAGCCATCTTCCTCAAAATTCTGGAAAACAGATAAAGGGTCACTGTAACTGGACAAGAGGAGAAACAAGAAAACAGCTTTACAAATGGCAGGAGAACCTGCTGTTGTTCCTAGTCTTATTCCACAGGGAGCAGATAACCCCATGTGCATACTGAGGTGGTGGTGTTAATTTTTTTCTCTTTGGAGAAAACTTCGGATGATTTGCATTTATGCCGCTGCCATTGCCTACATTATTGGAGAATTCAAGAAAACACGATTTCCTATGTTCCCCACACCATTATGTTTTATTGTTTGTTAGGAATGCTTTTGTGACTGCAAGTAAGAGAAAACCCAATTTATAGGTAGGGAGTTGTGTTTCCACTGAGGATGCTGAAAGAAAATTTTGTAGGTACACTAACAATGAGAAAAAATTATATATTCTACAAAATCAGCTGCAGTCAGTAATATCGGCTCTTTGTACATCTTCAGTCTCTCTTTTTTTGCATATTGGCCTTCATTTCTTATGCATGAAGGTTCATGGCCACAATATGGATGCCACTGTCTCAAGTGCAAGGCAGAAGAGAAGAAAATGCAACTATTCTAACAACTTTGTCTCTTTTATTAGGAAAAGAAAATTTTTTTAGAAAATGAACATCAGGCTTCCACTAACATCTCATCAACCAGAAGTGTGCCGTATGGCCTCTTCCATCTGCAAAGGAGGCAAAAAGTGAGTATTTACCACTATCATGGAGGTGTGCAAGTACTGAGTGAGATGAGAATGTGAACTGGATCAGCCAATATAGAATATCTACAGCACTTAAACTTCTTTTATTCACCTTACAGCAATTAATGGATTTCAGGCCACAGATGCTCATTTTATATTTACTGAGTTGAACTGACATTTTGGCTTGAACTACTTAATAGTAGGTATATGTAAGGACATGTGTATACACACACACACGTGTGCGTGTACATATGATCATGCTTCTGTTTATTTGTTCCGGGAAAATCTCTGATTGTTCATATTTAATGGAATGTTATTCAAGTAGAGAGTAAGTAATGCCATTATTCCTCACCTAAGGGGTTCTGTAATGCTGTGATAGGCAGGGTCATGCTTAGAGTGAGCAAAGGCCAGAAATGCCCAAATTTACAGATGAAGCAATATGGAAATCAGGAACACCTGGCCAAAAAGCAGGCATTTGGAGTAGAGAACTTTGCCTCCATCTTACCCAGCTGATATGCCTATAAACCTATCGCTTATTTAGCACTTACAGTATGTTTCTTTTAGGACTGTTACAGAAATCCAATTGGGTGATGTATGCAAAGCTCCTTACACAGTGCTCAATAAATTGAGCTATGACTACTACTATTATTTGTACTTCAGTGTTTTGCCAAGCACCATGAACTGTTTTCTATTTGATTATTTATTCCTTGCAACAATTTTATGAGGTAGGAATTATCATCACATTTAACATATGAGGAAACTAAAGCTTATTGACATTAAATAACTTGTATGAAATAATATAGCTGAGAAATGGAGAGATCTGGACTCCAGCCTCTATCAGTACGGTTTCAAAGTCTGTGCCCTTGCCCCTTCCCATGATGGTGCCTCATAATTGAGGCTCTGTGTTATTAGAGGAGAGGTCAAACAGGTAATAGCTCCCTTTGTCACTTCCTTCTCTGCCATCCTCCACCTCCAAATCCTCCCCTACTCTATTATTTCCCAAATCAGGGACATTAAAATTAGCACATCTTCAGAAAAGGTCAAAATTTGGTAACATTTCTAGTTTTTTTTCCCCGGTATAAAATTCATCACTCTTTATTGCAATATTTTTTGTCTGTCACTCTCAAATGATAGGAAATTCCAGGCATGCTTAGATCAAATTTGTCTTGATCATCACAGCGATTAAAGTAGTTCTTAATTTGAAAGAATTCCTATTATGGTAAGGAATTCAGCTCTTCATCTGTCATATATCTGTCACATTTCTTCTATTTGAATTTTATTTTATTAACACTGGTTTTTTTCCATCAGCCAGACTAATCAGGAGAAAAGAGAGGAAACACAAATTACCAGTATTAGGAGTGAAAAGGGTACATCAGTAAGACCCTGTAGACACAAAAGGATTAATAAAGAAAAGTTATAAACAGATTTATGAATATAAATTCATAAATTAGAAGAGATGGCTCAAGTCTTGGAAAGACACAAATGACCAAAGCATATTCAAGAAAAAAAAAAAAACAAAAAACAGAGAATCTAAATAGCTTCTATCTATTAAAGAAATTTAATTTGTATTTCAAAATCCCCACTAAGAAAATTCCAGGCTTATATGACTTCACTAGTGAAATCTATCAAATATCAATTCAACACAAACTCTTTCTGAAAATAAAAGAGGTGAGAACGCTTCCAAACTCATTTTATAGGGCTGGCATTACACTGATAATAAAACTAGATAAAAACAATATGAGGAAGAAAACTAAAGACCAATATTCCTCATGTACATAGATTCAAAATCTTAAAAAGTATTATTAAAATAAATCAGACAGTATTTTTAAAGTGTAATAAATACAATATGACCCATGGGAATGTTATGGAATAAAAAGTTGGTTCAATATTTGAAAATTAATCAATGTAATTCAACATATCAACACATTGAAAGAAAAAAATCATTTTAATAATGAAGAACAAGCATTTGATAAAAATCCATATCTATTCATGATGAAAATTCTCAGTGAATTAAGGAGAAGGGAACTTTCTCCATCTGATGAGAGGCATCTATGAAAAACCCACCAGTAGCATCATATTTAAGGGAGAAAGGATAAGTAATTTGCCCTTAAGATCAGATATGAGACAGCAATGTCTCCTATCATTACTTACAGTCAACATTGTAGAGAGGTCCTTACCTGTGCAATAAATCAAGATTGGCAAAGTGAAGTAAAACTGTCTATTCCAGACAACATGATTATCTTCTTAGAAAATTTCAAAGAATCTACAAAAAGTTCCCTAGAATCAAGGTTATGTAATACAAGGCCAATATTATCAAAATTATGTAATACAAGGCCAATATTAAAAACTCAATTTTATTTCTATTTACTGGTTATGAACAATTGGAAATTGAAATCAAAGAATACCTTTTACAATAACATAAAAAAATTAAACACTTGGGGACAGATACAACAAAAAATGTGTAGGATCTGTATGATGAAAATCAAAAAATTTTTCTGGGGTAAATTAAAGAAAATTAATAAAATAGAGAGCTATACTTTGTTTAAAGATCAGAAGACTCAGATGACTAGTGTTAGGATATCAGTTCTATTCCAATTGATATAAAGATTCAAGGCAATGCCAATCAAAAGTCCAGAAGGCTATTTTTTAGAAATTTACAAGATGATTCTAGAATTTATATGGAAATGCAAAGGACATAGAGTGGCCAAAACCATTTTGAAAACGAAGAATAAAGTTGGAGAGCTCATTCTAACTGATTTAAAGTTTTAACAAAAACTATAGTATCACAACATACTGTATTGCCATAAGGATAGTATCAATGGAGCTAAATAGAGACTCCAGAAATAGACACACACATATATGCCCAACTGACTTTCCATAAAGGTGCCAAGGTGTCTCAGTAGGAATACCTATTCTTTTCAACAAATTCTACTGGAACCATTTGGACATGTATATGCAAAATGAAAACAAAACCAAAGCAACATCTCAACTTTTACTCCTTTACCTTGGCCCACATAAAACCTCTAGAGAAATCAAAGGATGATACCTTTGTGAGCTTGACAAAGATTTCTTAGATAAGACATAAAAAGCACAAACCAGAAATAATGATAAATTGTACTTAATAAAAATTAACAACTTCTGCTCTTTGAAAGACACTGCCTAGAAAATGAAAAGACAAACCATAAATTGGGAATAAATATTTGCAAATACATCTGATAAAAGACTTATATAAGGAGCATATTAAAACTCTTAAAACTCAGTAGTAAGAAGACAAACAATCCAATTAAAAAATAGCTAAATGATTTTAATGTACATTTCATCAAAGAAGATGCATTGTTTGCAAATGATTACAAATAAGTACATGAAAAAAGCTATTCATCATTAATTATTAAAACTATTCAACATCATTAGTTATTAGGGAAATACAAATTAAAACCCCGATGAGATGATAATACATATCTACTGGAACGATTAAAATGAAAGAGACACACAATACTCAATGGTAGTGAGAATGCAGAGCAACTGGAACAACCGGAAATCTCGTATACTGCTGATGAAAGTGCAACATGGTACAACCATTTTGGGTAACAATTTGGCAGTTTCTTATAAAGTTAAACCTGCACTTATAACCTTGTGTTTGCCCTGCTGATGACAGGATCAACCCCCACCCCAACTCAAATTGGTTCAGATGTTGAGACTGATGATGCCACACAAGCACCAAGAAGATCTGAGAAAGTTTGTTACAAACATGATGAGGCTTTCTGGGTAGAGCTGATCAGGAACCCGAGCCAGTCTGAAATGGCTTAAGTAGATGGAGGGGAAATGGCTTTAGTCTTTATTATGTATGATTAGGATGAAGATTACCTCAAGGCTTGAACTTTCCCAAGGTGGGGAGCATGTGAGCTTTTTTTGTCTTGCCTAGATGTGGAAATAGATGGGTAGAGGGAAAGGTGGTGCTTGAAAGCTATCTGTGGTGAAACAAAAAAGGAGTCAGACTCTTTATTAAACTTACCCAGCAATCCCATTCCTAGATATTTACATAAGAGAAATGGTAACATATGTCAATAAAATACCTGTATGCACGTTTTATAGTCAAAAATTGGAAGCAACCCAGAAGTCCATCGATTAGCGAATCTATAAACAAATTGCAGTGCATGCACACATTGGAATACTACTTAGTAGTTAAAAGGAACAATTTATAGGCATACACAAAACATGAATGAATTTCAAAAGCCTTATGGTAAGTGACAGAAACCAGATACAAAAGGCTACTTGTATAATTACATTTATATGACATTCTGGAAAAGGCAAAGGACAGAAATATGACAGAAATCAAATCAGTGGTTGCCAGGGGCTGGGGGTTAGGAGAGAGAATTGATTTCAGGGGACACAAGAATTTTTTGAGATGTTATCTTGATTGTGGTAGTAGTTATTGGCTGTATATATTTCTCAAAACTCAACAAACTATAAATTTAAAAAGGGTGAATGTTTTGATATGAAAGCTATAACTCAATAAACTTGTTAAAAATAAAACTTTGTAAGATAAATACAGCTAATATTCTTCAATTTCTAGATAAGTAAACTGAGGCTAAAACCTAAATGATCTGTTGAAAACTACACTGGTGGTAAATGGCAGAGCCAGGATTTATATCCAGATTCCTGCAGGACCCTTTCATGATATTACACTTTTGATCTAATACAGGTACTTTTTTGACCTTTCCTATGAGCGATGCAATGTGGAAGAGGATTTAGATTTGTATCATGTCATTCCAATGGTCCATTAGACCAATAGGTAAAACTTACAGAAAATAAGAGTTTTAGCTCAGCATAGGCTTGACCAATGAGGACTTCCTGAGAATGGGCTGCTTATTCACTGGGTTCAGATATTAGCCAATAGGGCCAGCAAAAGTAGAGCAGGGGAGGTGATTGAGGGATTTACAGCTTAGGGGTGGGGTTGCAGTAGATGATCTCTGTGTCTAGTCATCACTACTGTTCTATAAAGACACTAAAGACAAATTTCACTTGATAGTGTGAAGTATAGTCCTAAGACTGTTATGAAGATGGAAAGAGACTTACTGACCTGAAGACGCCTATAGTAAAATGATAGAGTCCATACCTACAGAAGGTGACTGCGTGTGTCATACATATATCATATGTCAAAAGCAAACACACACCATCGTGGAGGTAAATATATTTATTCATAAAACCCACATAAAGTGAAATAAAGATTATTACCTTCTCAACCAACAGTATAAAATACCTTGTGAAAATCATGATAGATATCAAGACAATGTCTACTGATTAAAATTAAGCTAATTTAATTAATCAGAAATGCAATATAATTCCTTTTCTTATCATTTAGGGATTTAAGTTTAAACTGCTATGTTAGGTTGGTGGGATTAGGTGATTTGAACCTTTTTTTGTAATGGTTGTAAAGTATTTTAATTTTAAAACGTTGAGGATAAAGAAATGCAGTTAATCACTGTGTTGACAAGAAGTATAAACCTCCACTGGGTCAGGACTCAATTAGAGCCCCTGATCTCAAGGGCAGAGTTTGGTCCTTATCATTTGATAATAACAGCATCCTTCATTATTGTTATAAGATCGATGACTGACAAGATAATTAGTGTATCTGATAATTCAGGTAAACGCTTTTGCAGATCTAATTAGAGTATATTCTGCTGGTTGGAATACATGGCAAAGGTGTTAAACTAATCTGTACTTAAAGATGATGGCTGAATGCTAGGAAACGAGTATGTACAAGCTGCACTCCTTATTCCATAAACATTAGGAGGCAAGGCATAAATCAATACTAATCACGCTTGAATTAAGATTATAATTTTAGAATACAGTTAGGACAAAACAACTATCCTTGTAGGAAGAGCATCCTTTTGAATACCTAAACCTAATCAACCCTCTGGCATGTACTGTCCTTTCAATCTAACATTTAGATGTGCATTGGAGACAAATTCAGTATATTTACCAATCACAGATTTAGTCAGACACCAACCACTGTTTGTGGCAGCTTCATCTTAGAGTCATGAAAGACTGGGTCAAAGTCCTTGCTGTGACATATAAGACCAGTGACTACTTTTACAGTGGATGTCTGCTGCTTTCGTTGCACATCATTTCTTTGGTGTGCCTTCATTTTCCTTTGCAAAGTTTCCTTCCCCCAACACTGCCTCCCCCTCCCCAGCCAAAGTCAAGCAGTCTTAGTGGTGCTATAAATTTCATATTCTGACTTTCCCTGACAGGGGTAGAGTGTGAAGCCAAAATGGTGAATACCCGTAAGCCATTCTCTGAAGGCAATGATGGGTCTAGGATTTGGCAGATGAGGCAGACAAGGTCTAGCACAGTGCTCGTTGTGGCCGATGTACTTGCTAAGCTGACAGGGGCCATTTTTGCTACAGAGCCAGAGTGCATGTGGGAGTTAAGCCACCAAAGAAAAGCAGAGGTGAGGATATATAAAGAGAGATAGAGCGAGCTCTTATAACATTGTTTAAATCCCTGGGTCCAGATGCCTGAAGTCCAGATTCACCCTTTGAAATCCCTAGTAATAAGCCTCCAAATTCCCTGTTTGCTTGAGCAAGCCACAAAAGAATCTTAACTAACACGACCCACTTAATATCTCTATGATTTAGTTTCCTAATCTATAAATGAATGTAAAAATTACTGATTTATAGACATTGTGATGAAGACCATTTTTGCTTTGCCCAATTTTACCCAGTTCTCCCTCCATGATTGATTTCTAGTTTCATTCTGTTTAGTTAAAGAAGATACATTGTATGATTCCAATATTTTTAAATGTCTTCACATTGTTCTGTGATCTAACATATGGCCTATCCTGAACAATGACCCATGTGCACTAAAGAAGAATGTTTATTCTGCTGCTGTTGGGTGAAGTGTTCCATATATGTCTGTTAGGTTTAGTTGGTTTATAGTATTGTTCGAATTTTCTATTTTCTTATTTAACTTCCATGCAGATGTTCTATTCATTATTGAAAGGTGCATATTGAAATCTCCTATTATTGATGTAGAACTATTTCTCCCTTTAAGTCTACTAATGTTTCCTTCATACATCTTAGGGTTTGACCATTATATGTATATATATTTATAAATTTTATATTTGCTTGTTGAGTTGACCCCTTTATCAGTGTATGGTGACCTTACTTGGATCTCATAATGGTTTTTTATTTAGTCTATTTTTACCAGATATTAGTATAGCTACCCCAAATCCCTTTTGATTACTCTTCTGCATGGTACATTTTTTCCATCATTTCACTTCAATCTATTTATTTGAATTTAAGGTAAGTCACCTGAAAACTGAATATAGTTGAGTCAATCTTTTTTATCCATTCTGCCAATCTATGTCTTTTAACTGGAGAGTTAAATCCATTTATACTTAAAGTAACTACTGATAATGCAGTACTTTCTTCTGTCACCTTGCTATTTGGTCTTTGTAAGTCTTATACCTTTTTTGCCTCTCAATTATTCTATTCATGCCTACTCTCATATTTTATTTATTGTAGTGTAACATTTTGAGTCCTTCTAATTTCCCTCAGTATATATTTTTCAGATACTTTCTTTGTGGTTTGCATGAGACTTAAATTTAACATCCTAAATCTATAAAAATCATATCTGACATGAAAGCAATTTAATTTCAAAAGTATACCAATGTGCTTTTCCTATTTCCATCTGTCCTCTCCCTTTTTGTTGTACTTATTACAAATTATATCTTTATATAGAGATTCATCATTACTCTTTAAGCATTTGCATTTTAGAAATTCTGAGAAGTTAAAAGCCGAGTTTTATACCAAAAAAATACAATCCAATAGTCTTGCATTTGTAATTACCCATATAACCTTTACCAGAGGTCTTTATTTCTTTATGCTACTTCAGTTCACTGTCTCCTGTCATTTACTTTCAGTCTGAAGCAACTCCCTTTAGCATTGCTTGTAGGGAAGTTTTAGTGGTGATGAAATCTCTCAGCTTTTGTTTACCTGGGAATGTCTTAATTTCTCCCTCACTTTTGAAAGAGTCTCTTTCAAATAAAATTCTTGCTTAGCCATTGTTTTCTTTCAGCACTTTAAATAGTTCATCCCACTGCCTTCTTAACTCCATGGTTTTTCATGAAAACTCAGCACTTAATATTGGGGTTCCCCTGTACATAATATGTTGCTTTCCTTTTGCAGTTTTCAGAACTCTCTTCTTGTTCTTGGCATTGGATAGTCTGACTGCTATATGACTCTGTGTGATTCTCTTTGAGTTTACCTTGTTTTGGGTTCACTGGGATCCTGGATGTATACACTTACGTCTTTTATTGCGTTTAGGAAGCTTTCTGCCACTATTTCTTTGAATATTCCTTCTGCCCTCTCTCTCTTCTCTTGCTAGGACTCCCATAATGCATATATTAATAAGCTTGATGATGTCTCACAGTTTTCTTTGGCTCTGTTCACTTTTTTTCATTCTGCTCCTCAGTCTATATCATTTCAATTGTCTTGTATTTGAGTTCACTGATTATGAAACCCTCTACAGATTTTTTCACTTCAGTTATTACGTTCTTCAACAACAGTATTTCTGTTTGGTTCTTTTTTAAAATTTCTATCTCTTTATTAAATTCGCATATTGTTCATTCTTCATTGTCCTGATATCCTTTAGTTCTTTCTCCACGTTTTTTTTTTTTCCTTGAGTGTAAAAAGATCATTCTGTAAGTCTTTGTCTGGTGTATCAAAGTCTGGTTTTCTTCATTGCTTGTTTCTGGATATTTTTATCTTTTCCTTCAGATGGGCCATCACTCCTTGTTTCTTTGTTTTTCATGTAATCTTTTGTTGCACAGGGTACATTTTAATATTTTAAAGTGTTAACTATAGCATTTAATCCCCGAGTCCCCTGTTCCTTCAGTTTGTATCCAACTAGTGATATGACAGATCCTTCAGTGCCAGGAGCTAACAAAAACAAACAAACCAATACAATAAACAACTTTCTCCATCTTTGTATACTGGCTCTGTGTTGGCTAGGGCTCTATTCAGAGTCTAGGACTATCAAAAAAGACTAGCCTGAGGTGAAAGTTGGAATGATGTTTTGATGTCAATGTTACTCTTTTGATGCTCCTTGAGTTTTTGTATATGTATATATAATCCAAATTATATCCCACAAGCGTTCTCTGCATCTATGCCTGAAAATAGCTCCCTTTGAAGTTCTCCTTAGCTATTTTGTAGAAGTTCCAAGCTGGAGCTCTGATAATCCATCAGATTCTTTCATCCAGCCTCCTTAGCATCACTTCCTTTTACACAGTGACCCTAGTGACAGTAATCTCTTCTTGGCTCCATCTTACCTAATGGGCATAAGTAGGATGTAATTTTGAGAACAGATAGGAGGAGCTTAGGTACTCTTATCCTTTTATCTATTTTTCCAAATGTGTACCAGTACTTCTTTAAATTCCCTTGGCATAGGAGAAACTGGGCTTTAACTTTTATTCACTACTTTTTCTCTTGATCATTGATCACATTTTCTTGTTTCCTTACATATTTCATGTATTTCAACTGAATTGTAGGCATTGTGTATAAAGGAAAAGTAGAGGCTTAAGCATGATTATTTTGGGATTGTTGTTGTTGTTATTTTTCAGGAAACTCAAGTCTTTTTCTTTGCCTGGATATTAGAGTAATAAACTGAAAATTTATATTGTTTGCAAGAGTACAGTTGAGCTGGGGCTGAGCCACAGTGTTAATTAGATAAAGTTCACCTTTGGTTAACCTTATCTATAACCTCCTATGTCACTGCCACGAAGGGGTTGATTGCTTTGTTCTCAATGGCATTTGAGCTGAGTGGGGCATAGACCACAGATTTATGTAGCTTTGATTCATGTTTAGACACAACTCCAGTACAGTCCTGAAATTTAATCATCTCAAGAATGCATTATTCTGCATGAATTCTCTTTATTTTCCAGCTGCTCCTCCACTGCCACTTTCTCAGTAAAATTTTGGTGGAGAGGATGGCAGAAGAATTGTTGGGTCAAGTAATTTAATTTTGTGTTTAGAATTTATTCATATTGAAATCTGTCCTACTATCCACACTGACTTTAAAGATTTGTCTGTTATCTCCTCACTCCTGCAGTTTTTCATCTATGTAGGGCCTACTCCTGCACCCACATGCACCCAAATCAAACACTTGCCCTCGGATATGGTTGCTGCCATCGTGCTCTTCTTACTTAGGAAGTGCTTTTTCCTCTCTGGAAATCAGTTCAATAAGTCCTCGCTGATTTCAATAGCTGTCTAGTAAAGTATGATTTTACTAGAAGCAAAGGAATTTTACATGCTTCTATATCCTGATTGGAAGCAAAAGTCTTCCAATTTCAATACAATTTTCCTTATTAATTACTACATTGTTAAAGCAATCACTTATTTTTTTCATGAAAATTTGCCAGTTATTCAGCATATACTTTGAGGATCATGAAGAATAGGAGAGAAGGAGCCAGCTGATAATCAGAAATTAATCTGATCGCAAAGTACTGATCAGTAAACAAAGCCAATTCATCAGTTGATAGTACTGATTAAGAAAAATAAAATATTAAACAATCAACAGTTTCTACTGAGCATTTCCTTTCTACAAAACACTTTCTTCAGAGTAGTAAATCCATGTAGAGGGATGTCAAAATGTGACTCTCCTAGTGTTTCAACTGACAGCCCAGTAAAGGCTAAGAAAAAAAAAAAAGGCACCAAATACTCCCACATTCTAAAGTGAAGCATTAGATCCTCTATATAAGATATATAAAGGAAATTATTTTGTGATCCTTAACCCATCACTTACTTTGAAGTGATCACTGATTTTGTGATCCTTAAACCATCACTCACTTTGAAGGCATTTGTTGAAGTTGAACTGGCCAAAGAGAGAGGCCTTTCTTTGGTGGGAGCTGTCAGTGTCTGCAAGTTCTACCCCCACCCATTTCTATGGGGGAAGAGTGTATTTCCCTCTCCCTCATGTTAAGAGACAGAAGTGTTTTTGAGGGAAACAACCACTCAGAAAACTTGATATTTGTCTCCTTTTTTGAGGGACAAAGTGAACTTTAAAGACTGGTAAAGAAAGAAGGTTGCATTGGGAGCCACGGTCAATTCCACTAATGACTCAGTCAAGAATATTTAAGTTTTTTTGTGTACTAAATGAGCCCATGGGAGCAAGCATCCTGAAGGTAACTTAGAAGAGACTATGGCCAATACACTCATGTGCATAGATTATAAAATTCCAATATGTCAAAGGATATAATTACTCTAGTTGAGAGAAAGGGGTGGGGCCCAAGTTAGGCCTTTAAGGTAATGGCATTATTTTGTTTCTTGTTCTGGAAACTGGTTACACAAATGTATTCATTTTATGAAAACAGTGGTATACATTTTTCTTTATATAATACTGCAATTGAAAGCTGCTTCTCTTTCAAAGTTATTGGATCTGATCAAGATTCACTCAGGAGCATGGAAAAAACTCATCTATAGAATATCTGAATGGAGAGTGCGAAGTTGGGGTGGGATTAAAATCGACTGAGCTTGCACTCTATTGCATTCAATGCATTTGATGAAATTACTACATTTACATTGCACTTCAAACATATTTAAAGTACCACAAAGAAGGGCTTTAGTTCGGTTAAAGAAGTTCTCTCAGTCATACTAAAAAATATTATATATATGAAATTTATTTCATTAGAATTTGGCCAAAAGGGAAAATAAATACTAATTACCCCATAAACTACTTCTTCAGTGGTAGGTAAAATTCTAAATTTACACCCAATGACCCCTGCCCTGATATAATCTCCTCTTCATTGTAGCACAAACTGTGAATAAACTGAGCTATCACTCACATGATTATATCACATGGCATGAGGAATTTTGCAGGTGTAATTAAATTTCCTAATCAGTTGACTTTGGGTTAATCAAAAGGAAAATCAAATAATCCAGGTGGGCCTATCATAATCACATGAGCCCTTTAGAAGCAGAGACTTTTCTCCAGTGAGTAGTGAAAGAGAAAGAGAAATTCAAAGCATAAGAAGGATTTGTAGCACTATTCCTGGCTTGAAGATGGAAGGGGTCACACGGACAAAGTCCTGGGAGCAGCCTCTGGAAGCTGAGAGTGGCCCTATCTGACAGCCAGCCAGGAAATGGGGACCTCAGTCCTATAGCCTCAAGGACTGCATTCTGTCAACAACAATAATGAACTTGGAATTTTTTTCCACAGAGCCTCCAGATGAAATCACAACTCTCCCAAAACCTTGATTTTGGCCTTGTGAGATCCTGAAAAGAGAACTCAGCCATGCCATGCCAACCTTCTGAGGTAAAAAAAAAAAAAAAAAAACAAAAACAAAAGCAGATCTAATAAATGAGTATTGTTTTAAGCTGCTGTGTGGTGATTTGTTATGCAGCAACAGAAAACTAATACAGACCAGACAAAATGATGAGCTACACTACCAAGGCTAAAGGTTGCTGCAGAGATAGCTACTAGATTTGGTGTATGAATAGACAACAGCATCAAAAATTCTACACTTCAAAAAATACTAGTCCCTGTATTTTACTATTTAAAGATTGTCAGATAGGATGTTCCAGAAAGTATGAAAACCATATGTTGCCTAAAAAAGGCTTTTACAAATCCCTACTGGTCTGCCTTTATACTGACATGTGTACATTCAGATTTATAAATCAGCAGCATAAATGTGTCAATAAAATAGAGTGACACTAGCTGTTCAGGGGTATTGAAATCAGAGTAGTGGGAATTGTACCTTAGTAGCTGAAGACACAAAGAGTAAACAATATTGCTATATGATGGTGACTTAATAGATTAAATCCATTTGCAGAAACTATGATTCTCTTTCCTAAGAGATTATAAATCTGGTTCTTAGGGATAAAGTTGACATCTGCTGGTACATACATATTTTGCACAGGTGTCTCTATTGTAAATTCAACATCTGCCTTCTAATTTTAACTAAATTGGTTTAGATGAGAATCCTTATTGAAAACCCAGAAGCCCAAAAAGTCATTTTTTTTTAAGTTTTGAAAATAAACGTTTCCCTTTAATATCAAGCTGTAGCATGTAAAACAGTGCTCTAAAAAACAATTGTGCTCTTCAGAGACTTAAATCAGATTTCTCTGTTCACCAAATGTGTTCTCAACCTACCCCCAAGCAAGACAGCCTGACAAAGATGGGGCCAAGAACAAAGTTTTTGGAGTCCAACAGATGTAGGTATAAATTCCAACTTTACCATTTATTTGCTGAGTAAATAAGGATCTCTATGGGTCTTAGTTCTCTCATCTCTATGGAAAGAATGATAATTTCCTTCAGGAACTGTGATGAGGAGCAAATGAAACAAAGTAAAGGACCTTTCACTGTTCTGACCCAGTATGTAGCGCCTATTCCTGTGAATATTTACTCTGACGTCTAATTGTTTTACTCTCTCTAGCTCATTCCAAATTTCACCAGAAAATATTTTCTTCAATTATACTTACTAAAATTTTCTCCTTATGTATCATTTATTCGGAACACTATTGCTTCTTTGTAATCAGTTCTTTACTCATTATTGAAGAATTAATGCTCCTAAAGCACAGAGTCACCAGCCTAAGTTAAAAACACTCTGGATAATGAAGCCTTAATAGCTTGAGGTAATATGAAAAGGTATTTTAAACTCCGCCCTCTAGCTGTTTTAATGGGAATGTTTAGCACTTTAATTGGCCCAGACCAGGGAGACCACGTTATATAACTAACTTCTCTCTATTTCAGTTGCTGTAGCTCTATGCCAAATTTTGTTCAATAGTAATCTCTGTTATAGTGATGAGGTAATGTTCATCTTCTAGGCTAATGTCTTTTCCACACATGAAAATCATACCATATTGTGAAAGAGTCAGAACAAGGCCATTCAGTATTTTATAAATTAAAAGCAAGATTCTGTTATTTATTATGAATGTGACAGCCTAGATTCAGAGGTAGGCAGCCTGCACACAAGTAATCTGCTGATGAGTGCGAGTGTGCACATCAGAAGCCAGCAAACTCCAATTTACATTGAACACCAGCTGCATAACAACTTATCAGAAAAGCCCAGATATGAGGGTTAAGAAATATCTCTTCCTTAATTATAAGCATGTGTATGCCAGAGTGAGCCTGCATTAGTATGACTGAGCTTTCTGGGATAATAAGTTAATGCTATTTAGATTCATTACATATTCCTAATATGCATACCAATGCCTCTTAGTGATATTATGTTAGATCCCAAGCTCCATGTCTGTGCTGACAAGGTCCACTGAGGCTAGAAAGAGTTCCAGCCAAAAATGCCAAGAGATGTCCTAATAAAGCCTTGCAACATTTTAGAAAAGATAGTTGTGGTGACTGCGCATACTAATTCACTGTTAACTTCAGGTGATAATTGTAATTATCATTTTTAAAAAAACACTTTCAGTTTTGGATGTGGGCATCTAAGTTTCTTGTGCTACTAACCAAAACATTTAACTATACTCAACACGTCATCACTAACTTTAAGAGTCATGACATGAAACAGGAAATTAAATGTTTCCATCATACAAACACAAAAGTGTTAACACCATTTTAATCACTAAATTTTTGATGTAATCAGATATAAACTTTCGCACAGAACAATTGAACATAGTGAAAAAAATATTTCTTTACATTAAGTTTTAAACATCATGAAACACAGTCTTCAGAACATGGCTTACATAAATAAGAGTGTCTCTAAAGTAAAAGAATCATTATTTGTGCTTGGCTCCTACACTTTAATATAATTCCTAGGATTCTAATTTAAAAGCTTGGTCTGGTGTTCACTGCTCAGAACACTCTGAAACACCTAGTTATATCATTAGGTTATTAGAAGCCTTCATAGAATTGCATTTTCAACTTGCTCTAGTAATCCAAAGGCTCTTAAAGTTAAAAATTGTGAAATGGAAGATGACATGGAAGGACAGAAAACAGGTAATACAAAAAAATGTGTAAAACATCTGTGGTGTTTCATTTAAATATAAAGCAGGGAGCCTTGTATACTAAACCAAATAAATGCTTCCAAATGATCCTGTGTGGTCCCTAGAAGCTCTGCCAAGAATTGTATTTCCTTATTCTGTGATGATACACAGAGTTTCTACTGAAGTGATTCCCACATGGCTGAATGGGATGCCAATACCCCTTATCAAGACTAAGACCAGATTTGGTCTTTCTTTTGGTGGGGAAAAATACCACAACTATCTTCAAACTGTTCTATTTTACCAAAGGCCTTCCTATTAATGTTATACCAATGGCATAATAAATTTATTGATAATTTATTTGCACATTCATAACAGCCAGCGTCAAAAATAAGCAGAAAAGCCAAAGTGGATGAGTCTCTCTTCAGAGGCTCACAATTCCCTCCAGCACATTTCACCCAGCTTCCAGGTTAGCATCTCTCTAGCTTTCTAAAATCATCCTTCTTCAGCCTCTGTCTTTAGTGGTCCTTTCCTGATCATTTATCAAGTTGTATATTGTACTTTATCAAAGTAGCTGATAGGTTATTTGTTCATACATGAATGGATGTGATGACTCATTCATCCACTCAGTTGCTTGACAAGTATGTATGTGCTGAGTGTTCATTTGTGCCAGGCACTGTGCTAGACACCAGGAAAAAAAAATCAAAGGAAGTTTAACAAACACGCTGGTAATTTATAAGGCTTCTGGCTCCTCCCCAAGGCTTTCTCTCTCCATTTCTGAATAACTTTTGCTTATAAATTACCAGCGTGTTTGCTAAACTTCCTTTGATTTTTTTTTAATCCTTGTTCAGTTATCCACAATCCCACTTTGCTGTTTAAAAGAGAAGTACTTAAGTTGTTAGCCTAAATGAATAAACCCCTACAGAAGATTTTAAGCAGAAATCCATGTATTTTAGGTAGGAATGACCCTCCCAGAATTCTAATGCCAGGGTACACAAATTTTCTCTCTATTCAGAAGATCAGCCTTGAATACAGTATACAAATAGTTCAACAAAAATGTGAAGTGGAACTTTTCCTGTTACCTTGGATTTGAGCCGAAGCACTAAGACAGGACAAAATGCCACAAATACTCTCAGTTTCTAAAAAGCAACTGCTAGACACATCTTTGTGAATTATTAATGGATGATAGCTTAGTATTCCAAAGCTGCTGTGACAAATACCTCACAATGGGCTGGCTGAATTTATTGGCACATGGTTCAGAGGCTAGAAGGTTTGCTTTCAAGGTCAGTTGCATTCTGGCTGACTGGCAATCCTTGGGTTCACATGGTAAACCCGGGTTCCATTGACTTCTGGCTTCTGGCTCCTCCCCAAGGCTTTCTCTCCATTTCTGAACAACTTCTGCTTATAAATTACCTAAGTAATCCAGATTAAGACCCACCCTCATTCAGCTGGGCCACATCTTAATAAAAAAATACCATCTTTAAGATATTCTACCGATAATGGGTTCATACCCACAGGAATGTAGGTTAAGACCAAGAACGTGTCTAAATTTGGGGTATACAACTTGAGCCATCACAGTTGACAAAAATTAGCCCTCACCTTCACGCATCCCAAAGAGCCTATGTAAAAAGCAGACCAGCAATTCAATGGAGATCGTGCAGGGCTAGTGAAAACAGGGTCTTAAGCATGCTTTGACTTTTCTCTTCA
This sequence comes from Choloepus didactylus, assembly GCF_015220235.1. Taxonomy (NCBI): domain Eukaryota; kingdom Metazoa; phylum Chordata; class Mammalia; order Pilosa; family Megalonychidae; genus Choloepus; species Choloepus didactylus. Next base: position 38,922,680 of record NC_051315.1, read on the forward strand.
TCATGGGGTGGAGTGAAGGCACTTTCCCCTTCAAAAACAGTAAGGAAGGGTCCAGAAGAGCACTCAGGTAACCTGGAAAAGCAAGAAGAGGAGCTGCACATTCCTCTTCCCTGTGAGTGCTAGCAAGCTGCACTCAAATGTCACTGTCAGAAAATCCTTGGGAGAGGAGGCAGATATCAACCTTGAGATTGGTGCCCACTTCTGTCTTCAGCATTCTGAAGATAGAAGATGGGCTGGGCACTGTTCAGAAGGTGAGGAGAGAAAGCAGATGTCAGAGCAGCCTGTACTCTTTAGTCATTTGGCAAGGCTAGCCCAAAAGGATACCAAGATATGGAAGGTACCTATAATGTTTCCTACTACTGCTCTAAAGAATTACAACAAATCTTATGGCTTAAAGCTATCCAAATTTATTCTCTGACAGTTCTGGAGGTCATAATTCTAAAATAGGGCCACAGGGCAAGTCTCTAGGGAAGAATTTGTTTCCTTGCCTTTTCAAGCTTCTAGAATTCGCCTATATGCCTTGGTTTAAGGCCCCTTTCTCAATCTTCAGAGCTAGCAGTGTAGCATCTTCTCTCCTTAATGACCTCTGCGTCCATCCTTACATCTTTTCTCTATGGCTCTGACCCTTTTGCTTCCCTCTTATTACAATGTGCCCACTCAGATAATCTAGGATAATCTCCCCATGAAGATCTTTTATTTAATCATATTTGCAATGTCCCTTTTACCGTGTAAGGAATATTCACAGGTTCCAGGGATTAGGATGAGGAGAGTGCTCTACTCAAAGGGAGGGCTTATTGGTCCACAGGAACCTTAGCAATAAGAAGCTTAGAGATACAACACCAGCAAGCAGGTCAGAAAGAACATGGTCCAAGCCAGAGTTCTCACAGGACTTCCAAGGCACCATTTGTCCCATGAGGGAGCCAACATCTGGACCTCCACCCTTCACAGGGCATCAGAGGTTGAATTCCAACAGCTCCAAGCAAGTCGAGACTTCCTTTAGTCTACCTTCTTCTCTCTTGACCCTGGATGTCCCAGGGGTGAAATTCAGAGTTGAGGTGAAGAACATGGAGAAATTAAAGGGCAAAATATATTTCTGACCTCCATGACAGGTTAGGCTTAAACCAGCAGAAGGTGAGAAGCTGTGATTAAATGTGAGATTGAAATTTTGATTTAGGTAACACCAAAACTTTAACACCTTAATATGAGTCTTCATTAACAAATTTTGACTGTTCTAATAACTAAAACTTACTGGAAAGGTATGAATTCTGCCTGAGAAGAAACCAAGGGATATGGAAAAGGAAATCCAATGGTACATTTGAAGAATATGGTTGGAAAATAATTAAACCCTTTCTTATTTGTAAGGCACAGATTTCAGCCTATTCAACAAATAGCTACAATTATTTTTTGTACATTTATTGTGGATAGAGCTTAGGCATCGGCTTTTCCTAAGATATTTTTCTATTTCTGATTTTCTGCGTGCTACTGTCTGGAAACTCTCTTCATGTCAGCTGCGTGCCAGTGCCACCACTTCCATATTTAACAGCAACCTGCTCATTCCATATTCCTGTACACTTCTAACTATTCAGAGCCTGCCTAATTCTCTAAATGCATTAACCGACACTGCATTGACACCTTCTATGTTGTTCAGTAGTTGTTACATTGGCTTCTAAATTATTTCAGCTTTGCATTACAGAGATAATGTCACTAATGCAAACTTGTGTATTTACAATATTAGAATCGCTGTCTTGTTATTTTTTCATTACTACTGTATTTTCTGAGTCTCCCTCATAACCATGTGTATTGTTTCATTATTTACATTTTGAATGTTATTATCTCTAAGGCTGTCAGCAGAAGCATTCTGAGATAATGACTCAGTGGGAAGAGAATTATCTAAATATGGATCTCCCTGTTCACGCACAGATAAATTATTGCCTAACTCTTCAGATGCTTCTTCTGGGTCCTCATTAAGATACTCATGGCTTAGGGCAATTGTGGAGTATAAAGTGCCTTTGTCTAAGGGTCTGAAGGTGCAAAAACAAAACTAAAGATAGAGAAACCAATCAAAACTTGAAGTGAAGGACTTTCCTACGATAGTACCAGGGGAGGTAAAAACATCCAATGAAATATGTATTTTTTAAACAGCACTAGCTTTGAAAAGAGAGAATAATTTGCTTGCAAATCTGAAGTTACGACAATGATCAAAATAAATATGAAATAATTTGTTTTTTTGTTTTGTTTGTTGGTTTTTTTACTTTGAGATTTCCAGTTCAAAAGCAAACATTCCCCAGGTGACCTGACCCAGTGCCACGGCTTTCAATACCAACCATACCCTCTGCCTCTCATATTTCCATGTATCTCTGGCCTCTCCACTGAGCTTCAAGTTCAAATATCCAATTTCAAATCTGAAATCTGTTCTTGACTGTCTTTTAGCTCACAAACTTAACATGCTCAAGATGGCCGGTAGGGAACTCTTCTCCCGCCACCCCCCAAAATCCGACTGCCGTCCAGTTTCAGTTCATGTCATCACCATATATTCAGTTGCTCAGGCAAAAACCTGCAAATCGCCCCTGACTCCTCTCTCTCTCTCACTCCCTGCATCTAACTAATCATTAAGTCCTGTAGATTTTATCATCAAAATTCATCCTGAATCCCTGAATCCATTACTTCTCTTTACCTCTCTGCAACCATACAGGTACTTCTCCAACCGCCTCCAAATAAGACCAACTTCCAGTTGTGCCCCTCTGCCCAGAGCAGCCAGAGGGAACTTTACAAGACGCCTATCACGCGGTGTCAGTCTCCTGCTTAAAGCCCTTTAGCGGCCTGGCCCTGGCCTGCTGCTGGGGTTGCATCTCCTCCCACTGGCTCCAGCCACACTGAATTCTTCCAGGTCATTCCTGCCTTGTCTCTCTGCACATGCTTATCCCTCTTTCCACAATATTCGGCTCCCACATCTACACGTGGGAAGGAGGTTTACTTCTCTTCATTCAGGTCTCACTCAACCTCCTCAGGGAGGCCTTCCCAAGTCCCCAACCACTCTCCATCACATCTAGGACTTCTTCATTGTACTCACCACTCTCTGGAAGTATCTGATCTATTGATTTGTTTGCTTGTGCACCTATATTATCCCACTAGACTGCAAACTCCATCAGGGTTGTTTCTCATGTTTATGCTTAGTTATGCTAAATAGGTTCACGCCTAGTGATGGCTGCTGAGTGCTTTGGGCAAAGCCAGTGTCCAGGGCTCTGCTTGGCTATTTAATGCCTCCCCTGTCACCATTCCAGTGACAGATCTGTGTCTCAGCTCATGTTCTACTGTGGGAAAGACAGTGGTCTTTTCTTCTTGGTGCTAGAACCTGGATCCCCTTGCCTGGCACGCTTCTCTTGGGCTAAATGATCTCTTCTGACCTCTTTCTCACTACAGATATCCCAGCCATAGGCAGATTAGACTTATTCTTCCCAAGTCCCATTAATAATGCCATATTTACTGGAAAGATAGAAATTTCTCATTTTTAACATTATTGTTTTAATCATTTTTGACATCCTGTAATTATAATTTGTGGTTACTCAGTGTAGAGTTCAGCTACAGAGTTTTGTTTATTTTTAAGGGGAGGGGGGTTAGATAAAGGCAGGGAAGTGGTGGGGAAAATTTGCCTCAAAAAATGTTTCTTGAAACCCTGCTTAGATTCTTGACTGTTTTAATGCCACACAAGTGTGTCCTCCACATAACCCATCTGTTTCTCCACTGATACAATGAAATGTAAAAACAGTATATCATCAATGATGTCTTCTACACCACCACCAAGATCCCAGAGGAGAGGAGGTAATGAAGAATTATTGAGATGTTTTTTCTTGGTAAAATATAACTCTAATTCATACTTCTGAAGTCCTAAAAGTAAGTCAGAAGATGGTTCAGTAAAGTTTAAAGAACAATTAGTAAATATTAGAACTCACTATTCTATAGATACAAATGAAATTTGTTTCTACAACTTGAAAATCTCTAAACTATCAAAAGAATTACTTTATTTGAAAACATGCATTTAACTGAAAAGTATGATTAATCCTATGCTTTTCAAGTAAATATAAATTGTTTTGTAGTGGAATTACTGCTGCTAAGAGCTAATATTTAGTTTAGCACTTACTATGGGCCAGACACTATTCTATGTGCTTTCCTTGTGTTCACTCATGTACTCTCTAAATCCCAATGAGGCAGACAATGCACATCTTATCTTTTGCAGATAAAATAACATAAGCATAGAGAGGTTAAACCACTGCCCACTGGTACTTGGTTCTCAAGTTACTGCACTTTCTATAACCACCAAACTTTGCCACATGTACACTACTACTAATAGTAGTAAAGGTGACATTTATTCAGACCTCACACTGTTCCCCATACCAGGTAAAGTAAGTTACAGGTATTGACATCAAATCTTCCCAACAATGCTGGGGGGAGAGACATTTATTATGACCCTCGTTTAAAACTGATGACAGTATGATTTCACAGAAAGTTTCTCCCATACTGTTCACTGCAAGAAATAACTTTTATGTTTTATTAAATTTTGCAAAGTATGAGCTGTATCCTCAGCAGCCAGAAGCTCTGCACAAGGACCTAGAATTACCAGCTACATACCATTTCTGCTTTTTTAAAAATGTGACCTCTATTTTCATTGCATGTAGAAAAGCTTTAACATTTTTTTTCTTAACTGAGGGAAGCATATTTTTAAGGTGTTATTTTTCTAACCTTTCAGCTGTGCAGGTCTGGCCCTGAGGTTATGTTTCTAATTCCTAGCCAGAGTTAGGGCCCAACACTTGCAGTCAGCCCATGCCCAATGGGCAAAGTTTGAAGGTTCAGTCTATGAGGTTTGCAAATCATAAATATGAGTCCCTTCTTCGGAGAAATTAATTGTACCACATCACAGAAACACTTACAAAGGTATTTTATAGACTCCAGCCAGTGAATCCTTTGCAGAATTGAAGCTTATAATGTTCTTTTAGTAGCACACAAGTAACAGATGTAATGCAAACATCAATCTTATTGGAACATAGAGAAATATCTGGACCCAACAGAAAAGGACTTCGACCCCCATTAAGTAGCAGGAAGAGTGCAATATAATTAACAGTCACTATTAAAAGCAAAACATACACACATAGTTATGAAGGTGAACTACTTAATATTAAAATTGGGATTTATTAATTACAATGAAATAAGCATTAATACTGATTACTTATCACATGACAGGCACTGTTCTAAACGCTCTAAATGCATGATTTCTTAATAATGCACAGAGAGAAATACTATTGTCTTCATTTTACAGGGAAAGATGAAAAAAAAATGTTTACAGGGAAACTGAGGTTTAGAGAGGCAAAGTAATCTGCCCAGGGTCATGCAGCCAATAGCACAAAGCCAGGTTTTCTGAACCCAGGCAATCTGATCCCTCCCTGGTTTTAGTGTGCTGCATTCTGTCTACTCAGCTCCACAGAGCTGTAAGACGACACAGACCAAGAGCCCGGAGCTATGGGCTGGCCACCCTTAGCAACGCACAGTTCCCAAAGGAACTGTGCACCTTGCAATTCCCTCTGCTTGGGACACTTTCCCGTCCTACCTCTACCAACTCCTATTAACCCTTTAAAATTCAGCATAAGTGTCACTTTGGGAAAGTCACCAGTATGCCATCTGCCACTCCTCCAGGCTTCTGCAACTGGTTAGAGACCCCTTCTCTGGTTCCCTCCGCACCCTGTACCTACCTCATCTCGATGGTTTACTAAACTATTCCTATGTGAAAACTCCAACCTCTGCAAACAAACCTACACATTTATTTCCTGTGAAAATGGTAATTTGCTATCATTCAGAAAATAACTGTCTTCTGAATGACTATATCCATTATTGGAAATGATTCTACAAAAACATATGAGAACACAAGTCCGCTGTTTATTTTTTCCTATTTGCAGCCGGCCCTATCCCACAGAAACCCTTGGCAGTCAGAAGAGACTAGTGAATTGCTCCAACACCAGCATGGCTGAGAATGCAGGACCTACTGTGTGTAGAAAAGGAGTCAGATGGGCAACCTGGGACTCAGCGAACAGTGAGAAGGAGAATGTTGATCTAGAACTGCCATGGACATACACAGGAAAAAAAAAATCTAAATTCACTTGACTATGGTTAAACACCTTAGATTTTTTGAGTTACTGACTGCTAGATAGTGTTTACATTATTTACCTATTTTACAAGCACTTGGGGTTGGAGCTGCTGCGAGACAGGCATTCATTATTTATTTAGTGGAGCCTTTTGACAGTTTACAGGTTTTCCTTATTTCAAGTCCAATTTAATCACTAGTCCCAAAAAAATCATATTATAAAGGTAAGCCAGAAGATTTTTTTTTTCTTTCCTGGTGTAGGAGGAAAGCATCTATATGGAGGTCTCTGGATAATGCATAACTTCTCCACTTCTTGCTTTTCTTGGCAGGCATGTGAAATATTTATTGCATTTCTTTCCAATGCAGTTTAAAAGTATCTTTCTCCTCCAGAGAATATTATTCTGTGACCCAATGCTTGTCCCACCCTTGCCTACTTCAGCTGTACTTCCATCTCCCGCCCCCTTGCCTGACCCCTGTCTTTCAATGCTGCCTTAGGGTTAACTTCTTCTGACAATTTCTGTTGCCTTTCATTTAAGCTGTTACACTCCATATGGCTTCTCTTTCTTTGATGTGGCCCAGAACACATTACAAACCACAGAACACAAACTCTACAATGTAATAATTCACCAAAGAATCTCTGCACTCTTCTACCCAAGGGGGGGCTTAGCACAAGTCTATAGAAATGAAGAATAACTGGACAAAGAGAGGCAGAAATCCCCACCTGCGGATCACCTCTATGTATGAAAGAAACTATGCTTCGGAACCAAAGGACACTTTTTGTCTGTGAACAGACAATGTGGATAAACCCAATGGCCAAAATCAGATAAGCTGACCATTGATAAATCAGTTATTGAGCCTGGTTTGGATTCAAATTTGGGATGCAAGAGCAAATTGATTCAAAGTGGATTTTTTTTAAGCCCCAGAATTAGAAGCAAAGAGAACCACAAAATATATTTAAGAAATTATTCGCCCTCCCCTATCCAAGGTATAAGGACAGTTAAGCAGCTTCAAGGGGAAAAAGTGTCCATCTTGGGTAAAGCTAATCAGGGTTAGAGGGTGGCAGGACAGGGAGAGGATGGAATAAAATATTGTTCAACTGTCTTTGTAATGAATATTGGTAAATATCAAAAATGAAATGGATTACTCAGCCAAAGATTAAAACTTCTCCAAGTGCTTGTAGATTTTATTTTGCATATGGCAAACAGAAAGAGGGAGGAAGGAGTGGAGAAAAGAGAAGAAGGGAAGGAAGGGGGAGGGAGGGGGAGAGAGAGAGAAGAAGGAAGGGAGGAAGAAAGGAGGAAGGGAAGGAAGGGGGAGGGAGGGAGGAAAAAAGGAACAAAAGGAATTAGGCTACACTGTCAAGATATCTTATTCAATTCAGGTGTGCAGCTGAGCTGCTGACTATCCTGCAACAAGAACCCCAAACTCTCTGGCTGAACCTGCTCATCAGTTGGGCAAGGCTAATTAGGACCAGCCACCTTCCCCATCTAAAAAGCATAGTTCTTATTAATTAACTTGGACCCTCTGAACAGCCTGCTCTCCACCCACAAAAGGTGAAAGCATATTTCATGGTTGCTAGCAATTATCTGTGAAATTATTCAAGTTGTCAGAAGGACCTATAAGATCTGCCCCGGGGAGAACTCCCATGTCCTCACATATTGACCACATGTTTTTAAAGCAAATCTCTCTCTCTCTCTCTCTCTCTCTCTCTCTCTCTCTCTCTCTCTCTCTCTCTCTCTCTCTCTCTCCTTCCCTCCCTTATTTTTGTGTTTTGTTTTGTTTTGTTTTGTTTTTCCTTTTAGATAACTCTTGTTCCATTTTACAAGACTATCGTTGTTTCTGCTGGACTTTATCCTAAATATTCTAAAAACTCAGAAACCAATTATAGTAAAATCTGATTTACCTTCCTCCATATTCTCCTCACCCCACCCCAAGTCCTACCAGACACCTAATGTCTCTTCTCCCTCTTAATATACTGAACCATATTTCTAGTTATCTTTTATTAGCAAAGAAATGAGTTAATGCTACATTATCTGACCTCCTCTACTAACTCCATGGAATAGATTAACAAAGAGGCATTTTTGCATAATTTTGACATCTACTTCTGGACAATTGAAAAAGAAAAAACACTTGAGGATTGACTTTAAAACAATGCCCTATGTTGTTGTGTTTTTTAATGACTTCATGCAAGGAAGTAAAGGATGCTAAAGAGTCAACTTTATTCTAAAGTAAATATGACATGTAACTATTTTCTTTGGATATAAGTCCTCACTTGGGTCTCCTTCTAATGCCATGACTTCTTTGCCCCTCAACCATTTTTAGAAAGTAGTTCCACTATGACTTCCAAACATGTTTCCTTCTTGGATTCTTGGATAGTTCTCAAGGTCTTGTTTTTAAAAGGTTAGGTTATATGTAAAAATTGTACTGCAAAGTTATTAGCTTAATCTTTGAAAAAGAACAGGTTATCTGGGATCTAATTCATAATATTATGAATTGAAGGGAAGGAAGAAGGGAAGGGGGAGAGAGGAAAAGAAGACTAGTTAAAAAAATCTTTTATAAAAACTTTAAATAGTACTATTTAGCGGAAGGTATTTAGATTAGGTCAAACTAGAAATCATTGCTGTATCCACAATATGTGGCCTTAGAAAGTAAGTTTGAAAAAATATGATGATTATTTAAGCTTTCCATTAGAGAAAGATGGTATTGTTTCCCTTAAAATGTCATCACGGGGGATTGTGGGAAGAAGGCAGAGTAGGAAGCTACAGGAATCAGTCTCTCCACCAGAACAACTATTAAACAGGCAGGAACTGTCTGAATCAACTATTTTGAAACTCCAGAGTCTAGTAGAACACTGAGCAGCATCCACGGAAGAGTGGGAGGAAGAGGCTGGTAAATGGAAGTAAATACCAGTGAATTTCACCTTCCATGCAGCAGCTATCATCACTGATCCCCCAGCCTCATGGCAGGCAGCAGTGAGGTCCTCAACACCAGCTCCGGGTGCAGCTTGTTGGTAAAGGCCTACGTTCCCAAGATTCCAGAGTGTACAATCTGATTGCTGATCACTGTTTTTGATTAGCTACTTCAGATCAGGTTGAGTGAAACAATCCAGACACAAAAGAACAAATACAGTATGATCCCATTGATATGAAACAATGAGAATAAGCAAAGTCATAGGGTTGGTATCTAGAATATAGGTCACCAGGGGATGGAGTGGATATAGGGAGAAGGGAGTTAAGGCTGAAAAGGCACAGAGTTTCTATTTGGGACAATGGAAAAGTTTTGGTAATGGATGGTGGTGATGGTAGCACAACATTGGGAATTTAATTAATAGTACTGAATTATATATTTGATTGTGGTTAAAGGGGGGGAGAATTTAGGTTGTATATTTGTTACTAGAATAAAATTTTTTTAAAAATCCATGGAACTGTAGAACACAATGAACCCTAAGTTAAACCATGGACTGTAATTAATAGTACAATTATAAAAATGTGCTTCATCATTTGTAACAAATGTACCACACTAATGCAAGGTGTTAATAATAAGGTGGTGTATGGGAACCCTGTATTTTGTGCATGATTTTTCTGTAAACCTACAACTTCTGTAATAAAAATAAAGTAATAAAAATAATAAATACTAAGGGAAAGAAAAAGAATGATTCCCAAGTTTTGGGTCTGGGTTACTATTTGGCTGGAACACCAGAGGAGGGGCAGACTTAGTAGAAGAACATCCGTGAGTTCAGTTTTCAATATATTTGAATTTGAGTTTTACACGTACAGAAATGCCCAAAAGGCAATTGTATAATGAGTCTGAAATTCATGAGAATGAGGTAGACTTGTAAGTCATCAGTAAATGGACAATCATTGAAATAAGACATTAATTGGTTAGCTCATCTAAGAAGACTGAGTTAAGATTTAAATGCTGAGGCCTAGATCCTTGAAAAACACTAATACTTTATAGTTGAGCCAAACAGGGGCTCTAGCAAAGCAGATAAAGAAGAGAGAAGTTTATCTTGATAATTCAGCTCTTAAAACTTGGAAATTCTGGGAAATTCTAACTCAAAGTCAGAGAACTTTCAAATGATAACGAAAAAAGTATCAAACTCCACAGCAGGTCACTGAGAGCTGGCAAATATTCTGTCCTGCTTATTAGTTGGGAGTTGTCTATGACAGGCACCCAGGCAAGCAGACAATTCACAGACCTCCACAATAACATATGCACTTGAGTAACTTTGCAGTAAATGACTCTTGTTTTAGACACTACACTAATTACGGCAGTTATAATCATGTGGTTAAGGGGTAAATTTGGCAGAATTCCCCATGGCATTTTTAGCCTCATAAATTTGAAATAAGAGAATTTTCAACTACATTCCTGCTAAATTTTAACCTCCCACACCTGGTATAATATACCAATGTTATGTTTAGGTGAGATACTTGGAGTCATTAATAACAGCATTGACTGGAACCAGTACAATGACTTGAGATTGTTGTTCATGTTTCCTGAGATGGAAAATAAATTTAATAAGTCAGGTGACAGACATGTAAATGTGCTATTATGTTTTCATAAAAGGTATTTCCGTGGATCATATTAATACTGAACAGACAAGCTATAACTTTGGTCTTAAATATAAAGCTAAACATGAAATCATTCATTAAATACAAATTAATTATCAGTAACCCATTATACATTAACAAAAAAATTTATTTATTAAAGCTCATACATTTTACACTTAGGAAAGTCCCAATCAGATTCCATTGACTCCTACTTTAGAAATTTCTATGAAACTTGTTTAACTAGTTTGCCTGCCAAGAGCAAATGAGAAGTAATAAGTTAGATGAAGACAGGGCCTCATTTTCAGACAAGCACATTAATGGCTGCAAGCTGTGATGACAGCTAAAGAGGAATGTGAAGAAAAAATACTTTAGAAAGAAGAAATCATAATTCAAAAGATAAACCAGTTCATCCATTTAGTGTAAAGAATATAATTCATTCACCTCTGATGGTAGGACCATACAATGCCTCATGATCATAATAGTCACCAAAAGAGGTTAAATTCTGTTTAGACGATTTTTAAAAGATTTAAACAAAGTTAAAATTGGTTAATAGTTTCAGAAAAAGTTAGTTTCCATTGTTTATAAATTCTGTTTATGTGATGCAGTTCATTTCTAGTAATGAATACTCTACCTTAAAATAAAAGCCATTTGTATTTGTGAGAAAGAAGAAGGAATCTCTTTAAAGACCATTAATTACTTCAATTGTAAAGGACTTGTTCTCTTGACCCCCTAGTTTATCTCTTTTTGTCTTTTAGGACTCCTTATATTCCACTCAATATCACAATAACTTGTGCAGAACTGTTCTGGCCTCACTTAGACTGTTAAGCTCCTTGAAGATAGAAAGTAAATATCAGACATGTGAATTCTCTTTGTATTACACACCCTTTGCCCCCATTTTGCAGTGCCTAACATGTAGAAAGTGTTCAATAAATGAAGGAAAAAATGACATAAATACAAACACATCCCTTATTTTTAGCGACAATACATATATCAAAGATGCAGATCTCTGCCTATTTCCAAAATCTCTGGGAGAAAATGAATTTAAACTAACCTTATATTAAGCCTTTTCAGAGAAGAGAAGAAAAACTGGCCAAAGTTCTCTCAAAAGAGAAGGGGAAAATGTATTTCTGTTGTCAATGAGGCAGCTAGAAGTCAGGGACACACTAGGAAGATGAGGAGGCAAAACCCCCATGCATCCAAAGCAGTTGATTCCAAGTATTGTGACTAGACCAAACTCGTGAAGATTTCATGGAAATTACATTGTACGAAGGTACAGAATAAGCACAAATTTTATCCTGACTCTAAGCCCAAATGAATTCAGATTCTTTACCAGCAGGATATGGGATCAAAGATTCTCACAGATCATTTTCACCATAGGGTTATGATTGAATTCCATTACTGAGGCACCATATTATTCAACCGTCACCATGAGTTTTAAGAATATACTAAAATACATATTAAAACCTTATATAAATTTACAACTATTTGCAATAATGGTAGTTTCAAGTAGTTTGAATATTTCTTTTTAAAATTAGTATTCTGTAGTCAAGATAGCACAATTGTTAAAAGGATTTATATTTCACATGGTTCTTAAAGTTTTAAGATGGATTACAAAACCACAGGAAAGTTTTAGGATTTGGTGGGAGAACTGGGATTACGCTAATATAAAAATGTCTACAATTAAATTCTATATATGTGCTAAGAATAGGCTATAAAAATGGCAAATACTTTCCTAAACAAAAAAAGGGAATGTGGACATTTATACGCTGTGTAATGTCCTTAAGAAAAAAGCAAAGCGATTCCTAAGGAGTTGCTGAATTGCCCAAGGCCCTTGTAAAGAATATTCTGTATGAAGTGATGAAAAATACCCTGAACAATACCCATACATCACAGATGAAAAATGCATTAAAAAAAGCCCAGAATCTTGTAGTCCAATATGTGAGAATAAATACAATCCAAGGACACTGCTTTAGGAGAAAGTCTGATTTCACCTCTGTATAATGTGTGTCCTCCTGGGTAGATAACTTCACCTTTCTAAATCTGTTTACTCCTCTGTAAAATGAAGGAATTGGGAGAGATGGTGATTAAATTTCTTTCCTGCTCCAATCTCTCCTGAATTCAAGGATCTTAGACTCAGGTGGTTGAATTTTTATGGATATCTTTTGTGGAAATTATACCTGCTGCTGATTCGATATTCTGTCTTAACAACTAACTGTAGTGGTAGCATCTGGGAAATAGGCTGCCTTTTAAAAACACTGTTGGAGAACCAAAAACCTGACCTTCAGCTAGAAAGTAGTATCTGCTAATGTAGTTACTCTGGACAGGTAGACAGAATTTAGAAGAATTCAGATGGTGGTAGAGAGTGAACAGACTTCCACTTTCATCCAAGATGGAGTAATAGGAAGTGGATTTACCCTCCCATCTAAAACAACAACAACAAAAAAAAATCAGACAAAATGTATGAAACAACAGGTTTCAAGACACTGAACATCAGTCAATGAAGAAAGGTGGTCCTGAGAAACAGGAAATGAGATGAGCTCTACAATTGCCTCAGCTTACAGTCCGGGAAGAGGAACCAAGGTAGAGTAAAGCAGACTCACTGAGTTGAGAAGTCCAAGCTAAGTGTGCCATGTGACCAAAGTGATAGAATTCACAGGACAGGCTACACAAGAGGAGAGAGCTGCAGAGAGAACACTCCACTGATCTGCAGAGAGACCCACTTGAATATTCAGCAGAGTACTGATCAGTGCATATGTTTGAGAAAACTATCTAAGGCTCAGGAAAGAACCATCCCAAAGGAAAGAGTACCTAGTATACAGAAAGGTCTGTGAATAGTGCTATTTCCACCATTCAGAATGAAAGCCTCTTAAAATTAATGGGGCTTTGGGTAAAATAAACAGAATACTCTTGCTTCAATAGTGGGGATAACTAGCCCTAGAATAAACAATTATGTTCCCATCCAACAACTAAAAAGGCACAAGCAGATAAAACTGTATCCAAGTAAATTAACTGTGTACCAGAAGTAAGTTCAAGAATATTAATATGTATTAAAAATATCCAGCACTGAGAAAGGTAAAATTAAAAGGTCTCACAACCAATAAAAAAAAAGTGCAAGAATGCAAAATAGCAGGGAAATGTGACCAACAATGAGGAGAAAAATTAATCAATTGAAACCAACCAGAACTGACACAGATGTTAGTATTAACAGATTAGTACATAAAAAAGTTATTTTAACTCTATTATATACGTTCAAAGTTAAGTAGAGAAATGGAAGATATAAAAGAATCCAAATTAAAATTTTAGAGATGAAAATTATAAAATATGCTATGAAAAATACATTGGATGGTATTAATGGCACATTAGACATAACAGAACAGATTAGTGAACTCAAAACACAGCAATACAAACTATACAAAATAAAACACACAGCAATAAAAAGAGAAAAAAGTGAAAAGCGCATCAGTGAGGAATGAGACAATTTCAAGCAGACTTAATATATGTGCACTGAAGCCCGTGAAGGAACAATGAGGAATAGTGGAGTTGGAGGGAGACAGAAAACAATTTTGAACAAATAATGGCCAATTTTTTTCCAAGTTTGATGGAAACTATAATCCAAAGAAGCTCAATATATCCCAAGAACAAGAAGCATGAGGAACTTACCTCAAGGCATATCATACTCAAACAGCTAAAACCAGTAAAAAAGAGAAAATCTTAAAAGATACCAAAGAATAAGGACACATTACATTCAAAGGAACAAATATAAGGATGACAACAGATTTCTCATCAGAAACAATGAAAAACAGACAGTAGATCAACATCTTTAAAGCACTAAAAGAAAAACCTGTGAATCTAGAATTCTATACCCAGTGGAAACACTTGTTTTAAATGAAGGTGAAGTAAAGACATATTCAAGCATAGAAAAACTGACTGAATTAATCACCAGCAGATTCACACTTGAAGAAATGTTGAAGTCCTTTAAGCAGAAGGAAAATGATACCAGTTAGAAATATGGATCTAAATAAAAGAATAAAGAGCACTGAAATTAATAACTACAAGGGTAAATAGATAAGATTTTTAATTATCATTTGTTTTGTTAAAATTGATTGCTTAAACAAAAAAAATAACAACGTAGTGTGGAACTTATACGTATAAGTAAATTGTATAATAACAATAGTATGTAGGCCAGGAAGGGAAAAATGGAACTACACTATTGTAAGTTTCTTATACTATATGAATACAACTTGAAACTAGACTGTGATAAGTTAAAAGTGTACACTATAAACACAAAAGCAACAGCTAAGATAAAAAACAGAATTATAACTAATGAACTGATAAAGGAGAGAAAATTAAATCATTTTTTAAAAAAAAAAAACCTCAGTTAATTCAAAAGAACATACAAAAGGAGATAAAAGGGAACAAAGAGCAGATGGTAAACATAAAAACAAATAAGACGGCAGATTTAATGTCAACCATGTGTGCAATCCCATTAAATGTATATAATCTGAACCCTCTAATTAAAAGACAGCGATTTATATAGTGGATAAAAATGCAAGATCCAACTATATGCTGTCTATAAGAAACTATCTTTAAATAAAAAGATACATATAAAATTAAAATACACCATGCTAATGGTAATCCAAAGAAACATGGAGTGACTATATTGATATTAGATTTCAGAGAAAAGAATATTAGCAAGGGTAAAGAAGGTTTTTATCATAATAAAGGGGTCAATTAATCAGGAGGACATAAGAATCCTAAACATTTGTATACCTAACAGAAGAGCATCAAAATAAATAAAGCCAAAACTCATAGAACTGCAAAGAGAAATAAGCAAATTCAACAGTTTAGTCAGAGATTTCACCACCTCTCTTTCCACAGTTGATAGAACAAGTAGACATAGTCAGGAGGACATAGAAGACTTGAACTACAGTGTCAAACAACTTGATCTAATTAACATTTATGACACATTTCCCCCATCAGTGGAATGCATACTTTTCAAGTGCACACAGAACATGTACCAAGAGAGACTATATTCTAGATAAGACAGAGTTGCATCTTTCTGCATTTTATAGTGGGACATATATTTGTTTGTGGTGTTTGGGACAGAAAGTGAGTTAAAGAGAGGCCAAAGCAACACAGAGGGAGGTCAGAGCCTGATTTGGAAAAAATGACCAAGGAAATTTTTAAGGGCAGAAAAAATCTAAAATCCAATTTTAAGTTATTTGGGTGGTACATGCTCCTTCCTTTCACTGTATAACCCAAAACTCAGTGAATGTTTTGTATTCACAGCTGCCTTCTGTGAGCTGTATGGGGACAAGGAAGACAAAATAAAAGAGAGGGAAATACTCCCACCCTTGACTTGAAGCCAGAACAGAGATAATGGAGCAGGCTCAAGACTCAGAGTAATGAGAATTCAACAAAAGCAGGAAACCAGAGTCAGAGGTGCTAGTACAAATGCATTTGCAAAAATCCTGAGGGCATTGGACTGGACCTAAAACATAGTGTCAGGGTTTGAACTGACCTTATCCTGATGCGAAGGAGCAGGGTGACCACAGTGAACATCTGTTACATTTTTTTTCCTCCTCCCACCAGTTTCCACAAGAGAAAAGAAGAGGACAGATTTATTTCTCTGCTTTTATGAATGATACCAACTCCTCTCTCTTAAAAGGCAAAAGTGGCTACGAATAGTTTGTATTCAAATAAATTTCCATTATGTACCTCTTGCTCAACTTAATTTCAGCATATCCCAAAAGCCATAGCAAAACGTTGGCACCAAAAGTGAAACAAAAATGAACAAGAAAAACTTAGGATATATGCAGGGAGGAAGAACTTCTCAGGATGTGCCTAAGAATTGAAACACCTGCTGCTTATATGTGTCTGCCCACACAGATATTTAACATTTCTTTCTTAATGTGTAGTGATAAGAGCAGGGAAATGCAAATTGAACCTATTTTAGGCTTACTGATATAAGCAGAGGACAGAAGAAAATATGAGCTTTAGGTGAGCCTCAGCATATTCAGAGTCTGTTTCAGAGTATCTCCTCCATGAAGGGGAGGGCTGGGGGGCTCAGTCACCTAGGGGATTTCAAGAATTCTCTCAATATAAATTTTTGAGAGATACAAATGGTTGGTAACACTTATCAGATCCCACTTGTCAGTCTTCTTCTAAATGTTAAAAAGTTCCCTGGTCTCTTTTCTTGGACCACAAGGCTGGACTACATGCACAGAACATCTGTAGCACTGAAGTCACCCATTATCAGCAACTGCATTGGGGCAGAGGTAACAGTGAAACCAAGGTCCCAGAGCAGAAAAATCTTTTAATAGCTGTTATGCAGCTTTCTTTTTATTTGTCCATATTCCCTAGATATTACTCCGTAAGGATAGTGAAATTGTCTAGATTATTCACCTTTGCGTCTCTAGCACCTGACATGGTGCCCACCTAGCAAAAGAAGCTGCTTAATAAATAGTAGCAAAATTGGGTTATGATCAAATTCAAAGATCAGCAACTAGTGTAGAACAGAAAAAAAAGTTTATGATCACGGCCATGGTAGGAGATGCAACCAACAAGTGGTAATAAATCAGGTATCCCTCTGAAGATGGAGTTGTAATTTTCCCCAGCTATCAAAGCAGGATAATTCCTTAAGCTCAAGTGACATGTGGCCTCCAGAAGGTAATGTTACAGAGATATAGGGAAGTATTTGTGTGTTTTTTCTCAGCATAGGATGTAACAAAGGTCAAATTATAGGCCAACCTGTGAATAAGCAAACAATTTTACAAATGATCCCTTTTTTGTGTATACTTTTTTACCCTCCTTTTCCAGCATTGACTCCTTTCCCCCTCCCATGTTACTCTAGCTCATCTCCTCCCAGCTCCCCTGTCCTCACTTAAGTAAATCTGCTTCAGGTAACCAGCACCCAAGTGATAGTAAAGAACTATTTTAAAAGAAATCAATTTGAGAATGACAAGATGTTATGACTGCTAATAACCTTAGTGCATTAACCTTCTCAGGCATGTTTCCATTTGCACTGAAAGAAAGCATATTTTAATCAAGAGAATGAAAATTGAGATATTTGAGGAATTGATGGAACTTGGATTTAAAAAACAGGTAAAGGCTGTATTGCAGGAACTTTAATCCATCATGGAAATAATATTTTTTTATCAAAACAATCTAAACTAAGCTTTAAACTAAGTAAAAAAGAAATAAGGAAAGCCAATTTGTTCAGTTTGTGGTATC
Source organism: Choloepus didactylus (assembly GCF_015220235.1). Taxonomy (NCBI): domain Eukaryota; kingdom Metazoa; phylum Chordata; class Mammalia; order Pilosa; family Megalonychidae; genus Choloepus; species Choloepus didactylus. The sequence continues at coordinate 38,940,593 of NC_051315.1, forward strand.
CTTTTTATTGGCTTTCTTTAGGAAAGAACTTTCAGTAGAATAACATATCAAGTGAAGTCATTTTAGAGTTTTACTTCATCTCTAAGAAAAATGAACATCACCTTGCATATGTGTGCTTCTTTATTAGACATTAACAGAAATTCTGAATTATAGTATGCCTTGTAAAAAAAAAAAAAACCTAAAACAAACATTGTGGAGGACCTTCAAGTCTCTCTCTTACCTTTGATATTTGCTTCTTTCCCTTTTCTTCTCCCCCTTCCTTATTGTTCTGCTCTTACCTCATCCACCCTGAACCTTTACTAACCAACAAACCACAAAGCTTGCAAAATCAGCTCTCAGAAAGTACCACTCAGAGTTACCAGGACGGGACTGCACCAGCAGTCCCCAGTAAGAGGCACGAAAACCAGAACAATCTCTAATTGCAATTAAAGGAGAAACCTGCTACCCCAGCCAAACCACGAAGATATTTACCCCCCTTTTTTTCTTACTCTATAAAACTCCAATCCTGCTTCTACTTGGAGAGCTACCTGGCCTTCAGAGCTTCCTGGTTGCACTTCAGGTGAATAAAGTTTTAATCTCTGAGTTACTTTATTTACTTTGGACAGTCATCTTGTGAATGTTATCATTCAAATATAAGCTGCTGTGCACTGAGTAATGTAAAGTCATCTAACTAGACATATAGATCCCTACTGCAGATGCTACCAAGGACATCCTCCATTTCACTACCAGCTGGAATCGAGATGTTGGGCAAGTAATTTACAGATTCAATGCAATCCCAATCAAAATTCAAACGACTTTCTTTTGCAGAAATGGAAAAGCTAATTATCAAATTCATATGGAAGGGTATGGAACCCCAGATAGCCAAAACCATCTTGAAAAGGAAGAGCAGAGTTGGAGGACTCACACTTTCCCAATCTTAAAACTTGTTACAAAGACACAGAAGGTTGTATGGCTACTCCTGGGCAGGGAGCAGATGAATTTCTTTTTTATTCAATTTCTCCCCTTGGTCTGATTCATGTCTTTCCAGTATCCTTATATTTGTAGCTTAAGATTATGTCATAAAGTAATTTGCCATGAATTCCTTAATATCATTTATTAACACTTTTTAAATGCAATTTTTTAGATATATTCACATATCATCCAAAGTATACAATGTTCACTAAATCATCATATAGTTGTGCATTCATCACCACAATAAATCTTTGAACATTTACATTACTCCAAAAAAAGTAAAATAAGAATAAAAATTAAAAAGAACACCCAAAATATGCCATATTCACCCCCCATTTTTCTATTTTCATCAACACTTTAAAGCAAACATAATGGATCTACAAAACCTTCTGCTTAAAAGACATAAAACACCAATCCTTATTCTCTAATTATGACCATTTGCCAAATATGCTTCCATGATGTAATTTTTTAATTTGTAAAAATTGCCTACTTTATTGTGATATATTCCTAGATTCTTAAGAGTTTTGAAAAGGAGTTTTTGAAAGTCATCACTCATTTAACAGTGTGAGCTCTCACATAATATATACAGTGATAACAGCACCTTCACACTGTAGAATGTTTTACAGTTTAGAAAACATACATATATGCAGGCTTTCTGGTGAGAGTATGAATATATGCAAATACACCATCATCCAGGCTTTCCTTAATATTACTCAAAAGGGTATGTTCATTACATTTAAGACAGTGTCTTTATTCCACTGCTGCTGGAGATTCTGATAGAAATCTTGCAAGCCAGTGAGAGCAAATGAAGGTGTTCTTTGATATTGATAGCTGATCTCAATAGCTCCAATCTCTCAACTGCACAGCTACAGTAAGTCAAGTTTTCATGGAAAATTCCTTGGACTCCACAGAGATCTTACATGCAGTGGTCCTAGCTTACCATTGAAGCAAGACAGCCTGAAATGATTCCACCAACTCCAGACTGCTCTATCAAGACTCTTCCTAAGTATATAGGAGGACATACTGTTCATGGATTGGAAGACTAAATATTTTTAAGATGTCAATTCCACTGGAAGTAATTTACAGATTCAATGCAATCCCAATCAAAATTCCAACAACTTTCTTTTGCAGAAATGGAAAAGCCAATCAGAAAATTCATATGGAAGGGTATGGAACCCCAGATAGCCAAAACCATCTTGAAAAGGAAGAGCAGAGTTGGAGGACTCACACTTTCCCAATCTTAAAACTTGTTACAAAGACACAGTAATCAAAACAGCATGGTCCTGGCATGAGGAAAGACATACAGACCAATGAATTGAATTGAGAATTCAGAAATCAACCCTCACATTTATGGCTAACTTATTTTTGACAAGGGGATGAAGGGCACTCAATTGGGAAAGAACAGGCTTTTCAACAAATGGTGCTGGCAACACTGGATCTCCATTTTCAAAAGAATGAAGGTGAACCCTTACCTCACATCATGTACAAAAATCAACTCAAAATGGATCAAAGATCTAAATATAAGAGCAAGAACAGTAAAACTCCTGGAAGAAGCCATAGGGAAGCATCTTCAGGACCTTGAGTTAGACAATGCTTTCTTAAACTCTATACTCAAAGCACAATCAACAAAAGAAAACAGATAAATGGGACCTCATCAAAACTTAAATTTTTTTTGCATCAGGAAAGTAAAATAACATATACAATGGGAGAAATATTTGGAACCATATATCCAATAAGGATATAATATCGAGAATATATAAAGAAATCCTTCAATGCAACAAGATAAAGACAAACAATTCAATTAAAAAATGGGCAAAAGACTTGAATAGCTATTTCTCCAAAGAAGATATACAAATGGCCAAAAACCACATGAAAAGATGCTCAATATCATTAGCCATTAGGGAAATGCAAATCAAAAGCATAATGAGGCACCATCTCACACCCACTAGAACGGCTACTATATATTAAAAAAACCATAGAAAATTGCGAATGTTGGAGAGGATGTGGAGAAATAGGAACACTTTTTCATTGCCAGTGAGACTGTAAAATATTGCAACTATCGTGGAAGACAGTTTGGCTGTTCCTTCAAAAGTTTAATACAGAATTATCTCATGACCTGGCAATCCCACTTCAAGGTATATACTCAAAAGAATTAAAAGTAGGGATTTGAACAGGTATTTGCACACCAATGTTCATAGCAGCATTATTCACAATTGCCAAAAGATGGAAGCAACCCAAGGGTCCATTAACCAATGAATGGATAAACAAAATGTGATTTTAAAAACAAAATGGAATATTATTCAGCCATAAAATGGAATGAAGTTTTGCTATATACGACTACATGGATGAACCTTGAAGACATCATGTTGAGTGAAATAAGCCAGACATAAAAGGACAAATATTGTATGATTTCACTGATACAAAATAATTAGAGCAAGCAAACTCACCGAGTCAGAATCTAGAATATAGGTTACCAGAGGATGAGGCAGAAGTAGGAGATAGGGAGTTAAGTCTTTAAATCTAGAGAGTTTCTATTTGGGATGATAGAAATGTTTTGGTAATGGAGGTGATGATGGTAGCACAACATTGTGAATTCAATTAACCACACTGAGTTATAAATTTGAATGAGGTTAAAAGGGAAAAATTTAGGTTGTATATATAGTGCTAAAATAAAAATTAGAAAAAAAAAACCTGGAACTGCAGAAATTAAACTATGGACTACAGTTAATAGTAAATTTATTAAAAAAAAATAAGCTTTCATCATTGTAACAGATATACCACACCAATGCAAGGTGTTAATAATAGGCTGGTATATGGGAATCTTGTATTTTAAGCGTGACTTTTCTGTAAACCCATAACTTCTCTAATAAAAAATAATAAAATTTTTAAAAAGGTTCTATTAAGCTAAAAACAAACAAATCAAACAAAAAGATTCTGTTCCAACCTCACTGTACTCCCATAACTGTTACTGTCAGGAGTGTCTCATATGCTATCCAGAGAATCTCAGTCTGGAAACATGTGCCTTGTTTCAAGAGGACAACACTGTAACTTTGATGTTAGTCTCTCAGAGATAAGAGAGAGCCTGTAGCAAAACAGCTTGGACCTGGAATTGTTAAAGTGGGTTGGTTCTTTCAATTTACACACACATTCTTTATCCTTTGGGCAAAGACACGCAGCCCAAATAGCTGGGTCAAGACCAGAAACAAGATCAGCCACATTTAGGTAACTAGAACTATCATTGCCTTCCAGTATTCAGACCCTATTATTAATTCTAGGTTACACTCAATTTACTTTTATGATGAGTTTTCTCTCAGGGAGGTCTTTTCTTGCAATCTGACTTTGAAAAGGCAATCTGACTTTGATCTCTTGCTCACCCCATCCCCATAACCCTCCACCCCACTTGGCAAAAGAATCCAAAGCTTCTCTGTAAATGGATAAATACAATTAAATACTCTGGAGAAGGGTTGCTGTTTGGCTTCTCACCAGAAATCCCAGCTTCTACCCAGTTCTTTTCTATTTATTCTAAGAAAAAATCCTTTGTCCTATTACCTCCCACCCTTTCATTCAACTTTTGCCCTCTGCAGACTTCCTCCTTCTGAAAGTCCATTAGATACTAGATTTCTAATACCATCTATTCTTTTCCAATCTGAATATACCAATTCCTTCCCATTTCTCAGATGAAACAGTTGGTAGGTTATTTATCATACTGTCCACTGCCCTAGAATTGGCTCCAGTTTGCTAATGTTCCTTTAAAATTCAAAGCTCCAGCCTGAGTCCAACTTCAACAGGGTACATTTGGACATTTCTCTCCCTTAGTCTAGACATTGTACTTCCATCAAGGAGTCCTAAAATTATTTCTTTCCGTATTTTGCAATTCTAGGTAGATACTGAACTAGTAATTTTAACTTAATAAAGGTTAAGTTCACACTATTCAGACCACACAGCTCTATTTACATTGTTCTTGTTAAGGTCACCAAAGACCTCCATGTTGCTAAATGTAGTGGCCATAATCAAGACTTATATATCATCTAACTACTCACTGGCCATCTCTACTAACAGGTGTCTCATAGTCAATGTGTTCAAAACTGGAACCCAGATCTCACCTCTGCTAACATGTCTCACCAGTGCTCTTCCTCATCTAAATTCCTCAGTTATTGTTAACTTCCTCCTTGCAGTTGCTTAGACCAAAAGCCTTGGCATTATCCTTCAGTGCTCTTTCCACAACCCTTATCTAATTCATTAGCAAATCCAGTCAGTTGTTAGGACATCTCACAACTCCCTCTAGTACCACCTGGATCCATGTCACCACCATGTCTCCCTTGGCTTAGTGCAACTGCATCTTAAATTTATATCCCTGCTTGTCAAGACAGCAGCCAAAATGATCCCATTAAATAGCAAAACAGTTCATGGCACTCTTCCCCTCAATACCTTCTGATGGCTTGGTACTCTTTCAGAGTAGAAGCCTAAGTCTTTACAACAGCCTACCTAGACCTACCAGTGCTGCCTTCTCCTTACCTTACCCCTTAGTGCTTTTCCCTCACTCTCTTCCAGCCACCTTGTGTCCGTGAACACACCAGGCAACATCCAGCCTCAATCCCCTGAAATGCTCTTCTCCACATCCTACTTCCTCACCTCCTACAAGTTTATATTCAAATATAATCCTCTTAAAAAAAGGAGGGGGCAGAGTTATAATGGACACCTACTAAAAACGACTTTCAAGATCAGGCAAAAATCAATTGTTTTACCCCTATTTTATCTGTCAAAATGTTTTAGCATTTCAGGATGAGAAAGAGAGTGATTTTAGAATAAAACAACCCAAAGCAAGATTCATTTATATCTTTTGATTTTTGTGATGATATTATAGTTCCCTAGATCTAATATTTTATGTTTTCTTTTTCAAATCTAAAATGTCTTTCAGTGATCTGATTGCCCAACATGCCCTTGTCAGCTGCCCACTCGGCACACGGGTTGTTGTACACCTTTCCTGATGGCTGCTAGAGCTCCACATCTCCTCACTTTATGCACTGGTCCCTCCCCTGAGAACACCCCTACTCTCGCACCCACACAGTATATTCTACATATACTCTAGGACCCAGATCCAAGGCCACTTCCTCTATAAAGCCTTCTCTGATCCCTCCTGCAAGTAGGCACCTCTTCTTTCTGGGAACCCAGGGCATTTGATTACACTTCTTGGTGCATTCATTCTTATATGTTATCTTTGTATGTGTCCTCTACTCAATTATATGTTTCTTGGGATTAAAAACTATATTTTATTTGCCATTTTATTCCCCACAGTACTTAGAAGTGACTCATATAAAATGGGAATACAATAAAGTGTTCATTTGGCAAAAAATGGCATGAGTAGCAAGCAAGTTAAGACATTCTTAAACTGCCCTGTTTTAAATTATCATTGTTTTTGTTAAACTTTTTCAAATAAGAGTGTCACTGTTATCTTAAATTAATAGTATTAATGATAATAGGACTTGAATTGCCGCCAATCATTTTGGGACCATTCTTTAAAAGAATGTTTTCATTATGAAAAACACCTACTGCTACTATTTTCCTCAGCTTTTTATCTTCAGCTGTGGTTGCTATTTTATATAAAATACACTGTATATAAATACCTAATACATATTCATATGCATAAGTATTCAACAATGGCCATCCTCTTAGCAAAGGAACATGCACATGTGTGTATGTTACATGTCTATATAGACGTGTGTATGTGTTAGTGTGTGCGGGTGTCTGAGCTTGTACCTCGACTTACCAGGCCTGGGCCAGGGGACCTGATATCACCCCCTGGGGAGGGTAGTAGGTACGGGCGTGAGTGCCCTCTGCAGCCCCCCCGAGCCTGGGGAGCGAGGTCAAGGCAGCTCCCTTTTCCTCACCCAAAATGTCACTGGCAGGGGAGGCTTGCCGGAGGAAACCGCCTTTCTCCCAACTGCCCTTTCCCCACTTCCTTATCTTACCCACTCACTCCCTGGTGCCAAGGCCACTCCTGCCACCGCCAGCGCGCATGCCCGTGGCCAGAACAACCCCCGCCCCGCCGCAACGGTTCCGGCGTTCTCTCAGAACCAATCCTAGCCCCTATCCCTTCAATATTGCCATTTAAGGCTACTTCACCTCTTTTCCAGCCCTGCCCTTCTTACCAGCCTATATAACCTGTAATCACCCCTAAATAAATCTCTTTGGCGCATACTCCTACTGGATGAAGAGTGTCTTGTCCCTATCGCCGCCCTCCTTGCACGCCTCTCGCCGAGGACCCTGGCCACGTCCTCCGCCTCGCCCTCGCCTCCGGGAAAGAGCCCCCGCCGCCGGTACCCCTTGAGCAGCCCCGAGAGCTGAGGGCTCGGCTACCGGCCGCCTCTCCCCCTAGAAGTAGTAACCGCGACCGCAACTGGTGCCCCGTGTGAGGAAACGTCTCCACACAACAGTTCAGCAGGTCGATCGCTCGCCCGGACGCCTCTCCAGCTTCCCGTTTCCTCGCCTGCAAGGTAGGGCCGCCTCTCCTTCGCCGCTTCTGGAGCCGTGGGAGGTTCCCTGCTCCGAAGCCGCTCATCCCTTCCCCCACGCTCTCTTCATCCAGTAGGAACTCCTCCCTTCCCCTACGCTCTCTTCGTCCTTTTGTATGCGCACTTCTATGACCCCCGTTCCTCCTAACGCTCTCCCTCTTCCCCTCCATTACTTTGCTGTAATTCTTTGTATCTTTATTTCTTCATTTGGTGCCGTGTGCCTCTTTGCAACCGCCCCCCCTGACTGCTCCCGTTGCCAAAGGGCACTGCTTTCCGCTCTCGCCGTCTCCTTCGGCCTTGCAGCCACAGCTTATCTCATTCTCTCTGCTCGGTAATCAACTCCTCCTCCTCCTCCCTGCCAGCCGGCCGGCCCGGCTCGGGAGCAAACCCCCCTCCTCCCCCCTCAGCTATGGGTAATCGTATATCTACATGTCAGGCACCTCAAGTTCGTGCTCTAGCGGGTCTCCTAGACACGCATCGCTGCAAAGTGTCTGTCCGGCAGCTGCAGGTGTACTGGGACCTCCTGCTGCCTTTTAACCCATGGCTCACCACTTGCCATCTCTGGGACCCTGTTACTTATGATCGTCTTATTGATCGAGTCACTAATGCCATGGAACATGAGAGCAAGCGCTTCCCTTCCGGCTTGCTCCCCACCTTGATAACCATCCGCTCCTGCCTTCAAGGCTCCCTCCCCCCTGATCGAGGCCCCGTTAAATCCAAGCGATGACATCAGCCCTAAGTTGGGCCGGAAACCGCATATGCTTTACCCCGCCCTTCCACAGGGCGGAGCTAGTCCACCATCTTGTGCCTTGGGCCCCACCCTTTCACAGGGCGGGGCTGATCCACCATCTTGTGTCTTAGCCACGCCCACCGCGCCGCCATCTTGCGACGCTTGGGGCCTCCCACTCCCACCTCCCCCTTCGGCGAGCTCCCCCTCGGAGCCGCTACCGGCAGCTGCCGCCGCTCCTTCCACCACACCGGCTAACAACCCCTGGCTGCCTTCTACACCTCAAGGCAACCCTTGGGGCAACGCTCCCCCTACCCCCACTTCCGCGCCAAGCCTTCTGCAAGCGCGTCCTCCTTTCTCTCGTGCTTTTCGCTGCTTTCCTCTTAACCTTGCCCCCACCCCACAGAAACCGTATGACTGGTATCCCATTGACTCAGACACTATCAAGCAGCTTCGCAGGGCCGTCAAGGAGGACGGGTTAGGTAGCCCATACGCTTCCCAAATACTGCAGGATCTCGGCATGGACTATTGCATCCCCCAAGACTGGGCCTCGCTTGCCCGTTCCATTCTTAACCCTGGTCAGTTTGTTGACTGGCGTGCTCACTTCCAGGCAGAAGCAGCTCAACAAAGTGAGCAAGACGCAGCCCTTGGAGTCTATCATCCCCCTGATGCCTATTTGGGCACTGGAGCATTTCTAAATGCGTCTGCTTATATTAATGTCCCTGCTACCTTCTGGACTGTCCTCAGAGGCATCGCCTTACGCGCGTTTGCCAATTGCTCTGCCCGTCGACCTGACAAATTCACCAAGCTCTTTCAGGAGCCGAGTAAGCCTTTCGCCACCTTTGTCTCCAGAGTCGAAGAAACCTGCGCTCAAAAGGTAAGTAATCCCCAGGCCCAATATTACATGTGCCCATCCTCAAATCCTGAAAAATCGTACTGTAATTCCCCCAACGAGTACTACTGTGCATACTGGGGGTGTAAAACACTAACCACTAATTGGAAGCCTCCTGTTCCTGATCATTACCTTACCCTAAAGTGGGCCCCTACAGGGTGCAAACTCCCTACTGTTAACTGGCTCAGCCAAGAAAGTAAGGGATCCTGCACACATCTTAATCTTACAGTGCAGCTCCCCACTGATCCCTCCTGGTTACTCGGTCAAACTTGAGGCTTCAGAATCTATGAGAAAAGAGCCGACCGAGAATCACTTATTCTTATAAAAAAGGAGGCTGTAAACCAACCAGGCCAAAATACTGCATTAAGAACACCCTCTGGCATAGGTCCCAACAAGGTCATTAACCCTCTTTTTCCACAGCCCTCCAGCCGCATCTTAGCTCCGGCTAAACGCACTTCAACTACATCTCAAACCCCACCACCCCAGCTTCCTTTGCCCCCTTCTCGTTATTCTTCTCCCCTCCTCAGCCTCATCCAAGCCGCCTTTGCCTCAGTAAACTCCTCCAACCCCAATTTTACCTCATCCTGCTGGCTCTGCCTCTCCACCTCTTCCTCTCTATACGAGCCCGTTGCCTCCAACCTCTCCTTTTCAGAAAGCACAGAAAACAGCCCCTTGGAATGCAATTGGAATACCTCTGCCGTCCCCCTAACCTTTCATTCAGTCTCCTATACGGGAAAGTGCGTCCGCCCTCGCTCCAGTAACTCTCCCGACCTCACTGCCTGTGCCAGCTATTCATCTCCCAGCAGCTCTGCAAAATTTCTCATTCCTCATAACTCCTCCCAATGGCTCTGCTCCTCTACAGGACTTACCCCCTGTCTCAGCACGAATGTCATCAATGAATATAAAGAAACTTGCCTCCTAATTGTCCTTATCCCTAGGGTCTTATACCACAGCGAAGAAGACTTCTTCCTCCGTCTGGAAAAAACTGCGGCTCCTGCCCCATTGCAAAAGCGAGAGCCCATCACCGTCCTTACAATTGCCTCCCTCCTAGGTCTTGCCGGCGCTGGCACCGGAATCGCTGCACTAGCCAGTCAAGACTCCGCCCTATCTCACCTCAGGGCGGCTGTTGACGAAGACATTCATCACTTACAAAACGCTATTCACCATCTAAAAAATTCTGTCAATTCCCTCTCTGAAGTAGTGCTCCAAAACCGCCGAGGTCTTGACCTTCTCCTCCTCAAAGAGGGAGGCCTCTGCGCCGCCCTAGGAGAAGAGTGCTATGTTTATGCCAATTCCACAGGTCTCGTCGAGGATAGCCTAAAAAGGGTCCGAGAGGGACTGGAAAAGCGTAAAAGAGATCGTGAAGCCACCAGTTATTGGTCCAGTTTTTTCACTCCCATTCTCCCATACATCCTTCCTTTTCTTGGCCCCTTATTAATAATTATTCTAGCTCTCATCTTAGGACCCTGCCTCATCCGCAAAATTGTCCAGCTTGTAAGAAAACAAACGGATGCCATTTTTTCCTCGTTCGTGCAAATCCAGTATCAGCGACTCGCCACCTCTGACGCCCCCCACTCCAAGATGACAACCAACCCTCCGCGACCTCAACGCCACCGGTCGACTCGCCAACCGCGAGGCCCTTCTCAATCACCTGAACATCGTTCTCGCCTCGAGTTCCAGCTTCTCTGAACCCCTGAACTTTAAACCCCTCACCTTCGCCCAGCCCGCTGCAGCGAAGCCATTGGCAAGCGCCCGGGCACCATACCAACACTGAGCTCCAGCCTCGCTGAGCCACCGTCAACCCCTTTTTCCCTTCCCTGACCTCCCCCTTCCCTCACCCTTAGCGGACCTCTCCGGTAAAGCCTCTTCCTCTAATTAGAAAAGAAAGGGGAATTGCGGGTGTCTGAGCTTGTACCTCGACTTACCAGGCCTGGGCCAGGGGACCTGATATCACCCCCTGGGGAGGGTAGTAGGTACGGGCGTGAGTGCCCTCTGCAGCCCCCCCGAGCCTGGGGAGCGAGGTCAAGGCAGCTCCCTTTTCCTCACCCAAAATGTCACTGGCAGGGGAGGCTTGCCGGAGGAAACCGCCTTTCTCCCAACTGCCCTTTCCCCACTTCCTTATCTTACCCACTCACTCCCTGGTGCCAAGGCCACTCCTGCCACCGCCAGCGCGCATGCCCGTGGCCAGAACAACCCCCGCCCCGCCGCAACGGTTCCGGCGTTCTCTCAGAACCAATCCTAGCCCCTATCCCTTCAATATTGCCATTTAAGGCTACTTCACCTCTTTTCCAGCCCTGCCCTTCTTACCAGCCTATATAACCTGTAATCACCCCTAAATAAATCTCTTTGGCGCATACTCCTACTGGATGAAGAGTGTCTTGTCCCTATCGCCGCCCTCCTTGCACGCCTCTCGCCGAGGACCCTGGCCACGTCCTCCGCCTCGCCCTCGCCTCCGGGAAAGAGCCCCCGCCGCCGGTACCCCTTGAGCAGCCCCGAGAGCTGAGGGCTCGGCTACCGGCCGCCTCTCCCCCTAGAAGTAGTAACCGCGACCGCAAGTGTGAGCATCAAAACTTTTCAAGTAGGACCATTGATTAAAGATGGGAGTAGCTAATATAAAGGACCTTAGGCATTTTAAGGACTGGAATACTTTGAAGTATTTCAATAAGAACATGTCGACCTCTTTTGGGAAAAGGATTGTGTGCAGCAATCAGGCATGACTATCTATGTTGAAGATCAAAGAGTATTGACTGAAATCTGCAGTTGCCATAGCTACAGAGCCCTGTGAATTTACTATAGTTCTCTTATTACAAGCACAAGATTTACAGTTAAGACCTGCTTTATAGACTAAAAGGGTTATCTGTTCACTAAATCAGGGAATTTACTGGAATGATTTTCAGCCCACGATACTTTGCTAAATTGAATCAGATTCAGTGAAATTAAAATACAATGTTCCCAAGGCCAACATCCATAATCTACTTTAACTCTATCAATCTTTTTATGATGTGCAAAATATCCTAAGAGCAACTCCAGGCTTAGAGGATAAGATGTTTATAAAGAATTTTTATATGGAGCAGGTTGTCAATTGATTGTAACACTGGAAACAGACGTTCTGTGGTGAAGTTGACAAGGTAGGACCAAGCCAGCATGTCTCAAATTGTCTCCCATGAAATAGCTTAATGCCTTTTCCCTGGTGACACCATGTGGATTTCTGAAGCCAGGTTTTGAATCTCAAACTCTTAACCATCAAAGCATGTCTGATTATCTAAAGCTACTTTCTAAAAACCTTTCTTCAAGTAAGGATTTTAAAACATAATCCTGCCATTGGCTGCCTCCTCTACAATTGACCTGGCTCCTGATTTCTTATTGAGTATATTATTCTAAAAACTATTTTATTTAGTCACCTAAATTCTGAATAGATATCTGTCTGTTGGGTCACTTCTCCCAACTAGGTATTTTCATAACTAAATGGGGGTTGTTGGCAGAGAGGAAAAGTGAAGGAAAAGCCAGCCAGTAAGTCTCTGGCTACCTTACATTCACATCTAAAAGGCTGTTGTGACAATGACTGGATCCCTCCAGTTGTTAGTTGCCTTTATGTTCATGAACGTGCCCTTCCGTTCCTCCCTACGGCTTAGGGGAAAGGATTTCCAACACTTGTCTCCCTGTTTATTATTCTGGAAATTTTAAAAAGTGCACTATGAAGAACAGCATGCCCCTAGACGGATGCCCAAGAGTGCAAACCCTGCAGACAGGCTGCCTGGGTTTGAATCCTTAGTCAAAGCACTGAGCCTCAGTTTCCTCAACAGTAAAATAGAGAAAATAATAGATTTTTTACCTCATGGTATTTTTGTAAAAATTTAATAAAATAATATACACAAACTGCTGAGTTGAATACTTGGCACCTAAAAAGTGCTCAATAAAAATTAGGCTATTATTTGCAGGCCATCCTATTCTGTAAGAAGTTTTTATAAAGGAGAAAGGAGGAGGAGACCAAAGACAAGAGAAAAAAAGAAAACAAATTGGTATGATTCCAAATATAATTTTTTAAAGGAACAAGAAGGTCACATCCAAATTTATTATACAATCCCCTACTCAAATCTGGCTAGGCACCGCATTTTAAGTTTTGTTCTTAGAAAACATAAGTCCTTCGAAAAACGCCATAGTTATACTGTAGAAATTAAGAGAAATACTTCAAAGCAATTAGAAGCAGTGACTACTTATCCAAGTCTAGACCATTTAGGACAAAACAAAATATTACACCACAGTTTTTGGCAACCAATTACAACTCAAGTTGACTTTGCTTCCCCAATTGAAAAAAAAGTTTTCTACTCTATTTTAAAACCCCCTTTCTGGACTGTCACCCTCAGCCTTTAAAAACTGTAAAGTACATTGCACCTCTAAGGTTAAGGATCTTGGCTATGGTTTCCCTAGAAATATTGGTCTAAATCCCCTTGGTCTTAGGTAACTACACATATAATTTTAATCGCATGAAGCATGTTGATAAGAATTAAGATTTTGTGTTTAACACACAAAAATGTCACACCTACATTTACTCGCCTCAAAGCATTCTCTTTGTTCATCAATAAAGAAGAGCATAAGATAATGATATAGTAGCCTTGTGATAAAATCAGAATTTATTTAAATATCCATTTGGGGCATAATGCAATAACTGTTTGAAACATTGCAGGGCATGGTCATCAAATAAAAATCAAACTGGAGAAGTAGTGCATGGAAAATTTTAGTTTCCTCAAGCCCACCCAGTTGCTCATTCACCCTTAAACCAAAAGTTCTTTTCTCTTGCTCAGGTGGAATATAGGGTGATCTTATGCAATACATTCTAAGACTGTGGGCAAATCTCTTGTGTCCCTTCCCAAGGCTTTCTGTTTAGGTTTTGCTCTGTCCCAGTTACCTCTGTATCAAACCCAAGAAAAAGTAAAAATGGCATATGTATACAACGTGAACATATCAGAATCAAGCAAATATGTGAAAAAAATAAAGTTGCTTTTGTGAAAGGCAGAGAGGTGGGAGCATGCACCCTATTCCACTGAGAATTAACTTGCTTATCAGCTGCTCTTATTCTGAGGCATCTTTGTTCTAAATTGGCAGGATTTAGGAATGTGGGAGTTTTTTTTTCCGGTTGGCCCACGAACAATTTTTACTTGGGATAGGACAATAATTGCTGGCCAGAGTATTAAGGTCCAGAAGATAATTAAATAAAGTGAAAGGAACATAGTGGACTTTGCAAGCTGTGTTACTGCTCCCCAGTTTCTTGTTCTGAAGAGAACTCAGATGTTTTATTACATAATCTCGCTGTGAACAACATACATACAGTACTATAATTTAGTTGGGATTTTAATCTAAATATTTTTTAAATTTTAACAGAAATAAACTATAATGTAGCTTCAAAACTTCCAAATTAGCTATACTAGAAGACATATATCTTTTCTTATTTGCAATAATTTGGATATTTGAGTCTAAGACAATAAGAGCATAGTTTCCTGTGAGATTAAAATGGAATGTGTTCAGGACCCAAAGGTTATGCACATTCAGAGACTTACCAGCAGATATCTACAAAGGAATCTTCTAAGGTTATCAAGGATTTCATTTTTTTTTTTACTTTCCTTCATTTGTTCCTTTTTTAATTCTAATTTTGTAGATATTAGTTAAGCTTAAGCCATAGAGTTAACATTAAATTCATAGTATCAACTTTATTTCTTTCCTTAAAATAGATGTGACATTGCAGCATATGGACTTGAACGACAAGTAAAAGCCAATGGAGAAACAAAAGAAAAAAGCTTTGCAAGTGAGTACTTTTAGCAAAAACCTTTGAAATCCCTAATTCAAAAATATTTCTGGAATTATTTTTTCCTGATTATTTAGATAATCAAACAAGGTCTACAAAGAAAACACTCTCATTAATGATTCAAATGGATCAAAAAAATGAGAAAGATTGTCTTTGTTTTAGAATAATCATTATGCTATTGGAACCGAATTCAAGGACATAGAAGATAACAATAGACCATGCTCACAGCCATGACAACTAGAAAATATAGAAAACCAGACAAACTAAAAAACGATATGTATTTTGTAAAGCTATTGGAAAGCTGTGTACTCAAGGAAATCTAAGGAACAGAATTTCAGAGAGGGATGAGCCTTTCCTAGGTGATCTGGGATCCGTTACCATATTCTTCCCTAGCGCCAACTGCCAAGTCTGGCCATGGGCAGGTGGAGTATCAGGCCTTCCATGTGGTGTGGGGGGGCATGGAGTGAGGGGTGGTGATGGGCATTGCTATGCTGAAGTAAGGAGAAATCAGCAAAGCTTTGAACAATCTCATGAGCCTGCTTAAAGGATTGGAATCTGGAGCAGTCCCAATTGCAGAGCCAGTTCCTTTCCAATTGCATTGATTCTCCCTAACAAGTGTATCCAGGGTTGGGCTGGAAAGCAAAGAAAGATCTCTTGCAGTCTTAGTGGTACTTAGATCCCAAAATCCTACTAGGGAGAAATGGCTGTAATGCACACAGGACAGATCTTGCCCTCAAGATATCTAATACCAGAGGCGAACTAAAAGTCACAACCCAACCTCAGACCTAGATCAACTCATGATTGGATCAAAAGGAATCATTCCTTCTCTCCAGCTGTCTGGCAGATGAAAAGGCAGCCCTTCTCTGGGAAAAGAGGTTTACTCTGGTCTCTATGGGTCTTTAAACACAATAAAGGTCATACAATAAAAAAAACTTATGATATATAAAATGAAAGAGGATATTGTGACCCATAATTAATATTTTTGAAAACAGTCAATAGAAGCAAAACCTCATATGATACAGATGTAAGAATTACTATATGGGGACTTTAATCATAAAATTTTAAATAATTTTGAGAAAAGATGAGGAATGTCAGGAGAGAAATAAAGACTCTAAAAGAACCAAATGGAAATTCTAGTAGTGAAAAGTACAATATCTGAATTAAGAATTTGTTGGACAGGCTTAACAGTAGTCTAGATTTAATAAAAGAAAGAGTCAGAGAATTCAAATACAGTCAATGGAAAAAACTGAAGCACAGAGTTAAAAATAGTGAAAAAAGAGCATTGGAGACATGTGGGACAATAACAAATGGTTTAACATGTGTGTAATTGGAGTCCCAGAAGAAGAGAAGAGAGAAAATCAGGCAGAAAAATTGTTTGAAAAGATAATGGCTGTAATTTTTTGGAAATCAATGAAAGACATCAACTCACAGATCCAAGAATATCAGAGAACCCCAAGCAGCATAAATACTAAGAAAAGTATACCTAAGTATATAATAGCCATACTCTTGGTAATAAAACACAAATAAAAAATCTGATCAGATTAAAAAGTCACTTTATAATTAAAGGAACAAGAAGACTTTTTCTCATCAGAAATAATAGAGGCCAAAAAACAATGCAGTGATTCCTTAAAGAGCTATAAAGAAAAAATTCTCATCCTAAAATTCTATAATTAGTAAAAATATCTTTCAAAAGTAAAAATGAAATAAAGATGTCTTCACATGAACAAAATCTGAGATAGTTTGTCACCAGAAGACCAGCACTACAAGAACTATAAAAGGAATTTCAGGCTGAAGGAGAATTAGTCCAGATGGAAGCCTGGACCTTCAGGAAGGAAGGAAGAGCCCTCAAGAGGTAAATATACACACCATTTTTAAATTTAAAATAATTATTTTACTGGTTAAAGCAATAAATATAACAATGTATGGGGAGGTCTATAAGAATAACAGAAGTAAAATATATGGCAACAATAAAACAAAATGTGGAAGGGGCAAATGGAATTATACAGTTCTTACATTGTTTTTGAAATGATACAATACTAATTCAAGATAGTCATAATAAATTAAGGATGTATATTATAATCTCTAAAGAAAAATACAAAAATGTATAGTTAAAAAATCAAGAAAGATAAAATAGAATTCATAAAAGAAATTATAACTCTAAGACATGAAGCAAATTAAAGGCTCCATGGTTTTAGTACTCATCCTTGTTATTGAGAATACCCTTCAGTTTTTTATAGTTAAATTACTTGTCTAAATAATTTTCGTTGGAGAGAAGATTATGAAGTAACTGAATCCCAGACAGTTACGGACTTTTAAGAAGGAATATAATACTTAAAGGGTGATTCCTGTATGGATCCGTGTTTTAAGTCAAAATATGTATTCTCTTCAGTATGCATAAGCACCCACCACTGAGAGAGAATTTTGCCAAACTCTAAGAAAAAGAAAAATATAATAAGTCATAGAGGCCATATTTTATTAGCTAGCAACATCTATAGTGGATTATGCAAAGACAATGTTTTAGTTCTGTTAAATAAACCACATGATCTATACCTAGGATTCCAATCAGTAGTATAAAATAGCAGCAACAATTTTCTGGGTTAAGACATTATAACTTATGCAGATTCCACATCCGATTTTCTGGTTAAGCCAGTCAGATTCTGGGGACACTAATACTAAGATCTCAAGGATTACAGTCATAAAGACAAGAGAAGACTAGGACCAGAGATCAGAAAAATCTCAACCAAGATCTATGGAGGTAAACAATGTGTAGCTTACTCCAAATCCTTCTTCTTACTCAATTCCTTTGAATTCAATACAGTTAGAGCTCAAAAGTTATCCTTCTTGGATGCCCAAAGCCGAAGGAAGAAGAAAAATAGAATTTTCATACCCTCTGTCAATAACTTACAATATAAAATAACTGAAAGCACAATTATGTCCATCTTTGAACTACTGCAGTTGAGTTTATGGTTCTTGATTAAATAAATAACTATTAAACTATATTAAATAAATAATAATTAAATAATTTCATTTGCTTTATTGAGCATTGCAAATGTCTCCACCCTAAAAAAGCCACTTCTTGTGAAACCTAGTTCAAATATTGTCCATAAAGTAAAAAGATAACCATGGGGCTTTTAAAACATGCCTGCAAATCCTTTGATAATCCTTCCATTAAAAGGCGGGGTCTAATTCCCCTCCAATTTAATATAGGTTGGCCTCAGTGTCTTGCTTCTAAGAAATAGAATGAGGCAGAAGTGATGTTCCAAGGCTTGGCTAAATAAGATGGAAACAGCTTCCACTTGGTGCATTCATTCTCCTCCCTCCCGCCCTCCCCCTTCCCCCTCCTCCTCCCTCTTCCTCTCCCTCTCCCTCTCCTAGGCACCATGCTATAAGGAACTCAGACCATGAGAAGAGGTCACTTATAGGTTTTCAGACAACAGCCTTGGCTAAGATTCCAGCTGAAGTACAGCATCAAAACTTAGGGATGTGTGTGAATGAAACTTTAGATTATTCTAGCCCCCAACCTTTGGGCCATCCCTGGCAATGCTATGTGGAGTACAGAAGAGCTGATCCTGCCAAGCGTTACACAGATTACAACTACATGGGCAAAATAAATGATGAAACTGACATCAGAGAGTACCCTGACTCATGGAATGGAGGAATTTACTCCAAAAACATTGAATAAAATTGTAAATAGTGAGCAAAAAGATGACAAAAGCTCTCTCTCAGCTTTGTAGATGTTAATAACGTAACTTATTGTGTCTTATACATTACATTTTCAAATGACATCGTGGTGGCGTTAAGTCGCAGGGTCATTTTAAAACTAAACATTCAGATCTTAAAGAAAAAGGAATTTCCCATTTAAAATGCTAAAACTCAGCCTCAATATGTTTTTAGAATACCATAAAAATGACTTGCTAGAAAGATGAAATGGCCTAGAGCAATGGTTCTCGAACTTTAGCTGATATCACAAATACCAGGGAACTCTTTCAAACACAGATTGCTGGGCCTCACCCCAAGAGTTTCTTTTTCAGTAGGTCCAATGAGGCTGAGAATTTGCAGTTCTAACAAGTTCCAGGTTGATCCTGATGCTGCTGGTCCACGGACCACACTTTGTAAACCACAGCTCTAAACCAGTAGTTCTCAGACTTTCGTGTGTATTAGAATCACCTGGAGATCTTGTTGAAACACAGGTTTCTGAGCCCCCCTCCTACAGTTTCAGATTCAGTAGGTCTAGGGTAGGGCCCAAGAGAATTCGCTTGTCTAACAAGTTTCCAGGTGATGCCAAAGCTGCTGGTCTGAGAATACACTTTGAGAATCAGCAGCCTAGAGCAGTGATTCTCAAATTTCAGTGTGCAAAAAAATCATTGAAGAGCTTATTTTAACTGCAAATTCCTGGGCCCTACCTCCAGAGATTTTGACTGAACGGCTCTGAGCAGATCTGGGAAGTCTACAAATTTCAGAAGCACACCAGATGACTAGGAGGGTGGTAGGCAAAGGACTTTGCTTTAGTAAAATGTTTTTAAAAAACGCCCCAAGTGATTTAAGCATTCAGTCAGGACTGAGAACCAATATTTTTGAACCCTCTCTCTTTCAAATAATCTAGCAGTTCTTCTAACCTTTCGACATCTTGTAATCCTCCTCTGCATCTTGAGCAGTTGGCCTTTGTGGTCTGTAGCTTAGTGTCCTATGCTATTATCTGCCCAGTGCTCTCTTTTCATCCCCTCTCCACTTCATCTCATTACAGTTGCATTGTAGGCAACTGGGCCATGCTTCTGGATCTGATCCATTGTAGGCACTTCTGGATCTGATCCATGCTGAGTCACTGACTTCTGAGCAACTAATCTATGCCAAGCCATAGAGTTCCTTTCAGTGATTTTTCTTTCTGGTAGTGTAACTGAGAAGTTAAGAATTAACAAATGATTAGGATTACTGAATTAGTATGTAGATGCCTTTTTACTTTCTAGTATATTGTAGAATAACCAAAAATAAATACCTGAATCTACTGAACCTCACTGAACTGTAATCCAGATGCCTTCATCTGTGATAATGATTGTATCTTTACCTTATAATTATAAAAACCTCTTGATAATTCATGACTGGCCCTGCTTCTAACCCCTTATCCTGTTTTACAACTTCAACATCTTGTGATCACTAGACAACCCCTTAATGTTTATTAATGAAGTAACTTGACTCAGCCCAGAACTAATCCACCCCAATTCTTAAGCTATTTTACTAAACAAAGCTAGATCTCACCAAAATTGGCCTGCCTGACATGTGCACTAGCTTAAACCTTAACCTATAAGTGACCATACCTAATTATAATACTAAAAATCACACCCATCATCATGTTAAGGCCTCTATTTTCTTACATATATTCTGTAACTAGGCATGAATCAATCTGCACGTGCTCAAAAATTAGATCATCTCTAACTTCGTCATCTCAAGCCCTTATATTCATTATTCTAAAACTTGCCCATCTTTTGATACTCTCAGTTACTGCAGTTCTGGGAGACAGATTTTAGGCCCAGATTTTAGGCTTCATGTGGCAATAAACTCTCTCCCTTTGAAATTCTGATGTCTCAGGAATTGATCATTTATGTGCACTGGGCAGAGAACCTCCATATTTGATCAGTAACAGTAGGATATAGAGCTTAGAAGTTATTAGCAGCTGTATTTGCCTTATAAACAAGCAAGCAGCGGAAACCTAAGGTAAGGAAAAAAAGAAGAAAGCTGCCCCACAAGAGAGTGTAAATGGAGTGTTAGAATCCGTGGATTTAGTTATCACTGAGGTACAGGTTTATTATTGCCTTTATTTTGAGAAATTTCATATTCTTAAAAAAAAATTTCATGTTTTTTGTTTGTTGATTTGGTTTAGTTGTTTTATATTTGTTTGTTTTGGTTATATGGATTGATGTTGTTTAGAAACTCTTACTAGTTCCCAGTTACAGCTGGGAACTAACCATATGTTTCTCTTATTGACAAGACCTGATCCCCAGGACACCCTTTGAAGGAGAGCAGTTATTTTATGGATGAGAAAAATGAAGCTTTGAAGGATCAAGAATCTTGCCCAAGATCACTCAGAGAGGTGGGACCAAAAGAACTGAGAACCGTTAATTGACATCTTTCCTCTATACTGTACAGCCTCTCGTCATGAATTTGATTTACCTCAAACCCCCAAAGGCATAATAGTGGCTTCTCTGGTCTCCACTGAAAGATGATCATGCAAGGAACTCCTGAGTCAAATCTTGTAAGAATAAGTTGGAATTTCCCGTAATTATTTAGCCACCATTAATCTATCCGATTGTCCTAGTTTGCTAATGCTGCAGAATGCAAAACACCAGAGATGGATAGGCTTTTATAAAATGGGGGTTTATTTCACTACACAATTACAGTCTTAAGGCCACAAAGCATCCAACATAACACATCAGCAATCGGGTACCCTCACCGGAGGATGGCCAATGGCCTCCGGAAAACCTCTGTTAGCTAGGAAGGCAGCTGGCGTCTGCTCCAAAGCTCCGGCCTCAAAACGGCTTTCTCCCAGGATGTTCCTCTCTAGCAAGCTTGCTGCTCTTCAAAACATCACTCACAGCTGCACTCCGTTTCCTCCCCCCAAGTCAGCTCATTTATATAGCTCCACCGATCAAGGCCCACTCTGAATGGGAGGGGCCATGCCTCCATGGGAACATCTCATCAAAATCTCATCAAAATCATCACCGACAGCTGGGTGGGGCACACTCCAAGCAAATCCAACCATCACCAAAACATCTGCCCCACAAAACTACAAAGACAGTGGCATTTGGGGGACACAATACATTCAAACCAGCACACCGATTAAACAATATGTTTTGACTCGGCAGACAGACATCTGCAGGATCTGTCCTTCATGGTTCCCACCCCTCATTAGGAAATGTCAAGAACACTGATGGCTTTCTTTCTTTCTCAGCTAAGCATGAAAATCTTCCTGGAGGAAGAATCCCTGACAATTTCACAAGTTGGCCATAATCCCCACTGAACCTCATCCCAGGCACACCCCTAGACTTTTATGGCACTTGAATAATGATGTTGCACTCTAAAGAAAGTAAGCATTTTGTTTTTGTTTTTGTTTTTTTAATTCTGGTCGTATACCAAGTTTTTCCACTTTATGTAAAAGAAATTTTTTCAAACTTGTCTCCCTAAATGGTGCAGGAAGCACAGGGAAAGACAGGGGAAATTCTTTTTGGCTATATTTTATTTCTATCTTGAAACATGACCTACTATTTGAGAAGTTGTGTGGGCTTGAAGGACCCCATCAAAGTCCTCAGTTACTAGAGCTGTCTATCTTCTGAAAGCTGGACTTTTGCTGTAAAAGAGATGTCTAGAAAAAATGAATAGATTCTGTAAAACTCTTAGCCACCTTCATTAATCTAAATCACCAGATAAAAATTCAAAAACACTTAATGTGGCTGTTAAAAAAAAAAAACAAAAACCACACACAGAAAGAGATTAAAAAATGAATACAAAGCACATACTTCCAAAATGACGTACCCAACATACAAATAGACCCATAGTGATTTTTTTTCTCCCTCCAAGGTGATACATTTAGTGGGGGTAATTCAAAATATTAGGCAGTATGTTTGGCTTAGAAGTTGTGGGTTGCATAATTACCTAGATGCTTTTCTGATAAAAAGTGATCTGATTTATTTGATCCCAGGATGAATTACGAGAATAATCAAAGAAAGAATTTTTTTCTCCTCTGATGCAAGGAAAATGTAAGGAGACTTTAGCAGTAAAGGGCATGGCTTGGAAACAGACTTTATAACAGGCAAAGAATAGTAATCTATGAAAAGTAAAATTATCCTAATTTAAAAGGTTTTGCTTAGTTAGTTTCCTTCTGTTTAAAACATTAAAACTAAGAAGTTAATTCCCTTTCAATGCAGAGAATAACTCATTTACAGTGATTTTGCTCTGTGTCAGGCTCAGTGCTAGTCTCTGACTGTATAGTATCACACTTAATCATCACAATCATGCTACAAAGTTATTATTATCCTAGTTTGTATTAGTTATCTATTGCGGTGTAACAAATTAACCCCAAACTTGGCAGCTTAAAACAATAAAAATTTATTTTCTCACAGTTTCTGGAGGTTAGGAAATCGGACGCAGGTTAGCTGGGTGCCTCTGGCAGAGGGCCCCTCACAAGGCCACAACCAACTCTGCCATGCCCTCACACTCACTTTCCTGGTCACTGGCAGGCCTCAGGAGATCTGCTTCCAAAATCCCTCACGTGACAATCGGCAAGCCTCAGACGTCTTCACCAACTATTGGCTGGAGACATCAGTTCCTTGCTACATGTGCATCTCCATAGAGTTGCTCACAACACAGCATCTTCCTTCTCCCAGAGCAAGGGTTTTGGGAAGAAAGAACAAGAGTGGGCCCCCAAGAAGACAGCTACAGTCCTTGTTTAACCTAATCTTGAAAGTGACTGCTCATTACTTCTGCCATATTCTATTCATTAGAAGTCCAGCCCATTCAAGGGAAGGAGATTACACAAGGGGATGGAGGCCAGAAGGCAGGGCTCATTGGAGATCATCTTAGAGGTTGCCTATTTTTTGTTTTTTTGATAATTGAGGAAACTAAGGAAAAAAAAAACTTGCCCAAGATCGCTTGGTTTTTCCATGGTGAAACACAGGGATTCATTGCCAGACTGTTAGAGTTCAGAGAGCAAGTTCTTAATCAATATTCAATAGAAAAATTTATATTTTAAGAAATTAAGCCTTTTTTTTGTCAAACCCTTTGGGTGGCCCATTTTTCCTTTTAAAGGAAGAAGCTTAAGAACAAACAATGGCACTAATTTATATTGAACAAATATATTGCACTATTAGACAACACAGAATATGGTGCTAGATTTTCAATTTTTTATACATTTCAGTATGTAACAGTTTTCTCAAGTTCGTTGCTGTTTCATTTTTGTATACGAGTCTATAAAATAATAAATGGCTGAACCCCATTTTAGTATGTTTTATGGACTGGGGTTCTCAGAAGTATTTATTTGATTTAGGTTTCATGTGAAGAAGACAAAATATTTGATTTTTACAGAGTCAGCTTTATTAGAAAATGATTACAAACACCCGACCCCAAACTGGTCATTGCACTGCAATCAAAGCACTAAAGTTTCTTCTTTTATCTCAAAAAGAACACATATGCAGAACTCTTAAAGCCCATTGAACAGTTGCCAGTTAGTCCCCACAAAGAACCGATATCCTGATATTCCTTACTTAGGGGGAAAGAGTTGATAGATACATGAGCACTTTTCTAGAGAGCAAGTAAAGAAAGAGCAGTGGTCGGGTTTTTTTAGGTACAAGTTTTATCACACACAAAAAATCAGTACAATGTAAAAGCAACAGGGGAAAACCAGAGAGGCTTTCTGACAACTACATTATCGCTTCAATCAGCCCCTCTATACAAGCCAAACTGGCTGTGTCCTGGCCAGCAGAGAAGAATTATCCAACTCTTAACCTCTCTCCCTACTGAATGTTGAGTCACAGTTGAACTGCTACATTAGCGTTTTCATTTTTATATATTGTTCCTGTGAAGAAAACTTAAGTGTTACCTAATCTAAGATACTCACCTCCATTTCTTTAACACCTAACACATTGCTAGCTCTTAATAAATGTTTAAGAACTGCCCTACATTTTTATGAACATATGGATAGTTTGAGCTTTGGATTTTCATCTTTACATTGATTGGGACCAGCTGGCAGCATAAGTGACAAAATACTGAGAGACAGGTTGCTTGTTCACAATATACTTCATTCAGCAAAAGGAGAAAAGGACGTAAATTTTTCAAGGCAGTTATTTCTTATGAGATTTCCAGATCACCAGCATCTAAACTTTGGGGATCATTTTTAAAGTCACACTTGTGTTTTTCACTTATCTATGAGGCTAGCACCTAAGCTTAAAACTGAATTTGTGCTGAGAACATTCTCCTTATAGAAGTTAGATAAAAATGTTTCATATTTGTGAATCTAGTCATCTGTTTAATGGCCCCTCATGAACCATTAAAAAGGTGAAGGAGGAAAAATATCTTTAGAGAATGATATTAATAAAGAGTTTGATGTGATTGCACCTATTATAATCCTCTTTCTGTATTTCCAATAAAATTGCTATATCTAATCCACTAAGTATTTAGTTGGAAAAAAAGGTGTCACTTATACTCAGAAACTTCTGAGTAACCATGTGTCATTATTTTCTATGAAAATGAAAATGACATTTTCTGTGGATTGTATATCAAATTATTACCAGTAAAAATAACAATGAAAAATTCAATAGTTCATCTGTAAACATTTTAATATAAATAGCCAAATGACATCTTCACAAAATTTAATTTTTAAATTAAACAAAAAATAATATTGAATTTGTACAGTGTAACTCTATTGGACCCAGCATCACCAGGGCTTGGGTCCAGAGTTTATGTATTTTTCTCAATCCACTCTTTTTCTATTTTTGTTCTTTTGGTTTTGAGCTCTTTTAGAGGAGGTGAAATTGGGAGCACTGGGATTTAAACTGTCAGTTAAAAATGTCATGGGTTTGCGCGATTCAAGAAGGTTGAGGTCAGTTTGGTTATTCCATAACCTTGACCATACTCAACTTGTTGGTTTGCCCTCCTGCAAGAGTGAAGACACTGCCAATAATCCCCATTCTGAAATGCATTTCCCTTTAGTTACTTTATTTTAAAATCATTCAGTCTTAGATAGGTTCACTAAGAAGAAGAGAAACATTTCTTGAGTGTTAACTGAGTGCTAGCTACATTATCTAATTTTCACCCCTAAAATTCCAGAAAGTAGGCTGTGGTACTATCCCCATTTACAGATTAGAAAATTGACGCTTCGGGGTCAAGTAACTTACCCAAACTCATAGAAGTACGTGATTTGGCAGGAATTTATTTACATCCTGGTCTTTGTGACTTCAGAGCCTATACTCTAAATAGTTGCTCACATAATTTTTGAGATGGCCAAAGGATGCCATAAGTGAAACACAGTGATTGTTACTGGTTCTAAGCAGAAACAAACTGCACTTTTAGAACTATTAGCAATATGCTTTATGCAAATCACAAATTCTAATATACCTAATTAGATAGTGCAAAAGAGGTGAGTAATATGCAGCTGAATTACTTAGCCAACAAGATAAGATATCCTACTTACAGGATAGCCTAAGCATTCTTTAAGAGTGAAATAAAGCAGAAAGGAAAAATTTCTCTCTTTAAATTTTTAAGTTTACCCATGAAGCTATACATTGAGATTCTTTGAGGTTTCAATATATACATGAAAAGGTATGTTTATTGCATCATAAGTTTGTCTAATCAAATATCTAAAAAAAAAAACCCAGAATATCTATCACGAATAATGCCTATCCTCACCTCCTCCATGAAAATTAAGAAAGATATACCATACTTAAAATCCTTCTGAATAAATTTTAATATTTTCTCACTGTTTAGGTTCTTTGGAACAAGTAACATTTCCATAACGATGAATGTTTTCTGTTTTGGTTTGGGTTGGCTTTTTAAGCATTTGGTCCACAGGCCTGATTGTTAAACCATGAATGAAGGCAGAAATCTTGCCTCCTGGCTTTAGTTACTGTTGAAAATGCAGCAATATTTTCTGTTTTATAAAATCTTTCCCACGATTGAAGACATGCAACCAAACTGCTATGGCTCAGCACTTCAATGGCATACTCCTCTCATTCTTTAAACAGGTTTCACCTTCTTTTAAGAAAAGATCCTAGATATTAAAGATAAATGCTATATTTCTCTATGTAGACTTTTTTTTAACCCTCTATTGTTTACAGCCAAAACGCCGACCCTTGGCTCTGGAGTTGGCAGGTTTGGTCACAGAAACCTGTTTCAGCACATGTGCTCTTCATTTGTTTCCTAGGATGCAAATGGCTGGGGCATGTGCTGACTAACACTCTGAACACCAAAGGGTTTTAGTTAGATTTACACAACTTGGTAAAAATGTTACTATGAAATTAGGGTAAGGATCACAAAATAATGCCTTTTTGTTCTTTACTTCAACATTGGACAGCTTTTCGGATTGTTTATTAAGATGTTGGATCAGCCCGTCACAGCAGAATGAGAGTATATAAAATTAACTGAGCTCAGATTATATCTTTTTGATCAATCTGAGAGTAAATTTTCACATCCATATGAGTATATTTGATGAAGATAAACCTGCTGCCTATAAGAGAAATTCTGAAACCAGAGAGTACAGCCACACAATGTCAAAATCAGTGAGTGGAAACCTTTCCTTCAAGAATATTGTATCTGGGAAAGCTTGAAAAAAAACCCTACAATATTGCTTTATCTCAACATCCAAGTTACTACTCTCCAAAGTGCATTCACTCAATATTGGCAGGCTGGTTTTAGAGATCCAAAGAGAAATGAAAATTGGTGATTACATTATTTCCCTTACAGATCAGTTGCCAAAAATTATTTTTTCTGAGGTCCTTAAGTAGGCCACAGAGTAAAATAATAAAGTCCCTGTACGCAGAATTTTAGGAACTATCAGCCAGAATCTCATTAAAATGAAAGCAGTTTGGAAAGCATTTTAAAACTCTAAAGAAAAGGCCAAACTGCAAACTGCTAAACTTGATTTGAATTAAAGCTCTGAGAATAGAATGGATTTTATATTTTTCTTCCATTTTTAACCAAGATATTCCATTGTGAGCATGTCTTCATTAGAATCTGAGTTGCCTCATCTTTGATTCAGCCCTTTGGTGTTTTATAAATATTTGTGTATATTTAAATTTGCTTTTAATTCCTATTTTTTTGTATACATATTTGTGCATATGTCTACATAGCATATATGTGTCCATATATATATTCCTATGCATAAAAAGTGTATATACACAATTGAATGTAAATTAATTCATAAGAAATAATCCCACTGCTACTTCCCACTAGTGAATTAAAACATTGTTTCAATGATTGCCTTTAGAATCTGTGAGTACTTTCACATAGTATTTCATTCATTCATTCATAAATGCATTCAACAAGTTATTTTATTTTAGCAGTGTCAACACTAATGAAAATTAGACAAAACTCACTAGTGTTTACCCTGTTGTTAATTAATGTTGAGTTTGTGAGGATGACAAGGAGAATACTCATTATAATTTAAGTCTTGATGGTTAAAAGTCAACACAGTCCCATTTTAAGAAAGGTTTTTAAAAGGTTTGGGTAAAGGGAAGAAATTGCCTTGCGATAGATCTTACCTTATATCTAAATAAATTGATAAAAACTGAGAATCACCTGGGATGTCTTCACGTCTCACTTGATGCCCCTTGGTCTCTGTCTCATCTGGATTCCCAGCTTCATCTCTCCCTCTCTGTTTCTTGTGTGCACAAAGGCATCAAAGGTAAGTAGGAGACAAACAAATATTTCCCTCTTCTGTCAGAGAAGGGGAGAGGAGCACCAGTACCCAGACAGGCCACCCTTGCCTCGAGTGTTTGGACACCAGATGGGTAAAGCCTCAGGCCCCAGGGAGGGGGTTAGGCCCCCCAGAGAGGCCAGATGTCCAAAATAGTCGGGGAGGGAAAGCAACATGAAGAGGACTTCAGGAGAAACTGGTTGTGGCAAGTCCTAAGGCTTGCAGACACATCAGTCACATCAGCCTCTCTCTTCTTAGCACCCTCATAGCCACAGACACAGAGTCCACAGAGAGACAAGAGAATGCACAGGCACATAAGAAAATAGAGCATACTTTTTAGGATTCTGAACTATTTTGAATAATCAGCAAGTTTATGTTTATTATTTATGTTACATTGTATTATATTATATTATGTTTATTGTTTCTAAAAAAATTAAGGTGAATTTAGCATGGACATTCTTGATAGATTGAGAAGAAATTGTAACTCTGGTAATTTCATGACTTTGGATATAAATTCAGCTTTCTGAACACATAATGGCATTCAGTTTAAATATCGCAGGTCAAACCATATATCTAGTAATCCATTAAACATATATATATAATCCCAATATAATATAGTTTATAAAGTAGGAGTTTTTCTAATCTTCCAACACCAGCATTGTAAAAGAAGTCCTTAATCCAATGCACTAAGGAATCTCCATTGGTTTTATCAAAAGAACCCCAAGAAATATCTGCGAGATTGATGGTTTCTATACTTTGTTTTTTTAGAGACTGAGGCTCAGGAAGCTTGTGGACCGCAGTCGCCCATCAGCTCAGCGATATATTTAAGATACAAGGCCTGAGTTTAGTCACTCTGAACCCAGAAGTCCTCAGTCCCTTCATAGTTTTTCTCCTTAACATCATGGGACAATTTCACTATCAAAAGGTACAGAGTGTGTTGTTCTCAAGATTTTAAATATGTGAAAAATCACTTTGTTCTTTACACTATCAGATATCTGATGTGAATCTAGCCAAAATTTTATGACTAACATATTTCTGAGGCAGCAACTAAAATATTTTATAAGCTGTTAGACTGTTGAACTCAAACTGGAATATTTGAAAACTAGAATATATTTCTTCCCAAAGTGGTATCTATTAGTAAAACCTATATGTATATTTAGTAAAATCCATTTTTATAACAGATGTATATTTATTTCAAAGTCAATGTATTTTAAGTCAACCTTCAAAATGCTTATCTTAACTACTTTACATATTATTTAAATAAGCAATATTACTATTTCTTTTGTGGATGCAAGAAGATTCCAGAAGAAAATAGAGTCTTTTAAAATTAAAAGTATTCTGAATCAACCAGTACCAGCATTTTATAAAAATAGAAATACACACATACACATACAAAACACTGACCCACACATAAAATTTTATCACAAAATAAAAGAGATAAAACAATGAATCTGTTTACAACTAAATAAATAAGAAGAGGCACAAAGGAACTCTTTATACCTCCCAGGAAAGTCACCAATTATGTAACATTGTTTCTCTTTCCCTCTTTTCAAACACCAGTCCCTATCATGAGAGTAGTTCTCAGAAAGGTAGAAAAGGAGAGAAGATTAACCATTTTTATAGTTTCTTTTTTTTTTAGTTTTTAAGACAATAAGTAGACTTGTCTTATTGTAGAGCAAATAAAATAAAACCAAGAGAATTAATACCTGTGATTTATTGAGCCTCTATTATATACCAGATACTCTCCTAGGCTCTTTACGTCTATCTATCTTGAATCTCCATGTAACCTTCCAAGGTAGATATTAGCTTCTATTTTTTATACGTGAGCAAACTGAATAGCAGGAGTTAAGTAGATGTTGGGGGTGAACAGTTAATGAACTTGAACCATCTGTCTAATATCAAAGCCCACACTCCCTCTCTAATATGCAATCCCATGACCGATGTACTTCTATTTAAAGCAATGAAGGACCTGCGGATTAGCTCTATAGCATGCCACAATTTGGGGTTCTTCATACATCTTCATAAGACACTCAAATCACAAATAGGACAAACAAAAGCACAGGCTCCTACAGAATTCCCTTTCATTTTCCCTGTTTCTGTTCTCCCTGTGTCCTATGCTCCACCTTTCCACAGTGCCAAGACATCAACAGGAGTAGTCGTGTCTCATTCTCTAGAGGTCAGGATTTCTGCCTCCTCGTCTGATTCCTGTCACTTACTCCCGAGAACACCTTCCTGGACTCCTCCTTCCTGAGAGAGATATCTGAGCCCTTGCTGCCATTTTTGTACTATATTTTTAGCTGAGGGTCCCCTCAGGTGAACAGCATCATGCTTGTCAGTCTCACAGCCTTCCTCAACCAATTCAGGGAGCTTAATTAGGCCCCCCAGAAGCTGGCTTGAGTGACTATTTTCTCAATTCCTCCAAGGGGAGTGCATGGTAAATTCTAGATGCAAGGGAGATAAGATAAATCATGACTTTCAAGGAATGTCTTAGTAGATTAGGACTTCATAGTCTCTCAGAATCCATTGAGAAGTGCTGGTTGAGGGTCTTCTGTTTATTCCATATCCTGTCCATATGAGTGTCCATCTGCCTGTCCTCTCAGGATCACAGCATTTTCAAACTGTCAGGAAAATATTTTAAGATATCTCTGGTTTTGTTTTCCTTTCTTTATTTCTGTTCGTTTTCACTTCATTCAATCAGATAAAGGCCCCTGAACTCATTTCCTTGGGAGAGTCTTGTGGCAAGATATGAAAGAGAAGTAACCTAACAGTCCCAGAGCTGAAGAGGACTCCCTGGTTTAGATAACATGTCTTGGCAAGGGAATTTGGAGATGAGAAGCAGGGATCTAAAGTTTTCCCTGGTCCTAACCCTCAGAGAAGGAAGTGATTCTCGTGTTCTGAAATGGAGGGAGAGCAGCAATTGGTATTGAAAGCAGAGTAGGTTCCAGGCCTGGACTCCAGATACTGAACCTTTGAATGAGAAAGAACTGAGAAATAAATGATAGTCCAGATAGGCAGACAGAGCTATCAGCAGGCTTCCAAAATATCCTGGCACCCCAAATGTTATCTGGAAGCAGAAGAGAGACCCACACCCAGAAGGGGTCATCTAGGCCAAGAGAATGGACATCCCATCAATAATGGATGTAGATAACAAGCTGATGACTCCTCCACCTGTGCCCAGCAAACCCCAAATCTTAACACCACGTAGGATGCTACAGCTCAAGGATAACCTTGAGGGGACAGAGAAGGGAAACCCCAGGAAGAGCAGAGGTTAGTTTTCTGCCAGTCTAACAGAATGAGGGATCCAAGTCAAAAATTAAAATAAACAAAAAAGAAATGCCTGAATTTGTGGACCATGAATCATACACATGTTGGCCCTCAAAACAACCCAAGGAAGTTAAAAGGGAAAATCTATTTGTTTTCTTTTCTTGTATATGATTAAATTGCAACTTAGACAAGTAATATGTGGTAGCTAATTAGGGGCAGGCATGAGACCCGAGGTTTCATGGTTCAGTTCACCTCTGTCCTCATTCTTAAAAACTGTTTCACTCTTGTAAAGTTAAAATGTGCCCACCATGGAAGATTCAGACAATAGGAAAAAATCTGCAGATAAGATTGAAAACCATCTGAAATCCCACCATTCAGGTTGAAGAATATAAGTCAATCATTTTAACAGACTATCCCTCTAGACCTATCTCTTTGCACACTTAACTTACAGATATACGTGTGGAAATAAAGAGCACCAAAATTAGAACAAACAGAGGCTATGAAAGTCAAACATGATCACTTATATTTGGCAGTGACAAAAAGGCAGGTAAGAGAGTCGAAAAGCTTTATCGTGGAAAAAAGGAAAGGGCTTCAGATATACCCTAATTAGGGGCTGATAGTCTGGGGAAGCTGGAGGTTGTCTAACTAAGAGTGAGTCAACCTATCTGACTGGTTGGGAGAGCACATTTGGCTTTCTCTGGTTGGTTCTAAGTTGGAAGTAGGGGCAAAAATTAAGGGAATTGACACTTATTAAGGCCTGATGGTTTGGGACAATGGCTGCACAAGTATGATTTGAATTCTGGATTGGTTGCTACAGATTGTGGGTCAGAGTTCTATGTTTTACATGGCCTAGCAATTATCCATTCACATATTCAGTCTCTTGACATGGATACACATTTAAATAGATGGGATAGTTCTACAAAAGTTTTGATACCTGTGATTTCCCCTCAACAAAGCATTGTGGACATTTTTTATATCAATAAACCTGGATCTACATTATCATAAATAATCATATAGTGTGCACAAAGCGTGAAGGACACCTGGCCTGGTGGCTGTAAATTTAAGTCCCATTCAATAAACACTTGCTAAGGGCATATTTTATGCCAGGATTCATGCTGTGTATTACAAAAAGCTGAATAAGACATAAACATTGCGCTTCAGAAGTTCTTAGTTTAGGAGGGGAAGCAGACAAGCAAATATAATTAGAGCAGTGTAATCCCTGAACATACTACGTGTACAAAATGCTGCCTGCTGACTATCTGTACCTTTAGTTGAACAGTACATCAATTTGACATTCTATTCTACATCTCTAGGTTCCTGTTACTGCAATTTCTGTGTAGATTCCAATTGAAAGCCCTCCTTGAGTACTTTTGATTAAGCTTTTAATTTCCAATAATGCTCAGTCAAATCATTCACCTGATAGATGCTTATTAATAGAAGAATTCTGGTTTGACTAAGATGGCAAGGTAAGACATTCCAGAATGCCATTCCCCAATAGAATCTTTGAACAACTAGCAAAAACTGGCAGAAGCATCTTCCACAGAACTCCAGAAGAGTTAAAGGGTTGTGACAACTGGGTGAGTGCCGAATCAAGAAAACATAGCTTTAAACAACCATAGGAGAACCTTGAGTCACCCTTGCTGACCCTCCACCTAACTCCTCCCCAGTGCCTGCAATTCCACTGGGGATCCCAGGCCCTGTTCGAGAGGGAACAGTGTAACCCCTTTGCTCACAGTGCAGTGCCCATATGTAGATGCCAGTCTACTGGGTGACGGCATGAAACACTGAGCCAGGAAACACTTCTTTGGCTTGCTTTCCAAGGATTCAGCCTTCATGCAGAAGCAACTTGTAGACCACTAATACAGTGTAAAGAAGAATTAAGTGGAAGCAGCCTAGAGCAAAGAATTGCCTGCTTTAAGTTATATAATACAGCACAGGAGAGGGGGAGAAAATCCGTTTTCTAGGGAATTGAAGGGGCTGTAAGGTACTTTGGTTTGGCCCCAGACCTAACTGGAGCATTAAAATTCCTGTAAAACTGGGAATTCCTAAGGCCACAAGCAAGCACATACCCAGGACAATAAGCAGTCCTCAAAAAAGGTAGAGAGGACACTGAACATCACTTATGCATTGAGTTGATATTCTTGATAGGAGGGCTAAACCCTGAAGGAGAGCACCAGCCAAAGCAGAGCAAATTAGGAAAGACTATGAATGGTGTGTTTTGCTGTGGTTGGTTTGTTTTTGTTAGCTCCTGGAACTCAAGAAAATCTCCATTATATCACTAGCTGGATACAAACTTAATGTACATATAGCTTAGAGACCAAATCCCAGTCTGTTAACACTTTAAATATTAAAAATGTGCAATGTGCAACAAAAGACTACAATACAAACAAAAACAAGAAATGATGGCTTATCCAACGGAACAAGATAAAAATCCAGAAACCATCAATGAAGAAAACCAGACTTGAAAAGAATGATCCTCAATATGCTCAAGGAGATAAAGGAAAAAGCAGATATAGAACTAGAGGATATTGGAGAACAGTTAATACACATGAGAATCTCAAAAAAGAGATAGAAATTTTAAGAAGGAACAAAACAGAAACAATGAAGTTGAAGACCACAGTCACTGAAATGAAAAATTTGCTAGAGGGTTTCAACAGCAATTGGTGCTGACAGAAGAAAGAATCAGTGATCTTGAATACATGCCAATTGAAATGGTTCAGGTTGAGGAACATAAAAAAAAAAAAAAGAATGAAAAAAGTGAAGAGAATCTAAGAGACCTCTGGGACACCATCAAAATACCAATATATGCATTATGGTAGTCCCAGGGGATAAGAAAGACAGAAAGGGACAGAAGGAATATTCAAAGAATGGCAGAAAACTTCCAAACTTAAACAAAAGTCATGAATATACACATTCAAGAAGCACAACAAACCTCAAACAGGATACACTCAAAGAGACAGACACACCCAGACACATAGTGGTTAAACTGCTGAATGCCAAGTAGTGAGTTCTGAAAGCTGCAAGAGAATAGCAACATGTTGTGCACAAGGGAGTCTCAATAAGATTAAATTCCAATTTCTTATCAGAAACCATGGAGGCAAGAAGACAGTAGGATGAAATATTTAAAGTGCTGAAAGGAAAAAAAATGACAAGCAAGAATTTTATAACTAGTAAGATGGTATTTCGAAAATGAGGGAGAGATCAAGACATTCCCAGAGACAAAAGCTGAGACAGTTTATCACCACTAGACTTGTCCTACAAGCGATGATAACAGAAGTTCTTCAAACTGAAAGGAAAGGACATTAGACAGTGGATCAGGTGGCATAAAGAAACAAAGGTCTCTGGTAAAGGGTAGCCATATGGGTAACCGCAAATGCCAGTACCACTGTATTACATTTAGTATGCAACACCATTTTTTACTTCATACAAGTTCTAAAATGCAAATGCATAAAAAGTGGTGATAAATCTATGGTATTGGACATACAATGTATAAAGATATAATTTATAACAAGTACAACAAAAAGATGGGGGGGTCAGAGGGGTATAGGAACAGAGTTTGTGTATGCTACTAAAGTTAATTTGGTATCAATCAAACCAATGATTGTTATAGACTTAGGATGTTAAATTTAAGTCTCATGCTAACCACAAAGAAAAGAAGTGAAAAATATATACAGAAAGAAGTGAGAAGGGACTCAAAATGGTACAATACAAAAAATCAAATAAATATAAAAGTGACATTAATAGAAGAAATGAGACAAAGAAAAAGTGTAAGACTCACAAAGATGTAACAGCAAATGGCAGATGAAAGGATTGTATTGTTAGTAGTTACTTTAAATGTAAATGAAGTAAATGCTCCAGTCAAAAGTTAGAAATTGGCAGAATGGATAAAAAAGCATGTCCCAACTATATGCTGTTTACAAGAGACTCGTCTTAAATTCAAAGACACAAGTAAATTAAAAGTGAAAGGATGGAAAAAATAAATACACCTTGCAGAAGAGTAACCAAATAAAAGAGCTCGGGTAGCTATACTAAAATCAGATAAAATGGACTTTAAGTCAAAAACTTGAGGTTCAAAGAAAGTCACTATAAAGGGGCCAATTCAACAAGAAAACAAATTTATACATTTATATGCACCTAATGACAGAGCCTCAAAATATATGAAGCAAATATTGACAGATTTGAAGGAAGATAGATGGTTTTACCTTAATATAGGAGACTTCAATACACCCCTTTCAATAAAGGCTAAGAAATATGGGCTAATAATCAGCAAGGAAATAGAAGATTTGAACAATTCTATAAACAAAATAGATCTAACAGACATATATAGAATATTTCATATAACAGCAGCAGAATACACATTCTTCTCTAGTGCACGAGACAAAACAAGTCTCAAAAAATTAAAAAAATATTTAAATCATACAATGTATCTGTTCCAAACACAAATAAATAAAACTGGAAATCAATAACAAAGGGAGAACTGGAAAATTTTAAAATATGTGGAAACTAAAAGATTCTTAAATAACCAATGGGTCCAGTAAAAAATCACAAGGGAAATTAGGAAATATCTTGAGGTAAATGAAAATGAAAACACAACATAAAAAAAAAAAAAATAAAACAACTTAGGGATGCAGCAAAGGCAGTGCTAAAAGGGTAAATTTAGAGCTCTAAATGCTTACACTAAAAAAAAGAAAGATCTCAAATCAGATACCCACCCTCATAACTGGAGGATCTAGAAAAAAGAAGAGCAAACTAAGCCAAAAGTGAGCAGACGTAAGGAAATAACAAAGATAAATAACAAAGATAGAGTGGAGATAAATGAAATTGAGAATAAAAACAATGAGAGAATCAATGAAACCAAAAGTTGATTCTTCTAAAAGATCAATAAAACTCAGTAAATCTTGAGCCAGATTGACAAAGAAAATAACTAAATGTTTAGTAATAACTAAAAATCAAAAATGCAAATAACTAAAATAAGAAAAAAAAGGGGGGGACATTTCTACTGACCCCACATAAATAAAAAAGATTATACTAAATAAAAAAGAGGATACTATGGACAACGGTAGACCAACAAATTAGATAACCTAGATGAAAGGGGCAAATTCCTAGAAACATGCAAACTACCTATACTCACTCAAGAAGAAATAGAAGATTTCATCAAACCAACAACAAGTAACGAGATTGAATCACTAATCAAAATCCCCCAACAAAGAAAATTTTGCAAACTTTCCAAGAAGAATTAACTCATCTTGCTCAAACTCATCCAAAAAATTGAAGAGGAAGGAATACATCCTAACTTATTCTATGAGGCTGACATCACCTTCAATAGACAGTTAAAGATATCACAAGAAAAGAAAATTGCAGCCCAATATCACTTATGAATATAGATGCAAATATCCTTACTAAAATAGTAGAAAACAAAATCCAACAGCACATTAAAAGAATTATACACATGATAATTGGGATTTATCCCAGATACGCAAGGGTGGTTCAACAGAAGAAAATCAATTAATGTAACACACCACATTAATGGAACAAAGGCAGAAAAACCCATGTGATCATCTCAATTGATGCAGAAAAGACATTCAACAAAATTTAGCACCCCTTCTTAATAAAAACACTCA
Organism: Choloepus didactylus; assembly: GCF_015220235.1. Lineage (NCBI taxonomy): Eukaryota > Metazoa > Chordata > Mammalia > Pilosa > Megalonychidae > Choloepus > Choloepus didactylus. The sequence continues at coordinate 38,977,756 of NC_051315.1, forward strand.
GAAAACTAGAAATGGATGGAAACTTCCTCAACATGATTGCTTAAATAATTTAAAAATTTTAAAAAACGGAGAAGAAAAGTATAAAGTTGTTATTTATTCTACATTTGTTACATATCCATTGCTAGTTAGCATACCAGTTTGGTATATATTGCTTCTATACATTTACATTTGTATTTGCAACAGTGAGCTTTATATCTGCATAAATTGTAAATAATCCTTTCTGTGAAAGGATCATCGTATCAGTATGTATCAAAAGTATGTAAAAAAAACTGCATTATTTTATCCTTATTTCTTATAGACATTTCATGGTAAGATTAGCAGTCAATAAAGTTACTTTTTATTTGCCTTTTAAAGTGCCTTTTTTATTACTAGAATTCTCAATTAAACAAGAAGCATTAAAGAGTGAATATGTAAAAAAAAATTAAAAAACAAATAAATAAAATGCATATAAAAAACCCCAAAGCCAACATCATATTCAATGGTGAAAGAGTGAACGCTTTCCCTTTTAGATCAGGAACAAGACAAAGATGCCCACTGTCACCACTGTTATCCAGAATTGTATTGGAAGTTCTAGCTAAAGCAATTAGGCAAGAAAAAGAAATAAAAAGTATCCAAACTGGAAAGGAAAAATTTTCAGACAACATGATACTATAAAAAATCCTGAAAAACCCACAAAAAATCTACTAGGGCTAATAAATGAATGCAGCAAAGTGGCAGGGATCAAAATCAATAAGCAAAAATCAGTAGTGTTTGCATATAATCATGAACAACTGAAAGAAGAAATCAAGAAAAAAATTCTATTTACATCAGTAACCAAAAGAATAAAATATCTAGAAAAAAATTTAATCAAGGTTGAAAAGAATTTGTCCCTAAAATCTATAAAACATTGCTAAAAGAAATGAAAGAAGACCTAAATAAATGGAAGGTTGTTCTGTGTTCACAGATTGGAAGACCAAATGTTGTTATGATGTAAATTCTACTCAAAGTGATTTACAGATTCATCACAATTGTGATCAAAATTCCAACATCCTTCTTTGCAGAGTTGGAAAAGTCAATCAACAAATTTATATAAAGGCTAAGGAGCCCAAACAGTCAAAAACATCTTGAAAAACAAGAACAAAATTGGAGGACTCACACTTCCCAATTTAAAATGTATTACAAAGCTATAGTAATCAAAAGAGCATGTACTGGCACAAGGACAGATAGACAGAACAAGGGAATTGAATTGAAAGTTCAGCAATAAACCCTCACAACCACAGCCAGTTGATTTTTCACAAAGCTGCCAAGTCTACTCGATAGGGAAAGAATAGTCTATTCAACAAATGGTGCCAGGAAAACTGGATAACCATATGAAAAAGAATGAAGGTGGATCTATACCTCTCACCATATACAAAAACCAACTCAAACTGGATTAAAGACTTAAATATAAGAATCCAAAGTATAACATCACACAAAAAAATATAGGGACACATCATCAAGACCTTGGGTTAGGCAATGCTTTCTTAGTCTTATACCCAAAGGATGAGCAACAAAAGAAAAGATAAATGGAACATTCATCAAAATTTAAAACTTTTTTACATAAAAGGACTTCCTCATGAAAGTAAAAAGGCCACTTAGAAATGGGAGAAAATATTTGAAACTACAAAGTCTAGAGAAAATTTTGCATTAAAACTCAAACATGGTAGACCCAGTAAAATATTAGTATAATATCAAAACAGATGAATTAATGAACAAAAGCCTTTCTCTTAAATAGCAATCACATGCAATATGAATAACAGCCCTTGACCCAGTCTTCCAAAGGAGCCAGGTTCTAGCATAACAATTTTGTATGTGTTAGCATGATGATAAAAAAAAAAAAATACACAGTTACATGGAAATGCTTAAAGTCATTAAAGCAGGAAACATTCATAAGCTTATGTAATATATGTTATAAGCAATCACCAGAGGTAAGCTAGACATTTGTTTTTCTTTTTCCTTGGTGCTCACATTTTACCCCTACACAGACATAGGGTATTATTAGTTATAGTAATTTGTGGTAAAACTTTGCCTTTTACAATAGAATAAGAAATACATATCAAACTACATAGATGTGGGATATACACAGAGCATGTTCCAGACCCGGTGGAGAAAAACAAACCATTCCCCACCATCTCTCCCATCTGGAGCTCAAAGCCATATGCTTTGTGGGAGCAAACTAGTGTTGCACAATGTAGTGGCATTACATTCCCGAACAAATGGAGTCATGCTGTGAGATAATAAGGTAGAAATCTGTGATGTGTAATTGTTCTGAAGGATGCTGGTGCCTGCATTTTGTCCTGGGGTGCTAGATACTCCAAGCGTTTTCAAAGGGGCCTGAGGCATCAGGACAGGTGCCCGCCTGTCACTTCGGTGTTTCGTGTTCACTCCTCAGAGACTGCTGAGGAATTTCACACTGTCAAAACAACAATTGTTTGAACACATGGTTCCTATTTCAGAAAATACAAACTAAAAATTCAGGATAAACTTCAGTGAAAAGATTTAAAGCAGCAGACATCCAAGTGCATTAAAAAAGAAAGTGGAGGAGGAGATATTTTTATAATAATTTCATATCATAAAAGCAGAGCTCATTCGAGTTAAGAAAATAACATGACACTACTTATGTTTATTGCATACACTATTGCTGGTTCTGTTTATTGCCACAGGGCACTTATCTCCCCTCGTAAACTGTCTTGTTCTATCCTAAAAAGCCAGGGTTATGTCGATACACTTTTTAAAAAATAAAATGAAAATAATATCTCAAGGGAGGAAAATAGGTCTTTTTTCATATTTGTATAACTTGCCACTAATACATTTAATTTTTATGGAGCAACCATATTGTGAAAAACTATATTCAGTAAGGGTAGGTGAAGTAAAAATTTAAATTGCCTTTTCTCCCTTCAAGGTTTAGCACCTAAATGGGAGCTGCCTTTAGAAAAGTGAAAAGAAACTACCATATGGTATGGTCAGTGCTGAGATAAAGGTGAGCAGAGGTGTAATGGGGCACAAAGACACTGAAGGAGTTCTGGGTGAGTGGCTCCATGAGTTCAGTGTCTAAGCACTTGAATGGGTTAACCTAGTGGAAAGAGGAGAAGATGAGCTTTCCAGCAGGGGACCAGCAGATGCAAAGCATGGCATTGTGTGAGAGGGTACATGTGCACTTTGGAGGCATAGGTGGGGGTGTGCTGAGTCTTTGAGGAAGGTCTGGTTCCAGTCCCAAAGCACTGTTTCTCAAATTGCATGGGAATTGCCTGGGATCTGTTTTTCAATGGATACCTCTTTACCCCATGGTCACCAACACATGCTTTGAGAGAATCACACCTTTCTTGTGGAGACACTTTGCAGTTGTTATGAGCCCTCCAGGGGATCATGCCAGGGCTGCTGTAACAAAGTACCAGACTAGGTGGCTTAAAAAAACAGAAATTTACTGTCTCTGGAGGCTAGAAGTCAAAAATCAAACAAGGCAGGGGTAAACTTTCTCTTACGGGAAGAATCATGTTCCATGCCCCCACCCCTGGTTTCTGTAGGGTGGCCAGAAATCCAATGCATTGCTTGGCTTGTGGCAGCATAACTTAATCTTGGCCTCTGTCACATGGCTATCTCTCTGTCTCTCTCTTACTGCCATGTCCAAATGTCCTCTCTTTATAAAGAACACCAACCATGTCAGATTAAGGGTCCACCCTAAACCAGTCTGGCCTCAACTTAACTAATAACTTCTTCAAAGATCTTATTCTAAATGGGTCATGTTCACAGAATGGGAAATGGGATTGAACATATCTTTTGGGGGCCACAATTATCCATAATACATACTAAGCCCATTCCCCCACCCTGAGATTTGATTCCCTTGGTCTAAAGTGGGATCTGGGCTTGATATGTTTTAAAAATCATCCCTCCATCCCTCCCACCCCCACCCCTCATGATTCTAATGTTCAGCCAGGGTCAAGAATCAGTGTCAGGGCTGCTACGTTTTAACAGCTCCCAGATGATTCTGATATTCACTACAGTTCTAGAATCACTGTCCTGAGCCTCACTGGAGCACAAGCTAAACAATATTCACTGAAGAAGTTGTCCTCAGAGTGCAGTCCCTGGACCAGCATCGTCATCATGAACCGGAACTTAGAAATGCCAATTCTTGCACTCCACCCAACCCAGCCTACTGGATCAGGAACTCTGGGGGTGGGTCCATCAATGTGTATTTTTAAAAGCCCCCCAAGGTAATTGTGCCAGTTTGAGTGTATTGTGTCCCCCAAATGCCATTATCTTTGTGGTCTTGTGTGGGGCAGAAGTTTTGGTGTTGGTTAGATTTGCTTGGAGTGTGCCCCACCCATCTGTGGGAGATAATTCTGATGAGATGTTCCCATGGAGGCGAGGCCCCACCCATTTGGGGTGGGCCTTGATCGGTGGAGCTATATAAATGAGCTAACTTGGGGGGAGAAAAGAGAGTGCAGCTGGGAGTGATGTTTTGAAGAGAAGCAAGCTTGCTAGAGAGGAACGTCCTGGGAGAAAGCCGTTTTGAGGCCGGAGCTTTGGAGCAGACGCCAGCTGCCTTCCTAGCTAACAGAGGTTTTCCGGAGGCCATTGGCCATCCTCCGGTGAGGGTACCCGATTGCTGATGTGTTGCCTTGGACGCTTTGTGGCCTTAAGACTGTAACTGTGTAGCAAAATAAATCCCTGTTTTATAAAAGCCAATCCATCTCTGGTGTTTTGCATTCTGCAGCATTAGCAAACTAGGACAGATTTTGGTACCAGAGAAATGGGGTGCTTTTGCTGCTGTGTTTGCAAATACCAAACATGTTGGAACGGCTTTTCAAATGGATAAGGGGAAGACTCTGGAAGAATTGTGAGGATCTTGATAGAAAAGGCCAAAACTGCTTTAAAGAGACTGTTTGTGGAAATATGGACTCTAAAGATACTTCTGATGAGGACTTGAGCAGAAATGATGAATGTGTTGTTGCAAACTGGAAGAAAGGTGATCCTTGTTTTAAAGTGGCACAAAATTTGGCAAAATTGAGTCCTGGTCTCAGATGGAAGGAAGAATCTGGAAGCAACGACCTGGAATACTTAGCTGAGGAGATCTCCAGACTACGTGTGGAGGACATATCCTGGCTTCTCCTTGCAGCTTATAGTAAAATGCGAGCAGAGAGAGATAAACTTAGAACTGAACTCTTGGGTTCAAAGAAACCAGAAGTCGATGGCTTGGAAAATTACAGGGTTCCAGGGGGTGGAATCCCAGAAGCTACAGCCCAACGTGAGGATGTAACCAAACATGGAATCCAGCTGCCATTTCAGTACAAGCCAAGATTGGAGATGGGATTATCCAGAAAGGATTTGTGGAAACTCCTGTTGTCTGATGGCTTTGACCCCTGCATGCTTCATGCAAAGCCAACAGAATTTTTGCGAGATCTTTATAGACAGAGCCATTGCCGGTCTGGACTGGAGGAGACAGACAAGGAAAAAATTAAAGGAAAAATCTCTTCAAAAACAGAGCCATGGAGGTTGAGGTCTGGAGTCAGGAGGTCTCGGGCTGGGAGAGCGGAGCAGCCCACATGCATGGAAAGGGTGAGTTTGCCCTGGAGGTCGAGGGCGGGTCTTCCACCTCATTGCTCAGGAAATGTCCTGCCACCCCAAGCCCCAAAGAGGGTGGAGCACATTCCCAGGGAATTGGGGAGAGCCTGGCTGCCACCACGCTGTTCTGAAGGGGTTGAGCATGTGCCCCGGAGATGGAAGGGAATCCAGGAGCTGCCCCGAGGTTTGAGGAGGGTGGAGCCGAGAAGGTGGTCTCCCCAATGTGTGGAAATGTTGGAGCACTCACCCAAGCATTTGGAGAGGAAACAGCTGCCAAAAAGGCCCTTGGGAAGGGTTAGGCTCCTGCTCTCTCAAGCCCCAAGGATGCAACATTGTTCTGTAAATGACTCTCGGACTCTGAAATCTAATGGACTTTGTCCTGTAGGTTTTAGGAACTGTTTTGGTCCTGTTAACCCTGTTTTCCTTACTGTTTCTCCTTATGGCAATGGAAATGTTTATCCTATGAATGTCTCTCCTTTGTATATTGGAAGCACATAACTTGTTCTAGGTTCACAGATCCACAGCTAAAGGAAAATTATGCCTTAGGACTGACCACGCCTAAATTGATTTTGAAGGGATTTTGTACTTAACTTTTGTTACTGAAATGATTTAAGTTTTTGTGATATTGTGATGAAATGAATGTATTTTGTATTTGGAAAGAAAATGTCATTTTGGGTTCCAGGGGGTGGAATGTGCCAGTTTGAGTGTATTGTGTCCCCCAAATGCCATTATCTTTGTGGTCTTGTGTGGGGCAGAAGTTTTGGTGTTGGTTAGATTTGCTTGGAGTGTGCCCCACCCATCTGTGGGAGATAATTCTGATGAGATGTTCCCATGGAGGCGAGGCCCCACCCATTTGGGGTGGGCCTTGATCGGTGGAGCTATATAAATGAGCTAACTTGGGGGGAGAAAAGAGAGTGCAGCTGGGAGTGATGTTTTGAAGAGAAGCAAGCTTGCTAGAGAGGAACGTCCTGGGAGAAAGCCGTTTTGAGGCCGGAGCTTTGGAGCAGACGCCAGCTGCCTTCCTAGCTAACAGAGGTTTTCCGGAGGCCATTGGCCATCCTCCGGTGAGGGTACCCGATTGCTGATGTGTTGCCTTGGACGCTTTGTGGCCTTAAGACTGTAACTGTGTAGCAAAATAAATCCCTGTTTTATAAAAGCCAATCCATCTCTGGTGTTTTGCATTCTGCAGCATTAGCAAACTAGGACAGTAATTCTGAAGTACTGAAGTTTGAGAACTACTACACTAAAGAGAAATTTTTGCACTGGGTGTGTGTATTTGGTGGCAGGAGAGGTGATGGTACAAACTCTGTCTCTGAGTTTTATATTTAAGCTGGAATGTTCTTATAATTTTTCTTTCTGAGAATGAGGCCCATTTCTACATAAATTTCAAAGCCACAAAAATAAAGCAGATGACACATCTAACTTTCTTTTGTCTGGTATTGGACCCCCTACTGGCCATCCCATCTTCTTAAGCAACTATGGCTTGATTATTGTTTAACAAGTGCCAGAAAACAATGAGTAAACAAGTTTAAAATGTAAACTCTCAATGAAAGCTTAAGCATGTATTTCCCACATTCTTACTGTTTCAAAATGTATTTGACTTGGAATATCATATTTCTTCTCCCCAAGTATTCATCTGAAAGCAAACTTGCTTCGCAGAGAGGCACAGAAGTAATATCTGCTGTTCCTTGGGTAGAGCTGCCCATTTGTAGGATGCTTTAGGCATATTCAAAGGTCTTCAGTTTTCTGTCAATTTTTAGAAACTTGCATCATAGCAAAGGATAAAAGTGGCTGGCTAAGTTTCAGTGAGAAGTGCATGGAATTTTGATATTATCAGTTATTTCTGGCTTTGGTTTTCTTTCTTCCTTAGGAAGGCATTATATGCTTAAGAAAGAGTGTGGCTTTAGAGTTACACAGACATGGGTTCAAATCCTACCACTACAGCTTCTGAGAACTTGGTCAAGTTATTTAATATTCCTGAAATGCAATTTCCTTTAGATGTAAACTAGAGATGATTCCTACATTAAATGATTGTTGTTGAGAGTAGATAAGATGAAGTATGTGCCATATTGGAGGTGCTAAGTTGTGTTAGTTCTCTTCTCCTTTTTCTTAATAGCTACCCTTTAACTGAACTGTCTTAGGAAGAGTTCTCAAGTTTGGATCTGGAATATTCTGAATTCTTTTCTTCTCTTCCCAGTGGCAGGCATGGTTTAAGAAAAAAACACTACAGTGGATGAGATGTCTCATAAGGACATGGGTAGCAAACTCTATTTATAATAGACGAAAATAGTTAAACCAAGATTCAGAGTACCAGCAGTTAACTATACTCAGTAAATCAATGAACTGTGGACATCCTTTGAACCACCCCCACCCCCCCTTATCTTCTGGTTTGGGCAAAATTAAAAAAAAATTATAAAACTGTGTATCAAGGCTCAGTACAGGTACACAGAGAGCTGCAAGAAAATGTTCCAGAATGGTGCAGCTAGCTCCAGCTGGAATGTATATTCATATCAGATCCAGCCTATGTCATAAGAAAGCATTTTGGAAGTGCAGCTCATAATTTTCTCATCGATAAGATTCCCCCAAATAAAACTAATGGTAAAAACGGGTGTTCAATCAGACACCCACAGGGCTGATGTGCTTTAGAATGCAGAATTTTTTCTAATTTTATGCAGGTAATGCTACCCATCTACCTTATATTAAGCAACATCCCCAGTAGGTCTGTGGCAGCACTCATAATCAAACACATTAATTTTACTGCATTGTAAAATATAAATATTCACTTTAAGTGGGGTAAATAAATACAAAAGAGCCTCACATTCAGTTCAGGTTTCCCACAAAGTAAGTTCAGATCAAGTCAAGTTTTGCAACCAAATTAGAAGGGAAAGAATTAACAGTTTGCAGACATTTTTGACTCTTGGAATTATGGACAGACAATTGCAGACCCACTTCCAGGAAGTTTTAAGTCCTGTTGAATTAAATATCTTCAAATCCACATATCTCATGGGCAAGATCCAAAACAGCATTTGAGCCATTTGATCAAATTATAAAAGGCCACAAATTATTTCAAATTATGTGACCATACTTTAGACTTATGTGTTGGTGAAACAAGAAATTTGTATGCACAATGGTCTTCAGTTTACTATGATGGCTCTTACTTATTATTGGAAAAAGTTGCCAAATGAGAATAAAAGTTAGTTTCTCAACTTAGTTAATAATTGTTCCAGGTTTGGTAGGTAGGAAATTTGGGTATAAATTGTTTGTTTGTAAATTTAAAAAATAAAACTTAAAATATCATTGAAGGCCCCCCTGTTCAAGGATGCCAAGTGAGGCACTTCAGGGATTTGTCCCCTCACAGAGGCTTTGAACAACTAGCAAGAACAGGCAAAAACATCTTTCTTAAAGCTACAGAAAACAGTTAAGTTACTGTAGCAAGAGGGTAAGTGCCAAATCAAGAAAAAGGCTACTTAAAAGCAGTAGGAACTCATGGTGCCCTGGGGTGGGGGAGAGGCCTTCTCTATCCCTCACTGGCTTGGCATGGAGCCAGCCAGTGCTCCGAGGGGAGATTCCTGGTCCCAGTTCTGGAGAGAGCAGAGTAACCCTCATGCATGTTTTCGAAGCATGTAGGTCTGGCTCAATCTGTGTGGTGGTGACCTGAGGGACTCAACATCCCAGAGCTATCAAGTGGTTGCCTGGACAAGGGATTGGGGATTATAGGACATGTAGTGCAGTGCCCAGACCATGAGGAAACTGCTTCCTAGGGAAGAGGGGACAGCAGTTTTCATGCAGATGGGGAATTCTCATGGCCGCAAGCACCAAGACAAGAAAGGATCAGGGCAGGCCCTATGTTTTGGTCTTCAGCTAGTCTCCAAACTCATTGTATGGATAAGCCCTGAAGGAGAGCACTTGCACAGGTCAATCTGCAAAGACTGGGAAAGATGATTTCTTTTCTTCCTTTATTGCTTTTTTTTGTTTTTTTGTTTGTTTGTTTGTTTGTTTTGTTACCTCCTGGCATTTAAAGAAATCTCTGTCATAACACTGGCTGGATATAAGCATAAGGAACAGATGCCTCAGAGTCTAAATTCCACACTAAAATATTAAAATGTCCAGATTTTGACAAAAGATTACGAAACACAGAGAAGCAGGAAGTGATGTCCCAGGCAAAGGAAAAGATTAAGGCATTAGAAACCATCAACGAGGAGGACTAGACCTGGTAAATACCAGACAGATACTTTTTAAAAAATAGTCCTAAATATGCCCAAAGAGCTAAACAAAAACATGGACAAAGAACTAAAGAGAAATGATACAAAGAGAATACCAATAGAGACATGGAAATTATGAAAAGGAACCAAACGGAGCTGAAAACCACAGTAACAGAAATTTAAAATTCCCTAGAGGGGCTCAAGCAGATTGGAGCTGGCAGAAAAAAGAATCTGTAATCTTGGAGCTAAGACAATTGAAATCATCCAGTCTGAGGAGTTAAGAAAGAATAAAAAGTGAACAGAGCCTGAGGAAACTTTGGGACATACTAAATGTACCAATGTACACACTGTTGGAGTCCCAGAAGGAAAAGAAAGAGAGAAAGGGGCAGAGAGAATATTCAAAGAAATAATGGCAAATTCCTAAATTTCATGAATAACATGAATATACACATCCAAAACATGCACCAAACTCCAAACAGGATCAACCCAAATCAACCCAAGCCACAGCATGTTATAATCAAATGGTTGAATGCCAAAAATATAGAATTCTGAAAGCCTTAAGAGAAAAGCAGCATGTCCCATACAAGAGAGCCTCAAGATTAAGAGCTGATTTCTCATTGGAAACCATGGAGGCAAGAAGATAGTGAGATTATATTTAAAGTGCTAAAAGCATAAAATTGCCCACCAAGAATTCTATATCTGGCAATCTATCTTTCAAACATGAAGGAGTGATTAAGACATTTCCAGATAAGTAAAAGCTGAGGGAATTCATCACCTTGAGACCACCCCTACCAGAGATGCTAAAGAGACTTCTACAGGTTGAAAGGAAAGGCCAATAAACAATAGATCAAAACTGCATGAAGAAATAAAGATCTCCAGGGAGGGTAATGTCAGAGGTAAATAGAAATGCTAGTACTATTATATTTTTGGTTTATAATTCCACTTTATACTCACTACAGTATCTAAAGTGCAAATACACAAAATGTAATGATATATCAGTGGCTTAGAACTCATAAAGTATAAACACAAGATTTGTGACAAGAACTACGTAAAGATAAGGGGACGAAGAGGTATAGGAACAAATTTGTGCATACTGTTGAAGTTAAGTTGGCATCAAAGCAAACGAGATTGTTACAAATTTAAGATGTTGAATGTAAGCCCCATGGCAACCACAAAGAAAATATCAGAGATTATGCAAGCTCATAGAGACAGATATTAGAGTACAGGTTGCCAGGTGCAAGTGGTAGGGTGATTTGGGGGAGTTAATGCAAAATGGGTATAGGGTTTCTGCTTGGGAAAATGGGAAAGTTTTAGTAATGGAAGGTGATGAGGGTACTGCAGCATTGTGAATATGATTAATCCCACTGAATGATAAGCTTGGAAATGGTTTAGATGGGAAAGTTTAAGTTGTATATATGCCCACAATGAAAAAAAGAGCAACTAAAGAGATAATGACAATGGCAATACATGACCCTGGATGGGATCTGACAAAGGAGGAGAGAAATCACAAAAGGACATTATCGGGACATATGAAAAAAGTGGAAAATATACTGTAAGCTTTATATCAATGTTAAATTTCCTGAACTTGATAACTGTACTGAAGATTGATATATACATGAATATCTTGTTCTTAGGAAATGTTCATGACAGTATTAAGCATTCAAGTAGCATGATGTATACAACCTATACTCAAGGATTCAGAAAATGGATTGACAGACAGACAGATAGTTGGCTAGATAGATGGATTGACAGTTTTATGAATGGATAGAATGATACAGCAAATGTGGCAAAATATTAAAATTGGTGGATCTGGGTATCTGGGGGAGATAGGGGTATGTTGGTGTTCTCCGTAAGGGATTTGTATTATTTTTGTAAATGCCTTACAAGTTTGACAGTATTTCAAAATATAAAGTTTAAAATTTATATATATATATATATATATATATATATATATATATATATATATATATATATCACTAAAACTGTAGGTCCTAAAAAGTGTGGGGGGTAATCATCAAGTGCAGTCCTTGTAGTGTATTTGTTCCTCTATTTTCGATGACATTAGAAGCAGTGAGAGCTCTTAGGACCTGCCAGTGCCCTGTAGTACGTAATACCTTGATGAGTTGCACAGGAGTCAAATGAAATAACTGGGAAGATTTTGTGTGGGCAAAAGGGAAAGACATGGTGTGCTAGGATTTCCTGGGTATCAATGTGAAAAGTACTGTTGTTTGGCTAATTTGGGACTTTCTGAACTATACCTACACTCAAAATATCTTTGTGTGTGGTGTTATGCAGAAATCTCATAAGCATTTATGCACTCAGTCATTATTATTGATGTGCCTTTTACATGTCAGTAAGAGTAGTAGGCCTTATGATATGATGGAAAATAAGAAGACTCTTCTTTATTTACAATTCAGCCGAGAGGTATAAACAGCCTCTGAGGAAAAGAATTAGGTTAGACATATGAAGAAAACAGAGATTTTGATCCCACAATCATCACATTTTCTTAACTTGCTCTGCATGCCTTGACATAATTTGGGATTCCTACCTTTGAACAAGGCAAAGACAGAACACAGCTAATAATAATAGCTACCACTTATTAGAATTTTGTGCCAGGCACTTTGCTAAGCACAATGACATAATTATCTCATCTTATTCTCACAACATTCTATTAGGCAGGTACAATTGTTATTCTATTTCACAAGTAAGAAAACCAAAGATTAGAGAAGAAAAAGAACACTTTCAAGCTCACACAACATTATCTGCGATCCTTTAACTATTGCAAAATCCAAAACTCTCTGAAAACCAAATATGTTTTTCTTAATCATTTAGCATCAAATCCTGCCCTGAACTTGATGATCTATATTTCCCACTGATGGAAAAACTTCCCATTTTCATACATTTTCCAACATAAATACTACCTTAGACCCTGCAGGAGGTGCTATGAAATTTACAATATAGGTACTATATTACCTTTCTAAATTAACAATAATTCTAATTTATGAAGCACATCAGTCCCCAAGAATTTTAGGTAAGAGATGTGGAAGTCCAGCTTATTTATCTCTAGGGTGTTCTTATCAAATAGGTCATCACAAACTCCTTTTAACAAATCTGAGGTATTTACTATCAAAATTTTGAGAATGAAAGAGGGTGTTCTTCATAATTACTCGGGGACAATGGGCATAAATTGGGACTGTCCCAGGCAAACCAGGACATACGGGCCTTCCCATTTTGGTGACCTAAGGGAGAGTGAATACCCAGTAATTACAAGGAAGTCTTTGCATCCCAACTGGTCTATTTTTTGCTTCTAAAAAGAATGTGAGCACCTCTGCTCTAAACTGCAGGAATTTGGGAAAGATTTTAAGTGGTGGGATGCCTCTTCACTTTCAGAAAGCTCCCTCTGGCCCATTGTGGATGACCCATGGATATTTAAGGAAGTAAGGCTGTAAGTAAAGAAATTACTTAACAATTTACCTTAGGAAAAACATGATGAAGACTCAAACTCATACAGTATGAGTGTGGCTAAAAGGATGGTCTAGACTCAAGGAAAGGAATTGACATATTAGATGAATGGCAAATTGGATGCAGAGATAAAGGAGAGAGTCTGCAGTAATTCCTAGTTTCCCAGACATGGGAGCTTGGAAAATGATTTACTAAGATAGGGGAAAATAGGAGGAATATGGCCTGAGACTGTTGATTTTAGAGTATCAGTGGGATACTTCACGCTCCACTAGCAGAGAAATTCAGACGCAATTAGATAATAAAATTCTTAATAGAAGATGTTTCTTTCTACCCACCCAACTCGAGGGACTAGCACAGTGTTTTAAACACGGTAGATGCTAAACAGAGGTTTTTTATGTTGCCTATAAGCATTTTTGAGATTTTGACCTAAGATCCCCAGTGCCAGTGGCCATCCTAGCCAAGAATTATTCACCTGTTAATTCTGGCATGTTGATAGTGAACTTGGATACTTTGTGTTTCTCCCAAGTTCCCATTTTCTGGTCTTATGGGCAGGAGTCATAACTCACTTTTTTAAAATGGTGATCCTCCCCAGCAGGGTAGGCTCTTCCTAACAGCCATGGCCACTGGGTTCATTGCCATAATTTTTTGTGCCAGCCCAGGCTTCACTTCATGTTGTTAAAGTGAACTGATGCCAGAAAACATTGAACTTTCCCATATATCTGACAAAGAAAATCTGTTGGGAAAAATTGTAAAAGCTTTGTAATGAGGGGGGAAAATATATTACTGGATATCCTGTCTAACATACCCTTCCACATTTCATTGTTTTTTTTTAGCTTTTTTTACAAATTCAAGCTGTAGAAAATTAGTAGAAACGCAAATGATTCCTGTCTATAGAAGGGCAAATTATTTGTGCCTAGGGAAAATACAATTGATCACTGTCCTATCAATACAGACCAGTTGTGCATTATTTGTAAATTCGTTTAAACATTTCTGATTACCAAAATGTATATGTATTTCTTGAAATCATCTTTGAACCATTTGAAACATCTTACTGCTTTACTCATTAGTTAGTAAGTTAAATAAAATTTGACACACGTTCATTTAATATTTGCATGAGGGTAGTGATTTTGCCTTTATTTTCAAAATATCCATCCTTTAACAAACAACATTCATAACAAAATGTGATTTATTAAGATCTTACTATGTGACAGGTGGCATTATGATGAGTATTTTGCATATGTTATTATATTTAATTCTCACAAATATCCTCAGTGGTATTTTCTACTATCATCATCATCATTTTACAGATGAGAAAAACAAGACTTTACAAGGGCAAGTGGCTTGCTCAGTCTCACCCAGCCTGCCTGACTCCACAGCCATTCTGATGTATTGTCTATGACATTTATCAATATTTACTGCAAAATTTAACTAATTATTTAGTCCCAATAAATACATTTATATACATTCATGATTTGCATAAATGATACATGGCAGAATACCCATGACTATATTCATGTACTTCTAAAAGAAAGCAATTCTATGGATACATGACAAACAACTACTGACCTACAGAAAAAAGTTTAAATTCCTAACATAAAAGGCCCTTCCTAATTGGCTACTGTCTATCTTTGCAGCACCTGGGTTTGTTTTGCACAAACCCCCATGCCCTGGGGCATACTGAAGCCACTAAGCACCTCACATTTCCACTCATGCTATTTTCTTTGCTGGAATACTTTTCCCCAATTTGCCATTTTGGAATATCTATTCATATTTCAAGACTCAAATTAAGCACACTTCCTCATAATGCGTCCCTGACTTGTCATCCCCCTTAATGCCCCTCCTCTGTATTCCAGGAGCAGCCTGACTATGCTTTATTACAGTGATTATGATACTGCCTTGGGATTGTCTGTGTACCTGTTTATTTTTCCCCCTCTTGGTCATCCCCTAAAGGTCAGGAAATGTGTCTTGATTTTTTTTTTTTTTGTATTCTTAGAACCTAAAGCAATGCCTGGTTACACAAGGTGTTTGAAAAAGATATGTTAATCAATTCACTGATATACAGAATGCTATAAATATTTCTTTGTTTCTTCAACTGAAGTTACCAATATGTTCTTAGTAACAACCACCATTTCCACGTCATCTCTCTAAAGAGAAATGGGAGGCTTAGACACTGGTTACAGTACAACACAAAGCTTCACACTGTTGTGTTAGTATTTGCATTCTTTAGTGCAAATATCAGTAAGCTTGGCATTGTGGCTTTGCCCCTTGTGTATGGTGCACTTTTCTGCTTATGTGAAAGGACTTCCCCAACATTTGCTATGCTGATGATATCTGTTTTAAGCTTCCTGGAAACAGGAAGTAATTTTTGTTAACCTTGGTCAGTCAGCTCCTATCTTATACAATGTACACATGGATGCTCAGCTAATAATACTTCATTATATCACTTGGAGGTAATGAGACCATATTCAAAACTGCTGTTGCCAACAAATAAGTCATTTTCACTATTCCATCATTTTGTATTATTCTACTATAAGTATAGAGTAATATTTAAATCCTCTAGTCAGCTTTACCAAATACACTAGAGCTGCATAATCTGCAGTAATTAATTATCTGATCAGCATCATATAAGTAACGTACTTCTTCAGAGGGCTTCTTAGCCTTCCTTGCCCTAATATGCAAATATGCAGCCATTAATAAAAGGGAAATGAAGATCAAAAAGCATTCCAGCCCGCAAAAGAAAATTAACTCGTTTCACTGCTTTACCCTCCTTTGAAAAAGTCCCCTTTATCGAGTGCTTTGTATTTTATTTTCATGAATTGCAATATATTGATTGTTTTTGGTAATAACATCTCAGGAGCACTTTAACTGTGCTTCATCTTCATATTTTAGACAGACATTTTGAGGTTTAAAAAGACAGTGTTATGTGTCTCTAAAAAGGCCAAAATATACAATGAAAACCAATAAAGGAAGTGGTTGAAAGGAATGTGTATTAGGCAAGGGGGAGCATGTGGTGAAAACAGTTTTTTTTTTTTTTTTAATCCACACATCTGGTTTGTTAATATATCTGAGTGAGGGTAGTCTGGGTCATCTTCTCTATAATTATCCCACTTAAAGAATGTCCTCAATCCATCCAATGGCTGGCGAGAGGATGGTAGTTGGAGTGAGGACATAAAATAGGGAATAAGCAGAGGATTGTGTTTTACATTTTATTAACTTCATCTCTAAAGCCTGTAAGTTTCAATTTCAGGAGCAACAAACATTTATTGAGTGCCTATTATGAACCAGGCACTGGGCAAGGAAGGGCCGGAAGCCCAGTAATGCACGAATAAAGGGCCTGTCCACAAGGCTCTAACTGTATAATTGTTTATTCCTTTTTTTAAATGCCATACGCTTCTGGGAATAAGGGAAAAGTGATGTTGAGGGTATAGCTATAAACTCCAGATCTTTGAAGTTATTAATATAGCTTTGCATTTTAACACATTTACCCCATCAAGTCATCTTGCTTCCAACTGCAGCAATTTCCTTGAGAACATGAAGACACATGGTTTTAAATCATTACCAAGCTAGAGAATTTGACATTGCCCCCAGAGTACCAGGATATTTGGTGCAGATTTCTTGTTTATAAAACAGTGCTTTATAAAGAGGCTGAAGAACGGCTGTTGCTTGACGGGCTCTGTTCTTTCAAACAAACCCAGTCCAGATGCGTATTTGAAAAACATAATGCAACACCTCCATTATGAAGCTCCACTACACCCAAAACAAAAATTTCTACCTCCTGAGCACCCTCACTTAACAATATTGAGACAAAACCAAAGGAAAAGCACATTGGATGCACTATTGTCCAGCAGGTACATACTGTGCAAGGAAAGAATCACAGTTAACTATTCAAACAGTTGGGACTTCAGCTAAGTGAAGACAGAGCAAGGTCATTAGTATTGCACTTAGTCTTTAAACATTGTGTATTAGGAAATGTCAAGGCTCTTGAGGCAAATGTCTTCTTTGAGCAGGTGTATAACCATCCATTTTCAATGTAATTTTTAGGCCCATATATCAGAAAATTGTCCTTCTAGGTTTCTTCAAAGAGGCTTAAGACTATGAAATTCTGAGCAAACCACATAATTTCTCTAAGCCTCAGGTCCTGCACCTCTAGAATGGGTAGAAACAATATTCCCATGCATGGGAACAGTCTGTTGTTACCCTTGGGATTCATCCATAATTTAAGTCAAATTACTCACAGCAAAACAGATCAGGAAAGTGGATTAAAAAGCAACAGAGCAGGCACCAGTCCTGTCCATTAACAAGGATTGGTGACTGGCCAGGCATGGAATTGGAGCCTGGACTAAAATGGAAGCCAAGTCCCAGGATCTTGGACCCAGGAACCCCAGTAAGAAACTGGTAGTTGTGCTATGAAGGGAGTCATCATGGTGTACGGGGCAACAGGGTGGGGGGGGGGCAGGGATGGGGGGGTTGCTGGACCAAGTCTTTCCTTCCTTGTCACTGGATAAGGGTCAATAAAAATATCCAAGTTATTTGATTCTCAATGCCACTGCATCATCTCTAAAGTGAAGCATCAATAGCACCTAACTCAGGCTTGATGGGAAACAGCAAGCATTATCTAAGTGAGAGCTTATTATAGGAAGTCACACCATAAACTTAGCCTCCACTCAAGGCTCTAACATCAGGAACATTAACATTACTCCTTTAGTTTAAGGCATTGTCCCCCTCTCCTCCCTCCTGTCCTTCCTTCCTTTTCTATATGTCCATTGGAGTTCAGAGGATGCATATGGTTGCTTCAAGCAACTATCTGAGTCATAACAGGCTTTCAATAGGAAATGTTTTAGGGGCTGGGTTAGAGGAGTGAGCAATGCCCTGTGGGTGAATATCTATATGCTTATAAACCAAAATAAAATGAAAGCCTCTGTGCAGCCATCCACCTCAATACTGAAAACAAGCATCAAACTGTATCAATGCAGATAAAGGTAATTGATACCCATTTATAGTAATTGAATAGGTTATATGGGCAAAAACAGCATACAGTGAATTTACAGCTCACTTCTAAAGCTGTGTAGACTTCACCGCATCAATGCTTGCAGTGAACTTATCTCCTTTTTAAAGATATGGAACCTAAAAGAATTTGATGATTCCTTTCTAGCCTTTAAATTAAGAAAAAGGATATTTCTTTTACTATATGCAAAACAATCAAAAAAATATTCAAAGGTTATATGCATATACATATACACAGATACAGCCATATGTGTGTGTCTTGGAGGAGAGAGCTGCCCTACTCACTTAGCCATGCCACCCAAACATGGCTATATTGCTATTTTCTCAATGAATATTCATTTTGTTAAGTTGAGCATCCTTTGCATTTACTGCTGACACGAGGGAGCCAATGTGATACTCCTCGAGGGTGAGTGACATTGTTGAAAGGGCAAGAGTGAGTCTTACTAGCAGCTTGTTCAAACCAGAGTTATAACCACTTTCATGGCAGGGGAAACTGCAGACAATTTCACACTTACCCGTGGAACAAACCCAAGTGCTTAATGTAGCTCTGCTGGAACCAGTCCCAAGGCTTAACTACTGATGAAGCTGAAACATATTCAGAGCTACCAAAAATTGTGTGGCTAGAACTTTCTGGCAAACAAAATAAGACAGGTGAAGCTGAGTGAACCATTTGAATACACTGGGTCCAGGCTCTTTTATTTATCAAAATCTTGAAACTCCCCAAATGATGAAAATTAGAGCTCATGTTGGCACGCAAGGTTGAAAATCGTATTTAAGAAGGAAGACTGAAAGCATTAGCTTCTGAGTGCTCATAGCGAGTAAATCTGGCTGCTGGTCTAACTTCATCCACAGCAGAATCTCTCTCTCCAACACCCAGAAACACCCCCATACTGCCTCCCTCACCCCTCGCACAAGGTTCCTCTGGGCATTTGATGACTATTTTGGGAGAGAATAATAATAGCAGCCCCCATATACAACCCAAACTCATCAAAGGCTTGACATACATCACCTCCTTATATCCTCATAACAACAGTGTGACATTGTAATCACTCCCATTTTACAGATAGAAAACCTGAGGCTGAGGGCCAAAATCCCACAGCTAGCAACTGGTGAAACCATATAGAACCGGATCCATCTGACTTATGCTTCCAACAACGACCCTGTCCATGTTGCCTACCTCGCATGCTAAGCACGCTTTTAATTTTCCCAAAGAAGACAAGTGCATAACTACCATGGGAAAACATCCCCACACGTCTATATCTAGTTCAATGGATTACTCACACTGGACGAAAAGTAAAGCTAAAGAAAGTTTTATGGAAACCATAAGAATTGAGATTCTATACAAATATTGCATGAAATGACTCACCCCACACTCTTCCTGTAATGAGTCCTCTGGCTCTTTATAGAGTCTAGTTTGCATTTGCTGTGGTTACACTTCATTACGCAGAAACCCTTGAAAATAAAAACATCAGACATCAAAGCAAAATTTGTCTTCTGACCTATTTTTGACAATGATTGGAAACAATGAGGTTTCTGGGCATTTCCCTCTCGTTCATGCTCTTTCTTTGTGATTACTCCCATCTTTTGTAATTCATTACACCCCAAGGCAATTACTGCATTTTGTAAAATGCATTGCTTTGAATGGAATTTCCATGAAGAGTTACAAAAACTGAATGCCACATTTCTGAGCAAGCCACTCTTCCTCAGGGCATTGTGGATTAGCCTTTCCATGCTAACGGGTTGAGATGGAGGTAATTTCTTTAGCAGTCCAGTCAGCATATTAAAAATTCCCTGAACGTAATTGTTCATTTTAGACCAGTCATTTGGTGACTGCCCAAGGCAAGTTACATACTATGTTTCTATCCCTTCCCTCCAAACACACATACACATTCACCCATTGCTCATTTAGCCACTCAGCTGAGGATGCCAGCATCTTCATGGAGATAGAAATAAATCATAGATCAATTTGAAATTTTTCAGATTGCGAGGCTGTATTCCACCTCTAACCAGTATTGTTCATAGCTCTGGCATAAAGCCATGGACTTCCAGGCCACTTGGACCAGCTGCCACTTAACTAAAACCTATGCCAACCATGAACAAAGTAACCTAGACTCTTCCCAACCAAAATTATACTTCAGCATACATGGTAAGAAATCGCATGAGTATTATTCAAGTAGTGAAAATTAAGTTGTTTGTTATTATTATTATTATTGTTATTATTATTACTATGGTCTTATTTTATTTAATTGAATTGATATTTCTAGAAATTGACTCAGTGGAATTTCTATGACTTTTTTAATCCAAATCTTAACAATTTAACCAAGAAGTGTGGCATTGATTTCAATATTAGATCAGTAATAAATTCTTTACATAAAAGGGATCCATTTCAATGCTTTTCAAAAGAGAAATGAATGTGTATGTGTCGGACAATAATCAATGTCATTCAAAGTAGACAATTTAAGTATAGATATATTGAAGTCATACACAAGTATAGAATAAGTAAGGAGCCTAATAATTTCTACTGTCTGACAAATGAAGTAGCTGCTGAAACTTCCAGAGCCATAATTTTCTCATCTGTAAAATAAGTCTTACAGTGTTTTCTTCATAGAGCTCTTGAGAAGGTTGTATGTGGTCATGCAGGTGAAAGTAGTTGTAAACTAAGGTGTCTTGACAGCAGGAGTAACACACTGTCAAGGGGACAGAACATAAAGGAGCTCTGTTCTTGTCTTGCCTGACGAACTGATTACAGAAAGCTATCCTATTATATTCCCCTCTCTTCTACTTCCTGTCTCCCTCCAAACTCACCCTGTGTGTGAGTGTGTGTGTTGGGGGGGGGGGGGTACACTGCTCCTTGACCACTTTTGTCTCATAATTTCACTACTGACATTATCTTTTACTGGTATCTTTTACTTAATAGCATTCAACTTTGACTACTCCTGAGTTAGCATCTCCTTTGCTTGTATAGCTACCATTAGTGATTTCTGCTCAACTGTGGTGAAGTTCTAGATAAGTAAGTCAATGTTTTTAAAGAAACTCTGCAGTACAGTGATTTCTAACCAGAAGGATAGAAGCAGAGAGCTCTTTACCAATCCACCAAAAGATTTATTTGAATCTCCTTTTATATATAAGTGAGAAGTCAATATGCTATGTTAGGCATAAGAAATCAACTCATCAACTAAATAGTCATGATCCCTGCCCTTGTAAAGCTTGCAGCCAAGTAGTAAATTATATTAGTAACTAGAATATTAAAATAAGCAGCTCACATTGATTGAAAGTATACTATAGGCCAGGCATTGTTCTAAGCACGTTTCATGTATTATCCCATTAAATTCTTGAAAGAGCTTTCTGTACTCACTGTCTCCACATCTTTACCACCCATTATTTCTTGAAATGACCCTTGGTTTGCTGGGGCCGCTGTAACAAAGCACCACAAACTTTATGGCTTAGATAGCAATTTATTGTCTCACAGTGCTGGAGATTAAAAGTACAAAATCAAGGTGTTGGCAGGACCATACTTCCTCTGAAGTTTGTAAAGTTCGGTCAGTGACTTCCTGGCAATCCATAACTCAGTTACTGCTTCCATCACATGACTGTCTCCGTCTTCCGCATCAATCATCCATCTGTCTGTCCAAATGTCCTCTCCTTGTAGGGACTCTGGTCATATTGGGTTAAGGTTGACCCTTATCTGGTTTGGCTTCATCTTAACTAATAACACCTTCAAAGATCCTATTTACAAATAAGTTTACATTCACAGGATCAGGGGTTAGGACTCAAACATATCTTTTTGGAGGACACGATTCAATCCATAACAGAAATCATTTAAGCTTTTATTCTTACCATCCTCTGAAATGGCTGTTGCCAAGGTCACAGCTATCACCAAGTTGCTAAATCCAGTTGAACAATTCTCAGTCCTCATCTTGATCAATCTCTCCAGTGCTTTTTGACAAGTTAACCCCTCACTCTTTTTTTGAAATCCTTCTTTCACTTGCCTTCTTAATATTACTCTCCTTGTCAGTCAAAAAGAGAGACACCTATTACCACATCCAGGGATGAAGTGTCAACATGTGGAGGGTGGCAAATGTGTAACTGCCTGCTACCAGCAACTCAATCCTGGAGGAGACAACCCACTTTTCAGCTTGCAAGTTCAGGGTCACCAACAATGGCCAATGCTGGGAGCTTCTAGGTGAAACACTCCACTTTTGTGTGTATGTGTGCCATAGCAGAGGAAGCCCTTTCCTCCCTACCAGGGACAGATAAACCACCTGGGTGTGAGCTGGATGTCATAAAACATGCCCACCAGCCTCTCTCTATAAGCCAACTCTGCAGGTAAACTTACTGCCCTCCCCCCTACGTGGGAGCTGACTCCCAGGGTGTAAATCTCCTTGGCAACACGGGACATGACTCCCGGGAATGAGCCTGGACCCGGCATTGTTGGATTGAGAAAGCCTGCTTGACCAAAAGGAGGAAGAGAAATGAAACAAAATAAACTTTCAGTGGCTGAGATTTCAAATGCAGTCAAGCAGTCATTCTGAAGGTTATTCTTATGCATTATATAGATATCCCTTTTTAGTTTTTAGTGTATTGGAATAGCTAGAAGGAAATACCTGAAATTGGAAATACAACCCAGTAGCCTTGATTCCTGAAGATGATTGTATAACTACACAGCTTACACTTTGTGACAGTGTGATTGTGAAAACCTTGGGCTCACACTCCCATTATTCAGTGTGTGGATGGATAAGTAAAAAAATGGGTACAAAAATTTAATGACTAATGGCAGTGGGAATGGGATGTTTTGGGTGTTCTTTTTTACTTTTATTTTTGTTCTTAATTTTTTTTTTTTTTGGAGTTATGAAGATGTTCAAAAATTGATTGTGGTGATGAATGCATAACTACGATGGTCCTGGGGACAACTGATTGTATACTTTGGATAACTATATGGTATGTGAATATATATCAATAAAATTGAATTTAAAAAGAATGAAAAGAGGTGAAAAAATTTTTAATTAAAATTTTAAAAATTTTAAGAACATGCTCACCAGGGTCAGTGTGTCCAGTGAATGTTTACATATGCTTAGGACAATAGGGGAAAGAATGTACCAGCAGTCCCCTTACCTACTAGAGAATTGTGTTTTATCCTGCCAGACTAACACACCTGGTCATGAGTACATAATGTATTTGTGGGCTCCAGAGCAAGGCGGCAGGCCGCACTAGGACAGCCCCCTACCATACTGTTGCTTTCCTCTTATCTGACAGGCTGGTCCTCTTTCGTCTCATTTGCTAGCTCCACTTCAGCTCCCTGACCTTTTAACATAGGAGTGTACCAGGCCTCAGATCTCAGATCTCTTCCCTCCTCTAGGTACCTACCTCCCTAGGTGATCTACTCAAGGTGAGACTGCCTACTCAACCATTCAAATGGATACACAGGTTTTCTGCCTAAATGAGTAATAGGAATATCAAACTTAACATGGCCAAAACTGATCTTTTCACCCCACCCCATTAAAACAAAAAAATTGATCTGCTTTTTCTCTTAATGTTCTCCTCCTTCATTTTGGGTCTCTATTCAATGTCTCCTCCTATTTAACATATTACTCTCAATTACTCTCTAGCCCCACATCATATTAAATATTTATATGTTTACCATCTATCTCTCCACTAGAATTAGGCAAGAGTATCTCCATTTCTTAAAATAGCTGACTAATCTATATTAGATGATCAAAAATTAGCCGGTAAATGAATACATATAATTGTCACAACTTAACTAGATGTGTTATTGTCTCCAATTAATAGACGAGGAAATGAAGCACAGAGGAAATAATTAACTTACCTAAGGTCATAAAGCCAATGAGTAATGGAACTGGGATTTGAGACTTGGGAATCAGTCTGAACCCATGTTGATAATCAGTGGCATTCCTATGTAGTAATGCTATCTCTAGAGGAGTAAAGACGTATTGGAGTTCAAAGGAGAGGTACCTAACCCAGGAATTATAAAAGGAGACAACCAGGTAAAGAAATATGGTGGAAGAGAGCCCTAGGCTGAAGCAACCTTACATATGCAGGCAGGGCAAGATCCTAGGTGCTCGGTAATTGGTAAAATGAATAAAATTACCATTACCCTGTTATATAAACATAGAGCACATTATCATGGAACTGTAGTATTCAGTACTACATTCATGGAGCCATTTAAATTCCTGGAACCATTAAATTTAAAGAGAAGAAGGAAGAAGAACTGACTACCACAACAACCACACCTCCCAAGCCTATAATGAAGCTGTCAGAATTGACCACTCTCAGCCAAATACATTATGGTACCAGTGTTAGTCAACAAGGTCACAACCATAATTAAATTACAGTCCACTTCCACTGGGGCCCTAGGGAAACAGTAAGTTGAACAGAAAATTGCAGACCTCTAAATATGTAACTCCCTAGTGGATGCAATCAAAGCATCAATTCCTTTGCAATCAATTCCAATGCAATCAAAGTCCTTTACAATTCACGACAGAAAAGCAAGAGAAATGTGGAACTTTGTGCATAAAGAGGGAAATATCTTTCTAAAACCAAAATAAAAACTGGAAATATTTAACCTCTTACACTTGGTACAAATTTTAGCACAGTTATATTTTGATAAAGGAAATAAAGTTTAAAGATTGGGGTCAGCAGTAAGAAAGTACTGGGATCCTCTAAGTTTTGGGAAGTCCAGTCACAAGGCTCAGGATGCCAGTCCAATGGGATTTTTGCCAGGGTTTATTCTAGTGTCCATCCTGACTACTAAGGACTATTGTGAAGGAATCTTAGCACTTTGGGCTATTTTTATTATTTATTTTTGTTGTAAGCTCTTACAGCAGTCACATTTTATTTGAGTTTTTTAAAAATTTTTTTAGTTGAAATATATGCATATACCCTGTAATCATCCAAAGTGTAAAACAATTGTTCACAGAATCATCATATATTGTGCATTCATCACCACAATCAATTTTTGAACATTTTCATTACTCCAAAAAATAAAAATAAAAGTAAAAAGAACAGCCAAATCATCCCATACCCCTCTTCTCCCATAATACTCGTTTATTTTTTGTCCCCATTTTTCTACTCATTTGTCCATACACTGGGTAAAGGGAGTGTGAGCCTTGAGATTTTCACAATCACACAGTCATACCATATAAGCTATACAATTATACAATCGCCTTCAAGAATCAAGGATACTGGGATGCAGTTCAGTTTCAGATATTTCCTAACTATTCTAATAAACTAAAAACTAAAAAGGGATATCCATATAATGCATGAGTTACCTCCAAAATGTCCTCTCGATTCTATTTGAAATCTCTCAGCCACTGAAACTTGAGTTTGTTACATTTTGCTTCCCCCTTTTGATCCAGAAGGCTTTCTCAATCATATAATGTAGGGTTCAGGCTCATCCCCAGGAGTCACATCCCACATTGCCAGGGAGATATATACCCCTGGGAGTCATGTCCCACATAAGGGGGAGGGCAGTGAGTTGACCTGCTGAGTGGGCTTGGAGATAGAGGCCACATCTGAGCAACAAAAGAGGTTCTCTGGGAGTGACTCTTAGACACAGTTATGAGTAGGCTTAGCCTCTCCTTTGCAGTAACAAGCTTCTTAAGGGCAAGCCCAAGATTAAGGTCTCAGCCCACCAAGCTGGTAGTCCCCAATGCTTGCAAGAATATCAGGAATTCTCCAGCTAGGGAAGTTTAATATTTCCACATATTTCCCAAGTCCCTCAAGGGAGCTTTACAAATACTTTTTATTCTCTGCCCAAATTACTCTACGTTGTATTGCAGCTTCATGCTATCTTGTACAAACCAATAAGATCTCACTCCCTAGCCAAGGTTCCATGTAATTATAGTATTTTAGCAAACTGACCATACAAGTTAAATTATATGATGCACTACAGAAAAAATGGATTTTGCATCAAATAAACATATCTTCTGTTGGTCCCACACAGAAGCCACAGTTCTAAGACACAGTTAATATCATCCTCTACCCTTTAGTCTGATCTACCACTATATTAACTGAGTCAATTTTATTCATATCTCCAATCAAAGTCTGATCTCCTTTTCAGCTTCTTTAACAGTTGGTTCCTGGGACAATGCCAACACTGATGACTGTCAAACTCTGGCTCTGAGTCCCAGGTGCCACACAGACACCTGAAGCTCCAAGGACCGACCGTTTCATACAAAAACAGCTCAGCGTCTCAAAATTTAGAAATTAATGTTAGAACTCATGAATAGATGTGACTGCTGTAAGAGCTTACAATCTAGAAACCTTTACATAAGCCTTCCTCTGGCAACCCATGCTCCCAGATACAATTCTCAGAGTTTGCACATTATTATTAGTCCGTATTAGTGAGGTGTTATAATGTTTGCCTTTTCATTTCTGGCTTATCTCACTCAATGTACTGTCCTCATGGTCTATTCACCTGATTGTACACCTCACAATTTCATTCCTTTTTGCTGCTCCCTCATGTTAAAATCTCCTAATATTTATACATTAATCACACTCATTGACCACTGTTGGTTTCACAAAGTTATACAGTCCCAGTCTTTATCTTCTATCTTTCCTCTGGTGTCATACATACTCCCTAACCTTCCTCTTTCAACTGTATTCACAGTCATCTTTTTTTCAGTGTACTTACAATATTGTGCTACCATCACACAGTATTGTGCTATCCATTTCTGGATCTATACAATCAATCCTCTAGAACATTTTATACTCCTTCAACATCAAATGTCTGATCTCTACCCTCTTTCTATCTCCTGATATCTTCATTTCTACACCCTTCTCCAAATCTCTCTCTCCTCTATTTTCCTATCTGTCTGTAGCACTCACTTTAGTAATTCTTGAAGAGGAGGTCTCCTGTTCACGAACTCTCTCAGTGTCTGTTTATCTGTAAATTTTAAATTTTCTCTCATTTTTGAAGGAAAGTTTTGCCAGATATAGGATTCTTGGTTGGCAGTTTTTCTCTTTCAGTATCTTGAATATCATACCACTGCCTTCTTGTCTCCATGGTTTCTGCTGAGAGATCTACACTTAGTCTTATTAAGCTTCCCTTGTATATGATGGATTGCTTTTCTCTTGTTGCTTTCAGAATTCTCTCTTTGTCTTTGACATTTGAAAAATCTGATTAAGTGTCTTGAAGTAGGCCTATTTGGATTAATTCTCTTTGGGGTAGGCTGTGCTTCTTGGATTTGTAATTTTATGTCTTTCATAAGAGTTGGGAAATTTTCATTGATTGTTTCCTCTATTATTCTTTCTGCCACTTGTTCCTTCTCTTCTCCTTCTGGGACACCTATAACATGTATATTCATGCACTTCCCATTGTCATTCAGTTCACGGAGACCCTGCTCATATTTTTCCATTCTTTTCCCTATCTGTTCCTTTGTGTGCAGGATTTCAGATGTCCTTTCCTCCAGCTCACTGATCCTTTCTTCTGCCTCTCCAAGTCTGCTGTTGTATGTTTCCATTGTGTTTTTCATCTCTTCTGTTGTGCCTTTCATTCCCATAAGTTCTGACATTTTTTTTTTCAAGCTTACAAATTCTTCCTTATGATTACCTGGTGTCTTCTTTATATTCTTCATTTCTTTTGTCACATTCTCTCTCAACTCATTGATTTGATTTGTTTGAACATCTATAATTCATTGTTTCAACCCCTGAATCTCAGTTGAAGTGTTAGTTTCTTCCTTTGACTGGGCCATATCTTCCTGTTTCCTGCTGTGACTCATGATTTTTTGCTGTCTAGGCATCTGATTTTCTTGATTAGTTTATTCTAGAGGTTGTTTTCTCCCTTTTGCCTAAGGTTTTCTTGTTGGTTGTCTTTGATCTCTATCATTTTTTGCTTCTCTACCTGGCCAGTTGTCAAATTGGCTCTGCCCTCAGTCTTCCCCTCCAAAATCAGGCACCCACTGTGGCCTGCCATGGGGATGGGAGGTAGGCACTGGGCACTCCAGCAAGTTCACTGTGTGTGGTAATACAAATCTGCTGGCTTCCAGTGGTGCTCTATTTCCTATGGGCTAGCAAGACCTGAGTTTGGAGCCCTGCTTAAAAGTTGGATCTTCCTATTTCTCAGTGAAAACAGGGCCGAGTTTCTATATAGGGTATGTAGACTAGCTCCTGTGCTCTTAAGAAAGGGTCTGAAGCATCTTTTAAAAAGTATTTTACTTCCCTTGCACTTTCCAGACTGTCCAGCAGATGGTGCTGCTTGGTAACATAATCTTCCTCAGAGGCTTGCTTTGCCTCCAAGCCCAGGCTGTCTGATCCAGTAGGGCTGAAATGGCAGGATTCCTATGCCTGCACTTTGCCAGCCAAAATCTGGTTCAATGTGGGGCTTCATCTGTGGCAAAGTACTCCCTCAGCTGACCCAGCACTCCAGCCATCCTCAAGGCAAGAAAACAGCTGCCAGCTGCTGCTTCCCTAAAGGGTGGGGGAAGGGCTTTCAGACCTAGGACTGGAAATAGTCTCTCTCCACATTTTCTCAGTCTCTTTGTCCCTCACAGATCTGGGCCTTGAAATGCCCTCCCCTGTCCACCAGGTCTTCAAACAGTGAGGGTATTTTTCACTGCTGTGAGATATTTTAAAATCTGTGTCCCTGGTGGGAGGGGTCCTGTCTGCTGATTCTGTGCCTCACAGACTGAGTGAGGGGGGTGGAGAGGACTGGCCGGTCTGGGAAGGAAGATTCCTACCTGATATTTCTTCTCTTTCTTCACTTTGGCATTTGTAGGGTCTTTCTTCAGTCTATATCCTCCTCCAGAATTTCAAACAATTCAGAATTGTTCTTTCTCTTGTTGAATCTCTGGAAAGAAGTCTTCGGTAACTGTTTACATTGCCATGTTGATGATGTCACTACTTTGGGCTATTTTTTAACTTTTGTTTTATATTTATTTATTTTGGCGGATGACAGTAAAATTAATGAAGTTTGAGATGGGTGAGAATTCTCTTCTCTCAGCCACTCCCTCCCCTGCCAATATCAAGAACCACAAACAAGTCTCAGACCAAATTCTGCCACATGTATAGACTTTTACTAAATCAATATTTGTTAGCAAAACAGGTTTTAAAAATAAAGTTTATACAACCTGTTCTGTAGGTTCAATAAAGTTTCAGTTCTGTACTTTTAGATGCTTACTGTGCATGAAAGGTAGAAAAACTAGAAGCAGAAATAATATAATTCTAAAAGGAATGATTTTGCATCTTTTAGAGTATATTAGGAAAAAACAATCCTCCTGAACCAATGGCTGGTCTCAAAATTCTTTGAGGTTTAAGCCTTAACTAGAGGTTATAGGCATTGTTGAATTTTTGTGCCCTATTCATACAATGATGGGAGTGCCCCTAAAATAATTTAGGTACTCTATATACTTTGAATATTTCTAATTTCACCAAAGATGGCCATTTTAATACTCATCATTCTAATAAGCCACTAATTTTACAATAAAACCCTTCTCTGACATTAATAGCAAAATCTCAAGAGTTAGTACAGATATGGATGACTAGAGAAGCTGGAAAATTAACTTCTGAGATACTTTCTGAAATAATGCTAGCTAAAGTCTGGATTCTTACTTACAGTCACTGATTACCCCTACAATTGAAGCTATCTAGTATTTCTATTATTTCACCAGTATGCTGAAATATTAAAGTAAATTATAGGCATTTTAATCTGGATGTAGTGAGAAACATTATGTGTGTTATATCTAAATCCATTTAGGTACTTTAAGAAGAACAACGCATGCCACCATCTGAGCCAAATGGCACCACCCAAATCAGCCTAAGGAAAATGCTTTACTGAAAAACATGCTATTGAAAAATAATATTGCCTCCTCCTTTATATCTTCAATATTTATCAACTTAAGCCATAAGCAGTGTGCTTTAGATCTGTTTATAGTCCTAGGCAGACCTGAAAATATATTTTTGGGAAATGCTTGTCAAATTCTGTATAAAACCTTGAGGGGATATTAACTGGAACTAGACTGGATTTATAGATTAATTTGGGAGGAACACTTATCTTTATACTGGTGACTCTAACATCCATGATTCCTATGTCTCTCCATTTATTTAGTTCTTCTAGCTATATACTCTAGGGAAGGTTTCTCATTTGGGCACTAGTGACATTCTGGACCAGATAATTCTTAGTTGCAGAGGGTTTCCTGTGCACCCTATGATGTTCAGCAACATCCCTGGCTTGTCCCCACCAGATACCAGTAACACCCCCACTCCCTGGTAGTGACAACCAAAAATGTCCCCAGACATTGCAAAATGTCCTTTGGGGGCCAAAATTGCCTCCAGTTCAGAACCTCTGCCCCAGAGAAACTCTTGCACATATGATCAAAGAGATGAACAAATATTTCCATTGCAACACTATTCACAATACTAAAATATTAGAAAGAAATTAATTGTCCAATAGTAGGAATTTGGATCAATAAGCTTTAGCATATTTCTACAATGAAATTTGATTCAGCACATAATTTTTTTTTAAGTCCTGGAGGAGGTAAAGCCTGAGCTGAGGCTTAGAGGATGAGTTGAGATATATAAAGTGTAAGAGATGAGCATGGATAGGGAAGTATTTCAGGAGGGTCCCAGCAAGAAGATGAGAAAGCTCATGGACTGTGTGGATGGTGGGGACAGTTACAACAAGCAGTTTGCCTTGGTGGAAGTAGAGTAGGAAGAAGGGAGCAGCAGCATGTAAAATTGAATCTATCTGTTTAACTATTATCTATACATGTGAAAAATCTCAAAAGCATAATGTTGAATAAAAAAAGCAAATTGCAGAAGACTATTATCATGTAGTGCCATATAAAAACATTTTAGGTACTTAAAACAATATTCTAAATACTAAAAACAATACTTTAAATTCAGTAAAAATTTTAAAACCTCTATGAGAATGATTTCCATGAATTTCATGGTAGGTGAAGAGGCAAAGAATGCAAGTGAAGTGGGGAGATGGCTTTAGTTTTCTCAATTTTATTTCTCCAAAAACAAATGATCTTAAAATTACAGCAAAATATATGTTCATCAAAGAGATGAACAAATATTTCCATTGAAACACTATTCACAATACTAAATATTAGAAAGAAATTAATTGCTCAATAGTAGGAATAGTGGAATCACAGGTGACTATTATATTATTTTCTGTATATGTCTACATATTTGAAGTATGTCATAACAAAAAATTTTAAATGCAAAATACAAATATATTTCAGAATAAATCCATGAGTTACCTTTTGAGGAAATGACTGATATTAGAAAGCTTATGCTTACAGTTTCTGAATTCCCCTCAACACACATTCATAATCAAAGTTCAAACTTTTATTAAGTAGTTACATATTTAAATTATATCAGGTAGTAAGTTGTATCCTCATTATGAAAGGCTAAAATTGGCAGTTAAGACACATCTCCATCTATGAGAAGAGAACTGGACACCTTGGTTGGCTTACAGATCAGCCTGCGATTATGTTTTACTAGGGTTATAGTTTTACAAATGCACTTGAACAAACACAATGAACTCGCAACTGTAATTGAAACTTGGCCCTTCATCTTTTCATTTGAGCTATTAATTATTTTTCAGTTTTTATTAAATGACTTTTTAAGAAAATGTTTTTAAAAGTAAGAAATATATTGTCTGACACTGAGATTGGCTATCCCTGAAAAGTCTGTAGCTTTACCAAGTCAAAGGTCAGCCCAGATGGAAGTTTCAATTTGTTTTTCAATTTCTAGTCTTTTGAAAGACCATGTGACTTACAGTGATTCCTTTCATATAGCAAGAAAATGGAAGGTCCCAAATGATGAGAGTAGATGATAATAATCATAATTATCATAAAAGCACCATCAATGCACACTCCAGAAAGATATTTTATACATCAAGAGCCTAATACAAGAGTTGGAAAGGGAAAAAATGTGCTTGTACTGAAGGTGTCCAGGCATTTGACACAATCACTTATGTCACTGATAAAATAGAGCATGTTAGCAGGTGTCAAATTTGGAAATAGATAAGAATATCCCACTGTAATAATAAAAATTCAATATATATATACATCTATATATCCAATTTAGCAAAAAGGTGTGTGCTAGTTTCTAATCAATAAGCACTTTAATTAGTAATATGTGGTGTTTTCTTTCAGATATGTAAATTATTTTCCAATCTGAGTTGTTTATTTAACTGTGTTTGAATTAATCATTTGTACTTACTTCCAAACAATATGATGTAGAATGCTCTTGTATTTATGAGTCATAATATGAAAGAGACATTAGTCCACTTGGGCTTAAGTTATTATAAAGAAGTCATCAAAGTGAGTAATTCCTTTGAGGCCACAGACCCTACAGCATGGCTATCACATCCCTGAGGTCATCTGAGATACATGAAAACCTTATACTCAGGTTAGAATTTGTATTTAAATTTAAGATGGCCCTTGGAATATCATTTGTCTGAGTGAAGTCATAAATGTGGGTACTTTCAGAGAAGTCCACCTTCATGATAATACAAATGAAGAGAAACATGAAAGAGGGTGAAGAGAAGAAAACATCATTCATTGCTAGTGGAAATGTGCCGCAACCACTTTGGAAAACAGTTTGGCAGTTTCATACAAAGTTAAACAAATTTACCATATGACTTAGCAGTTCTACCCCTACATATCTGCTAAAGTGAGATGAAAACATACTTCCATGCAAAGACTTGCACACACATGTTCATAGCAGCATTATTCATAATAACCAAAGTGGGAACAACTCAAAAATCCATCATTTGTCCACATTATCTGGTGCATGGATAATATTTGGGAAATAAGACAACCCACCCAGCCAACAAAAGACCTCTCAATACTTACATAGAAAAGAGAGAGACAACACAAGTTATTATTAGATAAGCATTAGCAGATTCCATGCATGAAAAGTAGCACAAAAGTGTCTGTAAAGTCTGAATAGAACTTCACTCAAATTTATACAGTAAAGTAAAAGAAAACACTTTTCTTCCCTCTCTTTGAGAGATCGAAGAACTCATCTTGGGATTATCTCTTGTACACCTCATGAGAAACTTCTGTGTTAATTTTGAGGGTACATGAATAGAGTTCCCAGGGTCAGAAAGCCCATAATCTTGTAGTATAAAATCAAAAGGTCTGGCCTCTTTTCCTCTTATCAAGCCTATTATGCTTTCAAGGACACACCCTGTTCTAGTTTGCTAATGCTGTCAGAATGTAAAACACCAGAGATGGATTGGCTTTTATAAAAGGGGGTTTATTTGGTTACACAGTTACAGTCTTAAGGCCATAAAAGATAACACATCAGCAATCGGGTACCTTCACTGGAGGATGGCCAATGATGT
Organism: Choloepus didactylus; assembly: GCF_015220235.1. Lineage (NCBI taxonomy): Eukaryota > Metazoa > Chordata > Mammalia > Pilosa > Megalonychidae > Choloepus > Choloepus didactylus. Next base: position 39,011,320 of record NC_051315.1, read on the forward strand.
CCGGAAAACCTGTGTTAGGAGGGAAGGCATGTGGCTGGTGTCTGCTCCAAAGTTCTGGTTTCAAAATGGCTTTCTCCCAGAACGTTCCTCTCTAGGCTGCACTTCCTCAAAAATGTCACTCTCAGTTGCACTTGGGATATTTGTCCTCTCTCAGCTTCTATGGAGCAAGGGTCTGCTTTCAATGGCCATCTTCAAACTGTGTCTCATCTGCAGCTCCTGTGCTTTCTTCAAAGTGTCCCTCTTGGCTGTAGCTCCTCTTCAAAATGTCACTCACAGCTGCACTGAGTTCCCTCTGCCCGTCAGCACATTTATATGCTCCACTGATCAAGGCCCACCCAACTGGTGGGCCAACACTCCATGGAAATTATCCAATTAGAGTCATCACCCACAGCTGGGTGGGGCACATTCCAAAGAAACACTCAAAGAATTACAATCTAATCAACACTGATAACATCCACCCACACAAGATTACATCAAAGATAATGGCGTTTGGGGGACACAATATATTCAAACTGGCACCACACCCTAAGGAAGACAGTTGCCTCTCTCCTCTGTATGAAATTAAAACAAATTGATCATTTTACTCTTACAATAAACAAAATCTATTATATTCATTTAATGGAATACTGTGCATCAATAAAAAACTTGCCAAACAAACAATGAGGACTGCCAATTCGGGGGGCCAACCCCTCTATCTGGAGGCTTTCCCATGTGAGGTTGGTTGCTACAAGGGAGGCTAAGCCCACTTACAATTGTGCCTAGGAGTCCTCCCCAGGCCTCTTTGTTGCTCAGATGTGGCCTCTAAGCCCACTCAGCAGGTGAACTCACTGCTGTCCCCCCTACGTGGAGTGTGACTCCCAGGAGTGTGAATCCCCCTGGCAATGCAGGAAATGACTTCTGGAGATGAGCCTGGACCCAGCACTGTGGGATTGAGAAAATCTTCTTGATAAAAAGATGAAGAAGATGAAGAGAGATGAAACAAAATGAGGTCCAGGAGCTGAGAGATTTCAAATGGAGTCGAGAAATCACTCTGGAGGGTATTCTTATGCACTACGTAGATATCACCTTTTAGTCTTTAGTGTGTTGAAATGGCCAGAGGGAAAATACCTGAAGTTGTCAGACTGCAACCCAGTGACCTTGATTCTTGAAGACAATTGTATAACCATATATCTTGCACAGTGTGACTGTGTGATTGTGAAAACCTTGTGGCTTGCACTCCCTTTGTCCAGTGTATGGACAGATGAGTGGAAAAATGGGGACAAAAATTAGATGAAGAATAGGGTGGGATGGAGGGGATGGAAAGATTCAAGTGTTCTCTTTTGCTTTTATTTTTATTTTGAAATAAGAAAAAGATTCAAAAATTGATTCCAGTGATGAGTGCACAACTGTATGATGGTGCTGTGAATAACTGATTGTACACTGTGATGACTGTAGGGTGTATGAATATATCTCAATTAAACTGTATTAAAAAAAAGTAAATGAACAATGGGGGGAGGAGGGAAATGGTTTTTTTTATATTCTTTTTTATTTTAATTTTTATTTTATTTTTTGGAGTAATGAAAATGTTCAGTTTGATTGAGGTGATGAAAGCACAACTATATGATGATACTGTGAACAACTGATTGTACACTTTGAATGATTCTATGTTATGTGATTATAGAGCAATAAAATTGCATTAAAAAAAAAAGCTTGCCAAACAGTCAAGAGGTTGGAATGGCATAGTTCAGCCGTCTAGTTAAACATGGTGAGTTGAATACTTGCATTTACTTCCATTCCTTCTGGAAACCCATGAAAATGGCATGTGATTATGATGGGGATGAAGGAGTGGTATAAACCACAGGGATAAAGAGAGTAGAAACGCAAACAACAGTAAGAAAAGTTAGTAAATTTGAAAACAAATGGATAGGTAGAAATGACTTAGCAGACCAAAGCTGGCAGTAGGGTAAACTGAGATGTACCAAAAAGTCCCCCAAAAGCTCAGGGATTGGCAGCACCAGGTGTCTCAGGAAGTGCTGGGGAGTTGGGGGTGACAGTGAAACTGACAGCAAGAGAACTAGTTCCCAGAGCCCCTCTCCCACTGTTGTCTGACAACTGCCTCTCCAACCACACTCCCAGCAGATACCTGGAGATTGACTCGGCAGAGAGTCAGAGTGTCTCTGGCTGAGGGAACTCTATGTATAACGAAATTAAGAGTACTTTCCTGAATAAAGCTGAAGGTTGAGACTTCCAGCATTTTCTCTCACTTGGCTTCCAAAATGCTGGCATTCAGGCTAATATTCTCCAGCCAAGATATTGGAATTTTCTTTTCTGAGGAGTATAAACCCCTCAAGGGAAGAGACCTCAAGATAGAAATCCAAATTCAAAGCAAAAAAAAAGGCCCGGTCAGTTAGATCATGGTCACAAGCACCACCACCTTGGACACAGAACTTTCAATTGCTTCTTGATGCCCAATTCTAAAATTTGCACAGTCAGTTAAGGGTCAACCAGACAGATGAGGAATGTCTCAAAGTAATGAAAATCAGAGGCCAGATAAACAAATTAACTTGGAGGAAACAAAGAATATGCAAGGAGAATAATATCCCTGGTGGAAAAAAAAATAGCTAACTTTAATACTATTCTCAAAAAGGTAAGAAGGGCCAGAGGTCTTCGCAGAGTCCCGCAGTTTCCTGCTTCAACAGTGCTTGAACAGCACCTGGCACTGGCCACTGTCAGCCAGCCACTCAGAGCCAGCCCCGAGCTCCCTCCTCCAGTGCCCAGGACCTCTCAGGGCCCCACCACCGCTGCTCCTCAGCCAGCCATCTAGATGACCATGTCCCTGTCACAGGAGCACAGTAACGACAACAAGAACTCAACAGCCACCATCAATGCCAGAGCAACCTGGAGCTCTACACCTCTTTTGTCTACCTGTCCATGTATTACTACTTTGACTGTGATGATGTGGCTTTGAAGAAATTTGTCAAATATTTTCTTTACCAGTTTCATTAGAAGAGGGATCATACTGAGAAACTTATGAAGCTGCAGAACCAAAAAGGTGGTGGAATCTTCCTTCAGGATGTCACCAGACCAGAAGGTATTCACTGGGACAGACGGCTGAATGCAATGGAGTATGCAGATATACATTGATTAACATGGTATGCTTGTCCATTTTGACAAGCTATCTCTACTGGACAAAAACTGGTTTATCACCAGGTGTTGCTTATCTGCAGTTCTGTAGGGTATGTTCCATTGTTCCATTTTCTCAAAAAGCCCCTGCAGGTCAATTGTTTTTGTCTTCTGGAAAATCCTTTTTCAGAAAGGGGTTCTTCCCAGCAATTCCCAATGCAGGCAGCCATTTTATTTTACTTAACACACTTAAAAAAAAAAAAAGAAACAAAGAAACAAAAGGTACTGAAAAAAGGAAAATTATGCTACATGACCCAGCTATGGATAGTATTTACACAGTCATAAATATTAAATATTGAGCCAACCAAACTTGTTATAACTATATTGGAAAGATTGACAGGTGAGAAGAAGAGAGTGCGATGAAGATGGAGGAGGAGAACAAGATCTTCATTCTCCAAGTAAGGAGACATTAATTAATGAATAAAATAAAAAATCCAGAAACAAAAATATAGACATGTTATTTGGGTACATAGAGGTAAATACAAAAAGAATCTAGTAAACTAGTTTAAAATTATTGCTTTTGAGAAGTAGTAAATGATGAGGAAGAAAGGCTATTTTGTTTTTGGTGTGTGTGTTTTTGCCACTTTTTTTTTAATATATATGTTTTTAATACCCACCAAGCAACAACTATCCCTTCTCCTCTGCCCCAATCCCCTAGTAACTTTATATCTACTTTCTTTCTCTACAAAATTTATATTTCTAAGTATCTCACATTAGTGAAAATCACAAAGAATTTTTTATGTGCCTTGCTTATTTCACTTAACATAATGTTTTCAAGATCCACCCATGTTTCAGTATATCTCAGAACTTCACTCCTTATGGCCAGATAGTATTCCATTGTGTACTTGTACCACATTTTGTTTTTCCATTCATCTGTTAATGAACACTTGGGTTGTCTCCATATTTTGGCTATTGTGAATAATGCTGCCATGAACATTGATATACATGCATTTTTTTGAGTACCAGTTTTAATTCTTTGGGGTATATACCAAGGAGTGGAAATGTGGATCATACAGTAACTCCAAATTTAACTTTCTGAGGAAATGCTTACCACTTTCCCCAGTGGTTGCACCACTTCACATTCCCACCAACAATGCACTAGGGTTCCAATTTCTCCTTATCCTCTCCAATATGTGTTATTTTCTGTGTATTTTTCTTAATAATATCTATCCTTGTAGGTGTGAAGTGGAACCTCATTGTGGTTTTGATTTGCATTTCCCTTCTGGCTAATGATGTTGAGCATCTTGTCATGTGCTATTGGCCTTTTGTATATCCTAGGAAGGCTGTTTTAATGTAATAAATATTATAGAAATATATCACTTTTAAATCATGTAACTGTCATGGTAGCAAAATTCTAAGATGGCTCCCACAACCTCTACTCCCTGGTGCTACACGCTGTGTAGTACTCTCCCCTTGAGTGTATCTGAAACCTGTGACTTGCTTCTAGCCAATAGAATATGGAAAAGGTGATGGGTTATCACTTCCTTGATTACATTACAGTATATAGGACTTTGTCTTAGAACGGGAAGAGAGAGAGAAAGAGATTCTCTGTTGCCGGCCTTGAGGAAGCATGCAAGTTGGAAAAGCCCTGTGGCAAGAATCTGTGGGCTACCTCTAGGACTTGAGAGCAAAAACTTGGGTCCTCAGTTATATAGCTGCAAGGAAATAAATTCTGCCAATAAACTGAATGAGCTTGGTTTACTCAAACAGGATTTAGTTGTTTGTCTCTCAGCAGAAACATCCAATACAACCAACTGCAGGCATCAGTTCAAAAGGCACAGTTGAATGAACCCCCTCGACCTGGACCCAGATAATCAGCTTTTCCAGGACTACTCCTAGACCCTGAAAACAATCTTTGTTTTCAGTCTTAGTTTTCTGAATGATGGGTTTAGTAGCAGATTTCTTTCTTCAGATATCAGACTCTATTCCTTTGATAGAAAATACATGCTGTTTCAACTAATCAGCATGTATTTTTTACTTTATGTTCTGATCACTGCAAGCTGCAAAGGAATAAAATATATACATTCCTTTTCTCCAAAAACTTATGATCGCAGTGGAGACACAGTATGAAAACATGAATTAAAAAAGGCAATGCTCAACAGTAAATGAAGCCTACTGGCTACTACAGACTTTTAGAGGCGGGAGTGATAAGCGGGCCACAGCAGGGTCATGGAAAACTTCACAGATCAGCTGGCATTGGATCAGAGCTTCCAGGAGGAGTAGGAGTTCAGTAGATAGCAAGCAGAGGAGCAGGATACAAAACAACAAAGCAAACTTGGAGGTGAAAAAACTCAATGAGTGTTCAGGACAGAATGAGCAGACAAATTTCTTGGAAAATATAAGAGATAATAGTGGAAAAATTAGGATCAATGTCTCAGAGTCTAGAACTATCATTTGTCTGCTGCAGACATTTGCTAATCAAAGGGTATGAGTACCAGGTTTGAGCAGAAAAGAGATTTGATCAAGTTCTAGTTTTAGGAAGACCTTGTCCTGTAGTGAAGGAAAAGTGAGGGCTAGAGGCCGTTACCTGGTTTTCTAGGCATAAGAAGATGGTACCTGAATTAAGATAGTGGCAGTATGACATGGTCAGAAAGGAACAGATAAAAGGGTTAATTGTAAGAAATAAATTGATAGAATTTGGTTAAATAAGAAGGGAGAAGGAACAAGAAAAATGTTCATTATAATTAAATGTCAAGGATAAGAAATGAAGTTCTCAGTCCCAGATGTTTTCCCTCTACTATCTCCTTCCCATCTCACAGACTGTTGATAAAGAATGAATGGATTTAGACAAATAAAGAAAACATTGTACTTTCTAGCATAGGGAGAAAGGGGAGGGCATTGAATTCTGCCAGCATAAAGATGCAGTTACTGTTAATGCATTTTAAGAGACAAAAGGCATCCTGCAGGGCATCTCTGAAAATTCTTCCCTCTTCTGATCTCCAGGCAAAGGAATTTATATGCAGATCAGTTCCCTTGAGCATTCTTCCTGGTGATGAAAATCCACAGTCGGTATTCTCATTCAAAGCAGACCTTCCTCAAGGCCACACACATCCAGCCTGCCAGTTCCCCACCCTAACCCCCTCTACCCCCAAGATGCTTTCTCTAAACAAATTGCAACTGTGGGAAGGAGGAGAGCAATACTTGGACAAAAAGCTTCATGATATAAATGCCAATTACAGCTGACTGAATGGTTTTGCATATGGTGCATCTGCCCCAAATTAGGAAGACTTGTGAATGGAATACCACAAATGTCTTTGAAGTTCATTACTGTTAAGAGAGTTATGCACTGAGGGGGCCTTTTCCTTGTTTACATAGCATGTTATAGTTTCACTGAGACTGAGGAAAGTGGTTTACATTACCGGATGGTTGGCAGAGATTAAAGCACTTTGTGCGTTGAGTCATACACCATCTATGTTATTACCACCAGGGCACATATCACAAAGAGTAAATCAACTTAATCTGCTGGAGCCTTGAGTTACATACTTGAGGATCATTACACAAGATAATTTCATATTCCTCGGAAGGTTCAAGTTTGCAGAGAATTCGATGACCTCTTCACCTGTTCCAAATCTGTAGTTTTTATAAGGCTTTGCCACATTTTCTCTCTCGCTCTCTCTTTACTTGTAAGAGTTAATAGTGTCTCTACGGTTAACAACCTGTTTTCTTACATTTACCATAAAACAGTACACTGTAAATCTGTAATTGGGAAGATCTCAAAGAAAAAGGAGATCAACACAATCTAGTAGAGTATGAGCAACTAACATGCCAGATGAAACAGGCATATAAGGTCTTCAGCAGGCCCTTAAAGACATTCAGATGCTAATTGGTTAAACACAGCATTGGCTAAACACTTTCTACAGGTGAGACTGTGTTTAATGTGCCTAAAGGTGTATAGACCTCAGAAGCAGAGCAGAGGGTCCATGTTGAAAGGATCATGAGATAAATGGATGGAGATGCAGAAGGATTTTGTATATACTCTGTCTGTAACTGGCTCCCATCTCTACTTTCTATTAGAATGGGAGTTGGAGAGCACATATTTTAGAGGACATTGGTAATTAAGATGCTATGCATCCTATGCTTTTCTAGCCCAATCCCACCTTTCAAGACTTTTTATCATAGTTCCTACACTCTACCAAATATGTCTATGGCTCTCTGCTGACACTCTCAGTGCCCAATATTACTGGAACAACTAGAAATTCTTTAACTTAATAGAAAGTTTCCTCCACTTGAAAGCATAACAGAAGAGGTTTTCAGAGGCCCCAGACTAGAAAGCTTCCTGAAATGCCATGTGTGTTTCCTTCAAGGATTCTATAGAACCGGCGAAGACAGAAAGTCATCTTAGGACACACTTTCCTTATCAAACTTTTTTCCACCAAGCTACCCCCAAGGCAGGTGAAAATTAATCCACAACCTTGGGGTATTTGTGTGAAGCTCAAAGCACAGCATAATTAAAAATCTTTAAGGTCTAATTTTATCTTTAAAATTCAACTCAGGTTTGATCTCTCATCCTTAATATGTTTTTATCACTGATACCCTCAACTAGAAGGTATGAGGGATGGCGTAGTCCTGTTTGGAGACAAAGCATAACTTGGTGTGTATGGTAGCAGATTGGTGGGCTAAGTGGTGGGAGATGGTCAGGAAGAAATAAATAGGTAGCTTGGGGGGTCTGGATAATATTCATATAACACACTGGAAAGGCCTGATTGATGGTACAGTATTATAAAAAAAAAAAAAAGTTACAAACAGGTCAGTTCTTACATCCCCACCTGATCCCTTTTCATTGCCTCAATTGTATTGCATTCCTTTGAACAGGTCAAAGCACCTCCTATTTAAGTTGCATTACGGTAAAATATAATTTTCATAAAGTTAAAGACATGATTCTCAGACAAATATTTAGTGAACATTTTTCAAAAAGTTCTTTTTAAGTCATTAATAAGGAAACCAGCAGGATGACAAAGCTAATTCAAAGGAGGATAGTCAATGAAAGAAAACATGCATTAAGTGTTGAGGACTGAATCATGTCATCCACAAATGCCATGTTCATGTCCCAGCCCTTGGTCCTGTGGGTGTGAACCCATTTGTAAATAGGACCTTTGAAGATATTATTAGTTAAAAAGGGTCCAAATTGAATGAGGGTGTGCCTTAATCAAATATGGCTGAAGTCTTTATAAGCAAAGGAAAGGACACAGAAGGAGAAGCCATGGGGAGCAGCCATAAACAGGAAATTAATGGAACCAGAAAAGAAAGAAGATGCTGCCACATGCATTGCCATGTGACGGAAAATCCAAGAGCCAAGGATTATAACCAGCCAGCCCCAGAATGCCACAATCTTGGGGGGTAGTGGGGGTGGGGTGGGGTGAAAGGAATCAGATCCTTGCTGATGCCTCAATTTTGGACTTCTTCTAGCCTCAAAATTGTAAGCCAATAAATTCCCATTTTCAACCAGTCCATTGTAGGTCATTGTTTTAGCAGCTAGGAAACCAAAATAATATGATTGCTAAGTGTGCTGGTTTGTATATATTATGTCTCCCAGAAAAAGCTTTATTCTTTAATGCAATCTTGTGGGGGCAGAGGTATTAGTGTTGATAAAGTTGGAACCTTTGGATTAGGTTGTTTCCATGGAGATGTGACCCACTCAACTGTAGTGATAACTCTGATTAGATAATTTCCATGGAGGCGTGGGCCCGCCCATTCAGTGTGGGCCTTGATTAGTTTACTAGGGCCACATAGAAGAGCTCAGACAGAAGGAGCTTGGCGGCAGCAGAGACAGACACATTTTGAAGACGGCCATTGGAAGCTGACACTGACATTTTGGAGAATGCCATTTTGAAACGCAACCTCAGAACAAGCAGACGCCAGCCACGTGCCTTCCCAGCTAACAGAGGTTTTCGGACGCCATCAGCCATCCTCCAGTGAAGGTACCTTGTTGTTGATGCCTTACCTTGGACACTTTATGGCCTTAAGACTATAACTTTGTAACCAAATAAACCCCCTTTATAAAAGCCAATCCATTTCTGGTGTTTTGCAAAATGGCAGCATTAGCAAACCAGAACACTAAGTAAGATGTAAAGCTGGTTAAAGTCCTACGGGGTAATAAAATCAGTCTTTACTGTTTTCTTGTCTATGAGACAGACATCATTTACGTCTCTACCAAAGAAAAATCACTTGCAACTTTTTAATCATCGGCAAGGTAATAGCTAAGTTTAGTGAGTCTGGATCCTAATCAATAGTAAATAGTAAGGTGGACAATGTTAGATCATCCACCAGTAGTTCCCAAACTTGAGTGTGTATCAGAATCATCTGGGAAGCTTGTTGGGCCTCACCCCGGAGTTTATGATTCAGTGGGTCTGGGGAGAGGCCCAAGAATAGGTATTTCTAACAAGTTCCAGGTCATAATAAACCTACTGGTCCAAGGACCACACTTTGAGAACTACTTTTCTAGTTAGTCTCTGAAAGGTCTTGCAGTAATATTTCTACTTTACATTCAATATTGGATATACTGGGATAAATTGTGAAAGACTTTGAAATAGACTAACAAGATTATTGGATATTTTCAATGGAAAACTAGCCATTTCTAATTCCAGATTCTTTAAATCAATGGGGTTTGCACCTTTCATTGTCTTTGAGCTGTTTTACAATTCTGTTTTTTATAGATAACTAATAGCAATGAAAAAGATTCTTGTCCATAGACATGCAAATGACTTCTGTCCAGGTGGAAGGACAATCAGTTTTCCTCCCACAGCTTGCTTCCTCCCCTCTGTGAAAAGCCACTTGTGCTTTGATTTGTAAATTCATTTCCAGTACTGTTCATTGGCATATATATGTAGTTTTGGAATTTTTCCTTGAACTGGTTCAACATCTTATTGCTTCCCTCAATTAATGAGTTAATTATAATCTTTGACTCGTGTTCATTTTATATTTGTGTAAGTTGTGATTATACCCTCTTTTAAAAATTATCCTTTAATAGATACACTTTCTAAAAAATAATCTCCAAGTATGGAATTTCACTTTTTGATGATTCTGTTTTCACTACAAACAAGTGACTATCTTCTTCCAGTAGAGCTGACTGCTGGTTTTTGTATTCCCTAACATTTAACAAACAGTTTTAAAATTTAGTCTACTGGGCCACTGACCAGACTGGGATCCTATGGATTCCAGCTGCCTATTTCTTTAACAATAACACAGCTGCTCTTACTTTGTTAATCCCACTTTATGTTACCATTTATCTAACTCAGTGAATTCATATTTGCTCCCATCAATTTTCATTATTTATGGGTTTAGTTGGACCATTCCTATTATTCAGAGTGTTGACCTCAGCCTTTTAATTAACAACAGCAAAGCCCTGGAACATTTGCTACCTGTTTGGAAACCTGAAAACTCTTTGTTGGACATCTGGAATGTGAGGAGGAGGTAAACCCTTGTGCCAACTTAGAATCCTCTGAATTTCTAGGGTCAGCAGGAAATCTTAGCTGGCTGGTGGGGTCACAGACAGATATTTTAAACTCTAAGTTCATGACCCTGGATGTTGCTCAGCTTGTGATCTGAATTGCTTCCTTCCAGTAGGAATCTGTGCTCTATGAGAGGAGCTCAGACCCTCTGCACTGGCCCAGGAAGAAGCCCTCCCCGGGCCCCTCAGCTCTGCAATTCATAACAGACCCAAGTTTGACTGTCTCACAGTTCAGCTCTTCCGCACCTACTCTCAGCAACTTCATTTGGAAGACAGCAACATCCGTTTATAGTTGGTGATTTCTTTATTTCTGTCAGAAATAAAGTGGTACCTGTAAGGGAATAAACACTCACTCGGTTCTAAAGGAGAAAAGAATTTATTTATGATCTTGCAAGATAGGGCGCACAGCCAGAAATGTGGTAGGCTGGAGCGCGGGAAGAAGAACATGGCGAACTTTTAATGTCCTACTCCTAATGCGCAGGTCCTTCCCCTGTTTCCCCATTGGCTGGGTGCTACAGAGGTTACAGCCTATCCGAGAGAGCTAACTAGCCCATCTTTGAGATTTTGAATTGTACAGCCTGAGAGAGTTCATTCAGTTTAAATTTCCTGATGGGAGTTCCTGCCTCTGATTATACCCCAAATCTGTTTACATTCCAGTAACCATGGTTACTTTTCCATATAAGGAGCTGGAGCAGATTCTAGGCTTACGTCATGGCTCTGTCTCTCTTCCCTTTACAACAACGCCTGTTTAAGCCAGTTCTGCCACCATTTTCCCTATTCCATACTGCCTCTATGTGAAAGCTAAACTTAACCCTTTCTTACAATTTCCCTGATAACTAACTGCAAAAAGCTATATGGTGTATTGTGGGGAATGTGGAAGCCAGGCTGAGTTCATTCTCAGTAATAATTTTGCGACAAAGAAGAAATGATACCACTTGTTTCTCCTAGGTTTTAGAGAAATGAGGCTCTGAATTTTTTTGGCTACTTGTTTCCTTGAAGTTGTTACTATGTATGAGGTCTTTCAAGTACCATTTAACCTTTTTAACCCAAGTACTTATGTTTTCATAGGAAATATTCTTAGGATGCCATATTTTAACTAATACTTTAAGATATTTTTCAAAAGAGGACATGGGTCATTTTAAAATTTCATTTACATGAAACTTTTCTCCCACTGTTTCCCTACAGTTCAAGGGTTCCTAACCATGGACTGGAAACCCATATGTTGATGTATATTCTCAATCTCCCTTTGTCAATTTTTTTCTATGTAGCCAGCAAAAAGGAAATTTAATGACAAGAAATCTTGCCTGGGTTCCTCAATTTAAATGAGATCTGGGGAATGGAGGTATGACAGATATCAGAACATGTTGCCTCCAATCTTTTAGCTTCCAAGGGTCACCTTGACCTTGAAGGTTCATAGAACTATTGGTTGAAACCCCATTTATGCAGGAGAGGAGGCAGAGTTGCCAAATAAAATACAGGATTGTCCTAATTATTGCCTGGGACATTCTTATACTAAAAAAAAAAAAAAAAAAAAAAAAAAAAATTCATTGTTTATATGAAATCTAACTTTAATTGGGCATCCTCTATTTCATTTGCTACATTTGGCAACCCTCAGAGGGAGTAATCCATTGCTCCAATATTTCTAGAGAGCTTGGAGGGGCAATATATTATCAGTGATGGCTTTCTCATTCTCACTCACCTCTCTCTCATTTTTCTTGACCGAAACACTGCACGCAGCTTCTTCTCCTTGAATTTTCCAAATCACCACTCAATGCATTTGAATTTTACTGTATATTCAGAGACTCAAAGAAGATCACAGTAGTTTTCCAGTCTACCCTCACCACTGAAGAATTTTCATTGTTCTCCTTTCTGTGGTTCCAGCTTTCTGATGAGTTTCTGAACCTATGTCTACCCCTCAATCCCAGCCAATGAGTCCCAACCCCCAAATTCTGATATATTCCTACTTCAGAGCAATTCCAATCTAAGCTAATGCTAGGCTGACCAGGCTTGCTCAAAGGCACTCACCTACAATATAAACGTGTGCCTAAATGCAGAGCAGTCACTCAAGTACAATTTCATTATCAGCTCTTAAATTACAGGTGTTTTCTTCCTTCTCTCTATATAAGGGGAACAATACCATTTTTATAAAGTTGAGAAAACAAGGCTCAGGAGAAAAGACTGAAGAGGTTAGGATTAAGCATCCTGAAAATGAGCAGTCTAAGGCAGAAATAAGTCTATAGATGTATGAAAGATTAAAATAAATATTAGCAATTAGTTCTCTATCTCCATTAAGCTTATAGTAGAGGAAAATGGTCAAATTATTGCCTGAAGAATCTAAGCGGCCTGTATAAACAGGTCTTTTGAGCCTGTATGTACCAAAGGGGTCCCATTAGGAGCCATAACTCAGATATAATAAGGATGTGCCTCTTCTTCACCCAGAACTCCCAGTGCTCCCAGTTCCTAGTCAAAGCATTACACAACCAATTCTGAGAGTCTCTTGGGTTGCCTTACTGATTATATCCCCTGCCACTAAAGGTAACTGAGGGTGGCATCTCAACAGGGCCACTGATGTCAGTGCCCTCCATGAAGATATATATGTCTGGGCCAAGGATCCTCTCTACCAGGGCTCCCATAGCCATAGTCCCTCAAGGTGCCCTGGAGGTTTCACTATCATGGTTTTGGCCAGAGCCCAGAGTGGAAAGAAAGTTCTTCCTCTTTCTCATTATTGTCACCTATATCTTGAGCACACCATATCTTGAGCTTCCACTTGCCACCCACCTGCATGGAGCTCAGAGACTAGTTTATGGGGGAAGGACTAGGGGTCCTCTCTCCCACTCTCCATCCTCACCCCTCCAATCCAACCAAAGGCGCACCCACAACATCCCTAGCTGGGGCCCTTCCCTCTAGGCAAATCAACATATGTAAATCGACACAGGCAAGGGCCTGTCTCCTGAATTCAGAGAGAGGTAGGTACAACTATGAAACAGGACTGAGCTACTTGTAAGGAAGATTTTAAAACTCATGCTGCTGAACATTACAGTAAATTTCCAAAGAGGATGTAAATGCCTCCCAAGACTTTAAAAAGTAGGATAATCTACCAAATATCTAATCAAAATAAATTTCAAAGGGCATCTATGACTCTACTTTATCCTACACTTTGAATTATATAAAAATATATATTACATGCATAGTAAAATGTATACATAGAAACACACAGCATGTATTTGTATATATTTATATAAATACATATTCACAATTGTATAAAGAAAAATATATTGTCAAACAAAATGTATTCATGCAGAGTACATGCAAACTGCACCCATTGAAGAAGTGGCTTAGTTCACAGCTCTCTTGAGGAGAAAGAGCCTGTGGAAAGAGCTGGGCTGGCAGAAGAGGATCTGAGCTAAGATATCTTTCTGGGAAACTAACAGCTCTTATTACTTCTTCCCTTTCCCAGGAAACTTGGCCTGTTTCAACCCACGATATAAAAGGCCCACGGAAGAACCACAGGCAGACCCTTTTCAAATGCTCCTCTCCAAAAGAAACTGTCTCATAGGAATTACACTTGGGTATTATGGCAATACCTAGCTGTTCATCTAATTCCTATTTTCTTCCATTTCGAGACTCTCAGCACAATTATATTTTCCAGCTTCCCGTGAAGTTTGGTGTGCCCCTATGATTAAATTATAGACAATGGAATGTTAGCAGAAATAATGTGAATCATTTCCAGGTGAAACCCTTTTAGAAGTGGCTCTGCAGACTGCATGCTCAAAGTGACAATGATGAGGAGCTCAAAGATGGGAGGTACCTGGGTCCTGATGACTCTACCTGGACGAGAGCCAATCTCTAACCAGAAATACCTGCTGAGACTTTAGGTAAGAAATAAAATCTGCATCTGAGCTATCATAGATGTGCAGATCTCTTTGTTGCCCCAGCCCGACCTCCCCTAAGACAGGTATTGACTGTTTCAGCAGCTTGAGTCACAGCTGATGACTCTCCAAGCTTCAGTCAATGCCAAAAGTCATTTTCTATTGCCTCTGGCTTTCCCACATTGGAACTGAAATCCCACAGGCTATTTATTGACGCTTCCAAGGATCAAAGATTCCTTGCCAGGTAACTTTCTGCAAACCCGCATTTAAAGATTCTACTCCAGTGATTATGGAAAGACCGTGCTCTGTGATTGCTTTTAATTGGTACTTGTCATCTGCTTATAGAATTTTATTAACAGAAATATAAACATTCGTCACAATCTGGAGAACACAGGAATCTTAAGTAGCTTCTGAAATTCAAAGTTCTTTTTATCTTCAGTGTTTGCTGATAGCTCATTAAATGTTTCTCAGTGTTACAAGTTCTGCAACAGAAATGTTCTTTGTACATAAAAGGAATAAAGCTGAGATGTTAGCACAGCAAAAGGGTTGAGGGTTGCTCAGCATTGCACAAAATAGTAATAATCTTTCACTACAAAAGATGTGGCCTCAAGCAAAAGATTAAGTAAATAATCCTTACCCATTACTACTTTTTAAAATAGATAGAATGTACCAAATAGTTCTTTTTGCTCACCATCCCAATGTTATCAAAGCCTTGAACTCTCTTCACACACACATACCTTTTAATAGAATTTAAGTCATGTACATAACCCCAGGAGATTTTACACTTAATCTAAATCCTAATGGAGATGGAAATATTCACAAGGTCTGTTGTCCATTTAGTTTCCGGAATGCAGTTGTACTGTAACATTCTCTTTCTAACAGATCTTTTCCACCCCCCAACCACCCCCAGCCCATAAGGTAGTAACACAGATCTAATTGGTTATGTACACTTTCAGTTTAGGCCCTGAAGTATTAAGTGACAATATGGCCAACTAAACCTCAGCTTCTCCCTTTGTTAATGCAGATCCATGAAAGTAGAATCAGGCTAATGGTCCGTGGCTCTGTTAAAAAACAAAGCTGAATTAGGCTGATAGAGTAGAAATCCTCATAGTGGAGGTCAGTTCTGTGCCGCCCCATATCACTCAGATGTGTTATGTTTCTCATTTAACTGCGCAGAATAAACTGCTCTTCCTAAAGCAAAGGAGCAAAGATCTCCAAGACATCAGGGCATCTTACAAGAGTTATGAGGCCCAGTTTCATGTCGCCACTTTGACAGATATGTAGCACAGGAGGTGACATACTCTGTCAGGAGTTTCTGCTATTCAGACATCAAGATGACACCAAAGGAAGGTGCTGTCTGAGAAATTAGTCACAGCAGTCTCCCAACTTCTGAAAAATCCTGGAGTCACTACTCAAATATCCAGAAGCCAAAGTGATCAGAGGCCAAATAAATGGTATGGAGACTCTGCAGTTCAACCCTAATCATGGTTGATGTTGTAGGGAATGGTCTGAATGCAGCCTGTCACCTTTTCCTGGGACCCACAAATAGGTCCTGTTCTTAGGACCAGAGGTGTCCAGGAAGATAAAACACAATAACACAATCCCCTAGTAGATTAAGGGGCTGCTGGTGCATTCCTTCCCCTACTGTCCTGACTGTATGTAAATATTTACTGGAGAGAGTCTGATTATGGTGGGCATGTTTTGTGACACCTAGCTCATACCCAAGGTCTTCTCCCACTATGTCCTTCCTCTGTAGGACACACACACACAAGAGAGGGCTATGCATAGATCAAAACTCACAGGGTGGGCCAGCAGACCGGACCACTGGCCATGGGGGACCAATGTCCACTAGTGAAGTTGGCCTCTTTCTTTTCTAAGTGAAGAAACATCTTTCCATCAGAATCTGTGTGAGTTGCACTTTTGCTGGTGACTCCAACACCTGTATTGGAATGGGTTGACATCCCTTGGGTGTCTTTCTGACCAACAGTTGAGTTTTCATATCCTGCCACATTAAAATCTGAATATATTACCCTGTGAAAGTAATATTTATCACACTGACATGGAATTGCAAGTCTACATGTCTGTCTAAGCTGCAGATAGACACCATGTGGGTGTCTTTCTGGGTTACATTACTATGTTGTTCTCTTCTTATATCTTCTGGGGTGTTGGGGGTAAGGAAAATACTCAAAAGTGTGAGCTGGGCCTTTGACGTGACTTTCTGGCTCCTGCCTTGACAGCACAATCCCTGGAGAGGCTGGTGGCTCCTTTGGTGCCTTCATTTCTCCTTCCAGCATGGCCACCAGGACCTTCGCTCCTATTCCAAGACCCTGCCTGTAGAGTCATCCTCTACAGATGTGGGTGCAGGCATCCCTCATTTGAGATTCTGCCTTCTCCACATTACTCAGGCAGGAGGAAAGGGACTAACATTCAAACGCCAGTCTCTGCAGTTCAGGGGATATTCAGCCCTGGTACCCAGCACCATACCACCGTTCATCCTACCTATTTTCTATTACCATGGGGATTAAAGCTTTATTAGCAAGTGCTGTAGAGTTTAAACCTTTGGGATGCAAAAGGGCTCTTCTATCTTTATTGGTGACAACACTCAGTCTTTAGAAATGACAGTTAATCTCCCATTCTCCCCAAAGATGGACCAGCTTGCTTCTTCAAAGCAACTGTTTATCACATTTTCTTATCCCTCTATATTAAAATTCCTGATAACTAACCCTGTTCAAATAGGATTCATCACCTGTTATCTTTTTGATTTTTAAAGGCTCCACAACCCAGATTGAGAGTGCTTTTGGCTGGTATATATTATTCATCTTTTCATCCCAACATATAAAGAGCAGTGCCTGGGACAGAACATAATAAGTGATTTTTAAAATTTTTATCACTTTAGAAGGACAAATTCTTAAGCTCAACACCACAAATATTCTCTTTTCCCTTCATATTACATTCTCCTTTTCCTCTTATTGTAAGCACTTCAGAGAAGCAACCACAGTGCAAATCGACACTCTCTTCATCTATAACAAATTTCACCCTAATTGGACTTGCCAGCAAAATGACTTGAGGCTGGAGCACAGCCCTGTAATCTAATGGGTTATGTGCACTTAGCAGGTAATAGATGCTTCAAAAATTTACTTTACCTTCCTTTAGCTTTGGCCCCAGCAAAATAAATAAGAGGCTTTGGCTACTCTTCCTTCTCAAATAAATACAATGTGAATCTAGAAGATAGTAAATTAAGTTTCAAAACCAGCTGGGTGACCTTATACTTCTATCAGCCAAGTGGTCGCCAGAGTAAATAACACTCATTTCTCTCCGTGTCAGAGCTTGGCTAATTTAGACTGCTCTGAGAGTGACTGTGTGTTCTCTCTTCCCCTTGCGCCTGGGACCTCACTAACTTCCTTGGCTCTGGGTCTCAGAAAACAGATCTCATCTGGTTTACATTTCCTTTGAGCACCATTCTGAAGGCCTAATGGGGAGATTTCAGATTTCTTTGCTAACACTATGGACTAAGTGATGAAAATCCCAATGGAATTCAGACTTCCTCAGTATTAATGTATGTCTGTAGGGCAATTATGAGTTAATAATCTTTTCCTGAAACCACTTTATATTTAACAATTATTTCTGGCATTATTCCCTCTTTCCCCAAGGAAATTTCCTTAAGTTTATTGCTTGCTAGCACTTAGGTCCCTCTAAAATGCTATGATATTGTATAGCTTTTGAGTTTATTTAAATCAGTTGAAAAACAGTCAAGTTGTTCTCTGACCATTTATTATCCTTTAATAAAAGGATATATTTAAGAGCAATTAGAAATTAGGAAATTTTTCAGAAATACTTGATATTAGCTAACATAATTTAATCTAAACAAAGCTACAAATTTCTGTATGCTTGTTTCTCTTTCTCTTAATTTCAACATAAAGATATCTGTTCAAAGGGATTGAATTTAGTTAAGTTTAGAGCCATCCTCCACCATATGACTATCAAAATATATACAACTTTAGGACTCTCAAGAAGTCTAAATTATTTGGAAATTAAGAATTTGAGTACTTTCTAAAATACCCATTTCATTTACATAAACTTTCTTCCACTGTAGATGGACAAAGGTGTGAATTGCGACTTAGAACTCTTTCATTTCTGCTTTCTTTATTTGGCTTTGGAATTTTACTTGAGTAGCTCTCCCTGACATTACAAAGTACAGATGTTAGCACAGACCAAGGGGATATTCCAATTTGGAGGAGTCTATTTCTTGCATTCTCTTTTTTAGAGTCTTGTGTCCCTTTTGATGCTTCACAGCAGCCGAGTGAACTGCATCCCTAGGAACCGGACTGCTTTTCATTTGAAGTCACCCATATCAGCTTATCTTGTTTCATGGGATACTCTTCATATTCAATTACAGCTGTTACTAGGAGGTGCTCTGGTCAACCAGGGTGGCTGATAGGAGGCCGGGCAAAGGGGAAAGCAAAAGTGAGCAGATGAGACCAGGATTCTGAGACAGTGTCTACCATTAACTTCTTATTATAAGAAAGCAGGCTCAATGTCTCTTTCAAATAAAAACAATAACATTTATCTAACCCATTTCAAAGGACTATTAGGAGGCTAAAATGTGTTTGATAGATTTTAATATATTCAGTATATACTATATATTTTAAACATGATACTATAAACCTCAGAGAAAAATGGGTAATTCACAAAAGTAAAAATACTAGCAACCAATAAATATACGAAAAAAATGTTAACTCCTTTAGTGATTAAAGAATTGCAAATAAAAACTGGAAACATTATTTTTTAATGGCCTTTTAGACTGGTGTGGTTGGTAGGAAATGGGTTTTCTTACACATCATAGATGGAAGCATAATTTGTTCCAAAAGTAGTAGGTGACATTATTTTCCAAATGAATACAACTTAAACGTGAATAACCTTCATCCAAGAATTCCACTTATAAAAATCTTTTCTAAGAAGATAATCTGAGAAGTGTGAATATAATTATTCATAATAATGAAAAGTATAATCAGAATGAAAAGGAAAGTTATCATATTGACAGAATATAAATGATATGGTCAGAATTCCCTTTGAGTGCATTTAAAACAAACTGGGAAGGCAATACATTGATTTTCCACTATTTCTCTTTTTTCTGAAAATAAGGCCTCAGAGGAGAGTATAGGCTATGTAGGAAATGTACAAGTTTGAACCACATTTTCAAGACAATACCTTCTTTCTCCTAGTCATTTCTATCTAATCCTATAATTTTCTCTATTGCTAAATTAAGACCACAGCTCTTGGCCTGTTTAAAATACATTCATGTTATGCCTTCTCTAATCCACACCTGTGTGCATATATAGACACACCCCACAATTTAACTATAAATACAAAACGTCAAGGACTGTGATTTAATTATAAATGCAAGAGCTCAAAGAAAAATGTCAGAAAATGTTTCCTTACTGTGGGTTAACAGCAGAATGAAATGACTTCTCAAGACTAAGGAGTCTCACCCCATGAGGGGTCATCTTGCACAGTGTTCCTTCCTATAGATATAAGCCTTGGCACTAGACTTGTTCTTATTTTCTTTCTTAGTCATTGTAGTAGATAGAATTATGTACCCCAATTTAGACAAGTTCTTAATCTTAAATGCATTCCTGTGGGTGTGAACCCATTGTAAATAGGACCTCTTGAAGATGTTATTTTTAGTTAAAATGTGGCCCAACTGAATGAGGATAGGTCTTAATCCAGATTACCAGAGTCTTCATAAAGAGCCAGAGCAAGAAGTCAGTTGGAACCTGAGAAAAGACAGGGTATCGCCACATAAAGGGAAAGCCAAGGAACCCAAGGATTGCCAGTAGCCAGAATGCTACCAACTCAGGAGGAAGCAAAGCCTTCTAGCCTCTGAAACATTGAGCCAATAAATTCCTGTGGTTAAACCAACCCATTGTTTGGTATTTGTCTTAGCCTGGCAAATTAAGACAGTCATTATATATATTTCAATTATTCATGAGTAAGGGGAAAGAGACTAGTGTTTTGGGAAGGCATCAGAAGAAAAGGAGAATGGATTTACCTTTCTGTGCATCAACATACTCCAGTATTTTTAAAGAGCACCTGAAACATAGTAAGTGCTCAAAAGATACTTGCTGACTTAAAAAAGACCCTCTCATGTTAGAGGCTCAAACAGTGAACATAGCTCTTGTCCTGCTACATATGACAAACTTGATTCAGAACTGAATGCATAATAGGAAGAAAATGTCAGGACGTTTTTGTTTTCAAGAAATTTCTCCTGCTTCATAATTACTTAATGAGGACTGAAAGCATTAAAACATCTCTACTATTCACTGATTCCATGTCAAGAACTCAATGCATCAATGGTAAATTGTGAAACAAACCCTTCGTTTTTGCCTGATAAATATTGATTAGAATGAAGGGACGTTAGTATTATTTCTATCAGTTCTTTGAGTTTTCTTGATATATTGAAGTATCTGGCCATTGAAGGCAAGGCTGCAGCCTATGTTAGTCACCTTGGAGGGAGAGAAAAGGGAAGTCCCAGATCATTCACACACAACAGAATGCAGGGGAGTCTCATTCATGCACACAGAATGTGGAGGAGTATTTCTTTCATAAGCTCCTGAGGTCAATTTCCATTCTGAAGCCTGAGCACTCTCAATAACTTTTAAAACTTTTCCACAAGTCAGTGTAACTTTACCTATCAGGATTCATACAGGTATCCAACTCCTTTCTGCAGTTTATTAAGCTATTTTCCTCAACAATAGCTGGTGTCAGTGGGCAAAACCCAGCAATTTATATGCCTATACTCTGAGCTTTATATTGGGATATAATTCTTACAAATATTCATAGCAAAGAATTCTTCACAAATCTTCACTGCTGACACCAAAAACAACTTTGTACATGAAGAGAGAGAAAAAATTTCAAACCACATCTCCTTGCCCAAATAAAACCGAATACTGAGTTAATTCTGGGATTATTCTAGATATGGGTATATTTTAATTATGTTTATTCTGTTTATTTTTCCTTCAATTCTCCAGTCTCACAATCTGTAAATGAGGAAATCTATGTGGAGTAGGTTTATCAACAACACACTTTGATCACCCTTGCACAGAAAATGTTGTTTCTATAAAGTAATCTATATTATATTATATATTCTTGTAACTAATCTTCCTCATACACAGTCCCCTGGAGTAGCAGAGAAACTTAACTATGTCCATTAACAGTAGCTCAGTTTACAACCATCTTTTTCAGATATCTCTTCAGTCTTCTGTAGCTGTGCTCCCCTCCTCCTTCTCTCTGTCTCTGCAGTGGTTGGACACTTTGCCTGCCTGTGGTGCCCTTTGTCTGCTTGCCATGTTGGCCTTGGTAGCTGGTGAATTTGAGCTCTGTTCTCAGTTGGTTTGGGTCTCCCTGCCGTCATGGTTTACCCTCAGCTTTTAGTGTCATTCTTATCCACTCATGAACTAAGGGAGTGCAAAGGGCTATGAACCTGCAGGGATGGTTAAAGATAATATGAATTGACAGGATTTAGTGAAAATTGAGGGAAAAGGTACTTTGGCTTAAGCAAAAGAGGAAGATATGCCTGCTGGTAAAAATTATGCATCCCTAAATCAAACAGACATGACATATTGTATGTTTCTTAAAAGATGGCAGTGTCAAGCAAGACCACGATTTATATTTTCATGTAAAGTAAAATTTGGCATCTGTCTATTAGTTTGTTGCATATTAGCTAGATAGAAAATAGGCTGATTAGACGGACATTTGAGGAATAGGAAAGCTAGCTTCACCATGAAAAGAAAGGGAGTCATATCTCATTTTTCCGGTTCTTGCACAACAGGTTTACTATCAGCTTGTAATTATACGAGCTCACAATGGAGCAGGAATAAAGAACTCAGAACTCCAAAAAGCATAAGCATTTGACTTTGGAAAGCATTTTTCAAATGATGAAACTACAAGACTATCCCTTGTTCTGGAAATATAAACCCTGTAATTAAGCCCTATGCAAAGATGTGACTTCAAAGTTGGAAAACTTCTTCCATGTCCTTATCCCCTGCTCTACTCTTACTAATCCTTTCTCTTGTGTTTCTGCTCCTGATCATAGCATCTGAGTCTCTGGATTTACAAAACTACTTCCTAGTCTCACGCACTCCAGCCATTTCCTTTTGGTGATTTGAAAGTGGATAATCTAGGCAGGAACAGCTACACAATTTGTGGGATCCAGCACAAATTAAAATGCAGGGCCCCTTGTTCAAAAAGTACTAAAAATTTCAAGGCAGCAACAGCAGAGCACTAAACCAAGTTTGGGGCCATTCTAATTATGGGTTAGAACCCTGTAGACTCTGAGGCTACATGAGTCACACAGCCACGAAGCTGGCCCTGCATCTTGGCTTTGTTGCAAAATAGCTGGACCACGTTGTGTTATGACTGGTGCAGAGGGTGGGGGAGAAGAGGAAAACATAGCCTTAATACCTTGTAATAGTTCTTAAAATAAAGTTACCAGGATAAATGTACAACTCTATGATGATACCATGAACAACTGATTGTACACTGTGGATAAAGGTATGGTATGTGAATATAACTCTATAAAATTGTAGGAAAATATATATATAGGAGTAAAAGTGTTGGAGAAAACATGGTGAGAGGGATGATGCCTCACCAATATGGACTAACAATGTGTAAACTCAGAATTGAATCTTAGAACATAGCCTAACGTGGACACAATAATTGTAATAGTCCCTAGATTGTAAGCTCTTACAGCAGTTAACTCTATCCCTGAATTGTAAGGCCTATCTCTAAACTTTGAGATGCTGATCCCCTAGCATATAACCTGATTGGTCTCTGGAACAATGCATATCTCTGAGACACCTGAAACTCAGAGCTAGAGCTCAGCAGATATGAATGTCAGTATTAGTGCATACAGCCACTGTCAAAAAAAAAAAAGCTGAAAAAGAGCCCAGACTTCAATTAGTGACATGAATGAAGCAGATCTGGTTAAGACCAGGGCAAGCCAGGCCAAAGGATAAAGGTTGAAACTGATTGTGTTTTAAAACTTCAACTTTCATATGAGACCAAGGGAATAGATATCTATTTGGTACAGGATCTAAATTTTCTAAACGGTACAACTCTACAGTCGATTTGTTCAAACACCACAATTGCATGGAACTTTGAATAGGAAGTGAGATACGGTAGGTTAGTATAGGCTGGAGTGAAATAGTGACACATCCTAGAGTAATTTGGGCAGATAATAAAAAATATATTTACAGCCTCCCCCTCCCCAGCCCCGAGGATCTGGGGGAAGGTGCGGATGTGTTGGACATCCTCACCTGGACTGGTGTTGATGTTGTCACAAACATTGGGACTGGCGGTTTGATGTGCTGAGCCCTCGATCATGGGACTTGCCCTTATGAAACTCATTACCACAAAGGAGAGTCTAAAGTTGTATGTAATGGTACCTAAGAGTCTCCCCCTGAGTACCTCTTTGTTGCTCAGATGTGGCCCTCTCTCTCTCTAACTGAGCCATCTCGACAGGTGAGCTCGCTGCCCTCCCCCCTACGTGGGACCCGACTCCCAGGGGTGTAAATCTCCCTGGCAAAGCAGAGTATGACTCCCGGGGATGAATGTGGACCCGGCATCGTGGGACTGAGAGTATCTTCTTGACCAAAAGGGGGATGCAAAATGAGACGAAATAGTTTCAGTGGCTGAGAGATTCCAAATGGAGTCGAGAGGTCACTCTGGTGGACATTCTTATGCACTATATAGATAACACCTCTTAGGCTTTAATGTATTGGAAGAGCTAGAAGTAAATACCTGAAACTACCAAACTCCAACCCAGCAGTCTGGACTCCTGAAGACAATTATATAATAATGTAGATTACAAGGGGTGACAGTGTGATCATGAAGACCTTGTGGATCACACCCCCTTTATCTAGTGTGTGGATGAGTGGAGGAATGGGGATAAAAACTAAAGGACAAATGGAGTGGGATGGGGGGATGATTTGGGTGTTCTTTTTTCACTTTTATTTTTTATTCTTGTTCTGGTTCTTTCTGATGTAAGGAAAATGTTCAGAGATAGATTGTGGTGATGAACGCATAACTATGTTATCATACTGTGGACAGTGGATTGTATATCATGGATGATTGTATGGTGTGTGAATGTATTTCAATAAAACTGAATTTAATAAAAAAATAAATAAATAAAGTTACCAGGGGCTGGAGAGGGTAGGTGGTAGGGGAATGGGGAGTTGTAGCTTAATGGGTGCAGAGCTTCTGTTTGGGGTGGTGGAAAATTTGGGTAATGGATGTTGGTAATAGTAGCATAATACTGTGAATATTTTTAGGAGGAAAATTGAGGGTATTCTTCACGGCCCTTGAGCTAAGGCTATGGGTGAGAATCAATAATAATGACTCTTGGCTTCAGAGAAGCACCTCTTTCTCCTAAATGCCCTAACTCAGACCTCTGACATTGTGGAGGAAAGCAGGGAAGACAGAAAGGAGATTTAGGGAAGTCCCAACCCTAATCTTAACCCTAATTTACTGACAAATTAGCCAGTTTGAGGAACTCTCTCTGATAGGGCAGAAGCTGGAAGAATCCAATCCTTCATTCACTGCTCAATCCATTTTCCTTTAATCCATTTGTTTATTCATTAAATTAAAACATATACACACTCAAATACCCATTCACTTATTTTGGGTCCCTACCAATTCTGGAGCACCCCAATCACACCCAGGGGTTCTTTGTCTATTGTACATATTCATGCAAACCCAGAATGCTGCCTTGGAATAGAAGCAACTGGTTTGCTCAGATTAAATATCAACTTAATATTTTTCTAAAATTGTATTTTATATATTTATATTGCAGATGTTTATCATAATAACAGCCAATCTCCTGGAATATATCTAGTAATTGACTGCCACGTCCTGGGCTTAAAAGCAGCCAACCTGCACTAAAGTAGATAAGAGAGGAGGTCTGGGAGAGATTTGATGCTAGCCATGCCTTCTTCCTGTTCCTGTGTGTTTAATCCCCAGAGGAGCCATTTGGAGACATTCTGATTACTTTCTTGTAGGCTGAAGCAAAGTGATTTGAAATGAAGTAGGAAATGGTCAGAGTTGGGAAGGAAACATTAGGGATTGGTAGACTTAAGTATGTCCAGTGCATTTTGCAGACTGAGAGATATTTGTAGTGTTTTTCAGGATATCCTACCAGTTCTATGCAGCAGAATAGAATAAAAGCACAAGCTCTTAGATTAGAAAGATCTGCCTTACAACTTACTGGCTAAATGGGAAATTCACTTAGTCTCTTTCAAATTTAAATTTCCTATCTATAAAATCAGGATAGAAATGTTCTTAGAATTAACTGAGTTAATATATGAAAGACTGCTAACACAGTTCCTGGCTCATAACTGACACTTAATAAAAGTTAGTTCTCTTCTCCTTTTCCTTTAGTCTTCCTCTTCTACTCTACCTGGGATTACAAAAGAGAAGATATACTTCTCCCTAGAAAATCATTGTAGTCTTTTTCAGAACAGAGCAAGTATAGGATGTAGATGAAACATACTGTCTTCTAAACCCTTGGCTCTTGAGCTTAAGGCCTGCTAGTCCTCAGCAACTGTTCCTGATACCAAAAGTTTATAGCCAATGATTTTTCACTTCTTACCCTACTGAATAATGTGCCTTCTGCAGCAGGAAGCAAATCAGCAAGAAGCTTTGTGATTACCTGAGGGGTGTTCCTTCAGGTGCTCTTTCACTTCAGCAGAATGGAATCACCCCACACTGGAACACATGGAACTAACAACAGCATTCATCAACCCCAATGCCAACACTATAGCCAAGGATATCCTGTGGAAAGGAAATGACCCGAGCAAGGTGCACCTTACCTTGGGATTCTTAAACAGTATTTTAGAAAATGGACAGAAATATAGACCTATGTAAAGTACATAGACACACACACACACACACACACACACACACACACACACACACACACACACACACAGACAGAAAGTCAGACAACCCATAGCCTCTTGTTGGAAACAATGGCAATGGGAAATCGTACTTCTGGAAAATATAAACCAAATGGGGTTGACCCTAAATAGATACAGACAACTATAAATCAAGATTTTAATTATATTTCTTTAGATAGTCCCCTTCTGCTCACCTCCCCCTGAGTCCCCAAATCATCAATCTATTAGCTTGGAGCTGTATCTATGGCAGACACTGCTAGTTGGGTACCTCATATAGATTCTCTTCTTCCATGTTCACAGAACCCTCATTTTCTTTGGAGCAACTAAATATACATTTTCTAGCCTCCCTTGTGGCTAGGGGTGGCCCTGTGGCATAGTTCTAGCCCAAATGAACAGAATTTTACTGGAGATTAATGAAAAAGTTTTCCTGATCGATGTGTCATCACACTTGCCTTGTTGCTTTCTTCTGCTGACAGGATGACTGAAGCCGCAGCAGCCATCCCGCCACTGTGCGGGAAAGGCCGGGAGCATCACAGAAACTGCAGCCTCAATGTACTTCAGCTATTCCTGGTGCATTGCCCTAACTTGTTTAAGCCATTGTTGTTTGGGTTTCCTTCTAAAAGCATTCCCAAACTGATACAGTCATTTTCTTACTTGGTCAGAAATTTCCATTGGATTCTTTGTTATTATATAAGCACTTCCACATAAGGCTTGATTATGCACAAGGTACCTGAGAGGAGACCCACTAGTTTTTCCCCATTTTCATATGAACATGAATTATATGCTACAGCGAAAAAGATCATAGATTTTAGAGACAGAAAACCTGGATTCAAATATTAACTCCACACTTAACACATTAAGTGACCTTATCTGGGTTACTTTCCCTCTGAGCCTTTAAAACATGCATGATAATATTCACTGTATTCTGACTATCTCACTTACTGAGATGATCAAAGGAGATTAAGTTTTTGACTATGTTTTCAAAACTGTCAAACATTGCACAAATGGTAATTACTATGTCAAAGACTGTAGTATTCCTCTGTTTCCCCAATACCACATACCTGCCCATAGTTGTTATTCTTTATGAATTTGAGCTACAGGATGAATTGTTTTTCTCAGATTAGCTAGCTACTTCAGAAGGCAGAAACAAACTCTGCCTATAATGTACAAGGATAGTAAATACGTAGCTTGCATATCTACACTCCCCCTTCTTCTCTAATCACAGGCAAGATCAACCAATCAATCCTCCCAATGAGCCAAAATTATTCTCAACACAGTGCCTTGCCCAGTCACTACAAATCCAACAGCATCTTGAAAACAGTAATTATCTCCACTCCAATGATGGGAGGTCAAGACAGCAAGGCCTGAGCACAAGGTCACCAGAAGATGCACCACAATGTGAGGAACAAAGTGAAATATCAGATCCCTGACAAGAGGAGAAATGACAGAGGGCACCATCTGGGAACACAGCTTCAGGACTAGTGGCCACTTCTGGCATGGATGGGGAATGGCTGAGTTCCAGCAATAAGAAAGCACCTGGTCAACCAAGAGGCAGCTGCCCAGCTTTACTCCCCCATCTCCGTCTCCTACCACCTCTACCCCACACCCTTGCCCTACCCTCGCCACTTTGTATCTAGCTGTTCTTCTCACTGTTATTGGTCTTCTTTTCTTCATCATCTCAGAATTCTCCTCATCAAGGGTCATCATAACCCAGACAGACCTGGATTCAAATGCTGATTCTTGCTGGTTGGAATAAGTTGGGTGAGTTGCTAAATCTCTCCATCTCCACTTCTGTCCAAGGAGGACAATACTGGAACCTCATAGGCTTACAGTGACTATGAATGTGCTAATCTATGTAAAGTGCCTTATACAGGGCTGTGCACATTGTTGCAGCTTTTCTTCTTCAGCTGGAGTAGGATTCCATTTGCCCTCCCAGATCCTGGAAATCTCTCAGAAATCAAGAAGTTTCTATAAGATTCACTCTGGTTCCAGATATTTTATAAGGACTCAGTAAATATTCCAACCCATGAAGAGAAGCCTACTTTGAGCAAGTCATAGGTATACTTTGGTAACTACCCACAATGGTAACTCTACTCTATTTTCTGATACGCAGTGGCTATTAGACATGCTATAGTTTAATACAATTTTTAATGAAAGGAGCTCCAGATTTCACTTATATTTTCCAGTGAAATTCTATCTGCTCAAATAATTTTTTTAAACATATGGAATTTATTTTCCCTCACACCTGGCTATATTTAATTTGTCATGAGAGGTTTCTAACTGTGTTATGTTACCTAGTCCCATGATGCTTAAGAGTTTCCTGCTTTCCTGAATTTCAAATAACCTGAATAAAATAACCAATTCTTGGGTACACAAATGCAATATCCTGAGACTACATACACACACTCACACACATGTACGCACACATGCATACACATTCTCTACGTTCCTGTTTTTTATTAACTTGCAGCTTGTGGGTATGGGAAAGGGAGGAAGTAATAAGAATGAGGAAATTATGAACCAGTTAAAGAGAATTACTTGAATTTTTCATATTGCGGTTTTTCTTAAATGTTCTCATGTATCCTAATAATAAAGTATGTTCCTGACAACTTAATAAGTTATTCATTTGATTTGTCTGCTTTTTTTCTTATGAGCTAGATACTGTGAATACTTAGAATAGTATTTCAAATTTGAAAAGTAGAAAGAGATTTTAAAAATAATAACAACTGCAATTTAGTACTCTATTCAAATTAGCAGTAAATTGTGGAAGCTCTTAGGCATATCTTAACAATAAAGACTCAAAAATAATAACCATTCAATGCTCATTTTTAAATTCCAAGTATTCTACATTATTTATTATGACTTATCAGGCCTGTCTTACCAAGATGGTTTTACATTCTATTTCCACAACTTCAACTATTAAATGGTATTTTATATTTCTCCAAATATATGCAAATTGACTATCTTGCCTAATTTGGGAGGTGGAAAGGCAGTGTGGAACAGTAGAAAAAAGCACCATCTGAGCAGTCAGATATGTGGGATATGGTTCCTTCTACTACTGATTGTGAGCAAGTTTTGGGGAAGTTACGCTATCTCATTGGGGTCTTCTCATGTATAAAATGGAATTAATATTGTACCATCTCAAAAACAGGAGTTTGACTATACAACAACCCAGAGAAAAGTTTAAGAGTGTGATCTTGGTAGGGTCAATAACTAGCTGCGTGGTCTTGCACAAGTCACTTAATTTCCTGAGAGATGTCTTCCCTGAGAGATATCTTCCCAGACAGGTAAAGGTTAAATCTGATGATGTCTATAGGCACTTGTCCCTATCCACACCATGGTAAAAACATGATGTGAGTTAGGTATTATTGTTCATTGATGTATCCCAAGGAACTACAAGACAGCCTAACACCTAATAGGTGTTTAATAAATATTGTTGAATTAACTACAACTCAAATACCATCTGGAGTTACTCTGACCCTTAATATATAAGTAAGATTGACTCGGATTCCATCCCAAATTCTATGGGAAATTCAATGTCCTATTTGAGAATTTTACAAATTTATAGTCTTAACTTTTTTCCCTGTCATATCTTGGTTCAGATTTCCAGCTTCTGCTGTACGTGTGCGTGTGTGTGTGTGTTTTGCCTCCATCTAAGGCTTGTTTCAATTCCTTGATTTCCATGGTTTCTTTTCTTCAATTGGTCCTACACACATGAAACACATACACGTCCACCTCACGTAAGCAGATACCACCCTCATGATGAAGCTGCATGTATCTGACTCCAGTTTAGGGGATAGGATAAGAAGGGCTAAATGGTGGTGCCACACACAGACTACTTACACTTGAATGCTAAGCTTTCTTTTAAGAAAGTCTCTGGGCTATGGGACTTTCCAATTCTTAAAAAAAAGGTGGGGGGGATCACAATGAACATTTATGAGAAACCCTACAGCAATTATTACCAGCACATATACTTTATTGTTCTTCCGACTTAAAGTTATTATTTTAGCAGCTGGCTTCAGAATCCTTCTCAGCTATAAGACATTTATTTATGTACAATGGGTGGAGATAAAAATTGTAAAAAGCCTAAATATTTTCAACTCTCTTTTAAGTCAATTTTATAAATACAGAGCCTTCCATCAGCCAGGGCATATCAGAACCCATCTGACAACAAGTATTGGGATCTCTTTTATGTGGATTCTGAACAACCTGTGCTAGACATTACAGGTTTCATTTCTGAGGTTTTCAGCAGTTTGTTTAGGAAAATGCCATTCAGAGAACGAAAAAAGTGTCTGTCTGAATCCAAAATTAGTCTCTTATTCTCCATATGTATTGCCACCAGGAAGACAGTCTGGAGGACTATAGCAGAGTGTTTTTCAAAGTTTCCCTTGTAATTTAGAAACTGTTAAGTCTTAAAATGAGACTGTGAGAAAATGTAAATAAAGTATTATAGTAAATATTATTTTCAGCAAAATATACCATTTCCTATAAGAGAAATATTATATTTCATGTCATTTTCCCTATACTCAGAATTATTCAGAATATGTTAGGTGTGCTTACACCACATGATGAATGAGAACAATCCCACTGCCAAGGGAGACCCACTGATCTTACCTTCAAGGGGAACTACTTGGGTTTGGGAGCCTGGGGATGCCACGTCAGGAATTTTCCCAAGCTCATAGAAGCAGATTCTGTACTGAACATTCCTTTTTTAGTGTCCATGAGCCCAGAGCAGCATCTCTGGGAATGGAAGGATCAAAAAGATGTGATATACCATTAGAGAGGCAAGAACTTGAGGGGTATCCTAGGACACATCTGTCCATTTCCCAAGAAATATTCTTAGTTCATAGTAATACCATCCTATGCTCATGTACCACCTTTGCAAGCAAAGAAATTAAATTCATTTAACCTTGCCTGGGTCCCAGTCTTGGCTCTGCACCAACTGGCTGTGCAACCTTAGACATATAAACTTTTCTGTGCATCAGTTTCTGTACCTGTCAATTGGGAATAATAATACCGTATCTCAGGAAGTAGAAGGTAATAAAGGGGCTTACAGCAAGTATAGAAAACAGATATACAACAGTCCAAGTACAGCCAAAGAGTGATGTGAATAGAGAAGTATAAAGCAATCCCAAAGAGATAGGAATCAAGACACATTCACAAATAGAGTGCTAGAGTGATGGTAAAACCACTCGAAGACAATATAGAAAAATGATTGTCTTAGATGACACAGGGATGGAATCTGAACAAAAAGCAGCAATATTTGAAAACCAACACATTGACTCTACTGTGCTTCCCATCTTTTGAGCTAGCTCCAAAAACTTCATATTTATATGAAATTTTATACTATATATATATAATGATATATATATAATCAACTTCAGAACACCAGGTAAGTTTAGTACACTTAACTTCATTACTGAGTAACACAACAATCCAGTCCACACCACTACCGACAGATACAATCACTAGCAAAATAATCATAATCTACAAAGTACATATTTCCCCTCCCAAGTAGCATACAAATTTCCTTGTAAAGACTTGTATTCAAAGTTTCCCAAAACTTAATGGCAGGTACCTTTGGGAGAGAAATGCTGAATTCCCCTTCCATAATAGTCACATCAAGCTCCATGAACAATATTGGTTTAATCATACTTCCCCTCTCTCAGGGATCTAAAAATTCAACCCTAGGCTTTGAGACAACTAATAAAAACTGGAGCAATAAAAAGTGAAAAGTGCAGACTTTTAAAATAGGTCTGAGAATGTCATTGTTCCCTGCAGGTAAAAATGCAGTGACACAAAACTCTGGATAGAAACAAGAAAACTGTTAGCAGCTGGCATGGAAATTACTCCATTATTTATTACAGTTATTAACTGAAATTCTCATGCCAGATAACTCAATAGAGAATAGCGTCTATTTGATTGCATGGGATGAGAGTCTGGTCCATTATTATTAATTTGCCTGCTCTCTGGCCATTAAGTGACTGTTCGTTTGGACTGTAAAAAGTAGTACAGGAATAACACAAAATATTTTTAACCTTATTCTCAATAAGATAATGAATACCAGCTGCTATACCAATAAGAAATTCAGTTGCGTGCTTGGATATCTTTCTGTCCACCCCCCCGAGATAACATTACTCCTTACTCAGGTTGGTGCTCAGTTCAAAATTCTGGATTTCTATGATAGAGACTTATGACTGCATTAAAGTGTGCTCTTGAAGCTTTTCATCTATTAAAGCATAGAGGAGCCTGGAGGGGATTCTGAAACACATCATTCACCTGCTATCATCAGAGTCATGGTGTTTACCCTTCATATAAAATTTTAGATAATTGAAATCTTCATCTTTAGGCACCCATATTTTTGCCTTTTAAACATCTTTAGAACAATCCTTTCCATTATGGTAGACACCCCTTGCTTTCTTTTCTTTTTTTTTTTTAGTTGAGTATGCTGAATGTTAAATTTTTCTTGTTGACTCACATAACTGTTTTGTACATTCATTATTGTTCTAAGCCAAAACTGCAAAGGCAAGACTTCCGCTAGTGTTTGGCCCTCAAGGACCCAACGCAGTCCTTGTGCCCCATCTCCAGGTGAGGAGCCCCACAGAGCCCTTTGTTTCAGGCAGCTCCTGAAATTCCCCAGTGCTGAAGCTAGTAAGGGCACCCCCAACACCCAGGGGTCTGGACACTTTGATAGGCCATCGTGTACTGCCAACTGGCTGATTAGGGCAGGGTCTGCACCCCAACATCATGTATCAAAATCACTTGGTGTCTTTGACTGACGCCTGTTTTCACCTGACTTCCACGCTCTTCTCATAGATGCCTATGAAATCCCTCACCCCCAGTGCTCTGAATACCTCACTGACTCTTTGCCAAGCCGGTCCCCAGACCTGTCCTGAAATCCCAACACAGCAGATTCGGACTGGCCCTCAGCAGCTCTTAAAGGAAAGCCATCTCTGATCTCATCCACTTGTCATCTTCTGCTTTGAGCCCTGCTGCTGCTTTTCCTGGCTCCCTCCAGCTGTGTCTGTATAGCCTCTCTGATCCACTCTGCCTGAGAAGGAATGTAAGTTACTAGCCTCTGCCTCTGCATACATGTCAGTGGAGCTCAATATTAGATCCTACAGGAAAGTGGTCCAGATGCCATTGCTGGCTTCCTTAATGACCTCCAGAATCTTTATCATTTCTCACTGGATCAAGGGTTGAAATACCAAGGGAAAGTCTGGAAAGTCATGCAAAACCGAAGCTATGGACTCCCAAGGTCCCTCTCTCTCTCTCCTTCCTCCCCTCCCTCACATGCACACACACACACACACACACACACACACACGCACTGGAAGAAAATCAACCAGATTACCAGTAGCATATGCCTTTATTAGAAAGTTCTTGGAACTTGAAGGACCCAAAGGAGTGTTCTAATATGGGGAAGGAGGGCAGGATATTTTGTGGGTTTTAGCAGGAAAGGTGTTGGCCAAAGTGCAGCTAGTTAGGGAACAGAGGAATTGTACTGAAAGATGAGCAGCCATTATTTGGGAAATCTGGATTTTATTAAAAGGAGTAGAAAGGAACAGTTATGGATGAGGGACAAGGACATATGAGCCCCACAGTGGAAATTTCAAAATCCAAGTCCTTTAGGACACGTAAACATTTAACTTCACAGAGTACTTACCATAGATCAAACATCAAGCTTTAAAAATGCTGACTCCTCAAAATATCACGAAATCTGTCGATAAGACAAAACTGAGTTTCTTGCTTGCTTCTATACGGGAGGGCACCAACTCAACAGAACATTAGTAGTTCCTCAGAAGAGAAGGCCAAAGTTGGGATATTTTTTAGACTTTGAAGTCTGGTTTAAAATGAGTTTTCAACACAAGTGGCTTGATTAGGATTGATTGATTGAGGACAGCAGAGGAAAGATTTTGAGATAAGAAGTTGAAGAGTCTTGAGATGTAACCTACCATTTGATACTTTCTACCAAAGAGCTGATGATGGGTCTTTCAGGAAATTCTTGGAATAAACAATAAAGTTACTTGCAACTTTGATTTCCCCATGCAAGAGGTTCCCAGAATAGTAAAATGATGTTAACGAAGGCCGTGAAACAGTAAAATCTGTCAAAGAGTAGAAAGTAAGCCATGTAGATAGTTTTGATTCTTACACCAATTATTTCCCCCAAAACACTGGCTGTATGTATACTAATTATCAGTGCCCAGCAACTTGACCAAGGTCACTAAGCCAGAAAGTGCCACTAATAAAATCTGTACCCAGACAATCTGACACCAGAGCTGGGGTCTTAACCACTGCTCAACATTGTCTCCAGACCTTACCTTTGCACTTTTGGGCACAGCTTGCAAGATTAGCTCTCTGCCAGGTCACATGCCTTTGTACTCATTATGTACTGTCCCTTTAGGACCTGGGCCCAGCCTCCTTTTCACCTCACTGTGTATATTAAGCCCCTCCTCAGTATCCCACTGCATTAGCCTGGCTACTTGATTAATACACTCCACTATTTTCAGAATAAGAACTGATACTTTTGTGTGTCTGCTTTGACAGTATGCCTGGACCTCTCTGATGACCATCTCTGGAGTCAGCTTCTAGAAACTTGTCATCTCCTCTCACTTCTGTGGTACTCTACACAGCAACTTGCTATTGCGTTTAGGGCTGGGTTCAGCCACCTATGGCTCATGGGCCAAATTTGGCCCATTGTCTCTTTTTATAAAGCCTATGAACTAAGAACAGTTTTTACATTGTTAAAGTGTTGAAAAATCGAAAGAATAATCTTTCATGACATGTAAAAAGAATATAAAATTTGAATTTCAATAACAAAATTTTATTGAAACATATACAAACTTGTCCATTTACGTATTATCTACACTGTTTTTGCGCCTCAGTGGCAGAACTACCTAGTTGAGACAATATGGCCTACGAAACTTAAAGTATTTACCATGTGGCCCTTTCCAAAAAAAAAAAAAAATTAGCAACCCCTGCTTTAGGGCCTTTGTTGCCTCAGGCCTGAATTCAAGATAACTTGAACTTCCAGCTTCCACCTTCACCAAACCAAACCAGATCAGCTGTATAGGAGTCCCATGGTCACAGAAAGCATGTGGTCTGTTCTTTGGAATCCTTTGAGAACTCTCCGTTGCAACAGCCATCACCCCTGTTGCTATACCTCAGTATTATGTTAATATCTTGAGAGACTTGGACAGAGGCTCCCTTGGCAAATTACAACTGCACTGGTCAAGTCACCCCTATCCCCAGCTCCAATCCTGGAGTGAAAAAAGCCATGAGGAAGAATTGGTTGGATTAGTGAAGAAGACAATCATTCCCTCCTCCCTTCCTGTGTGTTTCCAGTTTCCAAGATGTTAGGAGCAGATTTTTGAATTGAGTGCAAGAGAAAACTTTTTACTCAAACTGTAGTTTTCTGTGGTACCTAAAAATGAGACTGTTCATTAAAATTTAGAAGTGACCAAAATAGCTTTATCTCCAGTGTTTTTGGCCATAGTGCAGCTAGTTAAAGATCAATGGAGTTAAAATAATAAATTTGCTCCCCACTGGCTATGGTTCAGTCAATAAACAAGCTTTCTTGGGTGGGAATTCCACAGATTTGGGTGAGAGAGTGCTAGTATTCCTACAGTATTCTATATTTTTCCAGATTGGCAACTCACCTCTGCCACAGTGCCTGAACTGCCAAGACTGACTCTTCTGTATTAAAGCAGGATCTGCAAGGGGGCTTCTTTTTGCCTCATTCTTCTTTGGGTTCCATAGCAGGGTTCTCAACATAGTTTAGGTGCTCAATAAATTTACATAAACAATTGAAAAACTGAATGGTGGATATTGGCAGTGGGGAGAATCAAAGCTAAGTCAATTGGATACACTGGGATGTCACCTAGAAGGGGAAAAAAACTGATGGAATTAGACATAAGACTGAAAGATTTTGAGAATAAGGGGAAACGCAATGACATCTCTTGCATAGCTTCTCCAGTAACACATTTAGCAGCTTAGGTTCTGTTCCCAGAAAACTCTGCCTGGTAAAAATTTACTCCAGGGTTCACCCTTGTTTTCTGATCTTTTGCATTTGCCCAGAAAAGTGTACAGCCACATGAAATATGACTGCTAGTTTCAAGGCATATAAATATGCATGGAGTTCTACACAGGTTTGGACAAGAATATGTGGAGGTCCAAGACTTATGGGTGTGGAGTGGCAAAAAGACAAAGGGATAGGATCAAAGGGTGTCTTTGGGGACATTCTGGAAGATGAATGCCACGCTAGTCAATAACTCCTCTATCTACAACCAAATACCCTACTGTCTAGTCCTGATCTCTATTTCCTGCCTTGTTTCTTTATTTCTGGATAGAAAACCACCAGGCAGTCTAACTGGCTACTCAACATATCTCACAAATTTTTAGTTTTACCTTCTTCACGTTTCTTCATGCCATCCCTGTCTTGCCTGCATTAAGTTTACCTTCTTTGCTTTTCCTTCACAAGGCAATTCCTACTCTACCTATCTTTCTTGGCCCAGTCCAAAGTTCATCTCTAAGATGTTTTTTCTGACAAGCTGAGTTGAATTATATGCCCATGCTCAACATTGCAATGGCATTCATTGCCGTTACCATATCCTCACTGCTAAGCATATGTTGTTTGGATTTGTTTCTTTACCTTGCCTAGTGTGAATGTCTGTCTCACAACTGGACCCTAAGAAGGAAAGAAAATGGCTTACAGCCCCTTGTATTGCTACACAATCCCTCTATCAGAACTTTGCACATGGTAGGCAGACAGTACATGATGACTTATTGTGACAATTATTAAGGGACCCTGGCACTTGATAAATGATTTTTAATGTTAAGTCTTAGCTCAAATTATAAATGCAGATAATAGCATATAGCTTCACCAAACGAGCTCATAACCTGCTTGTTTATAACATACCAAGTGAATTGTGCCTATTAAAATAGTATTCATTTTCCTCCATAAAACTGATAATAATTGCATTCATTAATAAAGAAAATATTATTGAAGGTTTCATAATTCCTCATTTATTTGGCCTAATCTGATTTGCTTTAGAACAAAAAGTAAGCGAAGTATGTACTCACCCTTAAGAGAATGTTTCTCGTGTCTTCAGTGATCATAGTAGAACAGTTCACACTTAAGTTTCCCTTATTTTTCCAAATACAGCAATATTATCTATGTTTTAACAAATAATTATCATGCAGGCAACCATCTGCTAGCACGTTTTTACATAATCTTTCTCCAATGATTCCAGTGAGCTTTGCCAAATTGTTCACAAAAGTTGTTTATTACTGAAATTCAATCTTAACTAAAATGGTTATCATAACTTTAGTGTCATTTTATTACAATTGCTCAAACAAACATACCATCATTATATTAATTCCCAATTCTCAGTTATATAACGTAACCACCTTTCTTACCCTTAGGCTAGTGTTTAAACCCATTCTCTATTCCTTTTCTCTAAAATGTGGTTCACTATGTCACATTTAAGAAGTTAATTTATATGACATTTTGTCCATTTTTATTAATTTTACACAAACTATTCTCTATGTCTATTTACATGTGTACATTTATCATTGAAACCAAACATTTAACTAAAGTAGTTGATCAAGTCTACCTAACAATTTGACTTTCATTGTTGGCATTTGGCATTTATCAATTGTTGTTTTAACTGTCAAGTAAATGAACCATTTGGCACATAGTACAGAGACTCACAGGTGGTAGTGTTTCAAAGGGCAGGTAAAAAATAAGTTAAGACTCCCTAAAGATTCTAACAGCTGAAGACTATAGGAAATCATTGGATCATTTGAAAGCTGAGGAATGAGAAACTCTGCAAGAAGTGATCACTCATCCTTAGGTACTGTATGGTCTGGCTAGACCTTCATCATGGCTGTAATTATAAACCTTCATCAGCAGTCACCAATTACAACAAACGAGAAGACAGAAGTTAATGGTGCAAGTCGTAACAATTGCTGAACACATTTAAACAAGGTGCAGCATCTGATTGAACTGCCAGAAAACTTGAAGGATATCAATAAATTTCCCCTCTGGCTTAAAAATAAAAGAGGAAACTATCACAATAGACATGTTTGTAAATAAATACCTGAAATAGAGTTTTAGTGTAGGGAGAGAAGATTTTTGTTTTGGTTCTTTGGGTTTTGGTTTTAACATAGCAAACAAACCAGAGTTAGTAAAGGCAAGTGTAAATAATGTGTCTAAATTATGCAACCTAAAAAATGGGGCAAAGAAGAGATAGCCAGAAAATTTGCATGGAAAACTAATTTCATTGTCTGAATGAAAAATTAGTCTAGAATAACAATGAAAACAAGCCCTAGTGGAAAAAAAACCACAGTAGAATTGTTTTGTGTCAGGTCACATTTGCTGAGGCCAGAAAACCTATAGAGGACACTAGTTAATAGCAAACACCTTTTCTTTGTGGCTGCCACAAAGATGACATTGGGGAATTCTCCTTAATATAATCGGCAACTTCCTTTAACAAAAAGGAGAGGAGTCATCAAATCATATTTAAATTTCAAGAAGGGAATCAGCTTTTTAAAAGAAACCTATCAAAACATACAAATGTAGATTTTTATGTCCGTTATACTAGATCTGCTTGTGTGATGTGTGTGAATATCTAGAAAACATCCCACAAATAAAAATAATAATCTAGGAATACCACAAAAAAACAAAGATATTGGATAGATGAGTTTTTCCCTTGAAGTAAGATCTGAAATGTGTGAAAAGCTGATGTGAAAATAATAATAATAATATTAATATGCTGATTTACAGCAACTAAAATTTATCATGTCTACTATGTTTTAGACCCAGAACTGGGCACTTGACTGTCACTCTTTCATAGCCAGCTGTTGTGCAAAAAGCTTAAGTATTGCCAGTACACTTAAGAAGCCCTTGCTTAATGGGAATAGAAAAGGATGAAAGAAGAAAACACTGGTGCAAAGTCAAGGTCAAACAGAAAGCCCATGCTTATGATTTGGCCCTCAGTCTTAATTTAATAACTGGGAAGGCATGACAAAGAAATAATAAAACAAAGAAAAGTAATGTGGGCTTCTTGGAAAATGTTTTTGAAGGAATCTTTGGGTCTAAGTGCTTAGGCACAATACTGGTTGTATAAGGTGTGCTATATAAGACAGACAACTTGACCTTGTGGGAAGACCTCCCTCTGTTGTGTGCGCCTCATCTCACTGTGACAGCTGTAGTCAGTCCTCAGGTTTAATGGCCAGACAACAACTGTGGCACCACTCTGGTGGTATGGAGCCTCCCAAGTCCAAGAGATAAGATCCAGCAGCATGTTAATTTTATTAATTCTAAGGCTGGCTTTATTTCTGCACCTAAAGGGAAGGAGGCAATTCCTGGCAAATGGCCCCAATTCCATGGTTCTCAAAAAACCAATTCAGAAAGACATATTTAAATATCCCTTTAAATCACCTGCTTAACTGAGTCCCTCATTTCCACTACAGGCCAACCTGAAGTTATTCTCATAAAATTAATGCATTTGTGTCTTTATCAATATATGCCACAAATGGTTAACTCTATGTCAATTTTTAACTCTTCATTGCAGTCACATATATACAATTCAAAATTTCCCATTTTAACCACTTTCAAGTGAACAATTCAGTGGTATTTGTTACATTCACAATATTGTGCTACCATCACCAGTATCCATTATCCAAACTTTTTCATCACCTCAAACATGAACTCTCTACCCATTAAGCAATAACTCCCCATTCCTCTTACCTCTTGTCCCCAGGTAACCTGCAAACTACTGTCTCTATGAATTTGCTTATTCTAGGTATTTCATATAAGCAAGATAATAAAATACTTGTCTTTTTGCATCTGGCTAATTTCACTCAACCTGATTTCTTCAAGGTTCATCCATATCAAAGCATGTGTCAGAACTTCATTTCCTTTTACAGCTGTTGTTTTATCCATTAATTTGTTGGTGGACACTTGGGTTGCTTCCACCTTTTGGCTTTTGTGACTAATGTTACTATAAACATTGGTGTGCAAATATCTGTTAGACTCCATGCTTTCAACTTTGGAGGGGTATATACCTATAGCAGGATTGCCAGGTCATATGGTATTTCTATGTTTAACTTTTTTGAATCACCAAACTATTTTCCACAGTGGCTGCACCACCACTTCCCACCAACAATGTACAAGGGCTCCTATTTCTCTGCATCCTTGCCGACATGTTTTTGTTATTTTGTTTTCTAATAGCCATTATAGTGGTATCTAGTGAAGTAGTTTCTCGTTGTGGTTTTGATTTGTATTTCTCTGATAGCTAATGATATTGAGGATATTTTCATGTTGGCCATTTCTTATTGGTCATTTACATATTCTCTTTGGAAAAATGTCTATTCTAGTCCTTTGCCCATTTTTCAACTGGGTCATTTGTCTTTGGTTTTTGAGTTGCTGAGTTCTTTATATATCCTGGATACAAAATCCTTATCAAATATATATCTGTAGGTTGTCTGATGATATTGATTTTAAATATTGTACTTTTGTCAGAACAGGCATCCAGAAGTACATGGCTAATAAAGTAAAAAGGGGTAATAGGCAATGACAATTTTGATCATTAACCTGTTAACTCTGTTTGGTGTTTGGAAGCAGAATTGATTTCTCTTTTGGAGGTGAGACTGAGTTAACTTCTAGTACATTAAATCAATCAGAATGAGAGAAGAAATGGTAGGGGGAAGGATGATGTTTCTTGAGGGAGAGTCTGGACTTCCTAGTAATGGGATATGTAGGATGTCAATTAATTAATAAGAAAAAAAATCAAAATGGAAGAAATGTAGCCCCAATTGTAATTTGGTCTTCTGAAACAGGTCACGTAAGTTACAATAGGCTACTGTCTGAACATGTATATTTGATTAAATGATTTGTGTTAGACAAGATTTAGCAACTAAATCATTGTGCCTATTGGTTGGCACACACCCTCCCCTGTCCTTGGAAATTGTGCTAAACCGAACTGTTGAGGAGCAGACAGGTGCTTCCACAACAGGCCAGTGTTTCTGTTCTGTTCTGTGTTTCGTGATGGAACCATCAGCCCTAGAGACTGCTGTTAGAATAGGCTAGGTCTGAATTAGGGATGAGAGAAGGAAACGCTCAATTAGAGAATGTTCAGTTAAAGAGAGTATACTGGGAGAGGAGCAGGGCCTGGTAATTATTTGTAAGACAATAGATTGAGGCCAAAATAACAAAGGAGATGGTGGGACATAAAAAGTTGCTGTCTGGAAGTGGGGAAACGTCTCAGGCATCCCATAGCAAACCTTCTCGCTTCTTCTCCTGCTATCCATTCAGAGTTAGCTATGAGGCTATCTATCACTTCTATCTGCCACCAGCCATGCCAGCTCATGGAACCACCAAGAAAGCATCCTGGACCCAGGAAGGATGCAAAACTCAGTCTCCACTACCATTTCTTATTGGCCCAGGCCTGGGTCCCAGCCTTGAAGTGCTGGTGTGCAGTCCGGCAGAACTGTCTGCTGGCTGTGATGCCAGGTGATGGTATGTGTAGGTGGCACTAAGGACACCAGCCATTGCAGTCACCAGGTCAACATCCGTCATTCCCTGAAAGTCTCTGAAAGTAGCACCTACCAGCTACGACCCTAACCAGGATGAAGAAATTTTAGCCAAGTAAAAAATTCCTATTGCATAGAAGCAAAGGTATATATTTGTTCTTTCTACCTAGAACAATGCAAAAATTTCGTATCTGTCTGATTTCAAAATGGGTCATTCAGTTGTCATCAGTCTACCAATCACTCTGCTGAGACTCCCCAAAGACCTCACTGGTTATTCTTGAGATTACAGAGTGTGAAGTTCAAGAAGCTGTATTTTTACTGCCAAACATTTGGGGCACATTCTGTTGGACAAAGAAGAAGAAACAAAAGAATAACAAAATCAAATTGAGAATCAGTGGTCACAAAGCCTTTCTCTTTCATTAACTATACAATGAAAAAATCAAAGAGCAACAATATTTGCTGTTTCAATAGCATTGTTAACTTTTTAGAGAAAGGAAAAAAAGAAAAAAAAAAGTGAGAGACAAGCACATCTAAAATTCCAGACTAAAATAAATTTTATGTTTGTGTTTATAGCTATTTGTACATTTTAAACAAATTTTGCCTTCCTCTTAAAAATATATATAATGTGTAGTATAAAAATATTTTTATATATTCTTTTAGATAGTTTAATTAAACAATGAACAAATTCTCACAAAATATTTAGGCCCATTTTCAGAATCAAATTCTCAAGCAACTTTAAATGTGTATATATGTATAAAATCTATCAAAATGTTAAATGAGAAAGGCATATGTTTGTGATATTAAACAGAGAGGAAACTGTGCTGTAACAGTAAGAGACAGCCCATGAAATAGTCAGATTCAAAGGTATTGGCTGGTTTAAAAAAAAAGTCCCTAGAATATAGAATAAGATATTGATTGCTAAATATAATCTTCAGAGAATACCACACTAAAAGAATATGCCTAAATGATTTGTATCAGCTTTATAATCTGCTTTCTATGATTCATTTAACTTAGTTTATATCAACCTCAGTATAGATTCCTGTAAAATCTATAGATTCTGAAGCTGGTTCCACTAGTCATTGGCACTCAAGTATGTACACCTAGCATTTTGGCCTTGAAGAAGCGTAACGGCTTTAATGAGTAGGAAATCAATTAGGAATTTTAACACATGGAAATATGCTTAAGCAATTAAGCCTATTCTTAGCTAGGAGGCTCTGCTTTTAATATGACAATGAAATTGACTATGTCACTTCAACTTTCTAATAGCTTGGAGCAACACTACTCATTGCCCATCACCAAACTGAATCTTTCTTTCTAGGGAAAGCAGGTGGCTGCAGGCTGACTTGAATTTATGTTCTGGATCAGCTGTAATTATAGGAGTGTGATTTATTGGTTTCCTAACTACTGCTTCCTATTTACACTGGAAATAGTACAATCTGCTTTCCTTCTGAAACTTCCAAAGTGAATTGTACTAAAAGTGATGTGTGCTTAATTCACATGGATGATTCCCGTCACTGATCAAAAAGGTCACTTAAATGCATAATACTTGTAATACTCCCTCCCTACCCCACCCCCCGGCCTAATCAAGACTATTGTTAACGCTGGTTTTCTTTACCTGTGCCTCCACCAACTGGTGCCTAAAGATGTTTAAAAAAAAACATGGCAAGAAATAGAGGAAATCAGTCGATCTTGGAATTTTTTTTGGTGAGTAACCAAAAGCAATGTTCTATGGTTGAAGCAGCCAGAACTCTATAGACTTCTTATAGATCTTAAGATATCTAGAATAAATAGTCATATGAAAAATGACTTGTCCTACTATGAGGTGGAAATTTGGGCAACCCACATATAGCTAAATCTGCCATCTACTTCCCCATTCATTGGAGCTGCAAACATTTACTGAGCACCTGTGCTGGGTACCAGCAATCCAACAGTGAAGAAGACAGAACAACAATTCCTAGTCTTAGGAAGCATATGGTCGATGAGGAATTCTTCAGTTACTGACCCTCCACCCATCCCATCTCATTCTTTGCCTATCCATTGTGTGCGTGTGCATTTTAAAATTTACTAATCATCACTCCAGTTTGGTGTGGGAGCAAGCTCCACATACCTTTTTATTTGCGATGACAATGGTTTTCAGGTGGCAGAAATAGCACCAGTTTCACTCTATCAACATAAAACCATAGAATGAAAAAAACAATATTTTTTTCAGATTATAAAAGCAATACCTAACTATGGGAAAAAACATGAAAAATGAAAAAAAAGAGAAAGAAAAATACCTTGCAATCCCAGCTCTGAGAAAACCACCATAAACATTTTGGTGTATTTCCTTTCAGATTTTAACTTTGCCACATTTGCTTCCCATTTTCCCTTAATGTCGAAGGATTATTTTCTCATAGGTTTAAAATTATTTTAAAAAATAATCTTGGTTAGTTAATAATTTACTATGTATAATTTATTTAATTATTCTCCAAAAATTGCCCTAATGACAGACTGGTTAATTTTAAAAAGAAAAAGAAAATATCCTTATTTTTATGCATTGATCCTTTTAGCAAAAGTTAGAAAAATTGAATACCTACTCTCTTAA
Organism: Choloepus didactylus; assembly: GCF_015220235.1. Lineage (NCBI taxonomy): Eukaryota > Metazoa > Chordata > Mammalia > Pilosa > Megalonychidae > Choloepus > Choloepus didactylus. The sequence goes on from NC_051315.1 coordinate 39,055,870, forward strand.
ACAACAAAAAAAGACTTTTTCATATAAATTAAGACACAGTCTTTTCCCTTTTTTTTTTCTTCTCTTACCTTGGAATCTGTATAATCTCTTTTCAGGTCCACCTCTGACATTTATGATTATAGATGCAACACAGATGGCAGAGAAAAAGACATGGGGCAGAGAGTTAGTTCATATCTACCCTGGGGAGTTAATTTGCTCTGTCTTCATGAAGTTGCTCCAAGGCAGTGTAATAAATACTTGTTTAAGGCATGGGTACAGAAAATGGTAATATAAAAACAAATTAAGTGGCAAGAAAAGGAAGGAAGGGAGGGAGGGAGGGAAAGAAAATAAAAGAAGGAAAGAAAAAAGAGAGCAGAGTTGAAGGGAGGGGAAGGGAGGGGAGAGGACAGCATAAGGCAAAGTAGACATTTACCAGCTTTGACTCCAGAAATTACTTTCTGTATGACCTCAAGTAAAATAATTACCTTCCATAATCTCCCACAATATGCAGTTTTCCCCTCTATAAAATGGACACAAAAATAGTACCTATTGAATAGGGTTATTTTGAGGATTAAATGAGTGAAGTTAAATGCCTGACCTAAACACAAAATATATCCTAACAATTATTATTATTACTATTTATGGCAATGTTTATTTTTAAAGTAACTTGTGTGACTAGAGCTAACATTTCCTCTCCAGGATGAATGTGCCTGTACAATTTATAGATAATCGCCCAAATTGCCTTGGCCAAACAATTATATGGAAACTTTGAATTATATGGAAATTTCTCAACATTTCATCCTTGGTCCTCTTAGAATATCACTTAGGTATACTTGCTAAGAACGAAGTTTCCTAACTCAGAATTGTGAAAGCGAGAGTGGTGATCCAGGAATCTACCTTTTTAAACCCATTTCTTAGGTAACATTATGCATGCTAGAGTTTGAGAAACTCCAAAATATTTTTACTTAAAAAAATTAAACTAAAAAAAATCCTTTAGTGAATATTGCAGTGGTTGCCATAGCCAATTCAAAGTGTATGGTTTTTACAGAAATGTCAGCCGACAGGTGAATTCCACACAGGCCCTGTGAATTATTTAGAGAATAACTATTATAGACTCAGGAGTTTTTATACAATCTTTGTAGTCCACCAAAATATTCTCTGAAATTGCTGAGGAAGTTTTTCCAGTCATAGAGCAATCACCTACCACCCTAACAGCCACCACACCCACATCCCCCAAATCAAGTGTAACAGCTCAAAAATCTCCATCACCCCTGCAATCTTCATTGATTTCTGTGGGGGAAAAATAGTCTGGCATTCTAACTAAATTCCTCTACTTACTCTCATTCAGAGAAGTCACTTACTTCATAAAGAATTTAAAACCAAATTCTTCTAGAAAGTATGTCTCTAAAAGAGAACCATAAAATAAGAACTGCAAAGTTATATCGGACATTAAAAACCCTTCAGCTGTTGGCCAGTATTTCCTAGTGGTTATTGCTCGGGCTCTGCAAGCAGACTGCCTTTCAAATGCTGACTCTGTCACTAACCAGCTTAGGTCTGTAACCTCATTGTGCCTCAGTTTCTCAGCAGTAATGTGGGGATAACAACTGTACCTATCTCACAGGATTAAATTGGTTGATATGTATAAAATGCCTAGAATTTTGCTGGAAAATACTATGGACTCAGAAAATGTTCAGTATTACCAATTTTCTTGTAGTCCAGTGATCCTTTTTTATAGCTGAGAAAATGAAGGACCAGAGATACAGGGTAGATCACACAAGAAGAAAGCCAGGACTAGGACCTAGGATTCCACGCTTAAAATTCTTCCAAATACACTTTGCTGAAGTGGTAGAAGATAGTTCTGTTTTTACTGATTCATACCCAATCCTTATCCATTGCCCTGAAGCCTATAAGCTACAAAACAAATAGCTTAAAATAATTTTGTTTCCCCATGATATGTCTAAAAACTGTCACCACAGTTTTTATCTTGTGGACAAGATAAGGATTTCATCAATAATTTAATTCAAAAGGGATTTTACAAGTCTCGTATTTTTACAGCCAAGAAGCACACATCAATATTATTGAAAAACGGAATCTAGGAAATAAATTGTGGAAAATAAATTGTGGTGTTGCTTCACTGTGGCTCATAATTATGTTCTTTTCATGTATGCTAATTACTTGATCACCTATTGTAGCCTAGCACTAATTTTATTCATAGATTTTTGTCCTTCCTCTGGAAAATGTATGGATGGCTCTGGCATGCATCAACTTCTCTTTTGAAATCCCCAAGATCAGCAATCCATTTAATTATTTTTAGTAATGACTTTGGTGAATGTATTAGACATTCTGCTGTTTTACAGCTCACCCTGGATTTGGATGTTTTGCTACTGCTAAATTGGAACAACATACCCCATGTTCTCTTTTGGTAGGCTATCTCAGGATTTTCTGAGACTCATTTCCATTTTTTATCCCCACTCCAAAACAGTTTGTTTGGCTTTTTCCTTATTTCAGCCTGTGGGCTAAAACCTCCAGAGAAATGGAAATTGACCTCTTAGCCCAGCGGTGATGCAAATGAAAATACTTTACAGGCACCTATCCACATCCTGATTTCCTCCTCCTCCTTCATTTTGGTTCTTCCCACTTCAGGGACACACACAGACCTTTTATGTCCACAAGGGATACTATAACTTCTTCTTTATTTCCTAATACCCACAATAAAAATTTTCCTTTCTCTGTATCTTATTCTCTCAAACTTATAATAGGCATAGGCAATTAATGCTAATTAAGTAAGTTAATATGGTAAAGTATTTAGAACAGTCCCTAGCATATAGTAGATGATATATAATATTTATTAAATAAAAGCAAACCTATTAAATTAATTTATTTTATATAAGACCTTCCTTAAGAATATCGGCATATATTAAAACAAGGGATTTTAATGACTTAGCCCAAAAGATAGGACTTTTTATACTGAGACCATAAAGTGAATGTTTTGGTAATACCAAAAACACATTTTTATAGCAGCTACTTACTTCATCTGTTATACCCTCAAGATGTGATCACAAGAGAAATAAGACACTGAAGAAATAACTCTTCCCAATTGGTTCACTCTAACCTTCCTACTGTCACAGACTCACACATTTCTCTAGTTTTAATGAAACTTACAAGGCTTGCCGTCACCTCTACCTCCCCTCTCAAATACAGTGAAGATGAATTCAGGTAACTCAAGTCCAGTTATGCTGTGATTCTTGTCTGCATGTGACACAGGCACAGAGAACAATGAAATCCTTTGTGTTTCACATACATGTTTTCCTTTGGAGGTTTTAGATTTTGGATAGTTTTGTCTCCTTTTCTCCTTCTTCCCCATCTCAATTGTAGAGGTAGAAGATTATCATTAACTATAGTCCATATACCCTGATGTTCTTGGAATTCAGTCACTGAACAGGCTCACCAGCAGAGAGATTGCAACCTCAACACTCTTTAGTTTAGGTCAAGGAAGAAAGAAGGAAACGGATTGCCATAAACTCATGGACCTTATCCTTTTTTTGCCAACCTACATATTTCCTGTCTCCTAGCCAAGTACGTAGAACTTCTGGTCTCTGAAAAGCCTTCACTGTGGAGTCTCACCCAGCACCAAATACCTTTTTATTCTGTACTGGCTGCTCAAGTGCCCAGGATGGTTCAGAGGAATAGTTTAAGCTGGGAGTAAAAAGTCTGGATGCGAATAACTAGCTGTTTACATGAGACATACACAGCCCTTCTGCGACTCCACTTTTCCTAAGTTAAACGAGTATTAACCCTTTTCCCCAGGTTCTTTATAGGAACTTTTGAAATTCCAAAGTGAAATATAAATTCAATAGTTCTTGACACCATACTGGAATTTAGCTCAATATCATTAGGTTCAATAGTTAATTAAGTCACAGGATGCGAGGGCCAGCAGGAACCCCAAGGAACGTTTACAGAAATAGCATCCTCATTTTACAGATGAGAAAACTGAGACCTGAAAGGTCAAATATATTTTCCTGTATTCTACCACCAGCTAATGGCAGAAGCTCTCTAGCCAACCCATTCTGAAGGCATTATGCTTAGTGTTTCAATATATATAAAGGTGAGAAAAAAACAGAGTTCTTCCCATCAGGAAGCTTTAGGACTAAAGATGTGGGTTTTCCCCTGAGTTTCTGTCATCATTCAGTTCAAGAAATGGTTGTGGAAATCAGCAATATTACACTTCTTCACCTATGAGCTAGGGATACAAACGTGACTTTGACAGTTTCCTCCTCTTAAAGAAGTTCCAGTCTGATGGGGAGAACAGTTAAGTATATTAAGTGTCTAGGTATGTGTCTAAGTGCTACATTAGAGGGATGTACAAAATATTTAGGAGCAGTATAAAGGGAAAACTTATTCTTACCTGGTTGGTTTCAAAATAGAATTTAAATGGAAGATATCTGAGTTGAGCTTTGAAGGATGAGTCAGACCTTTTTAATGCCAGGTTGGAGACTTTCTAGGTAGGGAGAATTTTCAGTCTATAAGAAAAATTTCAGAAAGGACTTATGGCCGGCAGAATAATGCCTGGCCCAAAGATGTCCACATCCTAATCCCCAGAACCTATGAATATATTATGTTACATGGCAAAGGGGAATATGGTTGTGGATGGAACTGAAGTTGTTAATCAGCTGACCTTAAAATAGGAAGATTAACCTGGATTATTTGGGTGGTCCCAATGTAATCACAACGGTCTTTAAAAATGGAAGAGGGAGGCAGAAGAGGTAATTGGATTGGTGTGATGTGAGAAGGACTCAACCCACCTTTCCTGACTGTGAGAATGGAGGGAGGTGGCTACAAGCTAAGGAATACAGGCAGCTTCAAGAAGCTATATAAGGCAAAGTGCTAGTTTAAATCTGTTATGTACCTCATAAAAAGACTATGTTCTGAGCCGCGGCTGAACTAGAAGAAAGATGGCGGCAGCCGTGCGGCAGGATTTGGCTCAGCTCATGAATTCAAGCGGCTCTCATAAAGATCTGGCGGGCAAGTATCGTCAGATCCTGGAAAAAGCTATTCAGTTATCTGGGGCAGAACAACTTGAAGCTTTGAAAGCCTTCGTGGAAGCAATGGTAAATGAGAATGTCAGCCTCGTGATCTCTCGACAGTTACTGACGGATTTCTGCACACATCTCCCTAACCTGCCGGACAGCACAGCCAAAGAAATATATCATTTCACCCTGGAAAAGATTCAGCCTCGAGTCATTTCGTTTGAGGAACAGGTTGCTTCAATAAGACAGCATCTTGCATCCATATATGAGAAAGAAGAAGATTGGAGAAATGCAGCTCAAGTGTTGGTGGGAATTCCTTTGGAAACAGGACAAAAACAGTACAATGTAGATTATAAACTGGAGACTTACCTGAAGATTGCTAGACTATATCTGGAGGATGATGATCCAGTCCAGGCAGAAGCTTACATAAATCGAGCATCATTGCTTCAGAATGAGTCGACTAATGAACAGTTACAGATACATTATAAGGTGTGCTATGCCCGTGTTCTTGATTATAGAAGAAAATTCATTGAAGCTGCGCAAAGGTACAATGAGCTCTCTTACAAGACAATAGTCCACGAAAGTGAAAGACTAGAGGCCTTAAAACATGCTTTGCACTGTACCATCCTAGCATCAGCAGGACAGCAGCGTTCTCGAATGCTAGCTACTCTTTTTAAGGATGAAAGGTGTCAGCAACTTGCTGCTTATGGGATCCTAGAGAAAATGTACCTAGATAGAATCATCAGAGGAAATCAACTTCAGGAATTTGCTGCCATGCTGATGCCCCACCAAAAAGCAACTACAGCTGATGGTTCCAGCATCTTGGACAGAGCTGTTATTGAACACAATTTATTGTCTGCAAGCAAATTATATAATAATATTACTTTTGAAGAACTTGGAGCTCTTTTAGAGATCCCTGCAGCTAAGGCAGAAAAGATAGCATCTCAAATGATAACAGAAGGACGTATGAATGGATTTATTGATCAGATTGATGGAATAGTTCATTTTGAAACACGAGAAGCCCTACCAACATGGGATAAACAGATACAATCACTTTGTTTCCAAGTGAATAACCTTTTGGAGAAAATCAGTCAGACAGCACCAGAATGGACAGCACAAGCCATGGAAGCCCAAATGGCTCAGTGAATCCTCACCAAACTTCTGTGCACACTACATCTTTTTCCATGTTGTACAGATTAATTTCACTATGTCTCCAGAGCGTTTGCATCATGACCTTACACTTTTCAGTCCCTTTTATGCTGGATTCCACTGAAGGAAGACATTATTAGAGCAGGAAATACAAGCATTTAAAAATACGTAGTTCCCATATATTCAGGGTCTCTGTGTATCAGGCTAACTCAGATGTTTTGGAAGTTTTTTCTTTAAATGGAATAAGTGAAGTATCTGTGGCTAAAAAGTTTGGGATTTGTGATAACTTTGTAGTCATGTAAAACTTAAGTGCTTTGTGCCTCTTCAAATGTGGGTTATTCTAATAAATGGAGAAATGAGCCAAAAAAAAAAGACTATGTTCTTTCAATCCACTCTCATGGGGGCAGACATATTGTGGGTGGGACCTTTTGATTTGATTATTTCCATGGAGATGTGAGCCTGCCTATTTCAAGGCTGGTCTTAATTAGTTTGCTGGCATCCTCTGTGAGAGGATAAAAGGCAGAGACATCTTAAAGAGAGCTGAGAGGCTCTTAAAGAGAAAATGCCCAGAAACATTTTGGAGACAGCCACTGAAACCAGAACCAGGAGAGAAGCTAAGAGATGAGATTCAGAGTTTGCCCCAGAGAAGCTTAGAGAGGACCTCCAGACACTTAGGGACAGAAATGCCCTGCGGAAAACAAGCAGAAGGACCCAGAGAAGCTAAGACAGAAGCCCAGAGGCATTTTGGAGAAAGCCATTTTGAAACCGGAGCCAGGGAGAAAAGGGCCAACAGATGTCACCATGTGCCTTCTCATGCCATCGGCCTTTCTTCGGTGAAGGTATCCTCTTGTTGATGCCTTAGTTTGGATACTTTCATGGCCATAGAACTGTAAACTTGTAACCGAATAAATCCCCTTTATAAAAGCCAACCCGTATCTAGTATTTTGCATTCTGGCAGTATTAGCAAACCAGAAGCGGCAAGAGACAAATTCTCCTCTCAAGCCCCCAGAAAGAGTAGAGTTTAGCTGACACCTTGATTTTAACCCAGTGAGACCCGTGTCAGACTTCTGATTTATAGAACTAAAACAATAAATTTGTGTTCTTTTAAGCCATTAGAAATAGAAAACTAATATTTCTAACAAGACTCTATTGTTACTTGTTAACAGTAATAAAAGTCATATCCGCCTTACAATGCCAAGCAGAAAGAAATTATACCTGTGCAGAGAAAATAAGGAGGAGCAGCAGAGGTGTTCTCTCATTTATGTTTCCTCTCTTTTGTCCCAAGCACATTTTCCACTCAAGTCGAAGATACATGGGAAAACATGGTGTTTCCCTTTTCTTTGATAATGCCCAGTGGAAAGACTAATGTCCCTGCATAATTTTCCAACCACAGGTTTTGCTCTCTCCCAAGCAGTCACTTTGAGCTCTTTAGTACGGAGGCTGAAAGGAACCCATGAGACCGCACTCCACACTACCAGCCTCACAGCATGCACTACTTGACTGGTTTCTGTATCCCTACCTTTTCTTGTGGCCTGGTAAGTGCACCTCCCCTGACTCCTCACTCCCATCTGTTTTTCAGTCATTGCTTCAACTTGACTTCTGGAATGGAGTTGTCATAACCTAGGATGCCTCCAAGAGTCCAGCCTGAGACGAGACCTTGAGTGCAGATAGTAATCCTAGGGAACAGGAGCAGGGGACTACGGAGAGTGTAACAGGGAAGTAGAGAATACCAATTCAATCTGATCCACTGTGGACAACTAGGCCTCAATGCCACTAGGGCCCTCTTTCTGACCAAAAGACAGGAGGGGTAGTTGCCCCTTGGGCTGTGAACTCCTGTGCACTCTCTGGTTTGTGCAGGCTTCAGAAGGGCTGCATGGGCCCTACAGAAATCTTACAAGGTAGCAGAGAAACCCCTGAACAGAATGAGAGCTGAACAGTGGTACAGCTGAGGCAAGGAGCCCTCAATTCACACCTGTGTGCAGCTCATTACCATAGCAACAGCAAGGCAAGAAGAGGGCTAAGCGGATGGGAGGAATCAAAAGAAGTGTCTGATACAAGAGGCCTCCAGCTTTATAACTGCTGATCAATGATCCATAATTTCACCCAGACTTCATTTTTCACATTGCCTGACTCTCCCAGATCAGGCTTCAAGCCCTGGTTTGAGCACCACAGCCTCCCATGGCCTCAAGGTTTCCTGGAGGCCTTCTATACACTTGGCACTCAATTAGGTACCATAAAACAAAATAAAACACCGGAGATGCCATCCCTGTCCATCAGAGCCAAAATATATAGTCTAGTAGTAATTCAAAGTTTATGTTAATTCTTAAGAACATATTCACATTCTTCTAAGCCTCTCTGGCACCCACCTCTTCTAAACCATAAAATGGATAAATACAGCTCTCATGCCATTGTCTCACAATATGAAAATGCAATGAATGAATGAATAAAACTGCATTTTTCAATGTGCATTTTCATAGTGTTGCATTTTTCCTTTGTTTCTCTATGGTGTTCTTAAAGAGAATTTTAGATTTGGTAACTCTTTTGCTACAAGAAAGAATAAAAAGGAATGGTGTACTTGCTCAAAGCCAGCAGCTTCTTTTGGTCTGTCTTATGTAAATAATCAAATAAATTCAATCTGAATTTTCCCAAACACTCTTTGCAGCTAACCAGCAATTAAGAGTCTAAGCAGAGGCTAACAGCAGTGAAATTGAGAGCTAATGTAAATGTGGAGATAGAGAATTCTTCAAATGAATAGCACATTTGAACAGAATTCTGTGACAATCATCTTATTTGAAAAAGCTAATTTTGTTCCCTCAGAGTTCCCTGGGAGCGTTCATCTGCAAATACCTTCAGCAGAATCTTTTGGCACTGAAGTGATGGCAGGGCAGCAGGCTCCCCTGGAGCAGGATGCTGCCATCCACAGCCTTTGATCTAACCACCCATGCCAAACCATGTGCAAAGCTGCTATGCTAATTTCCTTCCTCAGAGCATCCCCTGTCCCCAGTGGCAAGCTCCATACAACGTTCAGAAGCATTTTCTTTAACTGGCACGTGAAGCTCAGACAATTGCTGTTAACTGCATGGTATGTATTGATTACCCTTGCTCCTGGAGTTCATAATTTTGCATACTGCAAGTCAAACTGGGCATATCCTGACTCCTTACAAAGAACCAGCCCCCTCTATATTTTTCAGTTTGTTCTGCTTCCCCTACTCCCTTCTTCCCTCCCTTCCTCCCCTTCTTTCTTTCTCTCTCCCTCTCTTTCTTCTTTCTCTTTTCCTCTCCTCTCCTTTCTTCCCTCCCTCCCTTCCTTTCTTCTTTCCTGTCTTCCTTTCTCTCTTTCTCTCACACATACATGCACACACTCTTTCCAATTCACACATAAATGAAAAACTTCTTGGTGATTAGGAGAACCTATTTTAAAAGCAGACATCAGATTTATTTTATATACTTAAAGGTCAGTATTTAAAGTCATCAATCATTAAACTGGGTTTTATTTTTAAATACATGTTTTTGAGAGGGGAAGGAATTATTACCTATCAATTAATTAGTTGCCTGGTGTGATCAAGAAGAGTGGTAGAACATTCACGCGTAAATCTCTAAAGCAAAAATCCTTGGAGAAGCTCATGTGCTGTGTAATTAGAGTTAATTAACACATTTACTAATTGACTATTATTTAGCACTCCAGCTGCTGAGGAAAAATCCACAGAC